>NC_142835.1:2711603-3389504 GCF_057945365.1 Rhopilema esculentum
TCAGAACTATATGTGCACAACTGAAAGGCCATAACAGTGCTTTTATGTTTGCTTGCATAAGACTCTACCTTCTGTTTGCTCCATCTTCAACTTCATCCGATATTTTGGTTTCAAATTCTTCTGGCAAAGTTATAGCCTCTCTCGGGAATGAATCCACAAAATTCTTGGGCAGCATAGACAAATTATTTTTGTTGTTCGTGTGCATATAATGTGAAATTTTGAAAGCCAACCAATCAACCAAAAAAGGCAGGTTGGCTCCCCAATCTCCATGAGCTGCAAATAGATGATTTACCTTCTCTTCTGAAAAGTGGGGGCTCGTGCTCCCCTATGCCATCTCGTTCTTGTGTCTTTAGTGTTGTTTCTAGCACAAAGATGAAACTGCTAGATGAAAAATGTGTTGCCAAGCAATTCCTTGGCTCGCTCAATTTGCAGAATAACACGATTCTTGCAATTGTCTTCCAGTTTATCTTCAGGAGACCTATATATGATGAAATAATAGGATTTCTAGGGATTTCTACAGGATTTAGATCTACAGGATTTCTAGGGGCCATCGGGAAAATTGCCTGGTGTCCTGGTGCGACCCGCCGCCTCTGCTATGTAGAAATTTCCATATCTCACATAATGGTGCTCTAGTGACCTTTACAACAGAGTTAGAATTGTGATTGTCAGAGAACGAAACTTTGGCCACATAGCTTAAACTAAACCAGTTTGATTATTTCAATTGCATTGCATAATATGTGGAATTAACCCTTTTAAGTCCAGATTACTTGTTTGTTATTTTAAACTACGAATGATTTTGAAATCTTCGTGATCTAAAATTCAAAAGCCTGAACTCTTACCTATAAAACTTAAAATAGAGCTGTCGATTAATTTTCACCTATGAGTTTTGCTCGTTTAGCCTCTTTTGATAGGGTACTCAAATGCTCTCTATGAAAAAACTTTTTAGCATGCTTACATGTATGCTTTTAAAAAAGCCTACCTTATCTTGAAAGCTTTATATTGCTTCCGTGATGAGGGTTAGAAATTCTAAGAGAAATGTCAATAACCTAGTATGGTGCAACGTCATCAGGAGACTTTAATACTGTGATTTCACTACAAATTTAGGTGTTTCCTGGTTGTTTTTCATCAGGTTTTTTAAGAGTGTTACTTAAGGTACCATGTTTGCTACGTCACAAAAACTATTTTTAGAATGTTCTAATTTTAACCACATAGCATAAAAGAGCACTAGGAATTCTTCCTATTGTGCAAGATCAGTCAAATATGTCCAAAATCGGGTGAGATATGACCAATGAAAGATTTCAAGTTTGCTAGCGAATCACTGTTATTTTGGATATGTTCATAAAGTTATAAACAGAGACCAAAATACAGAGGTTTGATGGGGAATGAGCCAATACACATGTGGCCATATTTCTGCCAATTCATAACACAATTGACTGATTTTGTACATTAAAAGGTATTTCACGATGCTCTTTAAGGTTATGGGATCCAAATTCAAAAAATAGATTTTTGTGACGTCAACACTTTGGAACTCCATTACGCTTTGGTGTGTAGAACAGGATTTGCAACTCCAAGTTGCACGCTTAATGCGCGCAGCAAGTTTATACCTCTGCCTATAGGCACTGAAAAAAGGACAAAAAGATTTCGCTCTACCAAAATATTCAATTTTTGACTTGCTGCTTTCAGCAAAGTTTTAAAGAGATAAAATCATTAATCTATCATTACGTGTTTTCATCCTGAAACTGGGTGTTATGTGAGACAACGGCTAGACTAATCTATGATATTCAGTGTCAGTCATTTAATTCTATGATAAACAGTATATTTAGATGCAAACTCATTTAAACCTGCAGTAGACTCTGGTGAGGTAAAGAATAGCCAACCTCTCTTGGCATTTTGTGAAAATGCAAATAGTGGGAAATTATTCCTTTTTTTATCATCATTTTTAAAGACCAATTCAATTTTTATGCAATTTTCCCTGACGATCGCATTAAACTTGCAACTTTGAGTTGCGACTTAAAACCGTCCTGTTCTATAGACCAAAGCATGTACGGCTTCACGCACCTTATGACACGCCGTTAAACAGTAATCTTCCTTAATTTAATTTTGATATAACCGTATTTTCTTTAATCCACTTTTCCATTTATCATGAGCTGCAATATTAGAGGTTTTCTCAAATATGTTTTCTAGTATGCTGCAAATACTTAAAATAACCTGAAATAATTCCCAATAACGCTTTTTTGGGTAATTAATGTTAAATTTTATGGTTTAAGCTGAATAAAATTCCTTTCTTTAATTTCGTTGCAAACTTTGGTGCCTTTAACGTCAAGTAATTGCTGGTAGAGATGCCGGAAGAGCTGCAGAGCCGGGGGTGGGGACAGTGACGTAGTGATATCAAAATAACAAGGGGGCTTGTTATTTTGATCTAACTTGCACAAATTTGTGAAAAACAATAGCAAAAGTAGAAATTTGCAAATTTTTGGCATTCACACAAGGGGGCTCAGCCCCCCTGAGCCCTCCAGAGAAGCAAAAAAGCAAAATACAGAATCTTTCTAAATTTTTTAGCAAAGGTATGGAGGCAATGGACGTCTCCCCGTCTATATAATAGTTTTGATTGGTCGCTGTGATGCGCCATTTTCGTCCAAAGGCCTCCGTCTTCATGCTCATGTTCATATGATGCACTCACTCATTGGTATCTAGACTGGTCTTCCCAACAGTATTTGAACCTTTATCTTATCGCCTTTTTTGATATAAGCGTTCCTCTTGGAGAATCTAATCTCCCTGTGTGTCCAAAGTTAAGGAGAAAGGAGAGGAGTTCAGCAGAATGTCTAGGCCCATTACAAAACACGTGGACACGAATCAGAACTGTCGGTTGTAAATTTGGTTCTGGTTTATTTTCTGGGCTGAAGATTTTCTAAAAACACCTCAGGCCTTTAAGTTATCGAATATTTGAACTTGGAACCTTAAAAATGTCTTGTGAATTGAAGCCTCTGCTCAAGCCCCGTCTACACGATACCGAATTCATTTCGTATCGGATCGCTTTTCATAACGGATAGGCCTTCTGTTCAAATGATGACGCTTGAATCCGATACGCTCCGTATCGTTTTTGCGGAGTCAAACCATTCCGCTGTGAATGTGGAATGGAATCATATCGGGTCGCTTTTGAGCTCGTGTGAACGTATGAATCCGATATGGTTTCGCTCCGGAACCTCTGTTTCGAAAAGGCAGCTTCGTTTTCGGGGTTTTTGAAACAATTTGGCACACTTTTCAAGACACAAAATGACAGTGGATCTGAGTTAAACAATAAATATGCTCCTTGCGATGATGATGAACTTCACGAGATTAATGCAAAGGAAAATAAGATTGTTTGAAAATTGATTTCGAAATGTTTCTACTTCGAAGCAAAACAGCGTATCAGTTTGGTCACATAAAAAATGCATTAAATCAAAAAAAGAGCAAAACAATGAACAACATTCCAGTTGCGATGCAACTGCTTCATTACAATGGATTTTTCGGAGCAGTGTTGATGAGTAGCGTCACCGTGTGAACAGGAGAGAATCCGATACGAAATGAATCCGGTATCGCGGAACAGAGCTTAATATTCGTATAGGATTGGGTCAGTGAATCCGATATGAGATGAATCCGGTATCGCGTGAACAGGGCTTCAAATACCACCGCAGAGGCCCCGAAACAAAAGGCTGCACCCCGCAGTGCGGAGTAACTACTGTCGTGTAAACAGGAGCCCTATCTGCTATGAGACGAATCCGATACGGTGCAGCGAATCCGGTATCGTGTCAACGCAGCCTTAGTCCTTAATCCCGAAACACCCTCATTCCTGGAAATATACCCCCTTCATTCAAAACATTTTCCAAGCCTCTTTGCATTGTCAAGAGGCATCTTTGGCCTAGATTTTAGCTCTTATCTAACGGCTTTTTCTCTCCTGATATCTATCAACACAATCTCTTACTACAAATTCTACTAGGAGTAAAAAGAAGGTATAACCCTTGTTGGTATGAAAGACCATTAACGGCAATGCCAAGAATTTCTAACACTGCTGTTTAGCAACTGTACTTGTGTACCTCTGTGAAGTATAGATGTGCGTGGATAGCTAGCACCTCTGTAAAAGAATTGATCGAAAAAGATTAATTTTTTCAGCCATTTGATTATGCCTTGAGGTGCAAGACTTTTTTTGACAGACAAGATGGTTGGATTTCGCAACTGTCTTGCCGCTGACATTAAAAAGATTACTGAAAATGGATCGTTGATCCCAGCATGAATAATGATTTTTTATCTCAACTGAATGAGGTTTCTTGCTAAACACTGAGGTCTTTGTCTTATGTGTTAGGCGTGATCAAGACTCTACTGAATCTACTTTCATTCACTCTTAAAGTGTAGTCCTGAAAATTTAAGTCGATTAGTTATTAAAATAAGAACCTTGGACAGTGATTGCCAAATGTCACTTTTTATTGTGTTACAAAGTTTTATTGTTCCTAGTTTGCTCATGATATTTGGGTCCCGTGGTAACAAGGAATGAAAGACCTATTGATGTGTTGGTCTCTAACCAGCTCTTCCTGGGGTTGTCAAGAGCTAAATCCTTTTATTTTAGGCTTTACGATATCACGATAAAGAATCAATATAATTGTTACGTTTGTTACAATTGTTGATAATATGTCTACATAGATTAAAGCTGAGATAGAATCGCTGCTGTCAAATGCACACAACGGAGCTAGACAGATTTTGATTCTTCCATCCCAGCCAGCAAGCAAAATTTTGAAAATCGCTTTGAACCAAGCAAACGTTTTTTAGGATATTGGAGCTTTTCATTTAACGAAAAGCCTTGCAGACAAAAAGCTTCGCAGATAAAAAGCTTCAGTATGTTGTTAAATGTTTAATTTCTCAAACCGGTTTCAAATTTTTTACCCGCCAAATTAAGCCCAATTTTATAGCCCTCCTACCAAACACACAAAGGAAGCAATATTTTGGTAAAATCGCGTTTATGGCCCGCACTGCACCCTCAGGACAATTTGTTTCTACAGAAGTAAAGAGGGTTTCTCGAACGCGTTCTTCTATGTAAAGGATAGCTTGTGAGTCGACCCTATCTCTGTTCTTATTCTGATTGAGCACAGTATCTTCTGCCTATCTTGTTGCTTGGCTGGATAGACGATGCAATATATGCATGTGATGTATTCTATAAGCTCTCACTGGCATTCATGTTGGTACCCCCGTAAATATTGACTAGCCTATTGATAAAATGCGAGGAAATCTTAACTTCAAGACGAAGGATTTGCTGGAAATTTATGCTATTTGGCAGTTTTTCTTTCTAGTCATATAAGCGAAGCCAATTGTCAACAGGCAGCTTTTTATGGAAAGAAAACTGACATTGTAGACTAAGACCAGTTATTATCTAATAAAGTAGTTCTATTAATTGAAATGTTGCATTGTGCTTCTTGACCAGTCTTAATACCCGGATCTTTCTTGATCCCTCCTTTTGAGTCTGTTTTATCACGTTGTGACGTAATAAACGATCAAGATTTCTGCAAGCATGCTTTAACTGGTTTTTAGGCCCTATTTTCACGTCGTCGTACTTATGATGTATTAGCGCACTGGCCCTCAGTTTTAGTTGGTAATGAATGCTGCAACGAAGGAAGCCATTAGTAAGGAAATGAAAGCTACATAATCTTGAAAATGACTCAAAAAACAGCGTAATATGACGACATTAAATGAAGTATACAGTCACGTTTTACGATTTATATTCTGAGCTATATCCTAATCTCCTTATCTATGTATTTCTGTAAATTAATACAACTTTGTGATATGCCAAGACCTAAAGGCATTCGGCTGATGTAATCAATGGCGTGCCTCGGTCTTCAGTTTGGTTTCTTTTTAATTGCAGCATCCATGACGACCGATTCAGAGGACGAGAAGGAGCCCGATCCACCAGAGCCCTTCACCTACACAGAGGACTAGGAAGATTGACATGTTTGTTTAACTTTCATTTGATAACTTACATAGTTTGGTCAATTTTCCAAATTATCATCTTTATATCTGTTAGACATGATCATCGTTATTATGGGATGTTGTAGAAAGATACTTCGCTATTCAATGTTTACATTGCCCTTTCTTTCTTGTGTTGGTAACTTCGATTTCGGTCTAGAGTTCCTGCCAATTTGGAAAAACATGAACCTACCTTGTGAACATATGAGAATTTTTCGGGCAAGAAAAGTTGCGATTACGTCAGCATAGACACAGGGATAATTGCTTGTTAATGGTGCAATGTCCTAAAAGGAATTTCTCTTTCTGGGTCCAAAGAAGAGCAAGCTGGGTGCGGCTGCACGTATAATGAAATTTTCCATTAACTTTCTCTCTCAACGCTCTAAAAGTTAGAAATCTTTTAGAAAATCATCTGGTTGATTCAATTGATACTGCGCATGCGTGAATTTGTCCTGATGATACTACGCCCTCCCTCGTGAGACGATTTCGTTGTCTGCAAATTTTGTTTAAATTCCTAGACAAAAAAGCGGTGTTTAAGCAACCAGGAAAGTTTATTTAATTTCCTAACTGTGGATTACCATTGCGACGCCATATGTCAGTAAATTTAATGGACAAAATTTCACAGGATCCAATGTGGTCAGAAGTGGATTAAATTCCCTTACATCAGTTTCAGTTTGGAAATCGTCTTCAGTAATGATTTTCCGTCGCAAAATTCTTTCAATTGAACTAGGTATGCACAATTTGCAAGGGTGACACAATATCAAGAGATTTCGTCGTTTGTGTGACATGATTCAGCCAAATTTCTTTAAGTTCGTTAATTTTGATTAATTTAAAGAACTTACTGTACATGAACATGTCCAAAGCTCCAAATCAGCAAATTTTTAAGGCGAACAAACTTCTGATCAATCTTAAAAAACACATGGGAATGTTAAAGAGAAAAACAAAAAAAACACCCATTGTTTTGTTCACTATGAACTTAGGGTCATTGTTCCTTTTGTATTAAGTTGCATCAACTACTACACTATAAAATTAACAAATGCATGGACATAATGCCCACTGGGAATGTCCTAAGGGACCTTTGCCTCAGCTGTTTAACTTTCCGCTCTAGCTAAGTCAGAATAAAATTGTTAATCTTTCGAAGATATAAAGATTCAAATAGCCTGCTATTCAGAGGTGGCGCCGGAAATTTTCCGACAGAGGGGTTGGAGCTTCCGACAGGGGGGCTATAATGACTAAAATATGCAGTTTTCGTACGTTATTTTGTCAAATTTGCTCCGACAATAACCCAAAATTTCCTCCAATGGGGGGCTAGATGCTTCCGATGTAAAGGTTGTAGCCCCCTAGCAATCCCCTGGTGTCACCATTGCTGCTATTACAAACACACTGCCTGATGTCGATGTTTCTGATTATTCCTCCATTCTCGGTGGAAATATTCAAGCATTCGAGTAAGGCAGAAGAAATGTTCTTTTTATGATGCGAATTCTTGAAGAAATAGGGATAGGCCTAGTTTCATGGCTGAAAATGAATATTTGGAGTAGAAAGAGAAGTGGTAACCGAATTTCGTGCAAAAGGGTATGCAAGCATAACTCTTCTTTGGCGACTGCTGCATTTCAAATTGTCAGGCAGATTTTCATTACTATTATTATTCACCAGTAAATACCCGATCCATGCATTTCAAATCATGCCAACCGTTGTTAGCTGAATTATAGAACCAAAGAGCCTAGAGTAATAATTTTATGCCACTTGAAAAAGGCCTTGGTTTTCATTGTATCGAGGGAGAAGGTTGTTGAGATTATTGTGGTTTGATTCACTCATATTTGCTTGTTTTAGATAAAACCATAGTTTCCATCAGCTTTATTTCGGCACTGGATTTTTAATGGATTGTAAATATCTGTTGTGATTAAAGTTAATAACTGCTTGGAACTGTTATGGAGCTGGGAATTTAGAGAAATGAAAAATACATACTACGGGGAAAGTCTGAATTCTCTACAAATTAACATATATTTATTTACATTTATCCTAATTCGTAAAATTTTCATTATTCAGTTAGCGTTGTTCGTATTCATCAAATCAGGAATTCTATGTATTTTGTGCGCAGTCAACGGTTATATCGCCACAAGACCAAATTTTGCCTAAAAGGTTGATTGGTTAAAAAGCAATAAAATGGCTGTATTTGTGGAAACGTCTGTTAATTTCTTTCAGCAGATTAAATTTGGAACAATATTGTTCTGCGTTTGCTGTAATAACGGACAGTGTTGCGGGATTTCGTGCAAAGGAAAGTTCGCATGACGAAAATACGAAGGTCAAACTAAGACCGTATTTGTTTTTCTTTCCGAAAATCTAAAGCTTACATTGTTGGCGAAGTGGTTCCGAAAAATGTGCCATAAAACGCCCTCTGCCGTCTAGAACTTCATCACAACCAAATTGATTCATAAGCACATTCAGGATTCAATGAATTATATGTTAGTTGAATGTACTTCCTGCCCATTCATTGAACAAGTTTCTACGCAAACAAGACAAGCAAATTCTGGAATCCTTACTGTGTGAGTATTGGATGTTACGTTTGTGAGGAATGCCACAGTGGCAGGGGGAGCCAACACTCTGATCATCTTAAGCAAACTACAGCGTAGTACTGAAGAGTGCAGTTCTGAAGAGAAGACTGCATAATTATTTCAAGAGATTTCAAGCGCCAGTGAAGAATGAGGTATGAGTCTACCAAGCATTTTCTTGAATTTATTTTAACAAGCGTTATTATCAAATAATCAGATTTTGTACGGAGGTCTGCTGTTACCTGTCGCCTATTCATGGAAACGTTTTTCTCAAAAGTTGTTTCTTTTATTTGTCATTGTCATATAACGATTTAGGGAAAAATGCCAATGAGATTTATAACGATAAAGACATTTATTGTGCTTTCATTATATGAAATTGAATGTATCTTTCTTTCTACGCAATTTAAAAATTTTTTGCGAAAGCCTGGACCTGACAAAAAACTAGATTGTTCGCTTCCACCTATGCATCGAACCTACGCAGCTCTATTCGATTTCGTTTCTTTTAACTAGCATTAAAATCGAATTGCGAAGGATTTGCTTATCTAGATTTATCTGAAATCCCCAAAATCGGATGTGATATGTATCTACAGATTTGAACGATGTGCACAGTTATTAGACCGCTGTTATCAAAAAATCCCCTTATAACATGCAGATTTGGCCAAAAGATAAACAAACCTTTGTTTGTCAGTTCCTTCCTTATTCATGCAACAAAACGCATTTTATCAAATATTTTACATCTATTATTGTTTCGTCAGGGAATTAAAACAGAACCTTGCCATCCTCTGTCAAAAGCATTTTGTTACAGCAATTCAATCCGTGTACCAAATGTTCACAGAAGTTTTGATTTTGCGTCAATTTTGTTTTGGCCTCGAAGGTAGAACGAGGCAGTGAATGTATCGTTTTCATTTCCGAAGGTATGTTTTCTTTACTCTAAACCAAGATAAAATAAGTATTTTATCTTATTTGAACTTAGAACAATTTTTAAAGCTTCTATCAATTCGAACTGAATTTTTTTCGACAAAACGTATCTGCAAATGAAAATTTTAGTGAGTTTTAACTGATATGCTGCAGCCATTTTGTTTCAATGCTAAAATTCATTGACACAGCTCACAACCGCAATTTCCCAAAGTTATTGGCTTCAATCATTGTTCATTAACTGTGTGTTCGCTTTTCTTAGTAGCGATTTTTCAATTTTAGCGGCTTTCGGCGCTTATATGTGTTTGGTCGATCGTTAATTTGCTTGAACCAGGTTTTGAGAAGAGGGAGAGGGTTGGAAACAAACTTAAAATTTCTAGGCGACGCCCTTTTAACTGTCAGAAAAGACCCTTTTTGCAACAGGGAACGCCAATTTTACCAATTGCAAGCAGCGTTTGGTTACGTAAAGGCAGCTTCAATATCATAGAACCACGTTACAAGATTACTTTGCCAGACTTTCAAATTTCCCTATAAAATTCATCATCAAATCTAACGAATTAAAAAGTAGAGGAACATGTCCCAGCCCCCCCCCCAAAAAAAGCGCCGCAAGATAACAGCAACTCCAATTATTTCAGATAGAATGTGGTTCCGTTATATTTGAACCAAAAGATTATTTGAAATTTTGACGTCTTACCGATCCAACAATGTATTAAACGTTTGCCAACTCATTGGCCTATGTAAACTGTTATTGTGAGCAACCAAACATATGTACATTTCATAGTTACAATGGCAAAATACGATTGTCTAGATTTGTGTTGAATGTAAATTGGCAGAGCTGTTATTATAACGTTCTTCGGACTTGGTCCCGTGAATGTTTTTTTACAAACAAGTCTCGAGGGTTAGACCTGACAGAACTGCTATGCATCTTGGGGTCAGGTGATATTCGAAAAAGCATAATTTTGTAAAGTCCTGTCTTCTGTCACTGAATTTAGCCAGTATTAACCAACCTTCGCCTGCCCGTTTAATAACTGGCGTTCTACCATCGGCCGATGCTGTTTTTTAAAAATGCTCATTGCGCATGTCGAGCAAGGTCATGACTAAAGGTTGAACAATTTTTTAAGATCTCTTTTACAAGACAATTCGAAAACCGTTTGCATTATGGACTCGCGCCCTTTACATCTTGTTTAAAAATAGTAATACATCAAAAAAAGACGTTCTTTGCACAAATTAGTACTTAGTTTTTGTGTGCCTTTTGTCTTTTATGACCCAAAGGAAAGCCAAACAAAGAGCTTGTCATTTTCCAACCATGAATTAGTTCTAAAAAGATTCGTTCTAAACGCAGGAAGTGTCTTACATAATGATTGTGTTGCCAACGAGCAAGTGGTAAGCTGTTTTGTGGTAACTTGGCTGCACATGCAAATTGTCAAATTTCCGTAGAAAGCAGTTTCTTATGGGTAAAATCAAACATACTAATGACCCAAGTGCTTAAATGGCACTATGGTAACCCGATTTAAAGAATGGTGGCCGATTTCTAAAAACAAATATTTGCTACAGTTGAAGAAATTTAAGTGCAAGACAAGTATTACTTCGGCATAGCGGTGATTACTTCTCATTCCCGTTGTTGATTGCAAGTTAGATCTACAGTGCCTAGGTTTAGCGTATTACTTCTGATTAGCGTCGTAGCACTTGTGGACGACAAGGCAGCGATGATATGAGGGCAGTAGAAGTGGGTCAACTTGGAAACAATATCTTATACTAACACTGTGTACGCTATCTATAAAATGTACACTTGGAATGCGAGTTTATCTCTTGACTTATGGAATGGTTCGAAGTTGCGGCGTTAGTGGCTAATTAGAGGGTGGAGCAGCCTTTAAACAATTTCAGATGGTGCAGAATTAACTGTAGTGCGGCGATAATTAGAATATTTATAATTAGAGGATAATAAGAGAACGGCGTTAAATAGAGAGATGCACTAAATAGAGTTAAACGGCAAAGAGATTACTACTGTTACTAGGAATAGGTAAAAAAGACTTTGTCATACTCGTTGGCTTTCCAAGATATACCTCAATCTACGTTTGTAGACTTATTCTTATATTTTGAAACAGCAAAGATCATTCTTCAACCCAACTTATATTGTTATACTTTTTGTTCTAACAGTAGAAAGTTATTTTGCTTCCCTTAATATTCACAATATTCCCTTACTTTTCACAATTTATAAACAATATTTTGCTTAAAACATTATCGAAGATTGTTGCCATGCACTTCTGTGCTTGGTTATAGCCAGATTACACACAAATAAACATGTTTCTCGATTCCAATTAGAATCAAGTCAGTATCTGAATCCTCAGACTAGTCCCAGACTTCTTCTCATGCACGTAGTCTGGATTAGAGTATCATCATTCTTAAGAAGTCTCGTATTGATCCATTGAAGATTACTAGCATTTGCACCCTTTTCTTGGACAATCTCATCAGCGCAAACACAGCTTTAATCGATGACACAGACAGTATAGTGTTGCACCTCCTAAGACTACCTGGAATTAGTGGACGTCGTCTTTCGCAGTCAGTTTACCTAAAGACTTGCCAAAGTAACTCCAAATGTAAACACAGCCACAAACTGTAATTTCTCGGTTGTTAAGTTTTTATTTCTCCCATATTTTGTCTAATGACGAGTTTTGTCCAACAACAGACCATGAGCCAAACAGCAAAGTCGCCCTGTCGAAATTGTTTTGCTTTTAATAGCGAAATCGCTTTTCGCATATGGAGACAGGTTCGGATCTCATCAACCCGTGTACCAAAGACCAATTACATTATACTAGAGGCTTCTTAGGATTTCTTCACAGTGGCCATATAGTGGAATTTTTTTCTCCTTGGCAACGCTCTACCCTCTATTAAACACCAGTGACGTCAAGTTGTTTCTCTCTAAAGAAGGGGACGTTTAATAAAGAGAGATGTTTTGAAGGAGGGGGGGGGGAGGTTGATAAATTGTTTAAAATTTTCCCCTTAGGATTATCGGCCACTTTTCTCGATCTAATATTTTCTGCCACTCGAAAAATAACGAGCAGGATATATTTGAGGCCTGTATCAATAAAATTCTCCAAACTGTTAAAAGGCTTTATCTAGGACCTTTTATAAAAATTTAATAAGGATTTTCAGTAGGAAGGAATGTTATCACTGTGGTCTTTCTTGAATTGTGATTTTTTTTCTGGAATTTTGTTTATCGCTGTGGTTATTGTTTCCTAACTAGCTTTAGCTGGAAATTGTCGCCAGTCGAATCAAAACTCTAATGATGATGTTATGTTTGTCATTTTGTGTTATGCTAATAGACTCTTTTTTTTATTTAATGGCATTTATCATCAAATTATGAAGAAAGGAATATTTCTTATATCGCAGTTTAAAAAATAGTTTCATGTTGCCAAGCCTTTTAAACCTAAAGGTTTTGGTTCACATCACAGACATCTTATTATGAATCCTTCAATTTCAAGTTCTTTTGCTGTCTTTGGTTCACCAAAAATTCTTACAATCGCAATTTTGACAAGCATGAACGAAATTGTTGCTTTATTCCTTAAAAACATGTCTATATCAGCGGCCAAAGTGATTGTTTCTAGTATCTGTGATATTTTCCACTCCCTAAGCCAATTAATGAAATATTCGTTTGGTTCAAATATCTAGAAAATTGTTTTTATTGACCAATAAAGTGGAGGGGTAGCAAATATGTGGAAGCTGCTGGTAGATGAGGGCAAGGACCGAGATTCTGGGGGCCAAAAAACCTAACTGGTATAAGTAAAATACTTTTATTTTGTAAAATATGGCTGTTTTTACACTTATTTATCAAGGCTACCCCCCTCCCCCCAGTATCTCGGTCTTTAGATGAGGGCCCAGAAATCGAGCTTAGGGTTCGGATAAGAACATCGGGCAACAGGATTAATACGGTTGGGCTTAGACAATTAAAATGGGAACAAAGCATAATAGGGTAGAAGTAGTTGATAATTCACATAGATGCATAGTAAAGTAAGTTTAAAACACAAGGTAAGTATAGAATGGGGTATATCTATTACAGAGGATAATCTTATTCGAGAAGGTCATGATGTCTAAAAATTATGTCGTTGGCCACCAGGTTCTTGTTAATGACGGACACAGTACAAAAACTTTGCGCTGAACTTGCAGGCGGATTTGACGAGAATACTCCCCTCCCCAAATCAATCAAAGCGAATTGTACGCTTTAGAGAACACTTCGACGCCCTTAAGGCCGATTTCCATTTGAAATGATAGGGTCTCAACTTTTTGGCGCTCACAGCGGATGCAAAATCGAGACCATATCAAATGGAAATCGGCCTTCAGTCAAGTCGCAGCAGCTCATTGTTTTTATATTCCTAAAAACAGTCTCCTATGAATTTGTGTCTTTTTGAAAACATTTCTAAAATTACTCTTGTTTATCAAATTCCTGCTGATGTCATTGTACAACTGAAAACAGCTCAAAACCTGAATCTGTTATATCAAAAACTACCGCAGAATACGGTGTTGAACTATCAGAGAATGCAGTTATCGTGCTTGCTTTAGAGTAGAAAGAGGGTAATGATATAAGTGTGGTAATGTAATCTAATCAAGCCGTATTGCATAGAGACTTGTCGTTTCAAATTATAGCTATAACTATTTGAAATGAATGAAGGCCATCTTGCCAGATATACTTTTGCCTTTGTGATGGTTTTATTAGCAAAACAGTTTGACATTATAGAAACCTCTCATTGATGCGCGCAGAGACAATTAGATAGATATTCTTAACTCCGCTGCAACGCAAGCAGTACCGAAATTGTAAAAAGTCATCAGTTGCTTCTCAAGAGTTCCCTGATGCTTAGATTCACTGGCGGTATTCACCGGGATTTCAATGCTGTGCTGTTGTTGATTGTTGCGAAGCTGTGCACGACCATTCCCAAGAGCAGTTCTGTTAAAGAGAGTGATAATAGATGCAAGCTGGGAGCTCCAATCCAATACTGTTTTCTCTGAATAAAGCGGTAAACGGAGCCCGCTCGTTACCCTCAAGATCATCTCTTAAGACAGAAATTTTTTTCAACTTTTGTTCCAGAGTTGTTGTAGGATATTCAGTGCACAGTTGGATATCTGCACACACGAAGCAAATCAATTCTGACTTTTGCAAAATTTTGCCATGGAACGGAGTTGTTGTTCGGAGTTCACTGTGGGCTTGCTCAGCCAGTGTCTCAGATAACAATTACTTTGTGTGTCGCACCAACGTTTGTAGTGCCTTACGTCAATCAGTCTGAAAAGAAAAATTCGATCTACAAGTTTCGTTGTTGTGCACTATCTGAATCGCAAGATGAGGTAAGCATCTTTTTTATGAAGAATTATTTTCTAACATCGTTCATGAATCGTAGCAACAAATATCAAGGGTTGTGGCTGGCGATATGTTCGCCAAATGTGCAGCTCCACTGTTACTTAGGTGCTTGAATTAGTTGGTTAACCATTCAAATGTTCTCGTATTAAGCCATGAGAATCTTGCACCAGTTTATTCTAGTGCATTTATAAAAAAATACGAAGAATTACGAGAGAAAGTTTAGGGCAAATGGTTAGTTTGTTGTTTGATGTCTCAATTGCCCAACGATGCGATTTGCCTGGAGAAACTTCCATGGAATTAATTAGAAAAAGGTTTTGATGCCGTTAACGTAGGAAACGAATTGAAACTAAATTTTTGCCCTTTTTGGAAGGGAGTTTGAAATATCTATGGGTAAATCCAGCAGCTATCTTGTGATATAGACGTAATAGCTTGTGATTTTGTCCGAGGTCGAAAACGTTATTCCCTCTAAAGCTAGTCTAATTTCGTTAGACAGTAAGTAAAAGGCTTTTTTGATGAGTAAGATTTAAAGGAATTCCTTTTGGAGAATTCTAATGGATCTTTCTAAATTTCATCCTCTTAAATATTAATTTTAATGATAACAAGATCAATCAGAAGCCACGAACTTTTGAAACTCTTGATTCAGAATTACAAGCTTTCAAATGGCAATTGTTAAGCCGAATTGTGAATGAAGCATTCTTTTTCGTGATCTTACTTTATGCCTTACGTAAAGAGTTTTCATTTTAAATAACTTTTGTCTGACTTCCCTGTTACTTAACGATGTGGACGAAATACTGCAGGAGATGAAGAATGCAAGGAAAAGCTATACAAATGGTCTCAGTATGGCAATAGTTTGGTCATGGAGCTTTTACTGGAACTTTAGCTATCTTTAGTGGCAAAGAGTAACTTCAGAAAGCTCAAAGAAATCTTTCATCCTTTGCGATTTCATAATATATGATCTGGTTTGCTTTTCTATCTTTATTTTATAATTCCTTGTAATTGGAGCAATTCAAGAGTAATCATTGCACATAGCTTTGCACCATCATGGTTGCGACTTGCATATTTGATTTAATAACCATTTAGGCAATTAGGCAATACAGATTTGGAAAATATTTGAAATCAGCTCAGTTTAAGTGGACTGACGTGCAAAATATGGCTTATTTTGCACGTCAGTCCACTTATTTTGCACATCAGTTAAAATTTTAAAACCAATTCCAAACAATGGATCTTCTTTAATGGCTTTGCAAATCTTAAGCCTCTGTTTGTATTACATTAAGCACGAAAGACAAGATTAACATGCTTCATCAATATCGGAAAGACAATATTAGCAAGTAAAGATTGAACGATAATTATTTGGCTACAATATTTGCTCAGAGCAATTCTTGCCTTTTACTATAAGTTGGCGCTGGATAAAATACATATTTTATTTGCTGAAAATTTTATGAAAAGTTCTGTAGCCTTCTTTTTAAATAAAATCGTATGCTAAATTATATTCAAGTTGCTAAATTATGTTATGTAATGCTAAATTATCTGTTACTTAGCCATGTCATATTATATTATATTATATTATATTATATTATATTATATTATATTATATTATATTATATTATATTATATTATATTATATTATATTATATTATATTATATTATATTATATTATATTATATTATATTATATTATATTATATTATATTATATTATATTATATTATATTATATTATATTATATTATATTATATTATATTATATTATATTATATTATATTATATTATATTATATTATATTATATTATATTATATTATATTATATTATATTATATTATATTATATTATATTATATTATATTATATTATATTATATTATATTATATTATATTATATTATATTATATTATATTATATTATATTATATTATATTATATTATATTATATTATATTATATTATATTATATTATATTATATTATATTATATTATATTATATTATATTATATTATATTATATTATATTATATTATATTATATTATATTATATTATATTATATTATATTATATTATATTATATTATATTATATTATATTATATTATATTATATTATATTATATTATATTATATTATATTATATTATATTATATTATATCATATTACATTATATTATATTATAATATATTATATTTTATCATATTATATTTTATTTTATTTTATTATATTATATTTTATCATTAGAGTTATTTTGTTACATTAACAGTAATTACATTTTAAACTTTTTTAATTTTTGCTTTGATATATCATATTTTGCATGCGTTATACAATTTAATCAAACCATTTTATAATTTGTTTTTCCTCTTTCTATTTGTAATTTATTCCATTTAACTCTGCCTATGAAATTAATTCTACAAAAATGCAATAGTTTTAAGCTAATCATTATGCTTTAATAAATTTCATCAGTAGGTCTTTTTCTTGTGGAACAGCTATTGATTTATCATAATGCCTTGTTCGTTGAAAGATATATGTTGGCGAGCGCTATATAAAGTTGAATCATATTTATACGCTATGTGTATAGTACAAGACGATTTTATCTTGCTACTCATTCCCAGTGCAATGATCAAGCAACTCTTGGTGTTTTGGAATAATAGGTTGTATAACAGGCTAGATTTGTTTAGTTTTTTTGGAAGATTGCGAAGCATTGTGGTACAAAAAAGCGTGGAAAAGCCGAGGAAAGCCGAGGAAAGCCGATGAAAGCCGAAGAAATCCGGGGGAAGCTCGGGGGAAGCTCGTGGGAAGCTCGGGGGAAGCTTGGGGGAAGCTGGGGAAAGGCAGAGGAAGCTTATTTTTAGTAAAAAATGTATTGAGACTTCCTAGTTGCAGCGAAAAGTTTTGATTTCGGCAACATTGTGTTGAAGTTCAAGGATAGCCTGTTCGAGTCTGTTGTAAAGATGAAATGTAAAAGAAAAATTTTTTTCTAAATAAAATATTTTGAATTTTGTAAGAGATCGCATACTTTGAGCGTGATTAAAGCGTACGGAGGTTGAAATATATAATGACGCAGCAACCAGTGAAGCAGCGGGCTTGTAGCCTACCTTAACATAATTTTTGATTGACTGCAAATTAGATATGGCTGTTAGTCATCACAATCCACGCCTCTTTGTATTCTTTCTGAATTGAGCATCAGATTTTATTTACGGTGACACGAGTGTAAAAATAAAGGTAAAAACCAGATAACAGTTAGAAAACCACATTTCTTTAATGAAATTCTCCCAGTAAAATTAGCAATTGACATTCGGCCAGGTCACGGTGATCTTAAAAACGCCGATAGGGACCTCGTGAGGGACGAATGAATAGGGACCGCCGCTCTATACTGTTTTATTACTCACAGTACGGAGGGAGTATTTTAAGAAAATTTTATCACGCGATATAAATTAAAGATTTTGTTAGAAAACATTGGAAAACACGCATATAGTAGCTTATTGTTTTGTAACAATAAAACTGAAAACAAATGGACTTGGGGTCAATCAACTTTATATTTTCTTTGGCTTGCTTTGCTTCCATGTCAAATACAATGCTTTTTATTTGAGTTGTCTGTAAGTTTTTCTAAAGCCTTTAAAAGTAGCACGCAAATAGGTTATTAAAGGACTTACAGATACCAAATAAGCGATGGAATGCGAAGGTATCATATTAGATTTGTAGATGCGAGTGGTCTTTGCTTCGACATAAAAACACATGTTACTGAGTTCCCAGTTTTAAGGCGATGTGCCACTACTCCCTCGTCGGAGCACTTGTATTCCAATAGCAAAGGTGTCACTCTCTATGGTAAAGGGATCAAAACCCTAAAGCTATTTATAACAGTTTTGAGGTATGATACTTTTGGGGAGTTGTTCCACATCCTGTTACATACCTACACTCTTTTATTTTGTAAAAAGTTCGCTATAAGAAACGAGTACTGAGCAATCAGAAAAAATTAAGAAACTCGAGTACTCGATGCAAAGTTTTAGGAAAAGTTTAGTTTTGTTGAAATCCAAAACTCAGAAAAATTCATATAAAGTCATCAAATTGATTTTATGATTAAATGATAAATGATAAAAATTCAGTCTCAGAGAATAGAATAGAAAAGGTGAGGATGATTAAATTTCGTCATCATTTGTAGAAATACATACCATACAGTTATTAACCAGCAAGTCTTGAGCAATTCTGAGCTCAATATAATAATTGCTTGTATTTTTTTCAGCCTCAAGTTCCTCGTTATTGTTTGTTTCTCGCTACTTCCTCAGTCCCTTGTTATTTCACAAGGTAGGCAACATGTTTTTTCTCTTTAGGGAGAAATATATCAGGCACCATGAGGCAAAACTTAAGTAGAATGCTTTTAAAGCTAACATTTTTTAGAATCTTTATCTAGTATTTCCTATCTTCCTAACCAGTAATACTCAATTTGTCCATTTTGCAAATGATTTGAACCACCCAACTTTAATGAAATGATTTTTTACTCCATTAGCATAGAATAGCATAAAGTAGGGTTGACTCAATTATTTGGGAAGATAAGTTTTGATCAAGTTGACGAAATCTTGCAAGTCTTTCGATCTGAGTTAGTTGCGAATTCCGATCCTGCTGATTAAGCTTAAATCCATGATTTAATAAATTATATTATCTAAATCAAGTTATCATTTTCTTTCATTTAAGATCTTATCATTTTCTGAATTTTATTTTTAGGACTGTCCTTCTGCATGCATAGTGGGAAATCATACATCTCAGGGACTGTGTGGAGAATCAGAAATCACGGAATTTGCAGGCAGTGCAAATGCTTCAAGGTAATTAGGTATTCTTGACGTAATAAGGCAACCAAAAGTTAATCTGTACGTTTCTATGGCTAAGGATACAAGTTGAAAAAAATAAATTAGAAAAGAGCAAATTATGAAATTTCCGTACCAGAGGCAAAGATACAAGGCTTGGTAATTGCATGCATACTGGAATCATAACGATGCAGATCTCCTTTCCCTCTAATTCAGCAACAAATCAATGGTAGCATTTTGGTAATCTGAATTTCGACGATTCCTGAAACTAAAGATAACAAAATTACCGACTTGATTCCAAAATTCACCTTAGCTTGCTTTCGATTCTACTTTCATTACTATTCGATGTTACCTAAGATTCAAGGAGGAAAGAAAAGGCTCCTCCGCTTCTCCGCTTCTCCGCTTATCTCTTCTATACCTAAAAAAATGTTTTGATTCTTTCAACAAAACCATTTCAGCAAAGCACGTGTCATTATTATCAAGACGAACATAATTATTGATATCCACAACAGAACCCAGACCCATATGCATGCATACTAGAATTTTTAATAGCTGCTGCCATTTCTACTTTGTCGAGAACCAGAGGATGTTAATTCAGTAGGCAATACTTATTGATGATAAAAATTATGTTACTTCTGAAAGTTGCTATTCGATTGTTAATTCAATAATTGCTTCTTTTTTCTAAGGCAAATATTGTCCGATGCCTGCCGACATGCAATCGAAACGGTAAGACAAAATCGATTTCACAGTAGATTTTAGATAAAATTTTCATAAACTCAGCTTCCTAGCGCATTCTTACTCATAGAATAGTTAATGATGGTAATCCACGTGAATGAACTGCTTCATTATATCAATGTAAACATCCCAGCAAAAACAGAGCCTGCGAATTCAACAACACCCCACCCTTCTTACTTTGATTAAGCATGTTGGATTGAAGGATCTATTCTTGCCTTACAAATCATACAGGGTTCATCTGAAAGGGTATTGTCACCTGAACCATGTAATTCACGAGATATTCCCCTATTGTCAGGAGTTATAAACAAACTGACTCTTTAGAAAGTATGTACTTCTTTGCGTGTATTTGCAAATAAAATGATGCCAATATTTGTAGAAGAAACCGCGGCTTCTATTTTTCCCGTGATAGTATTTTTGCGATATCAATTAAAGTGTGGCTTCTACCTAAGCACGGCTCCTATTGCTTCTAAAGCAACATATTGTTCTTTTACAAATTCGAATCATGATCAAATGCTGTGTTCAAGTTTTAATACAGTTACAGCCTAATAAATTTCGTCCTCATTTATCAGGCTCGTGACGAGCGACATCGGGGCGAGGGGGTACCTTAGGCAAGTGCATCTTGACCTTGGGTACATGTTACTAATCTTATTAATGTCCTCTTTCGAACTTTAGAAACAGTGCAAGTTGTTTCCTGACTTAAGTCCGTTACGACACGTAAGAGATCCACAATTACTAGCGCGAAACGTCGTAGCCTTTTGGATATGCCAGAATATATAAACTGCCTGTTTTGAGCAGTGAATAGAATTTTAAATTTTTTATTTTGCTTTAGTGCTACAATATGAAAAATTTAATTGTTTTATTGTGATCATCATGATCAAACTTGTAATTATTATTATAATTAGATTAATGACTTAAGTTATCAGTTAAATAGTTCACTCATCGTATAATACCTTAAATATCTTTGGACTTCAATGCTCTTTCAGCTCGAATTCCCTTAAATCCGTTGCTATCTGATGACCTTTCAAAGTCGATAATCAATAAAGCTGTAACTGGAGTACAATGCATCATGGATGGCAAAACACACCGAAATGGAGAGAGCTGGACAGAGAATGGGGCCCACGCCAAAGGTCTACAAGCCAACCAATGCATGCAATGTAACTGCAAGGTAGGCATGTTATTTGTGATTTGTCTTCCTTTTCTTTACTTCGCAGTTTTCAAAGGTTTCTTTTCCTTCATGTACATCTCCAATGTTTTTAAAAACTGTCCACATCGAGGTTGTAAGCAGAATATTTGAATGTGTGAAGAAGTCTGTTCCTTCTTGACTGAAGCATTTTCAATCATGCTTAATGCACATTATGCCTTGAATGAACGAATGAACAAATGAACGGATGAACGAATGAACGAATGAACGGATGAACGAATGAACGAATGAACGAATGAACGAATGAACGAATGAATGAATGAACGAATGAATGAATGAATGAATGAATGAATGAATGAATGAATGAATGAATGAATGAATGAATGAATGAATGAATGAATGAATGAATGAATGAATGAATGAATGAATGAATGAATGAATGAATGAATGAATGAATCATTGAATTGATGAATGAATCAATGAATGAATGAATGAGCAAATGTGTAAAGATATCAACAAATAGACAGATGAATGAAGTTTTATCATTGCTCATATTTCAGATAAAGGTTATCACTTGTGCTATACGAAATTGTCCTGTTGTCCACTGTCGCAATCCGGTACAAGAAGATGGAACATGTTGTAAAACATGTCAAGGTAATTGAATTGTTATTAAGAATCAGTTAAAATGGTTTTCTAGAAACGGCAGGTTACGAAAATGCTTCTGTTGCAAATTCACAAAGATGCACAAAAAGTAGAAACAATTTGCTGCATATCCTGTGCCTGAGATTTTGCTTTGAAAAGCTGAAACTCCTTTTAATCTATTTCATACGAGGTAGTTTTTCTTTATTTCAGAAAGATCCGGAAGGCCACCAAGAGAGTCGTCAAACAGAGGTAAGTCCAAAAGTAATCCACTAGTCAGGCAGTACCCATTGAATTTTGTTTCCAATCACTTCCCTGTTTGCTTATCATCCTGTTTTATTTGCAATGGAAAACTGTATTGCTTATAGCAAAGGCCTGTAGAATGTACGATGCTTTTAAGTAAGAATTCAAGGCTCTAAAATTGCTTTCACCTTGACACTTTTCTCCAGGAAAAAACCTAATCGTGCTGGATTCAGGTTTTTTAAAATCAAAGTTGATTTATTTCTGATTGTATGGTGATTTGGGATATTTATCCTTACAGGAAGCTTTTTCAATTAATTCCTTGTTAAACTTCTAAATTTTCAAAGACTTCAAAATTGTGAAGGTAAAAGGTATTACATGTCTCGGATTCCGAGTTGAAAATTTTGCATCTTGATAGTTTTGATACCTTCCTATAAGAATAAGGTTGCAGCTATTAAGGAATGGGAAGGGTGATTTTGGGGAGTTTGTCAAAAAGATATTTATGGTCTATTTTGGTAGTAATTGCTGACCTAAAAAACTTATAGATAATACAAACTCGATGTAGCAATTTGCTATACTGCTAAGACCTTTCATAGAAGATTGCACTACTTTCATAGAAGATTGATAAAAGGTATTAAGCTAATAAACAGCCCCAATTTCAAATTTCAGCCCGTTTGATATGCTTGTATCACGTCCAAAAGGTAGTTAACTGGAATTGTTGTCTTCAATGTCAGCGGTAACTGAATATATGCGCTACCAGTGGATTATCAAAATTCCTGGATTCAAAATAAATATGTTTCGTTTCTTCGTCAATTCGCAATAACCTACACGATAATAATAAGAAACGTGATAAATTTTTTTGATTGGGCACGAAAGGACTCGTTCCTAGAACGTTTTCAATATGCTACCAGCGAAAACTTCAAAGAAGCTTCAAACTTTTTCAGGCTGTTTGAGTATCGAGAGGTACTTCCAGAATGATGAATCATGGCAGCTTTATCTGCCGTCTCCCAATGTATTTGCCACATGCGTGGATTGCAGTTGCAGGGTAAGCAAAGTTGTATAATCCTCTTGAAAGATGCTTTAATTTCGTCAACATGAAACATGTCATTTTCCTACAATAATGTCAGAAATTCTTGTATTGGGCAGTAGAACATTAGAACATCAGTTGGCACTTTTGTTATTGCTAAAAGATGAAGTAAACAATTGTCAAACAAAATTTGTGTTGTTTGACACACTGTTTTAATGCACTTTTTATGCACTTTGCCCTCGACACCCATTTCATCTGCAAATATGGGTTGCAGAACTTGTACACACGCAGTAGTGCCTCACATTATCAACCCTGTTTTATATGATTCAAGCTAGAAGGAAAATTTCTAGTTCATTACACTTTTCTTGCATTTCATCCTTTCTTCAAAATGTTTTCCTTGCCAGTTTTCTTTACTCACAAATCCCTTTCTAATTAATAAGCTTCTTTTTAAAGAAGAAATTTGAGCCTGTATACATAACTTTGCGAGGTGCATTCCTCAAATTTGAATCTGCTAAACGTGTCTTCTTAAGGTTTGTTTCAACACTGTTTAGGTTTGTTAATGTGAGCTTAGAGTGTCGTATATCTGCTTTCAGGCCATCTGGCTTTCTATCTTGTTGTGTATATAGTTTCATGTTATCACTTTTAGAACGGAAGGGAGCATTGTCGCAAACATTCTTGCCCACCAGCAACGTGTGCCAAGCCAATAAAAAGACCAGGAAATTGCTGTTCTCTTTGTCCAGGTAAGATGATCGTTTTCACACTTTACATTTCTGATAACCACAGACGCAAGGGTAATCTTGGTAAATGCAAAGTTTGAATGAAAGTTCGAAGAAAATCTATCAGACAAATTCTCATAGCCCTTCAAGAAAAGAATTATACATCTAATGAAAGCAATTTTACATCAAAATTTCAACCTTTAACATAGATTTATTCTTATTTTTATTTTACTAAAGACACTCATTTCTCTTAATTTCCATCGTCTTGCTAACCCGAGATGGGCTATATTTCTTGAACACCGTTGGGAAAATTTTGCACTTATTATCAATTGTTTCTGATGAAATCAGAACAGCTCTTAAACTATCTCATAACTCTTCTTTGGATCATCGAGCGTTTGCAATATTAGATGGAATAAAATTTGTCCAAAAGTCGGAATGATAAAAAATTTGTATAGTCTTTTGGAACATTTATGTAAGTGAATGTTAAGAGATTTGAAAGTTTTGTTCTTTGATTAAAATTATATTCAAAGTATCCTATAATAAACAGCTTTAGATATATTTTAGCAAGTTTTGCCTATCTCTTGTTCCTTTGTCTTAGGCCAGCGCCCGTTATCAAAAGCAAGGAAAGAAAATCACCGAAAAACATCATCCACCGACAGTGGAATATTTGGGTTTTTCTTAAGAAGGGACGATAGCAAGAGCAAAAAAAATCCAAAAGCAGACAGAAAAACGAAAGAAAACGTGGAAGCAACCGTGTCTACAATGCGCAAAGCTCCAATTGAAAGTAAAGGTGATCTAATGCTAAAGAATATCTCTGAAAACTAAGAATTTTGTTTATGCATTCGATTCGAGACAAGCACTTGCTTGTTCCAACAACGAAAAAGAAAACAGCCTAGGTTTACTTTCTTGTGCTTTCACTTTCGAGTCAGTGTAGACAGGCCAGCTTTAAGCAAAGACAAAGGAAGATTTCTCTGGAAGACTAAGAAACTTAGGAGATGCAATTTAATGAAATTATAGGATTCCACGATACAACAATACAAAACATTTTTCTGGACACTTTAGTATAATAGACTGATGTTTTATTTTGGTAACATTTTCGACTTCAAAATCTGCTAAAAACTTTCCTTTGCGTACCTCCAAATATACCTTTGGTGTCAGATACTCCCGGCCTAAGTTATGATATTCAGCAAAATGCTTGCATCTCAAATATATATTCAATAATAACTAAAGATTCCTGCAAAGGATTTAAGTTTATTGCTGGAAATATAACACAGTTTTGTCATTAAATTTCACTGCTGGTTCTGAATAATTTAAAATGTTTGTCGCCATTGTTAATTTTTCGTGAAAAAGAGGTTGGAGATGCGCAAAGGATCTATGTGAGTATTGTTCTAAAGTTTCTTCAAGTTCAGAGCTAAAGAAAAACTGCTAATTTTCTTTCAAGATAAACAAACACCCTTTGTTTTTACCGAAATTCATTAAAAAAACTATGAACAATGACCTTACTTAACATAATTTTTTTCGAATTCTTTTCATGGTAAATTTTATTTTTTATAGATGTTGGCTGCAGTTTTGGAGGGAGCTTGTCGTACAAGCATGATCAATTGTTTTATCCCGTCCTGAACAAGAAGACGCAAAAGTGCACCAAATGTGTCTGCATGGTAAAATCTTACAAAACTTTTGCATAAAATCTTGCATGAAGTCTGCACTGCCAAGCTATATTCAAATGTCGTATTTTCTACCTAGGGCCTAAAATGCCTTTAGAAATGGGCTTTCAAATGTTGTTTCTTTAAGCTGATAGTTTTTTCAAACATTTTACAGAATTCTGTTGTGAACTGTGCAAGAATACGATGCCCCTCCAGATATCCATGCAAAAACCCGATTTCTAAAGAAGGCTTCTGTTGCAAATTCTGTCGAGGTTTGTCCCTTTTCAACCCAGTAGTAGCTACAATGATTTTGAAAAAGTACTTTTGCATTTTAGGATTGCATTTTTACTAGGAAAAAGTATTTTTATGTGCACATCAATTGCATTTGTTTTCGATATACGCATATAGCTGACAGAAGATGTTTACCTATTGGCTTAGTTACAAATCGTTTGGTCTACTACGTACACAGAAGCCCTGTATGAAAACACATGAACATTGTTAAATGATATTCGTTTGTCATGATTGAGGCGATTTAGGTGGATATGTGAACACATGAAATAAACACCATCTTGAATAACAACGAGAAGCATAAGTAAATATTATTAGCATAAGAATACAACAAAACACAAGGAGACTACGAAATCACGATCAAAATAAAGAGAGTTTAAATAATGCCAAGACACCTCTGTTATCGTGAAAAAATATCGAATTCCCTCCCTTATGTGTATGTTGAAATTCATTTAAAATGAGATTCTTCATGTCTAACAATTTGATGTTATCATTTTCAATAAAAGGGATGAGTGAGAAACAGGCAAGGAGCCTCGAGGCCGTGCAAATGTATCAGAATCGAGGATGCAGCAAAGCAAAGCGCACCCACTTGCAAGTTTATCGTTACAATGATGTCACAAGAAGTGCTGCACAACTTTCAGCGAAGTATTTATTTGACAAAACTCATCAAATGAACAACAAAAAATCAGAAATACACACTTTGCAACTAATTGACATGAGTATAAACATCACAAGGCACTACCTAGACAGTGATGACGTCATCCGAAACTCCCTCAACAAAAACTGGAATTATCTGGGTGCGATTAAGGAAAGTGAGTATCAAAATATAATTATGGTACGACACAGTTACTTGCTTGTTGATTGGGATCAAATTTTTATTGGTCTATCAGGACCCTTGTCAAAGAGCAGAACAACGTCTGTTGCAGCCAGCGTTACTCAGTCCACATGGAAAGCTATGATCCCTTTGATGAAATGATATAAGACAAACAACTTCTAGATGTAGAATATGGCTAGGAATAAGGCCGGATTCTAGTCAACATTTTTTTCAATTCATGCATTTTATGTAATCATATATGAGAAACCGAGCCCTTATATGACAAAAAATAAAAGAATATTTGACTTATCAATCTCAACCTGCAAGCAAAAGCAAATTAATTAGATAATGGGGTAGAATTGATTCTTCTAGAAAATTAGATACCTATGACTTGTCTAGTCAAATGAGAAAATTCAAGAAAGAGCTCCTTGTAACTTCTTAGGTTTTCTATTTCATGTCATCTCGTCTTACGTGTTTCTAAAAAGTAACTCTTAAGCATCTGGTATCTGAGTAACCTTCGATAAACGTTAAGCCCTAGAATCAACAAAAAGCTTAAGAATCTGAGTACTTATTTGAAACCTGGATTCCTACGATACGGCATGCAAACTGTTACACATAGCATTAATTAAGAGTTTCTTTCTATCATTAAACGTAATAAACATAAATCAATCGTATCTCGACCCTGAGTGCCAAAGACTTGGCAGAGCGAAAAGAAAATGGACACTGAAAAATGATGTGCCTTATGTTTATCTTATCATTTTTCTAGTTTGCTGTTTTCTTTTCCATCGTATGTTGGTTTGGTATCCAGGGTATCCTTTGATTACAGTATTTTGCTTCGTTGAAAGCAGTTATATTGGTCTAACTTAATGTCGCATTACCTCAACAGAAATGTTCACACGACTGCTTCGTCTTGAACGTGATCTGAAGAGGTGCAAAGACACCCTTCGATGCATCAAGAAGCTTACAAATCTGGTCGACCAACTGAAAACTAAAGCTGCCAGAAGGCGACGTTGTAGATCGAGCGCAGTGGTACGGTCACTCGAACGCTTACAAAAATAACTATCATTGTTTGCACCGGTCACATTGTGACTCTAAATATTCGTTTAGTGGTATTGTTGAATTAATCATGGTCGTATTTATGTGATCTGGTAACATTTGGTCCTAGAAGAAAAAGAGATTTTAGAGATACCAAAGAGATCATCTAGTAGGGCCAATGACGCAGCATACTTGCCGGGATTTTGAGTAGTGCAGCCTTCCAAATAAAGCTCCATATCCCAGACAATGCCCTGACTCTGCCAATTTGATCCTACAGGACAGAGATTCCCGTTCAATCTAACTCTGCATCAGAGAAGCGGTAGTCTTACGAAATGAAGACTCGCCCAGAAAGGAAAAAGGGTTGCTAAAGATAAAAATTGCTTTTAGAAATCCAACAAACAGTCCTTTAAATCAACTTGAATATCTCGAGAGGTAGTCCGGGGGTAAAGTTTGGATTCCCCACTCATATTTGGCTTTACCTATCACTTAGCAACCAGAAAATTTTTGATATATTTGAAAAAACTGCATATTTTTCATAGTTATGCCAAAGTTTTTCATAGTCAACAGTTTTAAAGCAAAGCTGTGCTTTTCCCATTTTTGCACAAGATATCACAGTCAAGCAAAAAACCACGACCTAACTGTTGTCATTATTGTCAACGGCGACAAAATAGCTAGGAATGTCATACACATTGCGCAGAATATGGCTGTAGAAAATTCTTTGGAGTAAATCGTTATTTTGAAGAACACAATGAAGATGCAGATCAGCTTTGTTATAGTGGTGTGTTGCCCTTGGCTATCAGCAGTATGTCAGCTTCAAGTTGAGTAATGTGAAGGTTTTTTTCCAAAAATCCTTTTACCATCATATTGTACATATAAAGCATTTGATATTATTCGAATGTAGAATACACACAGGTCTGACTTGTGTTATTCATCTAATAAATCATAGAAGATGAGTTTGTTTTTATTAAGGCTGTCAAATTTCTAGCTGGGTGTCCTTTGCAAATCCTGCTTGTTATTGTCAAAAATGTAAAACCAGCTTGCTCCGTTGGCTAATTAAGGAGTAGGATGACTAGCTGTATGACAATCCCTTAGGAGTACATTGCAAGTGAAGGTTTTTATCATATATGGGCACCAAATCGGCAAATTATTTAAATTGCAAGATCCAAACTCAGGCAGTTGCCTTGCTGAAGCCATGTTTTTGAGCCCTGTTTGATCATAGTAAACCCGCAAAATTAGATTTTCTTAAAATATTTTTAAAACATGATAAACATACGATTTTATTAATGACGAATCATGCTTTATATGCAAAACAACATAGCTTAATATTTACATAGCTCCAAAGCTATGAAAGGCAATGTAGATGTTCCACAGTGCTACAAAAATATCTATTCAGTAAAAAACATAAATATAGACTTAAATGCGTTTTGACAAAAGCCTTAAAACATAAATACATAAATAATTTTGAGAAAAAGCTCTGCATTTGTTCAGTTCTCTGATTCTTGATGATCTCATATGTCTTACAACAGAATGAATGGCAGTTTAATGAATGCCATCATGAAACTCTTTATATTGAACCCGTTATGGGTATAATTCCTGGCAGTTGATTAAGACCCATCGCATTTGAACTGTCAAAAATCAGCAAATGAATGTACTTACCATTCTTGCATCTGGCATACTTCTACGGAATGTGCTTACCTCTTTTCGACAAATAGTGATGATACTGAGGCTAAATGCTTGATATCATTGACAATAGCGTAACGGAGCCCGGGCCCCTTAGGAATTCTTCAGGTAGGGACCCCCTAGTTATAAGAGTGAGATATCCTGCAAGCTAAGGGCCCTGTACTTGTTTATCACATGATCAAATCAAGATTACCAGCATTAAATAAAATTCTGTCAGGCCCCTAAAAGTTGGGAGCCCCTAGTTTTTGAACTAAAAGTAACTTCAGTCCATTACGTCGTTGATTATTGCCTACTTAACTCTGCCCTGGCACCACCTATTTCGACAGTCCAATTTCCATTGGGAAGCTTCATTTACATATACGAACAAAGATCAACAAATTTAGTGAACAATGCTAAACAATAGAAGCTTTACTAGGTTTAGGTTTGACACCTGTCTATTAATTTAAATGATTAATTTGTAGATTATGTCGTCATCTTCTTTAAGAAACGTGCTGAGGATCAGCAATGGAAACTAGAAAGTGCAATATGTCAAGGCATCAGCATTTGACATATAATCTTAAGAATCCAAACTTGATTATATCAAAGTTAAGTCTATTTGACAAATTGGTAGAGAAAGAGATGTAGAATTGGGGTCGAGGATCATTTAAAAGAAATTACCTTAGCTACAATTTTTATCATTGCTATTGTTATCACTCATAAAAATTTCTCTTCTGTTGGCACTACAAATTTATTCATCTATAGCTAAAAAGCTAATTAGCTCCAACAATCTATATTTGCAATTTTCAAGCTTACAGATACGCTAAAAACCCACAAAATGGGTGGAATTTGGCATCATTTTGATTTGAAAAGTCGTCCGAAAAAAATTTTATCATAAAAAGCCATCTTCTTCTTCTAACTGTGTAACAATGGCATAAATATCAGGATGGCATGCAGCGATTGTTGTATCATCAGCGGTATGTGAGGTTAACCAAAAAAAATATTATTTACAAGACATTAAACAATAAAGGCCCTAGTGACGACCTTTGGGGTACTCCAATTTTTCTTTCTTTCCATTAGCTAAAAGAGTTGTTGATCTTTACTCTCTGTTGACTCATAGAAAAATAGCTTCTCATAAGCTGATGGGAATCCAAGTTCATTGCATAAGCACTCACCTTTCTAATAAAAAACAATATCTTACCCGATTACAAACCTTTGAGGGGCCCATGAACATTGCCCCTACAAGTCCCTTTCTATCAATGCTGTTATTCAATATAGTAAAACGTTGAAAAATGCATGCTGCGTGTTTAGCTTTGGTTAAAATCTTCTTATAGTGGTGATAAAAACATTCAGTAAAATCAGATTATTCTAAGTGGATAAGAAGTTTAAACATTTTTATGAATGTAGGAAGGAAACTTGCTGGTGTTTAATTCTTTTTGTTTATGTTATCATCCTTCTTTTCGTCAGAATATAAATATAAAACTTCGACCGTTTGAACTCTTTCTCAGAAGCACAAATAATGTTCTAGCATTTTCATTGTATGCCGTGTTTAATTGAGTTCGAAAGCAAGGAAGGCGTGGATGAGTCATGCGTGAACCTTGATCTTACTCACACGCCACAAACAGGAATATAATTGCATCTCTTTTCACCGAGAATTGCTACAATAGATGCAATACAAAATAACGGTGATGCAAAAAAACTAAATAGGCTTTAATTCCATATAACGTATAACTCTAGCTATATAAGAAAACTAAGTTTTTTCATAAGCTTAATGTAGTTGCCTAAAGACAAAAGTGAGGAGAGAATTAGCTTTTTAAAGAAATGTACCCCAAATCGATGAATAACGAAGCTCGAGTATGTATGCAGATGTATGGACTGGTTATCTACGTGGGCAGGAGGCAATTCAGTCAAAACTCATTAATACTGAAATCAGAAATTCCTCCATATATTTCAGTAGCAAGGAACTAGGAAATTTCATTAGTCAATCTTGATGCTGGTTACTTTTATTGATGTATTTCAATTGATACTTTATTATAAACTCAACAACGAATAGATGTTTCTACATGAATCTAGAAGCCTTTTCAAGACTTTTATTGACTGCCAATGTGCAATTACATTTCTGAGTAAAGTAGACGATAAGAGGTTTGATTTCTCGATAAAGTTAACTCAACTGCTTTTTATTTTGTTTTCTTTTTCTTTAAAAATAGAAGCTACTGTTTATTCCATCTACTTATTCATCCTCAAATTTAATAATATTTTCGAATATTACCATTTTTACTTATTGTGCTAAAACATTTGCTACAAAATTAATTTAAGCTAATGATGTTAAATGAATAATGCCTCTTAGAACATGCATTTGAAAATAAAAAATCTTGTTATGTTATGTTATGGATGTGTTGTTCTTGAGATCTTCAATACAGAGAGAGGGAAAGACTTTCTAAACTTACTGGATTTGATTCATATCACAACGGTTCTGCATTGATATAAATATTCAAACTTAACAGGGGATGTAATTTCATGTCAGTGTAGATTGCTTTGAATACTATTCAAAATAAACAGTGCAGTGATGGCATTGTAGGATGCTTTGAAAGATATCAAAATAATCAGATGGAATTTTATTGCTGGCTTGTCATTGCAAAAGTTGATTGATTCTCTGGGGACCCTGCCGAGAAACATTTGGTCACACCACAAATGATAACCACTGACTTCCGGAGAGTACGTAGTTGATGAAGAATTATGATTGGGTTGACTATTGAGTTTGCTAAACACAAAAACCATGACCAGTACTGGAACACTCCGAATTGTGCCTTACCCTTTGGTGAGGTAGACATGAGGGAAAGCATTGTTAATTCTGCAAGGTAACACACAAGAAAAGCAGACAATATAGTCGCTGTTACCTTAGCTACACGAGATTCGGCAATGAATTTCTTCCTTTCTTCGTGGTTCAATAATTGCTCACTGATTTGTCTTTGTGTCTTTCGTACCTGGCAGAGAATCCTTGTATGGCAAAATATTACAACGAAGAGATCTGCTACTGATGTAACTCCAAAGTACAATTCAATTGCTATACTGTTTTTCACCGTAAACCAGAGCGCAGTGCTGAAGACAGAGATGCCCCAAACAACAGCCACCCCAAGAAGGGCATATTTGTTGTGAAATCTTTCATGATACCAAAGAGGATAAAAAATTGCAATATATCTTTCCACTGCTTGATACACCACTGTCTGGTAGCTCACAAAACCCAAGAGATAAGAAATCGGTGCAACAATTAATGCCACGTTACAGGCATCTTGTCTCGCAACAAACAAAATGCATATCACAGCATACGCATTATATGTGAATACAGAGGCCATTAAATCTGTCAGTGCAAGGTTACTGATTATGAAATAAGCTGGTACATGAAATTTTGCTTTCCTGTATATTGCTACCAATATTGACCCGTTCAGTAACATCGCTGGTAACGCAATGCTGAGTATGACAAGAGATATGAGTATCAAAGAAACCTTGTATGAAGAGACATCTTCATAGGTATATCCAAGGTATTCGCATTTAGATACCATTTTGAATTATAGACGCTTCATCGCCTGTACTTTAACATTGCAAATTATACTTCGACTGCCGTGTACAAACATTTACAAGCGGTTTTGTTCTTACATTTCAGTAGAAAATTTTTCTCATGAATAATTCAAGGGATTGATTTCGGGCAAATTGCGCATGATAATAGAATATTGAACATAAAATACAAGCTGGTAATCAACTGCAATAGAAAACGCACCTTTCATTAATACATCTAACATTGGACCTAGTCTACAGGATCTATATTGACGACGTCATCAACGTAAGGCTTTAGGCAATATGGTGTCACGTGTCCGTTTATAAGTCACTAGGTTCTAACATTTTTGAATAACCGTATTTATTTCTTTTTGAAGAAGTAAATACGGTCCCGCAATTTCTTTGAAGCATAGAAACAACGAATGACAAAAATATGGTTTTCTTATGGTTTAATTGTTGCTTGTAAACAAGCTTGAGGTTTTGACACCTCAGTAGCTTGACAGGTATGTACTCTACAGGACTGTAAACAACCTGCCAGGTAAGAGGCAGACCTAGAGTGATGCTTTACCTGGTGGGCTGGAAAGGTTGCAGTTCTGAGTCAACATGCGATGATCATATCAAACTGAAAAGAGTTTTTAGTTTGACACAATCCTTCTTGATGCCTTGGGATATTGGGCAGTACAGAATTCTCAGTAAGGTCTAGGGGTCAAGTTCTGGAGCTCTCGCAATTTTGAGCCGAGTCATTATGTAAACCTTCTTCAAATCTTATCAACATTATGGCTATAATAAATAAATTTCAGATTCGACCAGATATGGCATTCAATTTACTTCAGGAAAAATAAAACGGCGAAACCAAAGAGTAAACAGGCTCAAAAAAGAGACACGCGAGATACACGAGCTACATGCGCACATCAAGCAATTTTGGTCAAGGTGTTCACTTGACCAACCATTTTACAATATTTAATTTAACATCCAACATATTTGGTGGGTCGTTAGATTGTTTAAATGGGACGGGGCAGTAATTTTATGTGCATTAATTGCTATTTGCTATTTGACATCTTGCTATTTGCAATAAGTTTGATTGTTGACAGTTTTAAACATTTATCCCTACTAAGTTTTTGTCCAGTTTGAAGCATTTATCCCTACGAATTTATCCCTACTAACATTTAGCCCTGCTACATTTATCTATAATTCTCCCAAATTGCATATCTAGCCAATTCGTAGCACATTGTTAGAAGGAAAATTGCAAAAGTATAGAGGACTTTTTTAGATTTTTCAGATTTGTTGGAGATTTTTCAGATTTTGTAAAGAATTTTCCAGATTTTACAACAAAGGGTATGAGATTATTTCTGTGATTTCCCCTTCGACATTTTCAATACAAATTGTCATTCAAATGTTGTTTTTCTATTAGTATCTTAATTCCTTATTGAAATATGTGTTATTAGAATTTATGTAATGTTGATACTTTTCAAGATTAGGATTCCAACAACTTCTTTTCAAGATAGGTTAATGAAAACAAATATATTGTATTAAGTTTGATTTAATCCCGGTCTATGGAAACTTTACAGCAAAATCCTTCCTTATAAATCGTAGCTTGTAGCTTTGATGTTTCGTTGATTTAAAAGACGTGAGCCATCAAGACTGGTTATACGTTTCACTGAAAAATATCAAGGAAAGTATATTTCATGCTGCAAAGTTCAAAGATACGTCGGCTAAGAATGATTTTTATGTTCTATATGAAACTCGAATTGAAAATCCTAATTGCTGCACAATAAGCATAAGATTTCAGTTTATCAAAAGATTTCACACATTTTCTTTAATGATAAGAAACTGGTGTAAAAGCCACTAGTACAAGGATGGCAAAATACTTTAGAAACTCTAGTACTTGGCTCAAGAAAGATAAAGAAACTGTTAAGTTTAAGTGTCAACCATGCTTTGGATTAAGGTCTGCCTTGGTTGTTTCGTGACGATCGGCGACTAAGTTCTTCAAAAACTTCAACACAAAAAGGCAACCCTAGGTCTCGGAAATCAACTAAGATACTTTAAGTACTAAAACGCCAAAATCTGCATGCCAAATTAAGTATATGGTGCTGATTTAAGTTTCTTTGAGAATAGAATAACCTACCCTTAACATGCAGAATTTTAACCATATCAACAAAGAACAATGTACTCTCGTGATCCGTTGTATTTTCAGGATCCGTATATTCTGGCAACTGAAATATATGATTATTGTTCAACTTGTATAGTGTATGAGCGTGATATTTAAAAGTTGGCCAAAGGATGAAAAGATCTAGGTTACCAGGAAAAATGCATTCTCCTGAAACAAAAAATGCGTCTTCTTATAAGCAGGAGATGTGAAGGAGCCACAGAATTTCTATTCTGTGAAGGAGCAGTCCCATAATCCCTGGCGCGGAAATCCAAATCTGTGTCTGTGTATTTGTTTTTGGCTATCAAAATGGCTTCCAGTGGCAGTTATCATTTGAAAACGAATTGTACAAATGTCGATGTAACATCAAACTTAAAGCAGAGAAGACATGGAGAAGCAATAAGAATGCAATCAAAGGGCCTTATTGCAAATAGAAGTGCTTATTCGAGTGATTTTTCAGCCTGGATTGAGTGTTTCAAAAATATTGATGTTGGGCCTTGCGATCTACACATTGGACCTGGACAAGCTCATGTTAGTTTCCTATTTTACAGATATTTGGCTTTTATTATTTGATTTGATGTTTTATTTATCAAGGCCAAACCACCAAGCAAACAGATAAACAGGAAATTTTGTTTGGCATTTTAGATCCGCTAGAAAACTTTTCACTTTGTAGATTCGAATTTTTCTGTATATAGGGCACTCAAATGCATAAGGTAAACGAAGTTCAGCAAAACTATGGAAAAGAGCAGTCTTTTCTAGCAACATTAACGCTGTATATAGACATGTTATACTTCTAGATCTACTTATGATGCTAAAAGGTTCCCAGCTATCTAATATGCGCGACGGCTGTAACCAGGGCAGTTTTCTTCTGGGGTGGCTTTGTGCCACAAAAAGGATCCAAAGGAGGTATTAGTTTTGTTACAAAGAAGAGCACTGATATGTTTAAAAATTATTTCAGCATATGTTTCACAGGCCTTGCTCTTAGCAAAATTAAGGTGCTCCAAAAAAGCTCCTAAGAGCTCCTAAGAATCTTAAGAAGCTCCATTTCACACCACTACATGAAATTGCCTTGAGAGCTTCTTTTGAAGGAGTGCAAAATGTTTCAAAAATAGTAGCAAAAGTAGAAATGATCTCCTCAGCATTGTTGTAGGGATTGAGTCCCTATAGAACCACACCCCTGAGCCCTGGGTGTGATCTGTAGAGCCGGTCTGCAGAGTATGGCACTTTTCGACGAGATCTCCGGTGTGCACGAGCAAAAAGCCTGGTGTGCCGGTGTGCACCACCAAAAATGTCTGGTGTGCTGGTGTGCACCGACTATTTTCCCATGTTGTGGTTAAAATTTGTGAATTTGCATTTCACCGTAAAAATGCGTGTGAAGTATACTGTTGAAGATAGCGCAAGTTTCTATTTGTATATTTGTCAAGTAAGATTCATGATACCTCAAATTGTTCATACAAAACTGTGCTTGTTTTTATCAGCTGACATTTTCTATGGGACTACACCAAGCCACACCCATCTTAGTTGCCATACCCAAAAATACCCGGTGTGCAACAGATTTTGCACAAAAATATCTCCGGTGTGCACATGCCATACTCTGCAGACTGGCTGTAGAGTGGTATCTATTTGTATACAGCATTATATAAACAGATCTCAGGTGATATATACACATGTGTTTTCAAAAGTTTGCATTTACTTCTCAGTTAAAACAAATCAATGCATTTTCCATTGCATTTTCAAATGATTAAACTCTCAAATTGCTTTTTTTATGTTCGTATTTTTGATGCAAGGAAAATAAAGTTTTATTTGGAGAATGTATTTTTTAGATGTGATATTTAAAGGAATTGGGTATAAAATGAGTATAAAATGTCATCAAAAGATTGATGGTATAAACTCTTGTACAAATTTTATAAATCATAACACTGCAGTCATTTAAGACAATGATTTTTTCACAGCAATATTATTTTACGTTTGCAGGTACTCATTAAATTGCTCCCAATGGTTATTGTAAAGTTTTAACAAGCACCTTTCCAGGCAAGGCCTGGTGTTTAAATAAATTTGAAGTTTTTATGTTTTCTTTGTTGTCAAAACTTTTTTTTTCAAGACAAAATCTATTTTTGATAATTTGAATAGTTTGATTTTTGCATGTCCCTTGCACTCAAGGGAATCTAATTAGATATAGAAAGGAGTCTATATTTATAGACTGGTACATAATGTTGGGAAGACTGAGTGAGGTAAAGAATAATATTTTGATTTATGATTGATATCTGATTTGATGTTGCAAAATTGTTTAATTTACTTTTCATTAAATAAAGGTATTCATGATATCCAGCAATGTTATTTGCATAGTGTATCTTCCATGCCTATTGGTTTGAGCAAAACTTTGAAAAGATATATGAATTTGTTAAGGTTGATGCTGAAGAGATGCATGCAAAGATAAAGCAGATTGAAAAGGATCGCAATGAGAAGCTCAGACAATTTCAGCAAGAGGTTTCTGAAAGAGTGAGAAAAGTGAAAAGATTTGAGCACAAGAAAGAGCTCAATAAATCTTTAGAAAAGGTTTGTTTCTGGGACATATGAATATTGCTAAAAACAATATATTTGGCAAAAAGTCCTAACCAATAGCTCATCGGTAAATAGTGATGCTTAGACTCACTCATATTGGAACATGTTGCTTTGTCTGGCTGATAAACTAAGACTACAGGTTCAAATACAGTTTTCTATAAAACAGTGGTCCTCAAATATGACAGATAAAGCTTTTCCATAAACATTTCTTTGATAGTATTGCTTCTTTGATATTTACTTGCTGTACTGTAAATTTTGCTGAGAGTAAACTCCTTCCATCAATTTAACAGTGCTTTCCATTTAGGCTGATGATTTATATCTTAAGCAAGAACCTTCAAATTTTTAATAACTTGCTTAGAACACAACCAAATATTTGAATTTCATATCAACTTTCATGGAAGTTACATTTCTAACATCCAGGTGGAGAAAGAAACCAATGTAATTTGTCAGAGTGCTTTTCCAAAGAAAATACCGACAGCTAGAAGGAATACTTGCTCATTTAGATCCAGTATATCTGCTGACAAAATTAAGAACATTATGGTTGGAGAGGCAAACACAGATGCAAGTCACAGTATGGATAATGTATTGAGCTCTGTGCAAGAAATTGATCAGAAAACTCAGCAAGTATGAATTTTTGGCTCCATTTACTTTTCCACAAGGTGTTGCCTAAAATTTTGTTTTACTTTGCATGGCCAGTTTGTATGGTCACCTATATGTTGTACTTATTTATGCAAAGAGGCTTGATTATACAGAGCAACCTGTTTAGGGTGTTGTTGAAAGCTTCTTCAGAACAACTATCACATACATTTGGAGCATTAAATAATGTAATCAAAACAAAAAGGCTAACACATTTTACAAGAAGAAAAAAAGCTAATTAAATGACATGAACAAACTTGCTAGGCCCAGCTGGAGGTGAGAAAATGGGGATATATATACAATAGATAAAGGCACAATAAAAGAGTGTGGAGGCAGATGGTAAAACCATCCAGAATAGCACAAGAAAAAAAAGGTTGAATGCTGTCCCCACATAATAAAATGGAAACTAGGCAAATATGGAATAATAAATGATAAATGGCATAATAAATGAAATAACGAATGAGCCTCTTAACCCCACTTAATTCCTAATAAATTTCAGGTAACAATAAGAATCTACCCAGTTTGCTCTCATTAGCTATTTTTAACCGCCTTACCCAATTTTATTATAATACGGTTATTTATAATGAAGTTTATGGCAAAACATTTATAATGGTTCATTCATTATCTATTTTTAGTTTTTTTATATATCGTTAGAGTGACAAGCTATTGAGAACATATGTATAAGAATGATTAAAATGACAATTTTAAACTCTAAAATCATAAATTTATTTTGCATTTTGTCATGTATATGTCGGTGCATAGGTTTTCCTTGAAGAATGCATTTATTTCAAAATGTCTTGTGCTGCAGCATTGTATCAAGTGAAACCTTTAGATATTTTTCTTTATCATATCATAATCATTTGGCCTTTTATGGTTAAAATAAACCGTTGGTCTTTAGGGGTTGGAGTTGAATCATTTGTTTACGTAATGCTTGAATGTCCTAAAATATCTTATTATGTCTGTAATTTTTGAATCCTCAGTCAGTTATTTGTGAATTTAATTCGCATTTTAACATAAACTAGCCAAACATCTGCTCATTGTTTCAGCACAGATTGTTTATCACTGTTAATACAATCATTATCAGAAATAGTGTTTTCTGAATCACCATGAGCTTTACTATAGAAATATGGCTTTAGTTTAATATCCAAATTTTCTAGAGTCTAGCATTTCATATTTGCAGATCATTGTAAAGTCATAAATACACTGTAGTTCTACATTTGTTATCAGTATTTTTTAAGGTAGTTCGCAGTAATTTGCTGACAGGCTCAACTTGCTGACAGCCAAAGCAAAATGATTCTTTATTGTTTCAAGTACATTTTGGAATTTTTGGACGGCTAAGCTCATTCAGGCCCAACTTTTGGGGTCTCTGACAATTCTACTTGAAACTGCTTTAAGTTTTGTTTCTCAACTCTTAAAATAATTTTATCACGAGATTTTGTATAACATCTTCTTATAAATAACATCGATATCGTCTTATTTGGTCATTTTTGAACTTCAGAAAACTAATGGATATAGTCACAGGTACGTTTTTTGCCTATCGTGAGCCTTAGTTTGTCTTTGCCTAGATTCTTTAATAATTTACAACATCAATCAATTACTAAACATATTGCAAAACCTGCTGTTTATTTCTAGCGTCTCGTTGCAGATAAAAGAGCAGTCAAGCCAAGCAAGGGCCTGCTTGTTGTCGAAAGTGATGAACACAGACTTGGTATGCTATTTCATTCATAATCAAATAATGCAGGTAGTGCACCAGCAAGATTGGCAAGCTGCCCTATCAATTGGCTGCTTTATTCATCCCCAGCATATCTTTTTTTCTGGCTCTTAAGAGTCTATTTAGGATAATATTCACCAACGACGAACTTGGAAAGCTTTAGAAATCTTGAAGACTGAAGGAAGAATTTTTCTATCAACTTTGCTTTATGAAATGCAATTGAAAAATGATTTCGGTCAGTTATAAATGTCCCCTTCCCAACAGACTGCAACACAAACAGATGTCCTAAGGAATGTGATATTCCCCTATCATGTTCAATATTAGACTTTCATAAATTCTCACATTGCATAGTTCCAAGGGTCGAGCAAAAATTTCAGACCATTTTCTTCTTTTTTTATTAATTTTTGCATTTTATGCATTGACCACCATCTTTAATTTCTTATTACAGTCAGGCCTTCCAGGAGGCTACTGGGGGCAGGCAAAGCCTCAAAGAAAAAGTTGCGATGAGGATTTAAAAGCTGTAAGCAGATTTCATTACTTGAATTTTAAATGTCTCTCTTCAATTCTCGAATATTTTTATTTAGAATCTCAAATGTCCGTCCTAGGGAAGATCTGATTAGTTGCGCAACCTCATGTTTATATTAATATACAGGCTCTAGATTCTGAAGATACTGTGGGAAAAGTTCTCCAAGCACAGCATGAAAAGAACGAGGTTGAAGCAGTTTAGGCCAAGGGTCTCAGTGCTGCGAGGTGGCTGCGATGTTTATTGACAGAGACAACGCAACTCATCTCCTATGTAATCTTTCTGGTTCAACAACAAAACCATATAGACGCTAGGACGCTAAGAAGGCTATACCGATGATTTTGTGGGAACATTACCTATGTTTAGAGGGAACTCGATAACTTCAATGTGTCTTTTTACCTTAGAATATTTTTTGTCCAACTGGAGGTTTATATCTTGTTAAAAAATAGTTTTCACCCTACTAAAATCCAAAAAATTAAGTAATATTTGAACATTTTGTAAACTGGTTTGCTTTGCACTGTACAAAAATTTTGATAAATATAAAACGAGAAATGACATCGAATGAAAATGAATTCACTTGAATCATTTAGGAGTTGAATCAGAAGAGATTTTTCAAACAATGTCAAATTTGATCATGTTCTTTAGTTAGGCTAACCTGACTGAGCCCAAGAGAATATATTCTATAAAAGATACATCCACCTGTAACACGTTCTTGATTCTTTAATCATTACTCTAAGAACCTTTTGTGATTCCGTTAGTTACTTCTATTGACTTTTCAGGAGATAAAATCTTAATATTGAATTTCCAATTCGCTTATATATAAACATGACCTAATAGTATTTACCTTACAACTAAACACGATGACCTTACAAAGTTGCATTTTGTATTGTATTGTGCTGTGTTGTGCTGTGTTGTGCTGTGTTGTTCTGTATTGTGTATTTATAGTGTATTTATGCATTTATGCAAAGTTTTGGATTATTTGTAGCGTTGGATGTGGAGGCAACTCGATATCGTTATGTTTTAGCCTCCATCTCAATAATGATCAACTTGAGTTTTTTTGTATTTGTTTTTATTGTGATAAAAAATAGTATTCACCTTTAGAATCAATCCTTTAGTCACACTGGATCTTGCAGGTCCTCATGATATACCAGCTCTCTTTTATTTAATGAAAACGTTGATTTAGTCATTAGGGTGAAAAGGACTTTAAGTGGGATAATGCTATTCGATGCAGGGATAAGACGGGTATATTTCGTAGCTTGCTGTTACTCATCGTCATTACTCGTTAATATTATGTAGCATGATATAATTGCACTGCAGGATCGAGACGCAAGCCAAGTTCTTGATCAGCTTTCCTTACATTGTGACAATGAACAGAAAAGACAGCCAGGTGAAATTTTAAATGATATGTGGAAAGGGTTTGACACTGAGAGGTCCTTGAAACAACAGTCTTCAAAGATTAACACCGAGAAAGATCACTGTGACAGGGAATTCCACAAGGCAAGGAGAAACAGCAAAGAGAAGCGTAAAATTCGCTTTAATCTTCCGGAAACAGAGGCTGTGCCGTCTCATAATGACGAGTCTCACAGTGGTGAGTCTTAGGCCCTGTTCACACGATACTGGATTCATTTCAAATCAGATTCACTCACCCAGTCCGATACGAATATTAAGCTCTGTTCACATGATACCGGATTCATTTCGAAACCGGTATCGGTATCGTGTGAACAGGGTCTTTGAATCTTCCGTAAAAAGCATCAATCCTTTGAGCGTGCTTCTTTCTTCATATGTTATTATAAGTATGTTCTTATAAATTTCATTGTTTTTCATTCTTGACTAATTTTTGCAAACTTTGCAAGTCATACCCTTTGTATATAAATCCCCCTTCTGATACCAAAGTTTAGAACAACAAGTCTGATATCAGATCATTCAGTTGTCAAGGATTGTAAATCTGAACTCACACCCAGATGAAATCAAAAGAGCCCAAAATTAAACGGTACGGTATGGTACAATACAGTGCCGTACAGTACGAAACAGTACAGTGCCGTCTAGTACAAAACAGAACAGAACGGAACATGACATAACATAACATAACATAACATAACATAACATAACATAACATAACATAACATAACATAACATAACATAACATAACATAACATAACATAACATAACATAACATAACATAACATAATATAACATAACATAACATAACATAACATAACATAACATAATATAACATAACATAACATAATATAACATAACATAGCATAACATAACATAACATAACATAATATTATGCATATTATTTTTTTATTTTTTGTCTGACTTTATTTTATATTTTATATTAACGCCAAAAGGCAATAATACAACTTCTTCAACTTCCTAAAGGTTCCGAATTCTTGGTCACTTTGCTCATTTTTCACCTACTACCTTCATCCGGCTAGTGGTCGCGGGGCCGTGATGTTTTCCCGACTCTGCAGTTGAATATAGCACAGAGCAGTACAATGAATACCATGTAGCTGCCTGGTACCCCTTAGGAGCATTGAACATCTTTGCTACAATCGCAATCTCTAGCGAGACAACCACAATAACTTTATGAGAAATTCTTATCCCTGTTTTTCCTGTTCCAAACATCACATCCATCTGTTTGCCTTTTCAAAAATTCTTTTGTTGTTTTTCCTTTTGAAATATTTCTCTACATAACTGAAATAAATATTTGAAACATTTTGTTAGATTTTCCAGCTTATCTGTAGGAAATCCAAGATAATGTAGAAAAATTTCCATTCTTGATATTCAAAGCTTCAAACCTGGGACCGAATTGCGTTTTTCTGCTAAAGTTTTTTAGACTTATATTGTGATTCTAAAAATAGGGCTGTATTGATATTTTAGCCGTGGCTCACAAAAAAGGTTTTTCGAATTGATTTGAATTAAATAAGTTTTTTTGAAGGAGTTTTTTCCGAACTCTAAATTTTGAAACTTGCTTTTCAGGTAATCTAGATTTGGTTGCTAGACAATCGAAGGCCAAAAAAGACCCGATAGTGACAAACTTTGGAGCTGATAACCAAATAGATAAAGAGGTAGAGAAACGCATTGATGATTTCAACAATACGCATGCAGATTTGCTTTCTCTTTTTTCATAAAAAAATAACGATCATAGGTTATCTGAATCTTTTGGCTTTACCATATCGAGGGAAAATTGGCTACACAAGTTGCTTGAAGTGAATGACCTGAAAAAAGTGTGGATATACAAGCGTTCTTCCTAAAAGCCGTGCTATTTTCCCTGTTGAGATAATTTCATAGAATTCATAGAAAATCAAAGAACATCTTGAGTAAATCTTCTCCGACACAAGTTGTTTGTGCAGAAGTTCGAAAGACATTAAAAGCGATCATAAATCTCAGTCTTCTGCCGCCACATGAAGAAAACACAAGTCTTTATATTCTCCATGCAAACTAAATCTCTATGATTTTCAAGTGGTTTGATGCTTCAGTTGGGCTTCCTAGTAGATAGATCATGGTTGGGGTGAATGAGGATTCAATTGTCAGAATGAAAAAGAGCTTTACGCTTAGAGTGTCGTGTACAGTGACTCAGAAGACGATCTTGAAGAACGTTGAAACGATTAAATTACGTCGAGATGATCCGATTGTTTTTTATAGTGTCATTTATCAGTTAGTAATTAATAGCGCTAAATTTTTCCTTCGAACGACAATTCAAAATTTAGTCTCAACAAAAGATGTATTTAGTTTTTTAGATGTCTATTTAATTAAGGATAAAATTTTTAAGATTACGCTATTTTCTTTTGAAAACGAAGCTTTTGGCCCCCCGTAACAGACCATAATTCAATTTTAAGCATTTATGCGCAAGAAATATGCTTAATTAACTTTAAGACTTTAACTTATTTCCATTTAAACTGTTTTTCATTTATTACTTTCATATACGCAAAGACGGGACTTCAAACACGAAAAAGAGGCCGATGGCCCCTCAAAATCCCCGTATAACATTGATTTTCGAAATCAGCACCCTCGAATTGACCAAAACACTTGGTCCCATAAATTTCGCTCTCGAGCGACCATTGCCCTATTCTCCGCCTGGTCTATATGGGCCCATGCTGTGAACTACTGATTTAGATAGGCCATTAACTTTCAAAGCGGGTAGAGCGACTGAAATTAATTAACTGAAATTAAGTTTCGTTTTAATTTTCCATCTCAAATTTCCCTTTTGACTAACAATCAAAGCGAGTCTGTGATGCAATTTTCTTAAAAGAGCCGATACATTGTCGTTTTGGAAAGCGTTTTATGCGAGTTAAGGTTGCTCGGCTCCCGGATTTTTAATTTGTCTCTTTCTTGTTCACCTGACAGAATAAGCAGCAGTATTGGACTTACAGGAAATTATTCATGGATATTGATAGAGAAAAAGTGCGGGAAATTCAAAGACGAAAGAATCACCTAAGAATTATCACAAGGTATTCTCTCTCGTGGCAGCTGTTCATCTATTGAGATGTTCTGATGATATAACTCTTGCTACTTTTGCAAAAATATTTCTTTCACAATTCTATCACAATCTTCTATCCTTTAATAATTCAGACCTGTTTTTTGACAAATGTACCATTTTGTTCCAAATGCAGAAGCATGACTCCATTCTCCTGCATTTAGTTTATTCAGCAACCCACAAGCATTATCCGCATTTAGTGTAAGATTACTTTATCATGTAGCAGAATTGTTTTGCTATTGTTCAAAGAACTTTACAATGCTATTTTTAGGCTAAAGCAAGAAAAGGAAACTGAACGACTGAAGATGGAAAAGGAAGTTGAAGTCTGCATTCCAAATAAAAATCACGAGGATTCAGATGGATTGGTTCGAAATCTTCATATCTTATTGATATCCATTAATTTTTGTGCTTTGAGTAAACATTAGCTTTCAGAGTTGAGTTTTTAGAAAAAAGAGGAACAGAATCTACCTTACATTGTTTGCACCTTTTTGTCACTTATCTTTTTTTATACCTAAATATTTTGCTGTTCTGCTCGCATTTTGTTTTTTATAAATCTTTTATTCTTTTTGATACACTCTCTGCTTCTTCAAGTACTCGTTATAACAATGTTCTTCTTTCAATATATTTTAATTCCATTGGTGAATCTTTTAATTTTTTTTTTTGAATTTTGAAAGTTTTCTTGGCAGAATTATCTTTCTATGCGATAAATGAATATATTTGAAATTCTGTAATCTGTTAATGTTCAGAAAATTCTGCCACAAAACCCTCTATCTTCATAATTGCTATGTCTTCGCCATTCAAATGAGTTTAATCTACGCCTTCTATTGATGTACTTGCTTAATGTAAGCAAATTTTGTCTTCACTTTTTATTAACTATATTTAAAGCTACTATATTCGTAATTATTTGATATTAATTCTATTTATTACTGTTCATGTTATTCTGTTGCCTATTAGGTCGATGGTGTGAAACAAGTCAAGAGCAGCGTATGCACAAAACAAAACATGGAAAAAAGAAAAGAGACCATGAGGTTTTTCTTTTGTTATATTGCTATTTATATTAAAAGGGAATATATATATATATATATATATATATATATATAGAGAGAGAGAGAGAGAGAGAGAGAGAGAGAGAGAGAGAGAGAGAGAGAGAGAGAGAGAGAGAGAGAGAGAGAGAGAGAGAGAGAGAGAGAGAGAGAGAGAGAGAGAGAGAGAGAGAGAGAGAGAGAGAGAGAGAGAGAGAGAGAGAGAGAGATATGTTTTTACTGTAATGTCAAATAGATGGAGTTTTGATTTACAATTATTTCTGATTTACAATTATTTGATTTCTGAGTCTCGGTGGTTTTTCTCAATTTTATTTGCTCGATTTATGTATCAAAGTTTATTTTCAGTTTTCCAAGATTAAAGTTTTCTACATATTTCAGATTTTAAAACTGCTCAAGCCTCATTTCGTCTCGTTCATGCAAGGCGAAAATTTACTTATCTCTTGTTCAAGCTTGTTTTTTCATTCGGATACCTGTTTTTATCCATTGCTTAGATACATTTATGTCATGTCACAGTCAAGTTAATTACATTTTCGTTGTTATTTTATGTAATTCAATTTACATTGCTTACTTGGGGCCTTTTAATATAAGAAAATTACCACAGATTGATCAATCACACCATCTCATGTTGCTATGAGAGCCATTGCTAAAACCTAATATCACTTTATAATTCCCTTAGATTCACTTGTGACATTCATAATTTATAGTAGATTAGTTTAAGAATCTTAATGAAAAATATGTTTCATAATCCAACGTTTTTTGATGTTTCATTCTCAAATCTAATCCCCTTGAGAAAATACGCTGGTCCAAATTGTTGGTGATGGGAATTTCAGTTTATGGCTTATTTTTCGCAGGAAAATTTTGATCACAGGGACTTTTATGTTTGATTTTATTAATCAAATATTTTACTTTGGCAGGCTTCTACTAGATTCCACGTGTCTGTCGGGCAGGCAGTGTGATCCTTGCCTCTTTAGGGGACTGCCACCCCATCTGTCCGAAATTATGTCTTTGCAAGTGCTGGTGATATCCTTCGCTGTTTTTTGCAAATACATTTGCACAATTTCATTATAAACATTTTGTATATAAAGTAATAGATAGAAAGTAATAGATAGTAAAAGAAAAAAAGTTTTATTTTTGGTGCAGTTTGTTGTTAAAGTTGCAAGACAGCAATTAATGGGAGTCTTCGAGCGAACAGATGTTGGTTGTTTTTTTCGCTTTTTATGTCTTTCTGAACGAGTACAAGGATGGTACTATAGTGAAGAATGAAATTATTTCCTTTGGTAGGGAGTAACTAAAGGATAGCAACTTCCTCGAACGAGGAATCTTTTTCAAGAGTTTTTGACATTTGCAAATTATGTATGAATTTCAGTGGTATGTTTATTTACTTCAGGTACATAGATGCTCTCAAGAGCCTTATTCTTCAAAGAGTCAATGGAGAAGACTCACGTCTACCACCAATATGCTCATGTGGAACTACATTGATGGACACGCATCCAGAGACGTGTGCAAACAATTGTGTCTTCTATCAAAACCCAAAAGGTAACTTATTAATGTGAGCATATAAATGTATTTTTATGAAAATTACTTAAATTTAGCTTGTTTTGCGCAATCTTCTTTTCATGAATGTGCCACAATTTACTTAGACCCTTCCGAAGGGGTATGTTGGGGGAAATTGCCTGTCCTGTCACCATACTATGTCACTCTTTGGCTCAATCATACTATAGAGCAGATTTGGGCATCTTAGGGCCCGCGGGCCAGATCCTACCCTTTGGACGTTTCTGTCCGCCCCGCGTGAGTGTTTTCAATCAGAACTTTTGTAGGAATATTTTCCATTTGACCTACACACACCTAAACTTCATATATTCATAAAAATATTAATGAAATGCCTATATCGTTCTGATAACCAGTAGTAGCTAAAATATGGTATAAGCTATTGATCTTCTCATTAGGAGAAATGAATATTGCACATAATAAAGTTATCATTGATTTGGCCCTTCACCACAGCTCAGGTTTCTCGTGTAGCCCCTGTAATAATTGATTGCCCATCCTTGCTATAGAGTTAAACATTTTTCTTGTTAAGTCTCACACCGCTTACCAAAATACATTAATCTCGCCGTTCAACGTGGAATAATCGATTTCTTAGTATCACACTTCCATTACAAATGTTGAAAGCTGTTAATAATTTTCTTTATGAATGCATTTGCCGCCCAGTCAAAGCGATTTCTGGTTCAGCGTAAATGTGTTAATTTTGTTAAGTCTACCAGTGCAGAGATTGAAAATACTATCTAACATTAGATAAAAGTAAAAACACGTAGGCGTTATCAAGAAGGTGTAGTAAAAACATGAGCATAAAGAAATGTGTTTTTTAAGTTCAGCTTGGCCAATAACGATGTTATGAATCATATGTAGATGGCGCAAGAATCATATGTAGCTACCTTTCGATGAATGATAAAGTCTTTATCATCAGTCTACTTGGTAAAGCAGGGTATTCATCTAGTTGGTATGAATTGGGTTCAAAGAAGTCAGTTTTAATATGTAGTAATCGCTAACATGTTATAGATGTCTAAAACAGGTATCCTACAAACAAACAGACTTCTAAAGGGCTAAACTACTCAAAGTTAATTTTCTTGATTGGAAAATAAAACATAGTAGACAAAAGTCTTATATAACATACAGATATCACAGAGTTCTTCCACCATGAATCAATCTTTAGGCCGATTGGATTAATTTTTTATTCAATATGATCTATAGGTCGAAACCCGCTTAATCTAACACAACATACCATGACAACTTCAAAAACAATGAACCAAACTTTAAGAAATCTGCTTAGCAAATGAACCCCTAAAGAAAATCAAAGTTAAAGATTGATTAATCACAAATTCAAAATTAAGATATTAAAATGCTCAATTCACAGAATAAGGAAATCAAACATAGTTACTGGATCATGTATTGACAAGGTCATTCCTCCATTGTTCTTGTTTTTCCCTTTGACGACATGAGGCTTATTTTTTTCTAAGTCTAGTTACATGAGAATTTTTTTACTCACCAGGTAAATGAATTGGTCTGTTTTATCTAACTTATTTCGTAATTTTTCTCTAGAAATAGGAAATTACAGTTCCCGGGCAATTAATTTAGTATCAACATGTCATATACAGAATATATCTGGTTGTTTGATTGAAGAGGCAATACAAAATACTGGCGAAAGCACAGTCAGAGGGCTATGTTAAAAAGAGTTTGCACAATGAGGTTTTCCTCTGATATTTATAGCTTTATCATCTAAAAACCTTGGAATAACGATTATTTATCAAGATTTTCAATTACTTATATTTTTGTCAATAATTCTTACCACGCTTCTCAGTGCTCTACTTTCGCTTCTTTGAAGGATTCTCGGGCTATTTTCAACAGCTTCTTTACTTATTTATTCGATTTACGACAACAGTAATTTCTGCACCTGAACTTTTCTGATGTTTCAGAGCTTCCGTCAATCATATAAAAAATGTTTCCATGACTTGAAAACCTAGAATATTCAATGTTAGTTTTGCTAATAAATATTCCATGTTAATGAGAAAGTGTCAGGCATTGAGGATTATTTCTTATCACTGCATAGCAAAGAGTTCAAAACCACCGTTTTTATAAACCTTTCGAATTACAATACCGGCATTACATAACTGTACTCTAAAATATACTATATCATTCTCAAGATATCTAGAGTTGAAGCAGGTGATAATGCTTATCGTGCTGCCATGTGCAAGTTTGAGAAAAAACTCACCTACTAATAAAGAACTAGCGGAATGATAATTTAGGGTCGCCTTCACAGGTTTAAGTGAAGAATTTTCTTAGCCAAGGCAGCGGAGTATTACATGATTCAGGGTGTAGTTCTGAGTACCAGTACGAGTATATGGGTTATAAGGGAGTACTACATGGTAGCTCTAGAAGATCAAAGTAGTCCAACAGAGGTTTGGGATGTAACTTGGAGATTTGACCTAGAGAGGCAGGTGTCCTATTCAAGAAAAATAACTTAATTATCCCAGTAGCTCTGTTGGATTTTACGAGTATCCGTTTATATGTGGCGAGAAAGAGAATCAACTGTCTAAGATGCTTATGTACATCTACAGTAGTAACAGGTGTACCTTGAAACTGAATGGAAAGATAATTAGAGTGGATATTTTATGTTGATATTTTTTGTGGATATTTTACGAGGATGAAATAGGATGGTCAATCTATTTGTTGAAGGCAGGATAAAAATTCATCTTACATTCGAATGCAAGATCTTTTATCAAATTAAAATCATGATCAAGGTGGTTTTAAAAAGAGTGACTTCTACGAAATTCGTCTGAGCACAGTATTGAATAGATTATGCTGCTAATAAAAAGTTTCAAAATATTTATGATGGTACAGAATTAAAGACACGCATCAATCCGTCAAACTCTCGTGAAAGACATGCTCGAGCAGAGGTGAAATCAATTTTTCAGATGGAAGGGGGGGAGACCCACAAAAACAAGCAAATATCTGACAAATTACCGACAAAAGGGCTAAAACTGCGTTTTAACCGACAATTTAGGTACTGTTGGGGCGCTCACCCTCCTCCACAACCCCAACAATGTCCGCCTCTGTGCTGGAGCTACTTTCAGCTATTCATCATTTTATGCAAAGCACGCGTAGATTTTCATATTTGAAGACTATACTTTGTATGCTTATGAAATTTTGCTTAGCGAGAAGCGACTAATTTTCAATTATTAACATTCATTATGTGTAGCTCAAGTTACGATAATGTCTTTTCTTGATTGACTTCATAGAATTCGCACGTGTTCTCTCTACCGTACTGGCAACCATGGATAGCTGAATTGTACCAAAGAAGACGAGTCCTATAATTTACAGTAATTGTTTTTAATGTGAAGTATCTACAATATTTTCTCAAAATCTTCTAAATAAACTCGTTTTTCTTGCTTATTCTTCGTACAACTAGCAGTCCTCATAGCCATTACAATGTGCCTAAACGACTACAACCACGACATCTCGGTTTATAGGCTTGGTTTACGTTGATGAGCACCACTTATGATATTTCTATTCATCAAGATGTTTCGAAGAGGGATGCTGCATCCTGCTATTTCCGAATCCTCACTTTTCGGCAGAATTGAAACCTGGATCGAGTTTAATGGTAAATTTTTTTGAAAATACGAAAAGCACTCTCAAATTTAAAGACATGCCATTGCCTATGTTCATAACCCTGTCTTGGTGTTCCGCTTCTGCCAGAGTATTTTTGTGGCTATAGATTCATGAAATATTGCCAATCTCCTAATCAAGAACAATTTGGTCCACTACTGCTATCGGGACTCATTTTTTCTTTATTCAATGCTCATTTTTTTCTTCATTCTGTAAACTCTTGAAAAAACTGCTAAATCTTACCATACAAATGTACATCAAGGCAAAACAAAACTATGGACAAGAGAGGTACTGACTACCAAGCTAAGAAGAAAGCAGCATAAACTGAGGCGAAAATCCCGTGGGGTGTGACCTTCCCCCCCCTCCAATCTAAAAAATGGTCGATTTCGCAGGGCAATAAAATATTTCGCAGGGCATAATGAAGAATTTTTTACAGCGCAGGAACGAAACCTCTGAAGTTCGTAAAAAGCCCGTTTAGGAATTTTGAAATAGATATATCACATTTGCGATGATCTTCCCTTCCTGACATTGCAAAATGCAACGATGGTTGATGCATAGGTTTAGTGCAAGGTTGAGACCACACAAAGCAATTTAAGTTGTAAGTTCCTCACTTTTTTGAAGATAAGAATTTTTTACCGTTTTTTCTTTTACTTTTTAAATCAGTGTATGAGAATAGGAGAACAAACTGTTTAGATACCGATTTTGTTTGGTTTATTTACTTACTTATTTACATCGATGTGCAATCAGAAACGAAAGGTCACAATTTCTTTCTTTCCCTGACGTGTTACTTGAGCTTTAGCATGACACCTCTCCTCCTCCATTTTTCCCAATAAACAATAATCAGTGTTTTCTGAGAAGCGTCGAATTGTCCTTCCTAAGCAGTATAGTATTTTGCTAATTTTTAGCCTGGGAGATGCCTTTTTAGCCCCTCTACAAGTTACAATTTCAAAAATTTTCTTTTGCGTCGGACCGAACCTTTTGCGTCGGACCGAACCTTTCGCGTCCTCCTACCTCACCAAGCTTGATACTTCGGCCACCAGATTCAATTTTGTGGCGTCGCCCCTATCATGTAGCCGAAAAACCGCGTGATGTAAGTTTTATTGCAAAGAAAAATCAAATTTTAAATTTAGATTACGCTCGCGTAGATAAATAAACATTTCACAGGCAATGGTAAAGAAAAAATGTACATTGGTAAAACTTTCATTAGCATCCTATAGACATAACTTTGCTTCGAGGTCTGCAGGGCACCACTCAATTTTGCAGGGCAGAAACCTTTTTCACCCCCCCCCCCAACTTATTGGCCTAGTTACGCCCCTGAACATAATTTGTTTATCCGAAAGTATATACATGGCATATCGCGAAGGCCAGGTGTCTCTATTTCTTGATAATGAGTTTGTGAACTCAGAGATTAGGAAACGTGCACTCTGAAACGTTATAAAAAAGTAATAAACGATTGAATTACATTATTCATTCAACATTTTTACGCTAACCTAGCCTGTATGATTTCTAGAATATTACCTGTTATTATTACGACAATCTAAGAGAGTCATAATATCAACTCAAGTAAACACACGCTTTAAACTGAACTTTAGGGGCAAGACTTCAACCAGAAGGCTATGACCGATAGTCTAAAACTGAATGTCCCAGAAGCAAACTTTCTTTCTTGGCACATAGAATTCGAAAAGGTCACATTTCTTGCATCCTGTAATCCCGCAATCAAATTTATCGTTAGGGTTGACACTCCGGTTTGATTCTGGACAGGTCTTGATTGCGCAAGGAAACCATCGGAAGCAAAGGGATCTCCTGCATATGCACCCTAGTTCCCACATTGGGACTGCTTCTTCACACAAAGGATATGCTGACTCATTTCTCACAGGCAGCCATTTCAATTTATTTTGGATATTTGACATTTTTTCCCCTGCAAACAATTAAAAGTCATTTACAATATTATTTAAAAAGTTTCAAATCCGCACACATATGTGATGATGATGATTATTGTTCATTAATGATGTGAAGTGAATGCGAAGGAGCGGCTGATTCTGGTGTTTCAATAAGAAGAGAGATAAGGGTGATGTTAGGTTCGTCTGCGGAATTCTGAGAGCTAAAGCAGCTGCTGCAGATGTTCAAGTCTCAGTCACGTTGTGGACATACTTATGTTGAAAGCTCAAAACAGTATTTTGAAAGCACTGTTAAAATACACTTAAGTTGAAGGAAAGTTTGATTGATATTTTGTCGGAGCATTTTAGGCCAAGCTTCATTACAGCTGGACTTCCTCAATGCAATTAGTGATGCTATACAATTCATAGTATCGGGAAGATTTTTGTATAGCATGGAAGCTGGACAGTTACAAAAAGACTCGTCGTGTTTCCAAGCATTGCGGTCATGCACGCTAAGAATAACATTTGTCGTGGTTATTGGCTTTGGGTTGTGTGTTTCTGGACTTGTCGTTTGCTACGAAGTGTACGGGCAAAAGATCTTGACCGGTAGCCAGGGTGATGTAGCCCTTAAAAGCGTATCAACTAGTTATTGCCAAGAAGTCAAGATTGCTAGTAAGTCCAACGGTACTTATTTTAGCGCGTATATTGTCAGAGGAAACCCGCCAATGTCATCAAAAAGTGTTGTTTACGTCAATGCAAAAACTTTTTTTATGCCCTCGTGGTCATATCAATATTGGACATTGTATCTACTGAAAGGCTCGCATGTTGATATATACATCTGTGCCAATCAGTATTTAATGTTCTATGTTATAATGGGAATGAAGTCATTTAAAGAATGGAAACAAACAACTCTTTATCAAGACTATGATCAAGTTCATCGGCTGTTTCCAAAAGAAAACTGTAAGAACAGAGATAGTTTCAACCATTATACAATACAAGTAAAAAATTCAGATTATTATCATCTTCTTCTGTCATCATCTGTTGGTTGGAGATTCTATACAAAAGTTTCACTTGCAGTACATTTTGATAGAACTGTGTACAATACCACATCAGCAATTCAGTCATGTGTTGATGTGGGATTTAACAGTACATGCTCATTGTCATTAGAATACAACTCTAAAGATTCCATTGTCATAGTGCATGGAGGGACCAAAGGAAATATTCCAGATATGTTCCAGACAAGCAAACTTTATTGGCATCCAGTTCCTAGACTTCAATATTATGCGAAATTCTTTGGAGGAATTTTCACTGCTATCCTGTTCTTTACACTTTTCTATACTGTTTATCGCTTCATTGTGAAGAAATTAGACAAATCAAAGAAAAAACAAAAGAAAATGACCTCTAGAGAGCTAATTCTTGGAGCAGATAGGAGGTCAAGTAGCAAATTGTACCTTCCAAGGCGTCCAAGGAGGACTACACTAGCAAGCTATGAAGTTGTTGGGCAAACTGAGGAAGAATTGGAAGATGAGAGAAATATGTCTCGACTCAATGAGGAATTTAATGCAAGCAATACATATTCAACAACAGAACAAGTACGAGATATGAGCATGACAGCTGCAGGAATAAGTGCTATCTAAAAAATCTGATGCAATGTAAAAACAAATAAGTGCAATATTAAATGAACTGGGACTTTAGTGTGAACTGCTCCATTCATATGTGATTATTAACCATTAGGTTACTGAATTCATAAACTAATTTTAATGAAAACATGAAGTTGATTTTAGCACATAAATCACTGATGATATCAAAGTGATTTCTAGGTCAGGTTGTTTGATTCATACATAAATTAGTATGAGTCATTTGAAGTCAACATAGCAACTGGCCCCAGCCCTACTGTTACTTCAACCTCCCTGAATTTTCTTCCTAAAAAAATACACACATTAAAAAATTTCATACTGTCACTAGGAAAAGCAGAAGCAGGAGGGGGGGCTAGAGGGTATTAGCTACCCTTAAACTTGCAAAAGGTTTTGATAAATATCAACTTAAGAACCTTTTTGTTTTCAACAAATTGAAAAATTTTGATCACCCTGTCCACTCCCTTAATATCTATGATGCTCTGCATACTATACTAACTCAGTCCTTGAAATGATGGTAATTATTGAAGTTTATTGTGTTCCCAATTAGCGTTAGTTATAGCAAGGCTTGGAAAGAGTATATGTTTCAGTTAGACCAAGCCTTTCCACATGCCCCACTGTGCCCCTAAAAGTTCAATGTGGTAAGCATAACACCATTGATTTTTTATTAACTCACATAGCATGGTTATTATACAGCAGGGTCCCCTTGGTGGTCCCTCTAAATGTTATCTTCATATAAGCTGTATTGAGAATGCAGATTTAAGCATTGAGATATTCTGATGCTAGTTTTGCAACCAAGTTTGAAAGGGGCTACGATTGTAGTGCACTTGCATATAAGCCAAAAGAGATTTTTTTACAATGAGATTCCAAGTTATGGGCATTATTGCAGCAGTGTCTTTTATATCAATACATTAATTAACCTTTCATAAATAACTTCCATGGAAGCTTACCAGAATTAATACTGACTAAAAACTTTTATATTTAAAGCCCTAAACAACTGTTTCTAAAGGCCTAAAATGACTCTTGTTGCCAAGTTGCATAAAAGCATATGCTACTTGTAGTCAAAAGGCCCAAATTCTTAAGCCTGTAGAACCATGAAAATTATCTTGGTGCACAAATGTATCCTAATGTTGTAATCTGATTTGGTATTGTGATGATTTATTGAGCAATTTTTTACAATAATATTACAAAAGGAGAACAGAGTGTTGGAAATGTCTCACCTAATGTTATGACTGGCTATGGCAACTAAGAAAACATGCAAGTTTTTCAGCTTAAATGAAAGATGAATGACAGTTGAGCAGGTTTATATTTTACTTTAGCCTTGTTGATGGAAAAAAATGTTCTGGTCCTCTCTTTACTTTTTACTGTGTGTAGTGTGAAAGTGATTTTCAATAGAAAAATTGATACAAACCGTTTAAATATCTGTAGAAAAAATCAACTGACATGTAAATATCTTTTTGCCCTGAACACTGTTCAGTAATTTCTCCCCTCTCTGTCTTGAATTCATTAACATCAATAACTCCTTTCATTATCTTTGTTTGTTTCACTAAATCAACACCTGCAGATTCTTCACTTTCCTGGTATGATACCTGAAATGTTATAATGAGTAACAAACATTGTTGCAAGTGACTTGATACAAAAGTAAGTCAGCATGACATAATTGCTAGATTATTATCTGCCCCAAATGTTTTCTATTTTGAATACAAAATAGTGATCTACCAAGCCTTATATTTTTAAACCACATTAAACTTGGTAGTCATGGAAGAGCTAAGTTTCTAAAACACCAATTGCTGTATTCTCTCTTGTATTTCCAATGTGGGTTTATTGATTCAAACTCCTAGTTTAATGGGTGATTTTTAAAGAGGCAGGATTACTAGAGAGGCAGAGTTATTTTTTCAACATTCTTTTATATTAGGCTTGAATTTTCAACCTGTTCTCCTGTGTTTTTGGTGCAAAAACAGGAAACATTGCATACAAATGGTATAGAATGTCAACGAAAGTTGTTTGAAAAGTTTACACTAATTGGTTGAACATTATCCCCCCCCCATGCCGTCATCAAATACGAACAACAAGAAACTATGCTGGATGTCCGCAAATCATACAAAACTGCAAATACATTGCAATCCATTGCTTTCTTTCTTTAATCAAACACACATGGGGCATTATCGGAGAGGCGGGATTAGTTTTCCAAAGAATAGAAAAAAGGCTGGATGATTAGAGAGGCAGGAATAGTAGAGAGGGCAGTGATACAAGAGACAATACAGTATATTTCCCATCACTGTAATGAAAGTTTTCAAATAAAGGTGGTAATAGAGAGTTTATTTCTTCACAACCAATAAGCAAGGCTTGTCAGTGTCCCAAAACCTGTCATTGGATGACTTTGCTCATTCATCAAAACAATGATGACAACATGCATTAGAAGTAACTGAACCTAAATCAAAGTCCAAAAAGCAATGTCTGAGTCTCTTTCAATATACAGCTTTTGCTTAAGAAGAAAAATGCTGCTCATTTTTGAATACTAGATTGAATGTAGTATGTAACCAATTCCAGAGAGCACACTCTGTCTCAAATTACTTATTATAATTGATGGAGAATGATATCCTCTTTTTAAATGAAAATTAAATGACCATTTAATTTAGCAGAGGTTGAAAGGAATACCTTTTTTGATTGAAAAATTTCTCTTGTTAATTTATGTTCCTTGGGGTTCAAAACATCAACAAAGCACATTGAATAGTAGAGTGGCTGGGCCAAGTCCATTTCTCCAAGGACTATGCTCTTCCAAATCTGTATCTCCTAGATAGAAATAAAGTATAATACAAGATAATATTTTGCTATGAAGTACTTGAAGGTCCTAGATCTTTTAGATTTATCTTTTAGCATCTTAATTTCACATTAAGAAATTCAAAGAAACAAGTACAGTTATCGCCCATAAACTGAATCGTCAGCCTTTTCAACTAGATGATTTGATCATCATAGCGGTATTCTTGCATACCGTTTTAATAATAGAAGGGGATTTGCATGTAGAAAACATGCTTGAAAGGACCTTGCATGTTGTTGGGAATTGACATATGCTGTAGACTGGTACCTAATAACATTTTAGCAGCAAAAATGTGTACATGTACAGGGCCCACACCACCAGGGGGCTGGAGGGGCCATGACCCCCCACTATTTTGCAAAGCAAATAGTTTTAAAGCTGCAGCAAAAGGGAAAAGTACTTAGCCCCCTACTTTTGCTAGCCTTGCCCCCCCCCCACTTTCAAATTTGTGGTGTAGTCCTTGATATACATTGTTTTAGTCTTTGATTAAAATAGTAAGTTTATCTAGGCAATTCTAAAATACTTCATTCATCAACTCCTAAAAAGTTCAAAGAACCTTAAGCACCCTTCCCGCAAAAAATTAATCAAAATTCTTATTTCAATAAAAAAATTCATTTGGATTTGAATAAACATTAACCTTTGAAAACAATAAACACCACTTGCTGTAAGATCCGTCGTGAGAAATATCTTCAACACAGGCAGTGTTGGTTGTTGTGTTCATCTTCAACTTCAATGTTGATACCAATGGTGTTATGCTTACCAAAATTGAGCCTACATAAAGGAGCAGCCATATTGACGGAGCTATTAACAATTGCATTGTGCCCACAAACAAAAAATCTTTTTCTATCTGGAAGCATTACCAAGATACCAAAAATGTATGTTCTTTGTCTTTTGCATCTTGTCAACCCCTTACACCTAGTTTTGCGTTGAGAATCAAAGCGATACTAGCTTCTTCTTATGCAGAAGGTGATCGTCTCTCCTCCATTATAATGTAGCCTCCTTCCCCCGGAAAAACGAAAACACAAATGAAGCGCCGAAGGCGCTTATTTTGTTTTGGCGTCCATTTTGAATAGTGCCAAAAGGAACTTATATATTTGGTAAAAGTAAGGAATGGACCCGTTCACTATTCGTTTGAATATCGATTTACAATTTGGTGAGTGACCTCATACTGTACTTAAATTTGGGAATAAAAGCCGCCATTCCAAATTCCAAGCGTCAACAGCCGCGGTGCTTGCTGTGGAGTTTTCTCTAGAGTTCTGGACAGAGCTCTGTCTCATCGAAATTTCACATTAATTGGTTTACAGAAACTGCTATGAAATATCTAGGCCTAACTCTATAGTGCCCCCTGGCCCCCTGAAAGTCAAGAGAGTTTTCGACAAGGGGGTTCCATCTTCCATCCCCCTGCGCCCCCCCTAGAAATCATCACTGGTCTCAACAACTGGCTATTTTTGTTAGTTAGAGTCAGGCCCCTCTTCTCTGATGCCACCGTTCCACCACATACCTGGAAACAGGCGAACTATCTGTTTTTCTAGAACTCTTGATCGCATCGATAAACAGTCAATTTTCAGTTTTTTAAAATCACTGTGTTTTGCAAGAAGGAAGATAAAATGTTTGGTCCTAAGGGCCAGGGACTCCTTTCTGTCGCACAGTCAAAAGCGGAGTCTGGGCGCGTAGCCCTAGAAACTCTTCCTTTGCCACACCCTATAGTTCTAGGGAAATGCCTATTTTGAGTAAACACCCTTTAAAACCTAGCAGTTTCTTATTGCTTTCTGATTGGAAAAACAATTTAATCATTAGTAAACAATGATGATTTTGAGAAAATGAGAAAAAGCCGTTCTAGTATTTTCGTATTTAGATTTCATTCCTTCCCAAGCGATTTCATTACAATACATAATCATGAAATAACTAAATCTGACGGACTTGCGCAAATAATTGCAAGTGCGCACAGCATGGGGACCAGAAATGCAAACTGCAGAGGAATGCAGGCGTACGAGCAAGCGGATCGTCGTAGTGTAACTGCTACCCCAAATATCACTTTGGAGAAAATAACTCCGCTCTGCCACGCTCCGATAACAAGGCGCTATAGTGAAACTCTAACTTAAGGGAGATTACAGTCGCAATAGAGCTAACCTGCTTTTCGTGTAGGCTAGGCAAGGAAGGAAACGATTGTATCGAACTAGCTCGCTGATAAATTTAACATCTCTTTACCTGTGCGGATTAGCTCTTATCGAGTCATCTAGTTATCTAGTCTCTGTTATCTTGCTACGCTTTGCTAGGAAAGAGAAATAAAAACTAATTTTTTTAAATAAACCAAGAATTTTGTTGCAGAATGCGTGAGAACTCTGCTTTGATGCGTGTGAGCGTGAGGAAGAACCGGAATGCACGTGTCCCACACAAAAAAGGTGAGACTTGGCAGGTCTTAATTTGATTGTGGAAATTCCTGTATGATCATACACTCTTGAACATGCAAAGAATATGCAAAGAGAAGTTGATTTTATTATTCAAAGCAGTGCCCTCTCTTTTTCGTGCAAGTCTGAAAGTGCATGGTTATTTAGATTCTCGGCCATCTTATCTTAGACTAGATCTCCAATAACCTGTCAGCCCGCTCTCCATGTAGTAGATAGTATCTTTAACAAAGAAATAGTTATATTAACCGGGGTCTCCCAAACAATTCATCTTGGATATGCAGGCCAACCCACTTATGAAATCAGACCCAAAACGATTCAGACGGCTGTTTCCCATAATCTGATCCCGGGAGAAGAAACACTTTCTGTGGGATAAAATTTAGTGTTAATTTTTAGATATTTCTCATTATTCTTGCGAACAACTGATTTTTGATTAAATGCCTTCATTTTTTCCAAGGCAGAGCCTATCTTTTAATGCGATTGCAGTAAAAACCCGTTATCTTCCACCTTTTTGACTTTACAACTTGCGTATTTTATGCGTTCCAGATAAAATGTAGAGCTTGTTTGAAATCACCGACGTATTCTAGTTTTCCAGGGCCTGTATCTGGCAAGATATGTATGACAGACAAGTTTGTATTCAGCCCTTTTACATTTAGCTGTCTTTTCTGCATAACGGAAGGCATTACTGTTTTTCACAATCATTAGATAGGCTGTTGATATTGATATACAAAAGGAGAAGCTCAAAAAATGAGCCTTGCTATACACCATAGCTAGCCTTCTGTCAGTTGCTGTTATTCCCAACGGAATGCTTCATAATAACTTGCATGCTTAATCTTGCTTAGTTATTAAAGCAGTGATTTGATATGTAATGGGGAACTGCTCGAAATTCATTAACCTTTGATGTTTACTCTAAGCTGAAAAAGACCAATGTGTGAATGAATCTTGGTAATAGCACACATTATTTTCTATCAACTTTCTGGTGTATATTGACTTATTACCATATTTTTCATAGCTGCTGAAGAACTGAACAGTCTGTGTAGCATTTTGTGTTTTTTTGCTCGCTTCCCTAGCATAGCTTACTGTCGTCAATTTGGCTTTAGCTGTCCATCCTTATCAATGTCATACACACTGATATAATTACTCTACTGTTTCCTCCAGCCATATTCTCTTAAAGACAGGTCCAAAGACTATCACTGTGTCATGTCAGTCTCCAGTTGTCGCTTTTATCATCTATATTTTGGCTTATCAGGACCTCCTTTGACATGAGCAGCCCTTCCTTTTGAGAAGGAAAGGAATTTTAAGGATACCGAAGACGCATACCGGAAAAATTGATTTAGGAGTTCCTGCTTAAATTAGACGTTTGGAATATCAAAATTCAAATTTAATTATTGAGGAAGACAATGTTAACCGTTACACGGATTTATTTCGTCGCAAAATTCCGGGGTGGTGTTGCGTTGGCTCTTCAGCTCGTTCTCATTTATGCACGGTGTCCTTTGCAAAGACTTGAGACATATCAACAAGATAAAGCGGACTTTGTCGTCATTTGGAAAAATTTGAAACTCTTCATTGATATAAGTTTTTGATTTTCTAGGGAATGGAATATTCTTGAATGCTTTAAAAAAGAGCATCGTTGTTTTTTATTCTGCACTTCCATTCTTTTGGTGCCAAAAAATTTACTCACCGTTGGTCATGTGTGTCTCTAATTGTTTGATACTACATCGAATAACAAGGCAAAATACTAGTCGGCTGACCACTAGCCACTACCATCATAAAAAGAACTTCCTTCTCTTCTAATAACTCTAGAAAGAAGCTCATGCTCTAGAGCTGGTCCTTGTAGTATACATATATATACAGCCTTTGTCTAAGTCAATAGCAATTTAGATTGTAATCAATAAAAGTTTGTGATTAAATTATAAACTGTAGCTTCCAAATAGAAACCCAGAATTCCCATTTGTGACGACAATTGTCTTCGAGCTTTGCTCAAAAATGGAATTAATCATTATCTCGCTTGCAAGGGATGTCCTCACTCACTAACCTAACGAATGCCATTCTCAATAAAGCAAGCGAATTGCATAGAGCGTTGTTTGCCTTTTTACCACTTTGCTATGCATGTCATCGATTTTATTTCAGTGGCAATGTTCTCTTACGGCGAATTCTCTATGTTTGCCTCATATGTTTCGATTTTCGATATTTCTTTTTAGCAATTTCGTTTCCATTTTGGTCATGTGCCACTATCTTCAAAGCCAAAATTCTCTGCGATTAGCATGGCCAATATTTAATAATAGTTTTAAAGGCAATACTGCTAAATACTTACTTTCTACGTTTCATTGAAATATGCTACCTCCAATCTCACAAGAAGACTCAAAGTCTTTCATTTAATTTCCCTTTCCTTTTCATGTTAACTTGGTGCAATTATTGCTTGAAAAAGTTTTGAAAGATTATTTGTGGATTGACATGATCTAGATTTGCTTGGGTTCTTTTTATTTACTTGGTAATATGATGGGAATCAAGGGTTAAATACGTTCCAAATTTTTTTGCATGTTCGTAATTGCCCGAATTTTCCTCTCATACCTATGTGCTCTTTATCTCCTAACATCACCGACTTCGAATCTGTGAAGCAATAAGATTCAAAAAGATATTTTGGTTTTAGATTAATCGAGATCTTTGAGCGGGATGGAGAACAGAAATGAGTGGTAAATATAACAAAACCTGAGTGCTAAAGTGGACTACGCGATTTGCCACACTCGACGGAAAGAAGTAAAATTTGGCTTTTAATGTCCGGTTTGCCTCCATAGCCTGTGTTCCAGTCTCCAAACCCTGAAGAAGTTGGTTTGTGGGTCTGAAGTTTGCTTGTTGGGGAGACGAACCAGCATTTGTCTGGAGGTTCACTGCATTTTCAAAGTTTGCATCATACGCACATGCGCAGTCAAAATAGATGACGTTATTTTTACATCGCATGTTGTGTTCTGTTGTATTCATGACATAGACTTTACATAGATTTGGATCTTTTGTTGTAGCGTCCGCAAAGTTAGGCAGTAGAAGAACAGAGGGAAGTCTATTCGTGAAATAAGCCAGTCTCGAATCAAAGAAGAAAACAATTTAGAGAAGTGTGTGTCATGAGAAGAAGGTGAATGAAACTCTGGTGCTTCGGTGCAACTATGATATATAATAGTTTTGATTTAATTCTGTGAAGCGCATTCAATGGACGATCTTAAAAAAGCTTCTGCCTTTTGATACAAAAATACTTCGCCCTTCCCCAAAGCAATGCTGATTGATATGCCTGTTACTTAAACTACGAAGGTTCAGCAGAAGATTCTTCTCGGTACACACTCCAGTTTCAGTCCTATGATAGGCTCGTACCGCTACTGTATAAAGCCACAACAATCGTCTCGAACAAGGATCTTGTAACGGCATGCAAGTGTTCAACAGGGAGATGGTTTTCTATAGGCTGATGAACTACTTCATTTATTTATGCACTACTTCACATGCTGCATTCATGATATATTTTGTGCCAATTGACAAATTATGATTGCCCAAATTTCAGCTTTTACACTTTTCAAAGAGAACTCTGGAAGACAAGAAAAGATGAAGAAGCTGAGATGAGAGGGAAAAATAGGAAAAAGTGGCGGCTAGTTTTCCTTTTCTCTTTTGAAGAACTGGCTTTTATGAATTTTGTGAATCGTGTTTTCAAATAAAATGATGAAATCTTTGCCAATTCAGAAACTAAGTAAGTGACGAAAATGCAAGCCAGACAAAAACCTGTATGACATGACCAACCAACTTAAACTATGCAGATACTAAAATTTCATGAAGATGGCCACATGTTCTTTCAAGGGTTGTCAGAAAATCGAATCTGGGCTGATTACCTCTGTTTGCTGAAAGCGCAACTAAGCCTAAAAAATGGGTCATATTTTATGATCGCAGATTTTATCCCAGGTCAGATTAGATAAACTATGATTTCAATTCAAAGCTTGGATATGTAATTTTTATTTCTTATCTTCTCCAATTAAATTTTAGGGCCAACTGTACTGTTTTTTATCTCTCGCATATCTTTTTGAAAAGCTGTGAAGGTGGTCTTAAGAATCAACCATGTTTAAATGGAAAATTTCGCCAGGCAATATTTCTTTTGCATACTTTGCGAGACTGCGTCACTAGCTGTACACACGCTCCATAATCTTAAAATCAACATAATATAAAATTTACGTACATTGAATAACGAATATCATAGTTCAAATTTTTATCGGGTTAAGCAGGAAAAGCGACTGCTAAAAGGAATCTATTAGAGTAGAATTGGATGACTGGGTATAAAAGACACCGAATTGAAACAGCGCAGAATGCAGAAAGAGTCAGAAGAAATGATAAGGAAAGGGACAAGGAAGAATAAATATATGTAATGCTAAAAATATCTTATATTTATAAATGTAAAAGATAAGAAAATTGCTCAGTTAATCCATTGGGAAAAAGAGTTTCAAGATTGTTGATTCCAGTCAGTTGTTTCTTATATAATTATGTTGTCCGTTACATTGCGCTAGTCCGCAAAATACATTTATACCATCCAGATTTAGTTTAGTGCTGGGACCTAATAGTTTTAAAGCCGTGTATTTTCATTATTAAATGCTGAGGTTTGTTGTTGATAATGGGAAAGTGTGTACAGATTTGCGATTTATACATTTGTTACTGTGTGCAATCTAGCGACCCTGCAACAACTTGGTACATCTGGCGTCTCTGTAACATTTTAGTGAAGATGTACCGTGACGATCTTTAACAAATGCGATACAACTATGATGCCTTTCTCAGTGTTCTTGAATTGTATACAATTTTTTCTTGCATAGCAAGCCCGCGACTATCATGTCCATCGTAGAGTGGTCGTAGGAGTTAAGTGTACCGAGTCTGAGATGTTTGGATCTTTCTTATGGGGGACATAAAAACAAACTTTCTTCTGTACAAATGTTTCCAATACGGACATTGATCGGACGAAGAGTCCTCCTTATTTACGTAATGCTGCCTTTGATTAGCTCGTAAAATATACAAAGCTGGTTGATGAGCAGGTATATTGGGTCCTGATGTGAAAGTAGTTGAGGCTGTTAGTTATTGAGGTGCGGGAGCAGTGCTATAACTCATAACAGTCGAGATTTTGTAATAAATCAGTCTTATATAGCCACAACGTCTACATAAGAGTCAAGTCAAGTCAATCTACTCAAGTAGCAACAAGATCTTGTATTTATAAACTTGTAAAGAATAATATAAACTCATCTTAGAGATGGCCCTCTCCACTCCCCCCCCCCCCCCCACTCCCCTATAATAAAAATACATCACTTTAGTTGTAACATATTGGTTGCTTTTTATAATGACGATGATTGAGATGATTTGGCGTTTACATTTGGAGAAGAAATATGGTTAACGGTTGCGGTGAAAAGTCATAATTGAAAGAGACTGCTTGACGTCACAGGGAAATGTTGTGCCACGATTTGGCACACACAATACTAACAGATCTCCAACCATGCTTCAGAATAACATCACCCTTGAAAGCCTGTCTTGTATTATGCTGATGAAATTTGATTTCCAAAAGGTTTAACTCGACGTTCTGAAACTGCCAGCTTATGATCTCCTGTCCCATTTCATCGTAGGCGTAGCTGATTCAAAGATTTGAGGCGACACCCAGGAAGCGTTCTGTTTGATTTTCCTCAACATCGTACGATAACAGTATTGCGGGTAGGCATGTATTTTTTATCAGATATTTCTTTTATCCAAGGACAGCTACTCCTTTCTACATGTTCACTAAGTTTCAAAGATCCACGAGGTCATTTAGGTACCATCATATAATTTGAAAAGATCGGGCAGATTATAATTTATGATGGGATGCTTAACTAACTAGTATATGGGATTCCGATCACCCATAGGGAACTGATAATTTTCAGGAAACAAGAGGGATCCTGAATCATTCAATATCATGGCTTTATTAGATGTGAGAATATCATTGCAACAAAGCTCAATTTACCCATCTCAAGACTCAGGCTCCTACTTAGTAAACGAATTTCCACTCTGAGCATGTTCGTTTTGTAAACAGCAGTGTCTTGTGTGGCTTGTGAAGAACAGAAATAATATCATAGCTTGCTAACTTCATTCGATCCTCTCCCTGTTAACTCTCCCTTCATGATATTTACCTGAACTGTCAGGATTGTTTTGAACAGAAAAAGAAATCAAAGGTGAACTTAAACCTTATCCTAGGATTTCAAAGGCATCAATGGCCTTTGTACCGTCGTGCAATAAAAATACGTTTGTCTCTTTTGTATCTGTAAAAAAGTAAAGGTACAAAAACTTTGGGTCAAAGAGTTAAAACGAGCCACTTAAAAGTTCGAGAATAAAAGAAAATTGATAGTTCGAGTCAATAGTTTTACTAAGAAAAGAAATTATTACCAGGATATGTATAAGCAAATAGAGAAAACATACATGCCAGGTTAAATAGAATAAAATGTAAGCTCCAAAGGCCTAAATAGCAAATGAGCCAACGTACGATTGTAGAATTTTAATAAAGCTATGTTTGTTTATCAGCCAATGCTAGTTCATAAAATCAGAACATTTGCTATGATTCAAATGCTAAAATTTTAAAGAAACACTAAACCTCGAAATTGATCAAAATTTTAGAACATTTAAATAGCAAGCTCCGGCTGAGATGCTGTAAGACATAATTTTCAACAAATGCTTTTTAGTTATTAGCATGTATAACATAAATAATTTTTAATGAAAGACATTAATTTGCATTTAGCTGGCAGGACATTTTAATTTTCGCTGCAATTTATGTTGTACTTTGCAATCATCAGACAACTTTGTGATTGCTAGACACCCATCTTTGAATATTTAAATCTTTGCTGTTTCTGTCTAGGAGCTTCGTAGCTCGAAAGCACCAGAGCTGTTATCTTAGCATATCGTAATACTCTGAGGTTATACCCAGTCAATCTTTTATCGTCGTCTGTCAACTCAAACTATTAATCTAATCATATTTACTTATAATCATATCCTCTGCTAACGTTTGTTTGGTTTTATTCTTGGCAAACGTGAACTAGACGTAAAACTATATCCAGCGACAAAAGCTAGGCCTTTTTTAAGCGCTGGACTACCTTTTCATACTCTTTAATCCTCAAGAGATCCAAATATAATAACCTCCCTCCTACCACTCTGAACCAAGGGCAATGTTACTAAAGGCCTGCTATTCTTCAGCTATAGTGTTCGTTGTCTTTCAACAGAAGGATTTCGTTTTGCGTTAATCGATGGAAAATGCGTGGTACGATCAACTAGGGTGGCCTAAATTGTGCAGTTTTGTCACTGACTGACGCAAGGCATGAAACACAAGCTGCTTGCTTGAGCGGAGATCTTCTGATTTCTCTCTTGCTATTTCTGATCTAATTCAACTCTCTTTTACGTAGCTCAAGTATCTGATATTTTTTCTAAACGTCAAACGTGGGTCTTTGAAATGAATGACACAAAATTATTGTATGAGAGGATGCATTGTTATCTGGGTGAGAATTTGGCCAATCGTGCAGCTATAAGCAATCTAGAAATATGGCACATTTCAATGTGATGTAGTTTTTTTGGTACGTGGTTATATCTGTATGAGGCATTTCACGTTAGGCCATTCGACACACCAATGGACAACACCAATATACTGAAAGATTTATAACCATCAGGTTAACAAATTCAAGGCTTATCAGGCAAAATTTGTCCGGCTGCAAACAAAATTCATACTGTTTTTTTTTATATGCTAATTTCTTGATAAAGATTTTTAATAGAGAGTTAAAAAGACCCCGATTTGATGTTTTTTGATTCTATAAACCTAGATTAATTTCAAGATTTTGTGAACTTATTCGTGATTAAAAACTTTTAACCTCATTATTTTTCGTTCAAATGCTTCTAAAACATTTAACAGAGAATTTCAAATCTATCTCAGTCTGTGTAGACATTCAAAGCGAATTATTTGCAATTAAATCAGTCATTTAATGCTTCACGCATGCAATTTCTCGTTACCCAAAGGAAACATAAATCTAAGAGACGTATTTGATGTGTTCTCATCTCAATTTTTGTTGCTATGCTAACTTTAATGCTAGTTCTCAGCAACTTCAGCCCACCTATAACAACACTAAAACATAAACCTTCTGTTGAGTGGATACATTTGTAAATAAATGCAATGCAACAAGGCTAAGAGCTTGGGAACGAGTCCGTGGTAATATGGTACCCGGTCTCTTAGGCTCTTCGTGTGTGGCAATGTGGCCACCAAACTAATCTAAACCTGGATATTTGCGGAAGTTTAAGACATTGAAAACAAAATGAGAAAGATCGAGGAGTGCTTTTATCCTTGAAACCCAAGTCACGGCAGCCCCAGCATACCGTTTTTCCTCTTATGAACGCTGCCCTCTGATAAACGCCACCCTCTATTGAACGCCGCATCCAAATTTTGGAGTTTGTAATAAACGCCGCGGCTTCTTTAGAGGAAATACGGTATGTAATATCTACAACATATTTAACATATCCGTTGCTACTATCTCTAAGCTAGCATAGCGTATATTTTATTTTACGTTTTTCTGTATAGGACAGGACGGTTCTATGTTGCTACTCTGATATCCTGGGTGCCAGAGTCTTCATCATTTAGTCTCAGAAAATAGTCACTGAAAAATCATTCTTTGCCACCGCAGCCGTTTATAATACTTTATCCCCGGATTCATGAGGCCCTGGTACGCAGGGTGCTACTCTGAGTTTCCCCAGGCTATTTTTTATTTTGTGTCAAGCAGAGTGTAGCTTTGTATGGCTTTTCTACAGACCCTAAGTCAATGCCTCTAACTGCACGAAGGGTATTTCTTCTTTGGTATGAAAGTTACTATCATTGGTCAAATATATTTTTTTTATTTTTATATATATCAAATATAACATCAACTTTTAAGTAACTGACTCGGCAAGTAAGCTTTAAAAGATGCACCTACATTCAAATGAAGTTATTAACAAATAACCCTATGTTTCTGTCAGGGTGCGTTGATATTTTCGTCACTGCCATCTTTTGATAACGCCAAGCTTGAGCAACTTGTGTGGTAGAGGCACAAGTGTTGGGAGGAGACAAATGATCTGCAGATATCTTAAGTGTGACTACTGAAGGATTTCAGCTGTTAAAATATAATTCCTAACGTTACCAAAATCACAAGTGATGTAATTCTTATCATAGGAAAATTGTTTAAGCAGATCGGGCATTGCTGTATACTGTTTGCAGCTTCAAATTAAATTTTGTGCAAAACCCAATCAACGGAACAACATTTGTTCTTTAGGGCGATTTCAAGAGATTTAGCCTACTTAATCCAAGGTCTCAAAGTACAAAACTTTCTGTAGTATAAAGATACGTACGGTCTTACGCTTTCAATAAACAGGGAATTACAGCAAAGTCACCCTGTAGCCATTGCTAAACCAATTTATCCGCACATCGGATAGTTAATTGAACAAATCTGACAAAATACTCAACTCAGCTTTCTCTGTTTGAATATGATATTAAACAGCGGAGCAGTTTTGTTATTTTGTAGCGCTTTTATTAACACAGATTTCCTATCTCAATGCTTGGTATTCGATTTGTTTAGCTTTAGAAAACTTGATATTATCCATCTGGGAAAATCGTATCATACGAATCGCTGCCTCTACCGTTAGCGTGACCATGAAATCAATTATGGACAAAGCAATGGAAAGCAAAATTCCAAGCGGCCAGGGACGAAAACAAGTTGCTAATTTTGGGGGGGCGTGGAAGTATGAAAATTCCAACTTCAAGTGATAAATTTTTCATTCGACCAGTAGATCTGTTGTACCTACCAAATTGATATTTGTAAATAGCCCGAGGACCATAGTTCTATTTTCTTTATAATTACCTAATCTTTACTCAATAATTAGCCTAAAGTATAAAAGCCTAAATCTCTAAATTTTGATTAACATGAAACAAACATTAAACATACTGTAAGAAGTAAAGCAACATTTAAGCAAAACCAGTATTAGATATACTTAATGATTAGTAGTATTCTTTCAGATCAATTGATCAATTTTATCTAAAATACATTTTTTCACGATATAGAAGCACCAAGAATTTGGGCCTTTTATTTTCGTTCTTGATCGAAGAAAACTACCTTTAAACTTTTCAGAGGGCCAAATGCCTTTTCATTCTTTACAATTGAAATGATGATTTGAGAACAAACTTGTGCATATGCCTGATTCGAAAGATGAAATACTCTTCTTTGATCAAATACTTCTACTGCAGTTTTTGCAATGTGTTCTTGCTCCACAGCAGTTTTGTCATAGGAATTTATGATAAGGACTCAAGGACATTAACAAATAACAGGGGGAGTTTAGTATAAACTCGTTTTTTATAAGAAGCGTTGAGAATTTTTAGTACTGAAAGATTATTAATCTTTTATTGAATTAACTACTCGTAGTTTCTTAAAAAACTCCCACTCTAATGCTTTCTGATCAATACGGGAATTATTATTCCAAACTATAAAGTTTCAAGTTTCTTATCCGGAAATTCACCTTGCCTGTTCGTAATTTGATTCAACTCCCGTCAGAAAGAAAGCAAACGGGGCAATTGTGCAACTTGGATCCAGTGGAGACGGGATTCACAATAGAAAACGATTGGATGGGTCAGCTTCAGCCTGTGAATTTTAATGTTTAGAATTTTTATATTTAAAATAAAAAAACTTCTTAAAATATAAAATTCACAAGTTTGGTCTTAAGAAAAAAATTCCAAGTCAACCGTTACATTTTCCAACTGTAACTGGATTTTCCAAACTTTGGGGGGGCGTTACGCCCCCCACGCCCCCCTATTATTTACGTGCCTGCAAGCGGCATCAGAAAAGCAGAATAATTCCTAAAAGCTTTAACATGATTTTTATACAACGTTTGATGGAAGCATAAACATGCTCTTTAGAAATTTAATTTCTTAGCTCTTCCAGCCAATTCTTACCTAAAATTTGATTAGATGTTCTGCAAATAATAACCTATTCAAATATTATAGCTAAATTCGTTCTTATTTTTTGAGGATCTATATTCAAATATTTCACTATTTTCTTCCACGATTGTCTCAAAAAACGCCTTAAAAAATTAATGAAAATGTTGCTTTAAGCAAAGATTGTTCTAGACAAGCAACTTAACCTCAACTTATTTTGAAACCCATTTTTATTTCTAATTTGGTGCATTATCTGGGGGTCTTAAATTCTCATGAAGCACAAGCAGAGATCTGGCGCGAATGAAAGGCTGTGACGTAAATTTTTAACGTTAAGAGTTGTGAGGCAAATAAATTACGGACGTGTTTCCAAGTACTCGCATATGTCAAAAAGCAGATAAGAAACTCTTCTTCATATTAATTTCGATGCCTATCGAGTTTAGCAGCAGTCTCGAATTTTTTCCCAGCTCTTTCCTGCCAAACCACAAGGCCTAACGACCAATCAAGAAATTAATTCTTGTTGCCATTGTCTGTGCCGCCATTTTAGCAGATGGTTAGGAACTTTTTTCTGTGCCAATATCTCAAACTCTGTTCCAAAATTTTGGGACATTTGACAGTTAATTACGGACTACAGGAATTTTTTTAATGTAAAAGTAACTTATTATTATGTACAATGAAAACCTAAAAAGCATTTAGAGCCAAACACGTAACTCGAATCTGCATCGCAAAGCAGGTAAGTGATGGTTAGAGAAAGCAAATACGTGAATGGAATGTACACAAGCATTGCTGCAGCAGGTCGGACTGAAGAAAGGGAAAATAAGTGTGATTTTGGTCATGACAGGAATAAACTAACAAAAAATTTTAGCATGTCCTGCCATTTGCCAAAGGAGGAATACCTACAACCAGTTCAATTGCATCACTCTAAAATTTATTTAAGCCTTCCACTTAAGTTGGCTCCCGTAAAATGTTGAGTTTAAAACATTAATAGCAAAGTGGCTCGTTACCATGTGAACATCTTGATTTCTTTCTACCACTTAAGTGGAAGGTTCCACCATGACTTGAAAACAGGCATAATGCCATTTTACCTGCTTATTCCACTTGGAAACGGACAATGGATACAAATGCATTGTGTTAGACAGCGTAAAGCCGATTTCGTTTGCATTTAATCGCCCAGACGAAGTTTAGCTTTGATAAAAACTATTTTAATGAAAGCAGAGCTAACTGTGCCACTTGCTAAACTCCAAAATCTCTCCTGTCTACCGGTATTTCTCTGGCCTAAATCATCTGGCTTCTTCCTTTATATACAGAGATTAGCCAAAGGTTTCGGCGACAACAGACATTGCATACAAGAAATGAAAGTTCACTATCTCTGAAAGGAATTCTTTTTCCCGCGCGTGAAAGCGTGAAGGGGACGCGTGCACCAAAGAGATTATTTTGGAAATAATAATATCCTATCCGAAATATCCGTATTTGAAAGGAAACTTAATTGACAAAGAGTTTTCGCCGTTTAAAAGTTTTAAAAAAGCAAGATCTTGAGATCGAAAGAGCGAATAATCGGCTTCAGACTTAATCTACACTGTCTTTGCAAAGTGCCAGAATTTCACTACCAAGTTTCTTTTTATTTGAAGTTATTGTTTCAGCCGTCTGAAGATACAGTATTGGATTACGATTCCCGACGATGTAACCAACGATCAAAAGCACTGGCCTAGGTTCCTGAAGAAAAAGCCTGGGGACTAATGGATTGCATTCACAACCTCGTTTCTGTTTTACTGGCTTAGATAGAAGCCTTTTTATGAAGTATGGATGAAACTTCATGAACAGTGCAAAGTCCGTGAAGTTTTCGATCTATTTTTATAAGAACTATTGCTGTGCTCTATAATGACTATAATCTAGTCCTTATGAGCTTTTGCCTTCAGACTCTCTGACAAACAATGGGTCGAGAAAACAAGTATGTGGAATTTTTTTTGCCGACAGCTTTAAGAATCCGGGAGACTTTTCATTGCTTACAATGACAAATTTTGCCTTTTGGTGATGCAAATTAAAAATGGCTGAAAATGTATCTCCCTGATTATCAAAAGATGATGTACACGCATTTTGATATGCTCCGCTGTTGTTTTTGTTTCTGATAGGTCCATTTCGATCCACAACTGGGTACGTACATTTTACAGCTTGACATTTTCGAGGTTTCAACATTTTCTTTTTAGTTAATATTCTGACATTTAAAGCTCTGGGAAAGGAATAGGTGTGAGACGACCTATTCACAGTTCAACCTGAACATGGAAGGAGGTTACGCTAAAAGGGTCAGTTTTTGTGGACTGAAGAAGAAACTGCGCTACTTTCAAAAGTAGTATTCGACTACAAAGCTGCAAAGCTTGCAAATTGACAGGATTGGGAAACTGTGAGGACAAAGTACGACGACACATCGTCAATGTTTCATAATAATTCTTCAACACAGTAGTCTGTCAACTTGATGTTCGGTTTTCTGGCGCCAAAAAGCCACGGATTACATATTCAAACTACCTTGAATTGAAAAATATTCTGCCTCACTTTCGACCAATAACGAAGACAGATCCGATCTGGACCAGATCCACCCTTTTACACGGGATCCGGTCCATATAGGATCCATAATGGATCACATCTGAAAGCGATCCCAAAAGTATTCAGATAGCGGATCCAAAAGTATACGGATCCACCAGTTCCCTTGTAAACGCAAGGCCTATCCGTATCGGCCTATCCGGATCGGATCCAATTATAGCATGATCAAAACTAATCCGAAATTAATCAAACTCACTTAAAAATAATCTCCCATGATATTCAACTACATATATATTTTGGGAATAAGATGCCTTCGGAAAAAACTCATCTACCCTTTTTCTGGTTATTTTGAAAATTTGCTCAAAGCCTCGAAAATCCATTCATAATACGCTTCGGAAGCACTAATCACCATTTTAAAACGAACCAAAATTTCATCTTGCTTGTGTGTAGAAGGCGACGAAAACGAAGAGCTCGTTAGCGAAAAAGAAAGTGCAGCTATATTTTTTTGAAGAATGGAGCTTTACTAAACTGTATTTGATTGTTTGAACGTGAGACTGTGAAAGCAATATCTGATGGAGTTTTCATCGATACAATTAATCAAGAAACCTATGACTTGACCCTTGTTCCATATTTTTTCTGTTTTCCGGAAGATAAGACTTCTGCTTCTTCAACCCCAAGGAAATGTTGGTAGTCCGTTATAGATCATCCACATTACATGAAAAAACAAGCTTTACAACTCCATATGCGTCAGTGTGTGGTAAATCCAAAGTCCTTTCACGGGTTAATTTGAGTTTGAAAAAATCGACGTCTCCCAAAATAGCTGTGTAACGACCTCACAGAATCCTGTTGTTGGTAACAAGTTTGAACTGTTTTCTTACGTAGCCTAAATATAACACTGATTTATGAAAACCCTTTTATATCGTTCTGGTATTTCAATTGACTCGTGAGATCTAAGTTTTCTTTTAATTGAATCGACAAGACCACTGTTTGATTTGAAAATGGCTGCTACCTTTGGATTTTAGTCCACTTTTGTTTGCGTCTCTTCCGTTCATGAAAAGCGTGGATTACTCTTATTGGTGTCAATCGCTGCGCGCTATTGTTAAGCGTGTCTTTGCCGTTTGCGGCGTGTTCTTTCTCACGCGTTTGTGAGGATCCTTATACAAAATGATTCAAATTTTAGAGGGGTTTCAGCTTTGATTACATTTTGCTATGACCTGGCGTCTTCCCGCAAATCGATTAATTTTGAAGATACAAGAGATAACGTCGACTTTTGGCGTGGCTTGTTCCTTTAAAGTAAAAGTGAAGTTTGTTAAATTGATTGGAATTTGATCTGGCAATTAATTAATTAAAAGTGACTAACGCAACGAAGGAAATGAAAATTCTTTGTATTCAATGATTCACGCTTCTTTGGATGTGCGATCGTTGCCTTTACTTTGCCACCTCTCTTCACCCTACGTTCCCTACAACCAAGTCCATCTATCATCTTTAACAAGTGTAATTTATGTATATCCCTGCAGGCCACTTGTTAAATGTCAGTAAAGTCAAATAGATAAAAAATCATTGCCAGTATCTGACCTGGCCTCGAACTTTCTCTAAGGGATGGGGGAGGGGGGGGGGTTAAGAAAAATACAAGTTTAGCCAGTGATTATTTCTGTGTTGCTTTTATTTTAGGAAATGTAGCAATTCTTAAATGTTGTTTTGACAAACGCACCAAATTTTTGTTGCTCAATCAATAATTTTGCTTCTTTAAGTCCAACTTTTACATATTCACCTCACCTATTGCTGGCCTGGCCAATTCTTTTTAAATTTCTATGAATGTCAGTCATCACTTTTGATAGAAAATACCAGTCATTGCAGTCAGTTTCAATTTGTCAATGAATTTAAAATCTATTTTAAGCCAGCATTACTTCGCAGGGGTACCAATTAATGTTTAAAGGCTATATGACACTGTTAGATTTTTTCATCAGGTATTCATTTATCATCAATATTCTTACCAATTACCAAATACAATTCAATATTCTGCTGTTGAATACAACCTATCTTTCATTTTTAATCATTACTGTCTTCCCCTCCTCTTGAAGATACAAATATCTAATTAGTTTCTGATGAATACCTCATTTTAAAAACATCAGACAGTGTAGCAGGATCTTCAAGAATATGTATACCTGTACTGCTGGTAGATTTGAGTTCTTTTTTTTCGCCAATTAAATCAAATATATAGATATGTAAAAAGTTATTGAGTTTAGTTTCCTTTGGTGATAACGTAATTTTAGCTTCAATTTAACCTTTCTGATGATCCACACTTTCAATTATTAGTAAAAGATAATTTATGTTAATCTTGGATAGATTTGGAGTAAAATGTTGCATTTTACTCCAAATCTATCCAAGTTTTTGCGACAGATGAGGTAGATGAGAGAGCCTAATACTGTATTCTTCAATATTCATTTTAGTATCCTGAATTGCAAAACAACTGGCACAACTAGCAAAGGCTCGTGAGGTCAGAAATGAATTCTTTGAGAATGCAAAGTCCAAAGAGAGCTAAGTCTCTCCCGAAGGCCTTTTTGCAAACTGGAGATTTATAATTTCAAGTAAAGGGTCAGGGATATATCACTCTATATATTTTAGCATATACCGGCTGGTTAAGTGTTTCCAAAGGAAGTCCCTTTCAAAAATTGCCCATACATATTTATGGACTTTTTCAGGTACCAGCTCAACCCAAACAAGCCTTGGCAGCATTGTATAACAGATGACTTTTAATTTTTGATGAAACCTACTTTTTAATTGAGAATGAACTTACTTCCTTTTTTAAAAGACAAAACAGTTCGACTCGCCGAACGCAATGTTGTACTGTGCCGAAGCATGCCATTTCAGTTTAACCCCCGTCTCAATTATAATCATCTTAAACAAACATTGCGGAATTTTCTTTGACTCCTTGCTCCATCTTGACTCTGAACTATGGTTTGCAATGATCGGCAACTTGTTTTGACACGGATTCAAGCTGGATTTAGGAAGCCTGTCTCGAAGAGAAGAAGGTCTGTTGTATTATTTGTGGAGACAGTGCATGGATCAGGGGGCAATGAGGGTGTGTAGCCTGGCCTTTGTTCGATCGAGGTGTGTACACCCTGGATCTGAAGTGGAGCATTAATCAGTCTAAAGAAGCTGAACGGTAAAAGAGTATGAACAGTTTTGAGATTGTGTAATTCCTTGAAGGTGTTCCGTTTTTTGAGAATAAAATTATCAAGCCAGAATGACAGCGAGCAGGATTTCGGGTACGGCGCTATTGGCTCTGGTGATATTTTTAGATGCAGTTTCTTTTTCACTCGGAGCTGCTGGGATCCGATGGTTGTGAGTATATCCGTTATTCGATATCATAGTTTAAGATATCTTTTTAATGGTACATTCAAATCGCTTAATTTGTTTGACTTCAAAGACCATCCGAATACACTGCGTCGTCTCGGTAGAGAATTCTACAGTCCGAGGGTCGGCGACAACGCTCGATGATTGGCTTTTACAGCTTCTTTACTTTTGTTGATAATCGCGTTCCTGGATAGCACTTAAGCAGACTTTTTATGCCCCACTCTTTCAACCCTTTATCTATTGTATCAACGGTACATATTATATCTCTGTAACTTTTTTAACAAACTACCCGAAAGTTACCCGGCCATTTAATAATCTTTCTTTCTATACTTAGTTGGGCTTTAGCGTAAAACCATCCTTTAGTTTTTCTTATGTAGAAACATTTGTAATGGCAAACCCACAACTTTGAAGCTTTACAAAGCAGAAATTGGTTTTTGCTATCAGTAGCTTAACTTCATATCAAGACAGAACTGATAATATCTACACCTGTTTTCTTTTTATAAAGCCCTTTGTAACCATCCGTCTAAAACTTTGCCTTGTTGCCCTAAGATCAAGAAAATCATGAATCTGAGACGCTCAAAGCGGCCCTTTGCGAAAATCCTAAATTTGACTATGATTTGGCATATTGGCAACCGTTTCAAACAACGGTTTATCTAATATACCAAATGATCTTTTTTTTATCTATAATTCTCCCTGTTATTAAATTCCTATCCAAAGTTCTACCATTGAATCAAGATGACCGCTTTCTCCTTGCATAGCTTTTAGCTTTTTAACTTTTTCATAGGAATGTCGAAATAATAAAATTACAAACACGTGAAGGGTAATGAGGAACCTTCTTAATCTTAATTCCAGACACTTAAAGGCTTGGATGGGTATTTATAATTTTGTATTCAGCGATTTGCTTTTGATTCAATATTTTTTAATTCGTCGCTGTGTAGTTTGCTAGCTGCATAAATATCATGTTACTTTGTATCAAGTGTTTGCAGAGATGGACCTTGTGGATTCCACCGAATAGGTTCCCTGGGTCCTGAAATCCCGCTACATTTTTAGCCCGATTCCCGATTCCCGATTTCCGATTTCCGATGCCTAATCATCAATTCCCGAATCCCGGTGTTATCAATTCTCGAAACCCGCTCATAAAAATTTGCCAATTCCCGATTCCCGATTCCCGACTCCAAAAAATTCCCGTTTCCTGAAAAACACTTTGGTTACCCTCCTTATGAATTAAAGTACAAACTTCAGCATAGGGTATAAGAATCTGTCGATTTAAAAGCGTTTTAAAGAGTTGCAAACAAAATACCTTAGGCAAAATTTAAAGTATTCTAGGGGATGATCAAAGTCTCTCGTATTCTCATTTTTATGTAGGGTGAATACAAATTTACCCCAATTTGAATTTTTGTCCAAAAAGCCAATAGTCCGGTTCGAGGGCGGATTCATTTTCATTTCCTGGATTATGTTCTCCTTGAGCAGTGTCAGTTATCTTGGCTTACGAACTGTTTTGTCATCTAGGTGGTGATCGAGACACCGATTACCAGACTAATAATACGCTCGAATGATTATAAGATTGATTTCAACTCTAACCTCATGATCTGTTCATTTAGCAGAGTTCTTATCCGACATCTTCAGTTAAATGGGGTCGAGAATTTGCGTTCAGATGTCAAGTAGCTTATCGTACTATCGTACTAGATGAACGATAACATTGCAAAATATTTATATTCAAACATGTGTCATATACAAAATGATAAACGAGTGTCTTCTCTGACTTTTATGGCCAAATCCAGCAATTTGAATAACGAAATAAAAAACGACACCCATATCTTAATTTAGTCTTTCCTTGCCTTTTTTCTTCAAGATTCCGTGTCATCTTTCATTTTTCAAATAAAAGTTTTCAACTTATGGCTTTCTATGATTGTTTGGATTTTCCAATTAGTCTAATCCCCAATTCCCATTACTGAACTGTTTAGATAAAAGGTTTTCTCCTTTGACCCCTGGAAAGATGAGCCCTTACTGTCACCGTATGCTGTCACATACATGCACTAGCCTCGATTTTCAGCAAATCCGTTAGCATTTAACACGTCAATTCAAGGCCATTCCCATTAAATCATACTTTTATCAATCACGCCAATCCAACCTTAAACGCATTTTTGACTTCTTTAATGTTTAATGGTTTGTATGATAAAAGATCACCCTCTTCCCCAAATGACAGTAAATTTTTCCATGATTTGCCTTAAGGGCTGCTTTATAAGCTTTTTAGCTTTCTTTTGCGTTGCCTCAATACCCTTAGCATGTCGAGAAAGGGCCTTTCCAAGCTGAAAGATCCATTCTTAAACGATCAGAAGAGAAGTTCGAGGCACGGAGTAAAGAGGACAAATGTTTCCACGCCTACTGGGGAAACAGTAACAGTTCCGACCTTTCTCCTCAGAACTCCACTTCTGATCAGCATGAATTAGACTTCGACGTAACCAATTGTTAGACATATTTCCGTATTCCCCCACATCACCAAAACTGAGAGGTAGTAGTGTTGAACGTGTTGCTCATTCACTTACTCTCTAGTTCTCTTACTCCTTTTGCCTTCTTGCACGTTCACGTACCCTATAGCACATTTTCTTATTTTCACGTACCCTATAGCATGTTCTTCTATTCTCAAGTATGTTCGCTTGCCCTCTAGGACATTTAATCACCCCCTATCACATTGTCTTATTCCCCCTATCACTTTCCTTTCCCTCTGGCATATTCGAAATGTTTTTATGGCCTTTTGCGGTATCGCTTGAATCTAGCTACAAATTTTTTATTTCTTTCTTTGTTTATGCATCATTCTGAGAAAATTTTTTCTTATTTCCAGAGGGATGAAATCAAGTCACCATGAAAGATGGAGAAGAGATGATTGTGGGCGTAAGATTGGCCTAGCCTCTGCCAAACAAGTTAAAATATGCAAAAGCAACATTGGGCTGATGAAGTTTGTGGAAGATAGTGCAAGGCTGGTTAAAGACGAGTGCAGAGAGCAGTTTCATTCAAGAACCTGGGATTGTTCATCACTCACAAAAGCCCCCAATTTTGGATTCGATCTTAAATCAGGTTTGGATATGTTCTAATCTTATAAAACTACTCTTTATGTGTTCCTTGTGCTTTTGAGGATCGCTTGTAATGGTTTTAGAACTGAGAAGCATGATTCTGATAAGGGCTTCTTGTCAAACAGCATAATTGAATCCAAATAGTCAATAAAAGTTCTAAGGTGACAAGAATTGTGTCCAATTTCTCTTGCGACATACATTGAGTGTCTCACAGAAGCTTTCAAGAAGTACGCTTATGTAGCAGAAGATCTTAAGACAGCGTTCATGTCAGAATTAGAACTTTGATTAAGACTTTTTCTTAAGCTGCAAGGATCAACGATCCAGCCTCAATCAAGCTGCTACCTGCTAAGTTTACGTCGATCTGCCTTACAAACTAGAGTGAAGCAGATAAAACCTGATTAGAATCAACCAAGTGATTTCCTATCACACTAGGTGCGTGCTGTTCGGATAATTTTGGGATGGCTGCCTGCATGCTTTCATATTAAATGAATATCCTTATAGTTTTTGCATGCGTGATTTAGCATGTAGACAGAGAACGCCTTGCATTGAAATGATTTCAGTATATGACAGTCATGAACGTCGGGAGCATGCCAAAGTAGACGGGCACAGATAGATGAAAAGGACAATATGTCCCAGGAGCAATGTGTCCCAGTAGCACGGTCGCTTCTCCAAAAAGTATAAAAAGGGCACTTTTAAGAAGCTGGTCATTATCCTTGGTGCTCCCCCCTCCCCCTCAGGTTCCTACAGTCCCTGATGATGATGAGACATACTGCAGCATATTTTCAATATCAAATACCTATCCAGGTCTCGCTGAAAGGCTAATTAAAGACGAGTAAGTTTTGAAGAGTTGTCTCTTTTGAAATCTGTGTCGCTAGCATATCTTGTCACTAAATGTGACATGAAAGTACTGCGGATCTAGATAAACTAAGCATACTGCAATCTGTGACATACGTTTAGAACAACTTTATGGTACAAAACGGAAGGTTATATGTTTGAACAAGTTGATTTATTGTACAAATTAACTGTATGCAGCAGGAACATAAACTTGGACAATGACTAGAAACTTCAAAAGAAATGTTTTACGTCTGTAACATTCGACTTCAAATGTACTTCAAAAACTTCTTTTTCAGAGTTTGCTTTTACTTCTGTTCCGTTTTACGATGGTACTGTGGAAAAATCATTCCCCTGTCTCTCCATGGCCTGTGTTTGGCAATGAAAAACAAATTAATCTAGGTATACAGATAAAAAGTGCTGCCATCAACAGGGAAACAAAGATCAGTGCAAGCAGACATCCGAACTAAGCAAAATAATTTAAAAACTTATTTCATATGGAATAGATCTTTGCTTTCGTTTAACCTAATGCTGAGAAAGCGACATCGCGAATCACCAAGACATGTGACAAGAAATTGAAAGTTTGATATAAAAATCTGTTCTTTATAAACGCTACCACCCCTTGTCACAATAAAGCTAGGATAATGCTGAAAGATTACAAATGTACCACAGTACCACAATGTGTGTATAAAAACTTTCTAGGTATTTCGCTTCATCTTCATGCTTTAATCATTGCATGCCAGCTTATAATCTTGACAGGAAACAGGAAAATCTATCACTTGTTCACCTTCATTCCCGGTTGTGTTTCAACATCCAACATATTGTAACAATCAGGCTACAATGGCCTTAAAGTTCACAGAGAGGCTACTTATCATTGAGAGGTCTCTATGTTGCTGAAATGATCGGGTACGTAAGCGAGGAATATAGAAGATTTCGTTTTCAGTAATTGCTCTAGAATTACGTAAAGAATCTTCCAGTGGTCGTGAAAGTCTAAGTGTGAGTTATAATCCTAATGATGATGATGATAATGGTTTTGTGTATTACATAACATCAATATTAAGCCAATCCTTTGTTGAGACCATTTTATTATAAGCCATCGATTGAGTATCACGAAGTCGTTCCCCTTGCTGTATCTTGGAGAGTTTCAAGGCTTTAATCCAGCACTGATTTTCTAATCAAACTTTGTCTCTGTCTACCCGTATGGTCATTCGAAACATGGAGGGGGATTTCAATAAGAGTTTTAATAAGCTTAGTCAATTCAACGAATTATTCCGAGCTAAGCTGTTTGAGTGAAAACTGTAATAAACGCAGACAACAAGATGGCAAAATCTAATTTGTGGTTTTGCCTCTTATGTTAATCGGTCATAAAAAAGCTTGATTTTTGTCCTCGTGCGTAAAAACTCAACAATTAGATAGAGGAGCGTTTTGGTAAGAGCAGGGTAGAGAGTAAAGTTAATAGCTTGAGGTTTAAAGAAGTAGCTAATTTAGAGATGCATTAACGTGTAACATGAGTGGTCTCGTTGTCTCGCAAATCGAAAGAATTAGCCACTAGTGTCTTTAACCAAGGTCTTACTGTTGAACAGAGCAGTCAGAAGGGTCCAGGGTGCATGGTTCTAACCGTATAATTTAGATGGAGAGAAGTGTGCTTGGAAAGGCAGGAGTCGCACATTGGACTACCACTTGTTAGTTTCCTGTACAGTGAGGCTGCATTTAATTGCAAAAGGGATATGTATGTTGGTACTGATGCTTTTTTATTGATAATCAATAAAGCATCGAATGGTAGTGGAACTGCACTTTATTTAGAATCGACTTTTACTTCAGGCTTAGAATCTAAATCTCAACGGGGTTCCCAAAGGATCATCTCTCGCTTCCATGGTGCTCTCTGCTGTTAACTTGGCTTTTGAAGGTTATTAAATGACATTGACAAGAAGCAATTGAGCTAGTGGTTTTAAGAATTTCCGTTCTTCCTGGCTTTTGAATCTGAGGAATTAAGTTGCTGTTTCCACTTAAAAAAGAGGACATTTCTTAGCTGGGCGTTTTCAAGTAGAGGATCGGTCAGCTCTTCTGTGCTTGAGAATGCTAAACTATTTCATCTTTCATCTATCAACTGACGGTGAACATGCAGTCAAGTTCACGCAATCGATGTCAAGGACTTTAAGTCTTTTTCTTATTCCAAGTAGGCTTAAAATAGAATTATGATAATTTAAGCGGAAAAAATATGCAAGGTCAACCTTTCGCAATTTCGTGAAATGCCTTTATACTTACCCTCTCTTGATAGCAGATTTTAGCATTGTTCTACCAGAGGTATATCTTATTACTAAATCGCTATTAGAATAGAAGTGTTTAGAATCTTAGAGCCAATTTGGAGATTTGATACACAACAAAAGCAAGATATTTTCAGAAAAATTGTTTGACACAGCTTATAATCAACAAACAAATGAATAGAATTTGAATTATGTTTCAAGATCCTTGAACTCAACACAGCTAAAAAGTTCCCTTGAAGAACGCGAGAAGACACAATGGACTAGTTAGCTCTTTTAAGTTTGGCACTGAACTAAGTTCACTTTGGATTAGGGCAATAAAATTGGAGACGAAAATGAAGTTGCTCCTTGGTAATCTGGGATGAGTCGTTCTGAATCGGTGGCTAAAAGAATTCATCAAATATGATTAAAACTCTGCAAAACCAATCTTTGAAACGATTTACCAACAGCAGGGACAATTCACTTCGCTACATAAAGACACCAAGTAATAAAAGATATGTTAATCAGCTTTGCGACACGCTGTGTTGATATTAGGAAGGTGAACCGATTTCCTCTGTTGCCCTTGCATGCTTGGTTTGCAGGAATAGCTGTTTCAGGAGGCAAGTGTTCGAGAGAATTGATAAAATCTCAGCATACATTCGCTTATGGAAATATGGGAAGCTGCTGGAAATATGTGCAAATAATGAATTATGCTGCTACCGTCAAAATTTGATTGGGAGGGGGCTAATTATCTCTAGTTCCAAATCCTTAGTCCCTTAAACAGTCTTATACTAAACGGGAAGTATTTTGATAGCTTTAGCATTTTCAAAAGTAGCTTTAACTTTCTTTAAACTTGCTATTCTGAGCGCTGTTCTTCTTTGCTGATCTACGCCTTATAAATACGCCCCATCTTCTTATATCTTCATGAAATTGGAATGGTAAATTACTTTATCCTGATTTTTGTGTCACATTGCTTTTCCTGTAGTTCTTAGCACATCACTTCTCGTCTGTTGAATCATCTGTGGCAAAAATGTGCAATTTCTCGAATCTGAAAATTAGACTCATCGAGACAGTACATCATTTGTTTAAAATCATTTGATTCAACAATTGTTCAGATTTGTATTGGTTCAGATTGGATTTGATTTCAAACTACCTTAATGGTTATCTCATAAACACATTTAGATTTTAATTGATTACATCTTATCAGCGGAATTTGGTTGTACTCTTCTAGTGTCCATGACAAAATCGAATTTGCTTAGGACAAATAATGACCTTAAAAAACTTGCAAAAGTCTAAAATGCAATTCACCAGAATGATATTCTAAAAAAATTCAGACCTTGAAAACTACCCGCGAGGTACTCCTGATGTTGCTATGGTGACACTGTAGTGTGACTTGAAAACTTATTGGACAAAACCGACAAATTGATCTTTGATAACGAAAACGCTTATATCCGTTATTAAGTAGATTTTCCGCCAAAAAACAAACAAACCTTTGAAGCTCCGAACAATTTTAACAAAAAAGGGAATAACAGAGCTCTAAGAATTGACTTAATACTTTTGCGATCCCGCGCGCTAGGCCGATCTGTTGCCTCACTATTGTCTCCGATAATGCTATTTGGAGCCTTTGATCCTCACAGTTGTCTTACATTCACGCGTAAATAGGAATCCTCTAAGCATGCTTGAGAATTTTGTAGGACTTAATTTTTCTAATACTTTCAAGTACTAGCAATGGATTGCACGCTAAGGACGTATGCCATTCTAGATAGGGCACCCAGCACGAGTCAAGGATGTATTAGGGATTAATTATTATCATTTTGATGTTAATTAAATCGACTTAACGGTCTAAAGAAAGTTATTCTTGGTGGGCAAATCTTGATCAGGACTTTACCGCTCTTGATCCTAACCATCCTCGCACCTATCGCACATTTAACAAACTCCCAACTATAGTAATTATCTTGCAAAACTCAGTCTGTGTATTTGCATAATAGTTAGAGATGACTCGTCCCAGAATTGCTCAGAACATTCTGCCTTCTTTTCTTATTTACTCTCATTTACGTATTTGAATGCTCCTACATAGAATGATTTAGTACCTCAGAATACCTCTAAGGTGAACCCACCCAGAGTAGCTTTGTTGTATTTCTCGACTCCTGGAGATCATGTTTCCGCCTTTTTCAAAAGGTATTTGGCATTTTTCTGAGCCTTTTATTTGCATCATTTTAGCAACAAAACATTTCTCGTAAACCTGAAAGACTTCTTAAGAAATTCTGCGTACACGCTGCGGCTCCACATGCAGCAATGGTTGCCTAAAGCACGGCTAACAAATTTTTATTCAAGCAACCTTTAATTAGTTATCTTTAGCTGAGAAATCCCCCTGTCGACAATTTCCATACTTTTAAAAAAAGAGACAGAAATTCTAACTCGCGATCCATTTTCCACTAGCTCATTCCTCTCCAAATATTACAGCTTCACGTAGGTCTGTGTTCCTTGCACTTGAGCCAACAAGCTCAAGTACCATGGCTTTTAAGGTATGTTTTGATCCAAACGGTGGGATGGCTTCGTCGGCTGTTTGGTTTAAGCAAACACTTCGTGTCTGGTTATACAAAAACTGAGCTGCGGAACTGTCATTTGCTTTTGCTATTCTAAGCATAAGGTAAAAATAGAACGTTTAATGCCGAAAAGATTATGATATATGAAACAGCTATGAAAATCACATGTGAAGAATTTTTTCCTGCCAAAGAAACTTGGGCGTTACAATTGTAGAGAGGCATTTTTAAGCATTGGCTTTGAGAAAACATCACAAGTGTGAAATTTTTACCCTTAAATTGTTTAGACAATATCTTTTTGTACCCAGGGCTGCATGAGGTAACAGTTGAAGCCAACTTGGGTATGTGGACGAGTCTTTTGAAAATTTTTAGAATTCCGTCATGTAAGTTTGAGTTAGCAGGTAGCTCCCATCAGCGAACCAGCCAGATGGTGTTGGACTTTGATAAAATACTCAACAATCAGTAGTGAACTGATATTAATTTTTGAAAAGGAACAAAGAAAACTTTATTTGTATGACTGAGTCGCCACTGTGATAAGATTTGGCTTTAAAAGGGACGAAAGCTGTTTTAGAGAGACAATTCCGTTGTCAGTAATAAAGAAAAGTTCTTATTGGGGCATTTGGTCTCTTGAAGCGGCTTCTTTGAAATTGGATCAACCGTGGGAAAGGCATGGTACCCATTTTTGGAGAAGACTTTGGTCTCTGATCCTATGTGATTAGTAGAGTGTACAAAAGCATAGAAAAATATTCCTTGAACAAATTTTTAAGCAAAAAATTCAGAAGCTGTGCCACTAATTGTAGACAGCCGGCTTAGACCTCCGGTTTCTCTAGGCTATAGGGTATAGGCTGATATGAAGGGTTGGACTTGAAGAATATTTGAAAGACATATTGGAATTGCATTTTTTATCGACAGAACTTTTCAGTGTTGTGGGAATTTATCAGGGAAAGCCCTGAAAATTTATTTCAAACTGTTTGGAGAGAGCTGAGGCTAAATATAATGTAGATAAATCATATATTTGCTGTTCCCGATCATGCTAATTAATATATCTAATGGTTTGTTAATTAGGTAATTGTTATTCCAGCATTCGGCTCATATACAAACCACATACAGCCTCAGTTTCATAAAGAGTTTGTACGTTTATATGATCATGCCCATCCTGCTTTACCTTTATGTTCCCCTACACGAGGAGATGTTAGTAAACTTCAGCCACATTTTTAGAACAACACAATTGCTTTGATGCTTTCATTGATATTATTTTAGAAAATATGATTGCAGATGATGATATCAGAAGACTGAAAGGGAAAATGGGAGAATTAGAATTTGTCTTATTAGCCTAGCTTCATAAGAACTTTTACTACAGAGAATTTAAGAGAATTCTCCAAACATTTTTGCTATAAGCACAAACCTCTCTTGTTGGAATCCTTCCTAGTCGAAGGATCGGGGCTTTATTACTTTTTATAATACGTGTAACAAAACATCTAAATTCTGAAGGGTCAAACATTCGTGTCTAACCTCTCGATGTATTTAAGAAATTTCATCTAATTTTACTTGATTTTTCTCATCCCGACATTACGGATTTCGAGTGTTTTGTCGGCTTAAACAATCAACGTTATGATCCTGTTAATTTCTGCGATCTCTAAATTTATTAAATACCTTAAGGAAAGTGGCGAATGAGGACTGACTGAATTTGAGGTTTAATTTAAGATCATTTTTGAAAAAACAAACGGTAGTATTAAGGAAAAATAACAAAGGATCTTTATCAAGTGAGGAGAAGTCGTGCTGGACGCTTGTTAAAGAAAACTTCCCAATCGATTTCGTTTGGATGCCCACAAAAACGTCTTAAGTGATTGCAGCTAATGCCGCCTGCATATTTTCTGTGAGCGGAATGGCTTGCAGGTAAGAGAGAGCCAAACCTCATTACAGTTTTGAGATAACAATTGTCAATAAAAGATTCGCATTCTTAACTCAAGGGATCTCAAATACATACGTGATGAGTCTTTTTGTTCTTGGTAATGGATACATAAACTTAAAAATATACTGGGAAGATAAATTCGTGTTCTAGAAAGAATAATAGAAGAAATCGGACAGGATCAGCACCAACTGTTCTCCAAAGTTGTTTGCCTCTATGCATGGGGGGGGGGGGGAGGGAGGAGGAGTTTGGTTCTCAACATTGGGGAGGGGACAAAGAAGTTGCTTTTATGCTAACATTTTCCAGGGCTGGGTTTATTTCTGAACAATTTTGCTTTTCTTTTGTACAATAAATTTCGTTAGTTCTTCAAGGAAGTTCAAATGGAAAATATCATAAAATATCAAATTGTCTTTTTCTTCAAGATTAGGGTCCTTAGACACCAGTATATTGTTATCTCAACTGCGCACTTGAATAAAATTAAATTGTTGAAGAAATGAGGTAGAAAGGAAAAAGATTTGACCTACTTTTGCATTGATTTACCTTATTTTGAGAACAGAAACTACCGGATACAGAAATTTACATATTATTGATCTGACGATCATTTTGTGCATGATATCTGTAATACGTTCAAAGCTGCATCAAGAATATTGAAGTTGACGGTTGCTGAAAGCATAAAAAATCAAGCTATAAAATTCTATCATATATTATGAAGAATATTAAGCTTTTTGTAACACGACAAAAAATGAATCACCACGATACCAACCATTGAATCAAACTGAACCAAGCCAATTCCGCCGTTTTCGAACCCTTAATGTTATAAATCTGAATGTTGTGGCCAATCATGCAAATTGTAAACATTCGACTTGCAAGCGGTATTATAACATTGGCATTATTAGAAACACTGAGCCGTGGGTAAGTAAGAAACTGTTGAATACACAGGCCTAGGGGAAGTTCTCTGTCTCATTTTACAGAAACAAAACCTAATTTGAAAGGGTAAAATTTTGATATGACAAATTGCTTTGTTAGTAAATCATTTGATGAAATTAATTGTTCATTACTGGCGGCAGATTCGTGTTTTCAACTTGTACATCTTAACCGCTAAAGATGTTAATCCAAACCTAGGTCACAAGCTCTCTATGTCTTCAACCTTAGAACAAGGTCATTCATTCAAACAGAATATGTTCGGAAAGCACGGGGGTTAGTTTTTTACATGTTTGCCTTCAACATAGCAAAATATCTCTCCTAAGAAGTTGAGTTTGCAAACTTTTCAGTTAACCATTTTAGATTGACCTCTGTTGTAATTTATGTCGTTCCTTGGAATCACTTACTGTGATTTTATTGGTGTAATTTCAATTAACAATACATTTCCTTGTCTTGTGTGTGTTATTTTTGATAAAAAATAGCTATTAGTACAGTATCAATCCTATAAACGAGTGAGACTAGGCTTTCTATTCTCACTCGTTAAGTGACATTGTGACAGTGACGTTATGATTATCTAGATGACTGACACATGTCACAGATAAGTGACGTTTGACATTGACATTAACACTTGAGAACATTATAAGCTTTATTTCGTTCCATCGTAGGTTAGAAAAAAACCTATTGCCTCCGCAATGCTTTTAGTGGCAATGTCTTGTTTTTCTCTCCTCGCGACTTTTGTTACATCTGTGAGTTTGGTACAATGCCTGCAGAATACTACTCCAACCCCCACTCACCCCTCGGGAAAACGTTCATAGTCTAGAAAAATATCAACAGGCCACTGGAAAAGCGTACCTATAATCTTCTTCTTTTCATAGTAAACCATCATCTTTTCAAGGGAGAGTTTGGTGGTTGGATATGACTTCGAACACTGACGCTAGTGTTCTATGACTTTTAGCATCGATTGTAGGCAGTAGCGGTTTCAAGGGGGTCCAGGGGGCCATGGCCCCAGGCCCCGCGCTTATAATAGCCAAAAGGGGCCCCACACCTTAGGAAAAAGATGGAAGTTGTAAAGAACATGGGCCCCGCATATGTTTTTGGCCCCGGGCCCCGCACTCCTAAAACCTCCACTGATTGTAGGTAGGGGTAAAAATCATGCAATAAATGGGTAATTGCAAAAATAAATGCATCTTAGCGCAGTTTTCTTGAAGACATATTATCAATATTTGCATTTATCAAGAAAGCCTTGAATTTTATTTAATTTTTTATCCAGTTCATGCTGTATTGCGAGTGGTTGAAGAATGAAGACAAGGTCTAGAAGTTCGTTATTTTTATCAAGACCGTTGATATGACTCGAATTAAAGCCTTGTGACTCAGTAACAATGCATTCTGCAGCTTTGTGTATACTTGGACTTATAACAACCTTCTTTGGAAAATTACATTTAAAAATCAGTTTTTACGGTTGAAATCAGTAAATCGATGTCAAAATTAAACAATTTAGACAGGCGGACCATAATTTAATATTCTTGGCTTTGCAAACCACTGATTTTTGAAATAGGTTGATTGTTCATTCACTTTTCTTATCTTCACCGACATCTTTAAAGTCAAATTTGGCACTGAGACTTAATTGTCCTCTGTCACTTAACTCAAACTTAGGTTTAGTTTTCGGAGGATAAATTTTTTAGAAGATACAACACGCTTCAGCTGAATGTTATGGCTATTGGAAACGAGAAAAAGCCGAAAAGAATCGAGGCAAAACAAACTTATGGATGTTTGTAGTTTTGTGCGAAGCAGGGGTATTAGGGATTAAAATAGATTAAGCAGATGGTTCATGTAAAATGAAGAGCAGTTTTTGTTTTGTGATAATTTAGCTGAAAAGCCGATCATGAATAAGCTGCTTAATTTAACTCGAAATTGGCAGTTAAGATTGTTTTGTAAAACACTGATCTTCCAGCATTCGATGTCATTTATCCTCTTTCAAGAGGCCAGACAATGAAATGTGTGCTTTAACGTAAAGTTAAAAGGATAATCTCAAATAAACAAGTGCAATTTGGAGATGAAATTTGTACTGCATATAACATTCATAGTGTCCGGATCTGTTACCAAGTTACTCTTGGACAAACAGTATATAGGCTCCGACACAAGTTAGAGAAATAGAAAGGGTGATGGCCAAGGGAAAACTAAAGACCTATAGAAAAATATTTTGCAAAAAGACGTTTATGTTTTGCGGAAAATGGAGGCCATAGCCAACCTGGTCCATATGCCAACGGGGCTCTGCAGTAAGCAAGTGTCAAAAACCTTAGGTTGAATCAGACTGCGATGCAAACCCCATAACTTAAACACTAATGCCAATAACGATTACTAATGGTCTTCTTAGTGAGCCACCTTAACGAAATTTCATCCCTTTGCAGATACGAGTGAACTTCCTTAACGAAATTTCATTCCCTTTGCAGATACGAGTGAACCTCCTTAACGAAAATTAATACCCTTTGCAGATACGAGTGAACCTCCTTAACGAAAATTAATACCCTTTGCAGATACGAGTGAGCCTCTTTAACGAAATTTCATTCCCTTTGCAGATACAAAAGAAGCTGCCTTTGTGTATGCCTTATCGTCGGCTGCATTGACATTCACTATATCAAAAGCCTGCTTCGCTGGCAAGATACCTGGTTGTTCATGTGCAAATAAACCAGTTTTTGTTCAAGCTGATAAGGCACATCAGATTCGCCAAAAAGATTTCAGAGGCTGTTCTGATATTACAGGAAAAGGAGTGAAGTTTTCAAGGCATTTTTCTCTAGCTGAGCTTAAGAAAAAGCATGCTAGAAATCCAGTCAGTCAGCAAAGACAGAGAATCAAAAAGCATAATATCAAACTTGGTGGACAGGTAAGCGCCTAAAGATATACTTGCTTAAAGTTGCACTTTCTTTCGGTTTCAATTGTAGCGATGGTGTGGTGAGTATAATCGATGGATAGTTTAAGGTCTTCATTTTGATAACTCTCTTTTTTGTCCCTTACCTTAAGATCTTTAAGATTTACCTTAAGATTTCCCCCTCTTTTTCCTTCAACCTGCAAGGATTCACGCCAAAGATTACATGAACTGTTAAAATCTCTCAAGTGAGCTATACCTTTTAATAGCTCGGCTAAAATCACTATAGCTTAATTGATAACCAGCGCTAGAGCAATGGTACCCATGATTGATAGTCACAAGCTTGCGCTTTGGAAAAAGTCCTCAAATTTTCTTTGCGGTTGCGGATAAAGAAAATTGGTGGCTTTTGAGACAGCTCTCAGAGTGCTACGCGCACAAACAAAATGACTGATGTGGAGGTCTTTCTTTATAAGGAACAATTTGCGCTAGTTAGGTCGGTTTATGAAGAGACGGAGAAGCTTCGGAGAGGAGGGATTGATTTCCGTTACACCTCTCATCATTAGCGTTACTACAATACTTAGATTGCATACATTTGTGCATAATGTTCCACCATTGCCGGAATAGAACTTTAAAAATAGTTCTTTACTATTAAATCTTCGTAGACTTCTACTTAATAAATGTTGTCTTCATCAATAGGAACAAAACTGAGGTAGAAACAATTTTATTTGATCAATTACAGTACTTTTAATTTGTAATCGGTAGGTCGTGCGAGATTTGCTGTCCGTAAGCTGCCGATGCCACGGAGTGACCGGCAACTGCCAGCTTAAACACTGCATGAAGCGGCTACCGACGTTCCAACAAGTTGCTACTAAGTTGGTGACATTGTATGACAATGCTCTGCAAATTGACACAAGACAGCAGCGAAATGGCGGAAAGAAGTTATCAGGTGTCAAAGGCTTGCTTCTGTATATCGACAGTTCTCCAAATTACTGCAATGTCAATGAAAGCCTTGGTACAACGGGAACTACAGGACGGGAATGTTTGTTAAATGGAGCTGGCAAACAGAGCTGTAAGCAACTCTGTTGTGGTAGAGGTCATAAAACCCAGGAGATCGAGATCGTCGAAAACTGTAAATGTAGATACGTTTGGTGTTGTTACGTCAAATGTGATGTTTGTAAAAGTTCAAGATTACAGCACACATGCAGTTAATGTCTCTTAAAAAACAGCAGCGATTGTGTGCGGATCTATAAGGTTTGGAGAAATATATTTGCATGATGCAATGCTTTAAGCTGGGCAGCTTTTGTAAAGCTTTGTATCTTGGTTGTGTGAGTAGACGAACTTTAGAATTTAAAGTAGTGGAATGTTGGAATTGTACAACATTTGGGTCGCAATGTTGACAAAGAAAGATACCGCTCTACAACAAGAAAATGACACAAAGATTGCTTGAAACCGTCTTCATACAACAGTATCGAATCGCTGGATGCAGTACAGCTTTTCTGTAGATTGAAAATAGTGACTTCAAGTTTAGTGAATTGTGATTTCAAGTTTGAGAAAACGCTGTTCAGTCATCAAAGAAGAATTAGTGGACTTCAAGAGAAAGAGCCGCCATCAGTGTTCAAGAAAGAGTTGCTGGACTTGGACAAAATAATTTTCGAATACAATCGCTACAAACTAAACCCATTGAAGCATTACTTAGGAAAACAATTCTTAAAAAGCTGGTATTTATAATGATCTTCTGTACTGAAGTAAATTTTAAAATCCAAATGTATTTTGATGTCTCGCTGCTTTACTTTTAAGACATAATACATTAGACGTCATCACTTTTAATTTGAAAGCTTGCACAATAATTAAGACAAACTGTGGCATCAAGTAGATATAAAGTAATTAATTTGCTCAAATCTTCGGTTCGAATTGGTGTATTTTAAATTAGATATACCTTATCTCTGAAAAAATATTTATTTTAATCAATACTTTCTATAGCTGTTTATACGTCCTTATGTTTAAGCGTTTTGCCTATTCTTTTTATCTTTTGTGAAATATATTGCGATTTGGCAAACTGGCATAAAATGAGCTCTAAGAATGAATGTTATGGCTTTGAAAAAAGCAAACATTTGAATAACTAAAGCTTTTTGTCTGACACTCTTCAGATTATGAAACTTCCGAACATAAATCGAAAACCCTTTGCTACGAAATATATATATACCAGTTGTGGATCGAATAGGCCAATCAGAAACGCGAGCACATGGTTGCCCAATCAGTGCCGCTTGCCTATTGAGAAGGTTACCAATGGAGTCCTAAGGTGAAAATGAACTCCTTCTGTCTACACAACAGCGGTTTTTTCGTGCTCATGTAGATAGATTCCAAAAGCTGCTAATGGAACGACGATCGGGCTTTACCAATAATCCGAAACATGTCGCCATTATAGTTCTTTGCACAATTTTGGTTTCTGAGTTTCTGTTCAGAACAAAACGCAAAACAGAACAACGGGGCAGAAAAAGAACAGAATGTAAAAGGATAATGTAAAAGTAATAGGAATAATGTAAAAACAAGCACACCAATGAAAAGATAGGAAAAAAAGTTATATAGTTATTTAGCACACTAAAAGGCAATATAGTTATTTAGTAAAACTTTTTTATACTTAAAGGAATTCCAGCTGCCAATAGAACTCTTTTAGGGAAATGTTCTTCTTCAAAAGTTGGTAAAATGTCTAAAATTGATATCAATTCTTGCATCTAAAAAGTTATCTCGTCAGGTGAGATGTTTACCTTTTACCTCTACAGATATAGGCTCTTATTCAAGGGCAAATTTATTGTCTTGAACAAATTTGTGAAGCTTATAAATAATGCTTGCATTCAAAAAATATTTGCTTTGCTATTTAGCAGTTACTGAAACTGGCAATCCAAATTTTCCTTTTGATAAGTTTGAATTGATGAGTCCTTTGAAATCTAGAAGAGATTATTTTCCAAACTGTAGAATAAAGATCTTAAATCACCAAGATCCAGGCCTGATTAGATTAGAAATCATAGATGAACATGGCCTAGCAAAACAAGTCTCCAACGGCTCTATATCCGCTAACAAAAGAACAAGAAGTTGAGACTTCCTTATCCCATCTACTCAATGTTCAGCAAATTTGAATACACCATCCAATTACTTTAAACTCTTGTTTGCAGCTTACAAAATAAACATGGTATTTATTTAACTAAGCAAATTGAAACGCCCACCGGTATTTTGGTATGTTGTCTTCCACTGCTTGGGGAAAGAGACTTAGGCCCTTGAGAAAGAAGACTGCCAAATTGATACCAAGTACGATGAATCACAACTTTTCGCTAGATTCGCGTCATTTATCCTAACTGACTTACTAATTCTCTAGTATTTCTAACATTGATTTTTAAAAGTGTCTAAATGTCTTTTTTTGTAATTAGGCAACTTTGGCATTATCTTTACTGGTGGTCAAGGCGTCTTCAGTAATTCATCCGTACTTCAGTACTTCAGTTGAAAATTCGTCATCAAAATTGCTTTTTATTTGCTAGATGGAAATGAATTTTTGCAAATTACCGTTGCACGAAATCACTCTTGCATGGATGAAAAATTTTCTTCCTCTTGAATTTTTTTAATTTAGCTATAACTTGGTGTATGCAAAAAACCAGTTAAATGTCTCAAACTGACTAGGGAACCAGCTCTGAAATTATCTCACAAAACTTTGACGAAGAAGAAGCTCAAATTTCCTTCTGAAAAACTGCCGCCATGCGTCGGTGTAAACAAGCATATTATCTTCTAATAATGCACATGAGATATATTAATGCCATCAAAATAAACTAATGCTATTTGCAAAAATGTTTGCCATATTAAAATAAAAGCAATATTTGAATATTATAAGCTGCGAATTTATATCGAAAATATCCTCTTATCAGCTCGATAGTCTACAGTAATTAAATAATTCAAATACCAATTGTCGTCAAAATATGATCGAAAGTATTTTTGCGCTTTGCTCATTTTGAACAACAATGAAAAATGTCTGTAACATCTAAATTGACCATTTCCTTAATTTTAAAATGAAAGTAGCAATTTCTTGCACCGTCGACATCAAACTGGAAGGAGTTTCAAACCATTAAAAATATTTGCGATTACGAAAAATGCAGTAAAGGGATAAAATTCTCGTCAACTTAAAAAACCGGCCCGGCTCAAATAAATTTTGACGTTGTTATAATAAACCGTTGCATACATAATCATTCAAAAAATGTTTGATCTTTGAAAATTTTCACAAATACTTTAGAAAAATATTGCTCCGCTTTTTCGTACAATCTTGAAATTTTACACTGCGAAAGTTTTGTTCAAAATTCGTTCCTATTTGTCCATTGAGCAGTTGTTTCGTTTCATTTCATTTTCATTTTTCATTCTTTATTCACGGTAACCCCGTCGGCAAAGGCCGCTTTTCAGGGGGCCGTGAAGTAAAATTAAAATCTACAATTTACAAGTAAAAAAATCTAAAAACGAAAATAAATGATTTAGTTACAATGTTAAAGTCAAGTTAAAATCAAAACATAACTATCAAACACGCTTTAAATTCAATGTTTAAAAGCATTTAAAGAAGTGGTATCTGATGATGTCACGTAGCACCACGTACGATATAATTGCACGAATTGATATAGTAGAAAATTTGCTCTTGCAGTGATAATTTGTTAGTTGTGGCTTACCTTTTAGAGCCTATATTTTTTGCAGCTTTCCTACACAACTAATCAGTTAGATTTTTATTTTTAATAACTCTTTAAAGGCTGTTAACTTGTCAGTTGTTGAACTAAAATGTTTCCTTGGGGTGAAAAACAAAGAAGTCCTTGTTTGGTCCAATGTATTTTGTATGTTAAATAAGGTTATAGGCATGCAAGATTTGTCCAATTTTTTTCTCATTTTGTTTCTTAAAACATATTAACTTGCCTTTGCATGATCAAAATAAACGAGAGCTTAATTTAGTTTTTGAATGAAAATTGAATTTTTAGAGTATTAAACGTTGTTTAGATGGGTCGATGAAGTAAATTTAGAATGAAAGTAGTTTTTTTGGAAAAACAGCAACTTTAAGAGAGGTCTATTTTAAAAGTGAGTAAAAATAGTGGCTAATTCTTTAAGATATTCCTAAAATTATCAAAAAAATTTCTAGATAGAGCATTTTAAATTTGTTCTTTATCATCAAAGCAAATGAGAATTTAATCTAATTCTGGAATGAAAGTAGAATTTTAAGCAAAATCTATAGTATCAAAATAAACAAGAGTACAACTAAAGAAATCAATTTTCAGATTGATTTATTTTTCATGGCTAGCAAGACTATTGGATCAGCAAAATGATGAAACCTATTGAAAAAATTTTATTTCAGAAAACAGATTAAAATACCTCTAAACTTATAAGCAAACAAGAATTTAGTTTTAGTTTCAGAAAAAAAGACGCAATTTTTAGAAAGTTTGCCACTTTATAGAAGGATCGATATTTTGTAACATGGAAAGCTACAGGAACTGGTAAATTGTCAAAATTTTTTGCGAATTTATTGTCCAGAAATAGGTCAAATTGCCAGCATGTGGGAGCTTTTGTAAAAAACAAAGCAATTTTTGATTACACTATTACTCCACAGGATTAGCAAAAATGTAGCTTTTCTGTATATTTTTTTGGCTGGCCAAATTTGGCCGTCAACTGTGAGGTATTTGGCTGCCAACCATTCCTAGCATCTGGCAACCCTGCTCTATAACAACAGAGTAAAAATGTTCAACTTGGCATTAGAATAAAGGACATATTTTTTGAAAACGTATTTCTGAACTAGTTGATATTTCAAAATAAGTAAGGCTAAAGGCTTAAGAAGATCGTCGAACTTTTCCACAATTAGTTGATAAATAAACACGTTAATTTTGGCTCTATATAATCAAAACATTTTAGAAAATAATTTAGCTCTGAATCAAGAATAGTATTTAAAGCAAAAATTGATGCTGTTTTAGATAGGTCCATCTTTGCTTAAAAAACTGTTCAAATTTTTTCAAAATATTTTATTCTTAAAACAGGATCATTTTATTCTATATTATCAGAAAAAGCAAGAGATGATCTTAGTTCTTGAATGGAAGTCGTATTTTTCAAGATATAAGTCATTTTTCAGATTGGTCGTTTTCAACATTAAGTAAGACTATTGGCTGAAAACGATGAAGAAGCTTTATAAATTTTTTCTCTTAAAAAACAGGTTGAAATGCCTCTAAACGTACAGAACAGACTAGAGTTTGGTTTGAGTATCATTATAAAAATAAATCATTTTTGAGGAAATTACCCACTTTCTAGATAGGTCGGTGTTTAGTCAAATGTGAGGCTAAATGCTTTAAAAAACGTCAAAATTTTCCGAGAATTTTTTTTCCAGCAACAGATTCCTTTGCCTCTATGTCAAGGGAAAAGGAAACAATTTAACCTGGATTTAGAATGAAAGACATGTTTTTGAAAAGTTCATGTACTTCTGGATTGGTTGATATTTGAAAATAAGTACGGTTAACGTTATACATAAAGTTTATTTTATTGCCTTCTGCTTGACCGGGCATGTTGAAGCCAGGGAGGCCAAGGGGCTGTAGCCAGGGAGGCTAAGGGGCTGTAGCCCTCCATTTTTTTGCTAAAGCGTGATAATATTACACTAAAGTATGATGATACGGCTGTGGGATCAACGATAATGGTGGGAAACTTTTATGCCATAAAAGTTTGACAACTTATCGAGTTTGAAGGCTTCAAACTTCTGGCTTCACACTCTACACTCAGCACATTCAAAATTAGCATTAAACTTCAATAAATTAATGACAGACCCAACGACAACATCTAAATGGTTTTGCCAAGGTACTACGTATCTTCTGGCGAGAAATAATGAAACTGCAAACGCAAAAAACTACCGCCCAATTACCTGCCTGTCAACAACCTACAAACTTATAACCTCTATACTCACTGAAAGAACATACGCACATCTGGAAGATCACAAAATATTTCCAATTGAACAAAAAGGCTGTCGGAAAGGACCGTATGGTTGCAAAGATCAATTGCTAATTAATAAAATGATACTAGAAAATGCCAAAACCAAACACAAACACCTGAGTACTGCTTGGATAGATTACAAAAAAGCTTTTGACAGTGTTCCCCATTCCTGGATTTTACATTGTCTAGAAACTTTAAAAGTCTTCCCTGTGCTAGTTAACTCTCTTAGAACATCTATTAAGCTGTGGGAAACTAACCTTACTCTTTCCCACTCAAACGGAGAATGCTAATGGTATGCACATAAAAGTGGAATTACCCAGGGTGACTCTCTTTCTCCTCTTCTGTTCTGCATGGCACTTACACTTCTGTCCCAACTCCTGAATGATACTGGGTATGGATACAAGATCGGGAATAAGAAGATAAATCATCTGTTTTATATGGATGACCTGAAACTCTATGCCAGTAATGATGATGAACTTGAAAGACTGCTAAAAATAGTAAAGGCATTTAGTGATGATATTGGGATGGAATTTGGTTTGGATAAGTGCGCTAAAGCAACCTTAAAGCGTGGAAAGCTCGAGAGTACCAAATAACATTGTATTAGATGAAGATACGGTGATTGAAGAACTAGAACAAGAAGGAACAAACAAGTACTTAGGCGTTAATGAGGGGGACGGCATACAGCACTCCAAGATGAAAGAAAACATTAGAAAAGAATGTTTACGTAGGGTCAGATTGATACTGAAAACTGAACTTAATTCTCTGTTGTAAAGTCTAGGTCGGAGCATAGAGAAAATCCATTTGTGAGATTATGTACGTGATTTTCGTAACAAAAATGTGCTTACTACACACTTAGCCACAATAGCCAACTAACTAACTCTTGCGGTCATGTGCCGAAGCGATTTATCACGAAAGACATGTCAACGCAGTGGTCGACGGGAGAAAGACTGGGCACCACCCTATTCCCAGGACTCGATCGCTCCAACATTCTCAAAACATAATTACTGCTATGAACTCTCTTGCAATACCGGTGGTAACTTACAGCTTCAACATCATTAACTGGAATCTAAGTGAATTGAAAAAACTTGATACAAAAATTAGAAAACAGTTAACCTGCCACAGAATGCATCTTCCTAAGTCCGACGTTGATCGCTTATATGTCCCTAGGAACAAAGGTGGTATAGGCATGATACATTTTGAGTTGTCATACAAGACAACAACCATAGTTCTTTCTGAATACCTGGACAATTCAGATGATTGGATGCTGCAACTTTTCAATAAAATGAAAACTCGAATAAATTACATTCAGTTCTTAAAGAGTCAGCTAAATTTTCTCGGCAGCTGAACTTAGATATGAATAACATAAACCTCAACCAGCGCGTAAAACAAAAAAAGCAGCCAAAAACAACGGTTCAAAACAATTGGAATCGCGATGGCAGGAAACGCCCCTCCACGGACAGTTCGCAGCTCGAAGCAAAAACGTTGATGTAGACGAAATGGCGACAAATCAATGGCTGAGAAGCTCCGGACTGAAAGGGGGAACGGAAGGCTTTATCCTCGCCGCCCAAGACCAAAGTCTCTTCACGAGGAATTATCAAGCCAATGTGTTGCACAATGAAGCAAATGAAAAATGTAGATTCTGCGAGGAAAAGGTAGAAACGATTGACCACCTTGTCTCAGGTTGTTCTGTACTGACACCGAATGAATACAAATATCGCCACGATAGGATTGGTCAATACCTCTACTGGAAAATTCTCAACCACTTCTCCTTAGAAACAAAGGGTAACTGGTACGAGCACCATCCAAAACCAGTTACTGAAGGGAAAAATGTCACCATTCTCTGGGACTTTTCAGTCCAAACTGACCGCACTATACAGGCAAACCGTCCAGACATTATTGTCAAAGATAAGACCAAAAACAACTGCCTACTCATAGATATGAGTGTGCCGTCAGATAAGAATGTTTCTGCAAAAGTGTTTGAGAAACTCTCCAAATATAAAGACCTGGAGATTGAAATTGGAAAGATGTGGCACATCAGAACAAAGACCATTCCAGTAGTAGTGGGTGCCCTAGGACTGATAAAGAAAGGAACTGCTAATTATGTAAAGCAAATTCCAGGTGATCCATCTCTTAGCGAGGTCCAAAAAATAGTCCTGAACAGCACTGCACACATACTGAGAAGAACGCTTTCTATTTGAACAATTCTTTTAAAGATATATTTTTTTTATGATAATGACTTTATTTTTATACGCACAATTTTTATATATATACAGTATAACAATGCTCTTAAATTACTCCAATTTCACTCACCCTAAGTCACTGGTAGTGACTCGGTGTTTGATCTAAAAATAGCAAATCACAAGAAATTGACCATAATAATAATAATAATGAAAACATTTTTTATTTTATATTCTTCTACTTACAACAGTAACCTCACTTTTCAGGTAGTTACTATCGGCTAGCCTGGTGACAAGTTTACTAATTTTACAAAAGTTATAACATTTAAATAAATCATATGAGTGCAAAGAATCTTTAGAAGGAGAGCAGTTCAGGGTTTGTCCAAGTCTTATTGCGCATACAGAATATACTAGAAATAGCTCTTGCTAGTACTGCCCGCAAACAATTAGTTCCTTGATAATGATTGTTTTGAAAATGTAGGTCAGGATATTCGAAAAAGACACCATCTTGGGTTTTCACAATTCTATAAAAACAGCTGCTCTAGTTGATGCTAAACTATTCTTTTTATCAAGAATTTTTGGTGTTCAGTTTGCCTTTGATTTAAGTCCAACGCCCTTTTGAAAATCATGAAGTTTTTCGAGGGTTTGACATTTATTTTTCGATAATCACGACAATCATAACTTTTGCTCGTACGGTCTCGAGTTTTTGGGAGAAAAGTGTGGCATTCGACTGGTTTTGATTCCCAAAACTTCGAATCAAAACTTCCATCCATTGCGGAGAACAGAGCTGTGATGCAGCACCGTTTTCGTGCCAACAATCATAACTTTTGCTCGTACGGTCTCGAGTTTTTGGGAGAAAAGTGTGGCATTCGACTGGTTTTGATTGCCAAAACTTCGAATCAAAACTTCCATCCATTGCGGAGAACAGAGCTGTGATGCAGCACCGTTTTCGTGCCAAAAAAACCGAAGGCCTTGGCAGAGCAACGCTCCGAAGATAATTCCCTTCCGCACAAAGAGGTGGCGGTTAACGACCTCCTCGACAAAGCCGATTGATTGACAATGAAATTGATTGACAGTTGTCATGGCAGCAGAAAAGTGACAAAATCTGCTGAAAAAGTGCTGACAACATGAACTGAAGCTTCCATATGCTACTTATACGCGGGGCAGACTATAAGCCCTTCACTCGCGCGCTATCGCGCGCGAGTTGCGGGCAATAATAGGATGTGCGTATAATTATTGCTGACAGTTTTTTAATTATAAAATTACGGTGTTGGTAGTCAAGTTTTAGTTCATCACACATATCGATGAAAGAATCACAGGAGTTACCAAAGATACCGAGACAGCTGATAGATAGATTAACAAATTTTACTTTTTTGAACTTAGGGCGTAGTTCCTTTAGAAGGGAACGGTACTTCTCAGCTTTACGCGAAGCGTTATTGTTCAGGTTAGTCTCGAACCCAACAGTTAATTCGATGACATACAGACAGTTAGAAGCAGTTTTGATTAGCATGTCGGGACGGAACGAATCGCCAGTTATGATACATGGTGATAAATAAGCGGGAATGTCAGCATATATGAATACATCTCGGATACATTGAAATGATGATGCAATGAAGTGCAGGGCAGAGTCGTGCCTCCAAGTAAAACGCCCTTGCTCAAGGTATTTGTTACATCCAGCTACGACATGAAGAAGTGATTCAGGCTGAAGGCAGAATGAGCAATCTGGAGAAGAGATAATAATAATAATAATAATAATAATAAATTCGTATTTGCCCTAGTGTCCGAGCTAAAAGCTCAGTTAACATAAAAGGTATGTCTACTAGGCTTGTGTTATCCACCACATACATAATCACTTCATATAAACTGTGAGACACAAGATTTAGAAGTCATTCAATGTGAAAATGTAATATAGAACTTATTGTATCTGATCATACGCAAGGGCCGAGAGAAAATAGACTCACATGAATAACTTCTTAACCCTGTGTCTCCATATATAGTTGGCCATTATCAAATTTGATACCGAGCACCACTGTAATGTGCTCTTTACAATCAACTTATCTACTGACAATGATCTCATAACAGTCCAAACATCCTTTTTGATGCAACCAAGTGAGCCAAAGCAAAGCACTTTCAAATCCACCTCCCAACCTAACGACTGCAGCAGACTGCACAGCGGCTGATACCGTTTCCCTTTGGTGTTCAGTGCTTGCTCAAAATACAGATCGTAGCAGACAGTCACCTCTAAGATAATGCATTTACGTGACTGATTGTCAATGATAATGATGTCAGGTTTACGATGCGTAATACGCTGTAATTCATCACCATATTCCGTTATTATTGATTCTGCAAGTTTGTTTGCATGAAACTGGAAACCACTTATACTTCCTGAGATCACCTCAAATATTTTGTCAGCAATTCGATTGTGACGTCGACTATAAAAGTTGTGAAACTCTCTACATCCATTCATCAGATGTGCGACACTTTCCGTGTGCTGATGGCAAAAGGGGCAAGAAGGGTCATTATCACGATTCCATACATGCTTTGTGAAGTTTGTTGGAAGTAGACTCAACCGTGCTTTTATTGCAAACTTCACCAGTAAATCACTTACTTTCCAGTTGTAAAAAATTGAATGGGAGGATTTCAACTGAACATCAGTCATGCAGAGAAAGGGGCCTTGAACTGACAATTGCTTTGCTTTTTGCAAATCTCGATTAACTGTCTGTTTGAATAGCAACTTCTGAAGTGGAGCACCTTCATCAAAAAATTCACCATTAATAATTACTCCAGCCTTTCCTTGCCTGAACTCAATGGAAACATCTAGCTTTCTAGCATATCTCAGAAGATCTGGCCAATCTGATTGACACCCAAATTTGGTACGACTATTCAGGTAGCCGTCTTCACTAATCTCAAACCCAAGGAAGTTCATATCATTATCTGTTGAAGCAACTTTCCGTTTTTCCATATCCAAATTAAGGGATTGACGTGCAATGTTCTTGAACTGTAATTGGGGATGATTCAACATCTTAATGAGAAATGCAACCCTTGTTGACCTATACACATCTGACACACGCTTAACTCCAATCCCTCCGTGCTCGCGTGGTAAGAAGATGATGAGCTGTGTTGTTGTTTCATACAAATCGTACATATTTCGAACTGCCTTCACCAAGGACTTTTCCATGAGTTCCAACTGCTCCTCTGTAAACCTTGTATTGTAAAAATGGTGGATAATCTTCGCGAGAGCCAAGTTATTTAAAGCACTAGCCTTTAGAGCAAGGGGCAATTTGCAGCTTGTTATTTTTTCCAATAAATCTTTATAACTTTCTATAACTTCATACACTTGCACAGCATCTTCGCCGGAAAGTGAGAGAGACTTTCCAAGATACTTATAGGACTTGTCACGGGGATAAACTTCGATGACATTTCCTTGAATTGACACAGTTGGCTTTTTATCTGCCTTGCCTTTGTACCAGTTATTCCCAGACCTCCTTGCATACATAACTGCACATTTACTGGGTTTCACTTCTAAACCTGCTATCTTCATGGCAACTTGTCCGATATCAAACATCTCATTTATAATCGTTACGTCATAACTGACAACAACAACATCATCCGCAAAAGCTTGCAATGGACATGGATTAATCCTTCTTTCATCTTCGATACCCTGCCTGATAACAGCCTCTCTTACCATAGGCTTGCATACTCTGTCAATCACCAATATGAATAAAAGTGCACTCAAAGGGTCACCTGTCTTTGTTCCTCTGATTATATTGAACTCTTTACTCAATTCAAACCCACAAATCACAGAAAACGAAGAGTAACGGTATAGATCTTCGACCAAGCAACAATAAATCAAAGGAATGTCAAATTCCCGGAGAGTTTCAAAAAGGAAACTATGCTCAATGCTCCCAAACGCATCCGCAAAATCCACAAAAACTGCACAAAACTTTGTACTTAAGTGTCTGAAATCATCCATTGCGGCTTTCAAACTAAAAATCAATTCCTGTCGGTCACGATCGGGCAGGAAGGCACGCTGCCAAAAAAGGGTAATGTTAAAAAAGGGTAAAAGGTTTTAATTCAATAAATTCTAAGTTAAAACAATTTATTCAATAAAATACTGTTTATTTAAATGTGTCTTCAAACAAGATTTAAAAGTTTCTAAAGCGTTGCATTGTAAAATCACTAGTCTGATCTATCATAAACGTGTGAGTTCTAAAAAATAAGTAGAATTAACTTACGACCTTGCGCAGAAGAACTCGAATGAAGACACGTCTCGTCTAAAACAGCAAATGATTTCGACAACAGCAAATTATTTCGGCAGCAACTTTATTCGTCTACAGCTTCCGGCGAGTGTCTCTAAAAACTACGCTGCGCGATATATATATGAATGAATAGGGGCAAAGGTGACATTATGAACATAATAGGTTTTTACTAAATAATCAATTTTACTAAATTCTAAATAAATTGCTAACAATGAGACTTTGCGACGACCCGAAAAATGGCAGCAAACTACGGATTAATCAAAAATGATTTCAGACTCTGAACATGCATGAAAATGCATGCTTGCGTAGCGCAATGGCTCATTGTTAGCAAAAAGTCTTCAAACACTTAAAGGAGGTTAACATGAGTATTCTTTACCGTATCCTGTTTGTAATCGGCAACCAATGAAATCCCTTCCATACTGGTGTTATGTGACAACGCTTGCGTTTACCTGTTAACATTCTGGCAGCAGCATTCTGGCAGCAGCATTCTGGCAGCAGCATTCTGGCAGCAGCATTCTGGCAGCAGCATTCTGGCAGCAGCATTCTGGCAGCAGCATTCTGGCAGCAGCATTCTGGCAGCAGCTTTCTGGCAGCAGCATTCTGGCAGCAGCATTCTGGCAGCAGCATTCTGGCAGCAGCATTCTGGCAGCAGCATTCTGGCAGCAGCATTCTGGCAGCAGCATTCTGGCCCCTTTGTAGCTCGAGGGGCGGTTCACTCTTGCAAATTGCGTACGAGATTTTGCCTAAAACAAAAGGATTTCTGGGGATTTTAAGATAAAACAATAGGATTTTCACGAAAGGTGTACGAGATTTCTTAGAGTGATTAGCCCCTCGCTGTAGCTTTTGTAATTTACATGATGGTAACCCATATAACAGAGTATTGTTGCAGTCAACTCTGACATAACAGAGGAGTAAAAGCTTGCTCTGCAGCCTCCCTTGGAAGGTGTCTTCAAACAAGGCTAATGTTGAGCAAATGATATCTAGCTAATTTGCACAACGTGTTCGCATGTGATTTCAGTGTCAAATTGGTAAAAAAACAACACCAAGATTTCTTGCTTTTTCATTGGCATTTGAGAGATTCCTTGCATTTTGTTGGGTACCAATAACCAGTATTTTAGTTTTGTCTTCATTAATCTTAAGCCTTTGTCACCGTGAAGCATTGCAAACAGAACGAAAATTTGATCTGGTTGGCCGATTCAGTTTTGTTTGAATTTTCTTATATAAGCAAAGAAACAAAGAATGAGAACGAACTTATATACCAACACAAATCTCGCCTTTTTTTGAAAACGACTAACAGCCCAGCCAAGTTGTAAAATTCCGTCCCTTTATTTTGGCGTTTTTTCGATGCTGTAGCAAATGTTGACCAATGGCTACATTTTTCAAACCCCAAACACTTTAACTATGGTCGTTTTGTGCTTTCTTTGCTATCTATGTGGCGATAGGATTGAAGTTCCACTAAAGGAACGCGCGGGAACGTGTCATCAAAATATCAAAATTAACCTACTGGATTTAATAAAAAATCCGCATTTTATGAAAACCAACAAACTTTAGAATCTTTAAGCATGGTTCCATTCATTTGAAACACTTAGATCGCAATTGTTTAATGTGCGTTGATTTGATGTTTTATGCTAAAACATCCTAAAGTGATTTTAAACAACTTTTAGGCCACCTTCAAGCATTTCCTTTTGGCAGAACAGAATTTTCTTCTTATCTTTAAAAATTATTATTATTATTATTATAAAATTATTTACAGTAGGCAAAGCAAAATTTTTTAAATGTTCAAAAATCAACACTTCTTATGTCTAGCCCTAGCACTGTGTTTGGGGATACAACTACAACAGCAACTTGTGTACAGGCGACGTCATTGTAGCTTAAAATCGGAATAATGGCTTAAATTTTGCAAGAAAAGCGTATGCTAAAAAAGTACAGTAAATAGTAGTTTGTTGCGGCGGTGAATTTGGGCCTATGAACGACGAAAAACTGAATCAAAATCCAAACTGCAGTTCATTTTCTGATGTTCATCTAAAACATCATATTCTTTTAAAATTGTCTACCCGGTCAAATATTTACCAGCACAGTCTCACATATAAGACACTGCATCCGAAGAGCCAATAAGCATTAGTATAAAACACAGGATAAAATAACGGCGTTTCAGAAGAATCACTCTTGTCGCAACTACAATCAATTGCAAGCTTAGGCCCGTCAAATTTAAATCTTGATTTCGTGATTTTGCCCTGAAATTTTTTATTTTCTCTTAGGGCTTTTTCCTTATGATTTAGCATAAAACTTTGCACACAGGAAGGACAAGCAAGCAAAAAGACAAGCTCTAATCGATTGAAATTAAATAGATAATCATGACAAGCTTATAAGGTGCGTTGGTAAAGAAAATGGTTTTACCAAGGAGAGTGTCACTTCTTATGCAGAATCCTTCTTTTCTTCTTTGCTTGTTTCTTTCTTGTCTTCTGCCTTTTCATCTTTATTAGATTTATCGTCTTTTTTTTCACTTTCAGCTTTATTTTTCTCAGAATCACTTTCTGAACCTTCTTCCTTTGGTTTGTCATCTTCCCCATCGTCTGACTCGTCATTATCAGGCTCCTCCGACTGGTCTTCTACAGATTCTTCCTCAAAGTCATCATCAGAAGGGTCTTCCTCTTCACCATTTTCTTCATTTTCATCGGCATTTGCTGAATCATCCTCGTCTTTATTTTCCGCCAGAGAATCTTTCTTCGCATCACTTGTCTTTTCTTTAGGGTCTTCTACCTTCTTTTTGTCAGTTTTCTGATTGCCTTGAATATAAAATAATTTCAAATCTTATTCTACGGTTCATATCATGAAAAATATCAGAAGCGAACATAACAAGGTTCTAGAATATTTTCTCTGATTTTGAAAAACCCAGACTCAGTTAACCTGTCTATTTGAATGGAGGAGCTTTAGGCCCTGGCTGCGTTGGGGTCTCGCATCGCTGATAATGACAAATACGTCATCCGGGCAGCCAAAAATACGTCTACACCGTAATCGATACCTACTTTCACAGGGACATCAGGTTCAACGACTTCTTTTTCAAATTATGAAAAAGAAAGACTCACAATCCTATTAAAAATGCCTGCAATATGGGTAAAGTTACTCATTGCCAAGGGTATAAGCATTATTACAAAAGGACGTTCAGAATTCTAACCATCATCCTCTGTTGTCACTTTCTCCTGGTCTTCTTCAGCTAATTCGGGATCCTCTTCGTTCTCCTTTTCATCTTCTTCTCCTTCCTCTGGATCTTCTTCGGCTACTTCTTCTGACATTTCTTCATCTTCCTCTGGCTCCTCAACATCTTCATTTTCTTTCCCGTCATTTTTATCATTAGCATTGACATCAGCGTTGTCGTCAGAAGTTGTTTTGACATCTTCAGTTTTCTTATCGGTTACTTGGGCATCTTTGCTAACTTTCTCCGTATTTTCTCTAGCAGCTACGAAAAAAAAATATTACTTAAAATGAAAACTCCCCTGGAAGAGGGGAATCAAAGATTCATAGCTTTTTATTGATCTGCCAGGTATGACAAAATATCTTCATATCAAATGGCAAGTCATCACCTATTTGAATATCAACATCAACAATATCACCTAATACAATATAGGTATAACAATACAACAATATACAACAATATAATAACTAATACAACAATATAGGTGATATTGTTGAATATCAACAATATCACCTAGCTTCTGGCATATCAACAAATTACTTTTCTAGAGAAACACCGTTTTCTGGAGAAACATCGTTATCAAATTAAAAAGAGAATGAACGGAAAAGGTACACCAGTTACAGTTTCGAATTTAAATCTCCTTTGTAATTCCAAAAGACAAAAATCAAGCGAAAGGTGGTGTCTGAGTCCCCTTTCTTTCTTTTCAAAGAGTTAATGACCGTTATAAAAGCTATTCTTCACCATCTACAATAGTGCCACCTCAACTCCTCATACAAAATTGATTATATGGTTGGAAAAAGTAAGCATCGAGTATCATCAAAATGAACGCAAAATAGGCTTAAAGCAGGACGTCAACATGACGTAATTCAAGGTAATGTGGTTGCAAATATGATTTATAGATTATTAATTGCAAACGGGAAAAAGTACGTCGTATTCCACATGCTTCCTTATGGCCAAACAGGGGAAATTCTCGTGACCCTTATTAAAGTTAGTGTATTTTCAAAACCTAGCTGCCGCTTCCAAAGTGTGTGTTTGAACTATTTTCTTTGTAAGGCTTGTAACACAACAATGACAAAATTTAGAAATGGCTGAAAGAAACTTAATTTGGGTTGCCATCATTCAGTAGCGCCGCCAGCTACACTGGGCTGTGGGAGAGATAAAGCAAAAATTTAGGCCATGCCTATTCTACTTTGAGAAAACGCCCTTTTAAGAACAAAGAAAATATATTAGAGAACGCCCATGTTTAACTTGTGTTACGTAAAAGTAGCCTAGTTTTAAAGACAGATTTACACGCATTCTCTTATAAGGAACCACTCTTTAAGGAACCTACATGTAGAAGGAGCAAGAAATTGAAGAACCAGTAGTAATAAAGACAAAATCCTTCATCAGGACGTCCAAAAGCCCAATTTCCAAAAAGTTTAAAAGAGTTTAACTTTTTCCGCTTTACGCTTGCGAAATCCTTCCGCAGCCAATCATAATCAATATTGCTTTGTCACATTCCAATGTTGCGAGGTCAACAAAAATATGTACAGGAAGTATTTCGCAGCGAAATTTCAGAAGATTTTCTCACTGGAGATTGGGCTTTAAGGAACTTTTCAATTTTGAATTTTTTTTATCATTGCAAAATATCAAGAATTAGGAAGCCGTTTACATTCATCGAGGGAATACTTCATGAATATTATTCAAAAACAATACCCCTCCCCAATATTTTCTTCTGTACCTAATCCACTCAGTGGAAACTGCGGCAAGTGAGGTACATGTATATATAGACAAAATATGTATATGCCATCTTGAAGGTTAGCAATATCCTAAAATTCTGTTAACATGCTTGCATTGCAATGGTAACTTTATATCATACCAACCCTCCTGTTTCTGTTTCAAGTAAAATAACTCGTCTCTTTCTTGTAAAGCAATGCATAATTTTTGCAATACTTACTTTGTGTTTCTGCAGATGCGAGTGATGCGCCTAGAGAGACACAAGCTATAAGGCACAACACAAAAACAGTCTTTCCGCTCATTATGTCTCTTGATTCTGGTACTACTTGACACTCCCTGTCTGTTAATGAAGGCCTTGAAAGTAAAATGAGAAGTTTGCTGACAAACGTTGCCTCTTACCAGGTCTCAATTTCTTCCTGTTTCTGCGCCTTTGTCTCTTAACAAAAGCAAGGAAATGTAGGCACGTCAATTAAATTTAAACAAAGAAAACGCCTACAAAGCGAAACTTTCCAATCGTTACCATTAGCAATCATTATTACGATTAACAGCAGGCTTGTATTGTAAGAAATTGAACTTCTGAAATTTATGACTGCTCTGTTGCACACATTATCCTATCTCTATGGTTGCATGGTAAATTACTACCTTTGCTATTGTTTTTTGCAACAGGAGGACGTCCAGGAGAAGATGACTTCAGTGATTTTAGTGGCTTTGTTTTAAATTTTTGGAAGCATAATACAAAAGTTAAAAACAAAAGTAGCGTTTCAGTAGCTTTTTTTCTGAATTATAAGCTAATCTCTGTATAGAACATCATATTGCTTGTTGTATACCTTCATCCGTTCTTTCTTCAAATTTATAAGCATTGATTCTCCTCAAGAAATCACAATATTGCCCAAACCTTTGCCGTCCTGCTGTTAATCTTCTGTAATTTTTTTATTTGTTTCATTTTCGGAAACTATTAGCTGGCCTAGGTAAACATATTCACTTATTTACTTCTTCTATGACCTCGTCCTCTATTTTGACCAATTACAATGTCCTTCCTAAGACACTGCGTCACAAAATGACCTTATTTACAAATTTACTATTATTCAAGATGCAATATCCATTTACGCATGCGATTTTAATTACTTTTAAACTCACTTGAACCTTGGATGAGAATAAGTATTGAAAATACAATCAATTAGACTGTGTTAATTAATTTAGTTGCTAAATTGTTTAATAAAGAGCTTAGTATATCGTACTACAGTATTCTCTCCAATTAACGGACACTCTACAAGGCGGACACTACTGATTAGCGGACAAATAATTTTTTCCCGATCGTTTTCTGGTCAAAGTCTCATAGAAAACTTTCTAAAAAGCGGACACCCTAATCAGCGGACAATATTTTTTGCACAAAATAGTCAATTCGGGTTTTTTCTTTCCAATTAGCGGACAGTACAAAAAATTTAGGAGTCAGCGAACAAAAAAATAGGACGAATGAATATTTGTACAAATATTTATTTCAAACACTTTGACACTTGACAATCTAGTTGGCTTTTCACAGCTTCGAGCTTCTTTACAGCCCAGTTTACTAACTTTTTGTCCATGAAAGTGTTGTGATACGCTCAATTTGGTTCTTTTTTCCATTTTTTCTTTCTTTAGTGTCTTAGTTTAACCCGATAGCCACTAATTACCCAGACTACATCCAGAGGTGGTGCCAGAAATCTTCCGACAGAGGGATGGAGCTTCCGACAGGGGAGCTAAAATGGCTAAAATATGCAGTTTTCGTAGGTTGTTTTGTCAAATTTGCTCCGACAATAAACTAAAATTTCTTCCAATGGAGGAGAGGGGAGTTAGAAAACAGCAACTAGCTAATATAAAGCTAAGAGCTTGTGATAACATCATGCGTTATTTAAATAAAATCATGTAGATTTACACAAAGCTTTCCCCAAATGATTCTTATCATTCAAAGCGAACGATATAAAATTAGTTGTTGATATACAACTATTCTTTTGGCTAAAGAACCAGATGAACTTGCACACAGATCAAGGAATCAAATTCTGGGCAATTTTGAATAAATCCATCATTCTTAATCTTTATTCTTAATTCTTAATCCTTAATTCTTTGTTTTAAGGTTTGCAAATAAATTAAAGCTGAAAATCATACCACTTACGAAAAAACATAAAATTAAAATAATAAAATAAAAGAAATACTTGTTGCAAGAAAAAATCTAAATTTGAATAAAATATCTTACATAATCTGCTGTTGCGAGCTTGCATTTCTGGGCATTTATTAATATATATTTTGAATATCTAAACGGAGTCTGAGTTTTTTAATTCTGGTCATAGTGTCTATTGTACATTTTCCTATAATGTTTGATTCCAAGGCAAGTTGGTAACTGTAGTTCATCAAGAGACGTTAGATTGTAAAAAGAATCTTCCACCAAAGTTAGCTTACTGAACCTAGAATTTAGATGTGTTATTGTTTTATGGATCTCTACCAAAAGCAAATACTGGTTCAACTGTACTGGTTTCCAATAATTTTTCAAAGCTAGAAGCATCATCAATATATGATATTATAAGCCCCTCCCTTAAATTCAGTTTATCTCATTATTCAAATTTCTTTTTCCAAACACCCAAATCAACAGGCAATAGCTAATCTGAGACATCAATGGTTTTAGTTACTCCGGCTCCATTAAAATCGAAATACGAGTTAAAGCATATGTAGCTATTGCGCATGTTTTTAAAGCTCAATTTCTTATTCAGATTGATGCCTAATTGCTTCTACTCATCACCAAGGGTGTCGCGAACAAAGGGTGTGGGGTTTGGGTTATCACAGCCCCCCAATAGTAGTTCTATAGGAATTTTCAGTTTTCAGGGAAAATCAGTTCAATGGAAGGAATAGTTTAGGTAGTTCAGAGCCCTCACGTCTTCATAGATCAATAAAGAATTAGAAAATGATTGTTTCTACGTTGGTTACGTATGATATTCAGGGACAGAATAATCACGAGGGGGTGTAGGGCGCGCGACACACCCCCCCCCCCCATATTTGTGTGTCCTTCGGTGAATTCAGTTAAAAACACTTTTTTGATGGTCAGTAGCAAGAAAATACTGCAAAAATTAACCTTGTTTATCTTTTACCTGCTTTGCCTTGAATCGAGGAGTTTAATTTCTAAAATTGGCCTTTCCATCATTTTCCAGTCACCCGAAGGGTGTGGCACCAAAATCCAATCAAACACCTATCAACCAATCCAGCACGGCAACCAATCCTTGCCACCTAAATCCATCCCTGATGATATAATCGCGAAGGTTTTAAGAATCCTTGTTGGTACTAAATCGAAAAATCCAGGCCGAGAAAAACAACAGAAATTATGAAAATTGCAAATTAAGCAATCAAACATATAGCTTCAGCAAGACACTTGCAAGGAAAAATTTCATAATAATTTTCTTAAACAATAAAACATAGCGCGTAAAAGCTAATATTGGTTTTTTCAACTATTCGTCATACGAACGATAGAAATTGCTTCTATTAATTTAGTTTAATCTTAAGATAGCAACTTTTAAGGTAGCAAATTAAGAGACTTCTCTTAAGGATAGATCTTTTTGATAAAAATATTATTTTGAAACTGGCCTTGACATACCATTTCAAAGTGGTATAACCGTTGTAGAAAACTTCAACTATGATGAATTTCTTGAGATGGATTAGTTCCACTACATTTGAAGTTTCTTTCAAATATTTCTTTTTCACCGATATCATGAATGTCAAGTTTCGTTCAAGCGTTTAGTGAAAGTTTTTTTTTTATTTGTACTCGTTGCACTCTTAGATCTTTTATTGCCAAATTTCAAAATGTAACAAATCTTGAACTTTTTCATATTTATCCTTTCAGCCTTATCTTTATTTTGAAACTATTTATCTCAATATCAAAGAACGAGCAAAACTAATTTATCTCGTTTACTCAGAGAGGATATGGGCGATCAAACTAATTCAGGGTCGCCGGAAAGGGGGCGTGGAGGGAGGGCAACCGCCCCCTTGCCTTTTGATAGGAGGGGCATGGGCGGCAAAAGTGCCCTTTTTTAAAAATGCCCTTGGTCTCGGCATTTTGTAATTATTGAAGAGATTCATATGAAATCCTGATAGTAAACCTTTTTCCTGACCAAATTGCTCAAAATTTGTACAAAAAATTATTTTAATAGCAGTTAGCCCATTTACAAGATGCCTACAGAACATCGAAATAAACAACAGTTGCAAAAGAATTAGAAGAAAATTGGATTTTCTTTAGATTGCCCTTTAACTGAAGCCTGCACCGTGACTTTTGGTCGCTCCAGGGTGTCTAGGTACATTTTGGATCTAAAGTTTGTGCTAAGTTATTTTTGGGTCAGTAAACTGTACAATTTATTTTTGGGTTAATAAGATTCTGAATATTTGTGTTTTGGTTTTGTATATAGAAAAAGTTTAGAAAAAAAAGAAAATTGCAAACCATGTTGGTAAAATTACGTCATTTGTCGGAAAATTTGCTTGTTTTTGTTTTTGTAGGTTTTTGTATTACCTGAATAAAAGGAAACTATTTTTCAACGATTTATTTCCAAATAAGAAGAATTCAAGTTTTTCCATGGCGTCCATCAAGTCCAGATTTGCAAATCGTTGAAAATTTTCGGCTACGTTTGAAAAAAATTATGAACCGTAATTTGAATGGTTCTTGAAGAACCAAAGAATCGTTAATTCAGGTTTGACACGAAATTCCACAATTAAAGAAGGATGAAAGCGGTTTCAAAAGTTCGGCTCCAATCAAAATATCAAAACTTGAAACTGTTAAAGCTGTTTCTTACTGTTATTTTTTTAAAATGTGCTCCAAAAAAAGATTGAAGTTTTGATTGATTACTGCTTCACTACCGACTCTCTGCCATTCGCCCCTTAAAACCACAATCAATTCGAACAACAATAGCTTTCGATAATTCTTGCGCTATTTCCTCTCCCTCTAGGTGTTGCAATGCATAATTTTGTGAAGGGAACCTTCTCCTTTTTTATACTCATTTAACTATTGAATTTTTAAGAATTTCCCAGTTTTCCTTATTTCTGTAGGTATTCTTAATCGAGAAATTGTAACAACTTCAGCAGGTGTATGTTGCTATGCCTTCAATCTCTTTTATATGATCCAGAGGAGAGGAAACGAATCAAAGGAGAGAAACCTTTAATTTCCTTCATTTTGGCAAAACCATGTTGCTTTCCGTATTAGCAAATTCCTTACCCTTATAAGCAGCTGCATAAGCCAAAACATTAGAAAGCAAAAACATTCGAGAATACAGCTTTTTCACGTTGAAACCTCCTTATTTATTTACTATTTAATTAGCTCGGCCCAGTCCTCAACAGGTGAAGGGCCAGATGTGACCCTAGGGACCGGTCGCTGCGTTATCCTGTTCTTCCTGCCAGTTTCCCCAGAAGTCAATTTTATAAATTTTCAAAATCCGTTGAAAAATCTGCTTGAGAAAGTTGCTTGTCCAGAGATTTCGAAATAATTAAAAGAATACTAAAAAAGGCTTTTCCAAGAGTCTAAAGGGCGTGGCAGAGAAAATTTGTTTTAGCCCACCCTAGTTTTTTCGAGCTGGCGACGCCACTGCTTCCTACTCCGGTTATAATCCATTATCTGCCTTAAAAATTTACTCGTTTTAAAAGTCCCGGTTTGAAATTAACGTTTGTGGTCTTATCTACGAAATCAATACGATATATTTTACAATATACCAATTTTCGTTGTAAACAACGATTTCTTCCGAAGATAAGATGTTTCTGATAAGGAATGCGAAACACAAGGGGAAAGAAGAAAAGTCTTGAAGACTCACCTCCAGTCCCTATTGCGTAAAGAGTTGCTGCGCACAGCACTTGATCTTCAAGTGACGAAAACAGCACGAACAAAAAGTGAAATTCCTATAAAAAAAGTTGAGCATAGTCTTATCAAGCATTGTCTCTAAATCTCAACAACCTACTACTAGGCTTCTAGGTGTTATTATGACTGAGAATCTTAAGATTCATGAATTGTTCTTTTCATTGGTGTTTCAAACGCAGTTCATTATTTTGCTTGTCTGGGGTGGCTTTTTTCTTTCTTCACACCCAAAGCCAAAATATACCAAATAAGAGGTAATATATACAAATCCTCGAAAAAGAGGAGCACTTGCTCTGGCTCTTCGTAGTCACTGTCAAGGTTGCAACATTATACAGAATCTATTCAGTTTATCCAATATGTGCTACATCATTCAAACAGAGAGAAATAAAGAATAAATTATTTCCATTCCTTCGTTGAATCTGTATTACACTATAGATAACTACATTTTTCAAGATACAATTTTTGAATCCCTGGTTGAATCTGTATTCCCCTTAAGATTCTACAAATTTTCGACTCAGGCTATGAATCTGTATTCCCCAAAAGTTTCTGTTTGTCTTGAAGTTCATCAGAGCGGATGAACGTCCATCTCACTGCCTTGCCTTGATTGTACAAGGTTTTCCAAATATCTTTTCAGTATCCGTTGGATGTTGCTGCTCCTGCTAATATAGATTATTGGGTTGACAACACTATTGACGAAAACCACTGTAGCCGACCACGTATACAGTTCTTCATATCCGTTAGGTCCATGTCGAAGCTTCAAGATCGTGTAGATAAGTCGTGGTATGCAGCAAATTCCAAAGAAAACAATTATTATAATCAGTGTAACCACTGACTTGCGTACCCATCGCCTTCTGAAATCGGATGAAGGTTGAACGGAACTTCCTGCGACGACTTTTCTACTCTTCAGCAGAAAAAGACAAACTTTTGCGTGCGTGAAGGCGATACAAAGGATGGCGAGGGTAACAATTCCAATGAAGATACCAGGTGCAACAGACACTGCCTGATAATATTCGTTTTCAGACACTGAGACGCTAGCTCCAATGGCTATGAGCCAGATCAAGGCAACCAGAAAGTTGTATTTCCTGTTCAGTTTCCATCCGCTCGTTTTTCTACTATGCAAAGCATGCAAATATCTATCAACGCTTAGAAGTGACAGCAGAAGCAAAGTTACCATAGTAAGTACAACGCCTGAATGCCAAAAAATATCATCTACAAGACAGTTGTGTGGAGTTTCCATAACAAAGAGAGACTCTCTGGCTATAGATAAAGGCACGGTGACAATACCAGTGAGAAAGTCAGTGATGGCCATATATAATACAAGTGTACCTGAAGGTGTCCGTAGATGGCTGTTTGTAGCCATAATATAACATATAAGACTATTCAGGATAACAGCAGCGACTGATATCAAAGCTGACACGATAATTACCAGGTACGCTGAAATGACACTCTCTTCGCGTTCTGATTGCACATTTCCGCTGCAGAAAAAAGGCGGTTGTGCGATAGAGCCGTTTTCCACTGTCCAGTTCATAGTATCAGCTTCAACACAGAATAGAGGTGCCTTGAACCGTCGGGTTATCGTGATGTATGCCAAATGAACCCACTTACTACCTCCAGTTGACTTTCTTGAATCTGACACTAGTGAATTATTAATCTCTGATGAATTATTAAACCAAAAAACCAATAAAAGGGCTCATTTATCAAGGGCAAGTTTCGGAAAATATATTTAACAGGTGAAACAAGCTTTTTAGCTTTAGGACAAAGAATTGCTAGAAAGGGGGACGCTCGCTCCATAAGGGCAAGATATCGGTGGTGTGTAAGACACTCGGTTTAGCAAAACGCAGAACTTTCGACATCAATTTTCATTCATCTTTCTTGGCATAGGCCATCCACTTTTACATAAACACGCGGTCGCGTGAAAACGAGGCAAATAGATTACGTAATCCCTAAAAAGAGTTCCTTATTGGGAGGGGTTTGAAACAACTTAAATTTACCATCTAATAATATAAAATATATCATTGTTCTTACAATCCAACATACACCCCTCCAAGGTAAATGTTGTCCTCAACATTGAATCTGTTTTCTTGAAACTTTGCTTCCGGGTCACTGTTTCTCACTTCAGTTCTTGTAATGGCGCCTTACAACAACTGTCCAATCAACTCTCTTCACTTTTGTATCACTGCAACCCGACAATTTGTCAATTCAATACAATATGTTGTATCAGGTAAACTGCTCGCAGTCAACAATTTTTCTTCTGGTGAGTCACACCTTTTTGTTGATGTCGTTTATAACAATTTTATGCAAATTTTAACGATTAAGTGGTCCATTTCCAAACACGATAATGTTTTTTTTTGTTATGAATAGCTATTAAAAGTACTTTGTCACAATGTTCCACATGATGTGTCTTTATGTACAATATATCGGTCTAATTGGTAGCATTCTGTGGCCTACTGGTATGAACATCGGGTGAATGAAGACTGGTGGTGTTACAGGAAACTGTCCTTGGGCGTTTCCGAATGGTTGCTGTGGAAAAACTGAATTAACAAAATAGTTAGCTGAATTTCCTGGGGCTGCGTACATCAACCGAGTTGGAGGTAAGCGGGTTCTTTTGGGTCTTCTGATTTGTTCTGATTCTGGGCTAGCAGGTAGGTACACATCTGCTTCTGGTCTCAGGTTTGTTGCATATTCATTGTCAGCTGGTTCAGGGTTTTGTTCTTGTTCTTGAATTCTTGGTTCTCCCTCTGCAACCTGTGCTTGATTGATAGTCTTTTCTGTTCTGGGTGCAGCTGTTTCTTCAATATCATTTGGGTAAAACCCAATTTCTTCTGTATCCTCCTCCTCCCCTTGGAATGATTGGTCTGCTGTTGTGTTATGACTATCTGTTTGTTTATGTTTCCGAGCTGACTTATTTCTTCTTGATGGGATTGGATCATCAGGAGTAAGCACGTCACATGGGAGCAATAGGTTTCTATGAACAGTGCGTTTTCGACCTCCACCCTTTTCTGGTTCTATGGTATAAACCGGGCTTGTTTCATGAAGTCGACTTAAAACTTTATAAACCTTGTCCTCCCAGTAGGAGCGGATCTTGCCAGGTCCACCCTTCTCTGAATTCCGTACAAGTACTCGATCTCCTGGATAGAGAGCAACTCCTCTGGCTTTCTTATCATACTGTTCTTTACTTTGACTTGCACTTTTCGCGGCATGTGTGAAGGCTGTTCTGTACGCCTCTTGCATTGCAGATCTCCATTGTTTGACATAAGATGAATAATCTTTCTGTGAACTATGCCTATTTATGTTGAATGCAAGGTCGATAGGCAAACGTGGTGATCTGCCAAAAAGCAGGAAAAATGGAGAATTTCCAGTAGCATCATGTTTACAGCTGTTATATGCATGTACAACTTTCGGGAGGTGATCACGCCAATGGGTCTTATATGTTTCTGGTAGTGTTCTTAACATCGATAGCAGTGTCCTATTAAATCGTTCTGCCTTACCATTTCCTTCCGGGTGATACGGAGTGGTTCTTGAATGGGTAATATCAGCTGCTCTTTCTAGGTGGTGGAATAATTCATTTTCAAACTCCCCACCCTGGTCGTGGTGGATTTTTTCTGGGAACCCAAACCGTAAGATGAAGTCATTGTAGAGGTACCGTGCTGCAGTTTTCCCTGACTTGTCCTTTGTAGCATAGGCCTGGGCATATCGGGTGAAATGGTCCACCACTACCAGGATGTATTCATAACCACCACTACTCTTTTCCAAGTGCATGTAATCAACTGAAACAATCTCCAATGGAGCTGATGTGATAATAGGCTGTAGGGGCTCTCTTTGCTTAAACGTTGGTGGTTTTTGCTTCAAACAGCGACAGTTCCTCGTTATGAAATCAGTTATATCACGTTGCATGTGAGGCCAATAGAAGCGTTCTCTAGTCAACTGTACCACCTTTTCGGCACCTATATGCCCCATTTTAACGTGAAGCTCATCATACACTAACGTTCGCAGTGCTCTTGGTAAAACGATCTGTGTGTTCTGTCCTGAAATTCTCGTTAAGATGCCATCGCTATCAAGTTTTAATCTGTTCCATTCATAAGCAAGCAATCTGGTGTTATAGTCAAGCTCCTTCAGTTGATTTGGCGTTGGTCTGTTTCCCGTTTTCATCATGTTTACAATCTTCCGGATACTTGCATCCTTGTCTTGTTCTTTCTGCACACTGACTTTGTCTATCTTCTTTGCAGCGAAACTCTCATCGGGAAGGTGATTATTACTGAAAAGAGCGGCTGATGGATCTGTAAGCACATATACCCAAGCAGTGTCCTCATTAGATCTCTGTTGTACAACATCAATTGTAGCATCGACCATATCAAGTGTACTTTTGTTTGTGCATGTTGACATATACTTCTCCATATCATAAGGAAGTCTCGAGAGAGCATCAGCATCACCATTGGATTTTCCTGGCCTGTACTGAATTGAGAACTTGAAATCTGCTAATTCTCCAACCCATCTAAGAGCAGTTGCATTTAATTTTGCTGTGGTTAGTACGTATGTGAGTGGGTTGTTATCAGTGAAAACTTGGAATGGTGGAGAATAATACAAGTAGTCCCTAAAATGATCAACAATGGCCCATTTCATGGCGAGAAACTCAAGCTTCCCTGAATGCATGTGGTAATTTCTCTCACTACGAGTTAGAGTCCTGGATCCATATGCAATAACTCTGAGTTTCCCTTCTTGACGTTGATAAAGAACGGCCCCAAGTCCTTTCTGACATGCATCAACATGTAAGATATATGGCAAGCTTGGGTCAGGGTAGGCCATAATTGGTGGACTAATCAAGTGTTTGATCAACTCTTGCAGTGCTGTCTGATGTTCTTCTGTCCATTCTACTTTTGATGATGATGACACTTGCCCATTGTGATTCTTTCTGTCTCTTCTCTGATATTGGCTTTTGACTTGGCTTTCATTAGAAGTAAGTAGCTCATATAGTGAACTTGCAATTATTGAGAATCTTGGTATGAAACGACGATAATAGCTAAGCAAACCTAATAGGTGTCTGACTTCACCAACTGTCTTTGGTATTCTATCTTGCAAAGATGTCACTGCTTTGATGTTGTCTGGATCCATTATATAGCCTTTATCGGACACAATGCGCCCCAGAAACTTGACTTGCTTCTTGAAAAATGAACATTTACTTGGTTTCAATTTGATGCCATGTTGGTGTAAGCGTTGCAATACTTGGCGGACATGTTCTACGTGTTCCTCAAAAGTTTTGCTATACACAATGATATCATCGAGGTATGGAAGGCAGGTTCTATCTCTTAGATCACTTAAACTTTGTTCCATGAACCTCTGGAAGGCAGCAGGCGCATTAGTAAGTCCGAAGGGAATCCGTTCCCACTCAAAGAGTCCCCACGGTGTCACAAATGCTGTTGCCGGTTGACTTTCTCGTCCAACAAACCCCTGGTGGTAAGCTTTACCTTGATCCAGGGTGCTGAACCAGCGATTTCCACCAAGACTGTCAAGGGCTTCCTGTACTCTCGGCAATGGGTGCATGTCCCTGACAGTTTTCTGGTTCAACGCTCTGTAATCAACGCATAAACGCAGTGTCCCATCTTTCTTGCGAACACAAACACAGGGTGACGAATATGGCGATTTTGATGGCTTGATAAAATTTCTGTTCAGCATGTCTTCAATGTACTGTTTTACTTCTCCATACAGTGGACGTGGTATTGAAGCATAGCTCTTCTGAATCGGCTGTGGGTCTGTCAGTGTGATGTCAAGTTGTAAGCCTGGAGCACATCCAATATCGCTATCACCTGCTGAGAATGATTGAATTTCTTCACGAAGCATTTTCTTTACAATTTCTGTTTCACCATGTGTCAGACCACTAAAGTCAATTTTTGACAAGATACTGTCTGCATCCTTCTGCAGGACTGTCTCCATTACGCAGTTTTTTAATGTTCCTTTATGCTTGTCCATGGTTTCACTATCAGTTTTAGGACGAATCAATGCAGGCGTAACTGATCTGATCATTTCTAACTTTCCCATTGGTGTTCTCCCTGGCAGCATAATGTCATGATTTGTCTTGTTTACCACTTGCAGCTTCAATATATGTGAAGTTCCTTTCTTCAGTGTCAAAACTGACTCTGTCACACTTAGTCCTGATGGTAACATAGAAGGTAAACTTGGCTCAAAAATCATTGGGGTGTGTCTCTCCAGGTAGCTTGTATTTGCTCTGCAAGGAACATCAATTGTTGTGTTCTTCTGAATAACAAAGTCTTTCTTAGTTGTTTTGACATCACAAACCTCATTTTGAGTTTGAGAGTTATACACTAGGTGAATTAATGCAGATGCTTTGTGGTCCGACATGTTTGTGAAGCTTCTCTGAATACTACTCAAAACTGCCTCCTTTCCAACAGAGTCTTCACTGTTACCACAAATAATCTCCTCAATCACATTATATCCAATAATTGGCCTCTCTATTGTTTCTGCTGTTACAAGAAAAGGTACCTGAATAGTCTGATTTTTCCCCTTGTTGTTGATTAGCTGAAAGCTGAGTTCTGTCCAGCCTTTATATGGAAGAATATCCCCACTTGCTGTTACAAGATTCAAACATGCACCATCTCCTAAAAATTCTGATATGTCCCTGATAGGTCTGTCAGAAAAACAATTGTTAATCAGTTCAGAAGAAATTAATGAAACCTGTGAACCTGTGTCCCAAAGAGCCTCAATTTGAGTCCCGTTTAATGTGCACTGCACATGACACCTGCTACCAACTAACTTTGAAATTCTACCTTGAACCTTTGGAGTAATATGGCAAGGAAAAATATTTGGGTCTTGTCCATCACCAAGCCCCCTATCAGACAATGTTGAGTTCTCAGCCAACTCCTTAATTGCTAGGCACAATATTTTATGTTCATGCCATTGTTTCTTCTGACATTCTACACTACAATATCTAACAGACTGACAGCCACCACACTGTGGAAACTTCTTGTTATTATTTTCTGGAAGACGACAGTTATTACAAAAAAAATGGGGTTCAACTTTCGAGGCTAACGACCACCCCTTCTCGGAAGCCTCCCTCCGTTTCCCGGTTTTCTGTTCCTACAGCCACGGAAATAATGGTCAGGGCTACCACAATAACTGCAATGATCACAATCGGTTTTGCCTGTTTTCCTGCAAGATTCACATGTTGGTCTAGACAAGCTGCTTTTTTGTTGTTCTTTTGCATAATTTGCTGTTTTCATTTCTGCAAGTTCAGTTTTTAGAGCTGCCACTTCACACTTGATCTGCTGAACAGCTGCCAAAATTTTGTCATTTTTTTCTGAAATTTTGGCTTGTTTCTGGGGATTTTTTTCCACAATTGAAATTTCATTTACTTTGGATGCTTTGTTTTGGAGTCCAAACTTTTTCTTTCTTTCAGACTCAGCCAATACAGCTAATTGCATTTGGTTAATCAGTTCCTCATCATCAACATTTGAATTTTGCAGGTATGGCCTTATGCGCCCACGAATAGCATCACTCAACAGACCTGTCTCCACTGATTGCCGAAAAAGGCCTGTGACCAAAACTGGACTATACTTAAGGTCATTTTCAGACTCTTCCCTGCATGCAAAAATAATTTTCTGTCTGCAGTCCATTGCACGTATCAAAAAGTTAACTGGGTCTTCCTTGGGCTCCTGTGACATTGTAAGCAATTCTTGATATAGATCTGTTGCACTACCCTCTTTATAATGGGATCTCAAAATTTTCCTCAACCTTGCAAGGGATATTTGCCCTGAACCTTCTAAATAGCTTCTTATTTGTAGACCAGGAGAGATAGAATTTATTATTGCATTCACTACTTCCCCCTCAGAATATCCTCTGTCCAACCCAACTTCAACTTGCCTTATTAGGGATACATAAGACAATTTTTCCCTTTGACCCACCTCCCCAATCTGACCTATAATCTTAAATTCCCTTCTAAACATGCTAGTCTGCATGGTCAGATTATCAGGCTGGGTAGTGTGTGTTGTCTTATTTCTTGTGTTATCCCCCTCTGCACCTTCTGCACACCCTGGGACTGTAGATGTTTCTTCTACTTCATCCCCTTCCAAGGGAGGGGGTGACAACTCACCAAATTTCTTTAATTCATTAAGAAGGGCTTCAAATTCTTGTTGGGTTGATTTTTCAAAGTTTTCTTCATAAACTGCAGACAATAATTTAACGAGCTTTAATCGACTCTTACCAACAACATCTTTCTTCGGCGCTTTTAATTTGTCTGCAAGTACTTTCAATTTCTCCAATTCCAGCAAATACAATATTCCCTCAGCCTGCAACAATAATTCCTCCATCTCTGCCATCCTTGTACTAAATCTTCCTCACGGGGTGCCAAAATATGTAAGACACTCGGTTTAACAAAACGCAGAACTTTCGACATCAATTTTCATTCATCTTTTTGGCATAGGCCATCCACTTTTACATAAACACGCGGTCGCGTGAAAACGAGGCAAATAGATTACGTAATCCCTAAAAAGAGTTCCTTATTGGGAGGGGTTTGAAACAACTTAAATTTACCATCTAATAATATAAAATATATCATTGTTCTTACAATCCAACAGGTGTACACTACTTTGTTTGTTCATAATGCTTTGAATAAACTTGTTTATTCATAACGCAATGCGCTTACAAACAGTGTAGCAAATTTATAAAGAAAATGATAGGAGACATCGAAGAAACTATTTTGAAATCTTCCAAGGAAGTCCCTTCCAGCGTACTGTACCAGGTCATATATTTTTGTTTGCTGATTCGAAGGTTTTCTTAAATTGTTTAAATCTCTCTTTCAAGTGCTTATTTTCTTTTTCCAGTCGCTAAAGTCTCAAAGTCGCTATTGTTTGATCATCATATTCTTTGTTGATTAACTCGATAGATTTTTTTAAGGTAGAAAATTTTTGATTACGTTTTTCCTGTGCTGCTTTAAGACGTCATGGAAAATTGTTTGTATCTCATCTAGGCGACCTTCCATACCTTTCCCAATTGTAAACCTGACGACAAAATTAACTTAAAACATAGTATTGGCCCTAGAATAAACTGAAAAGAAGTTGAGTAATTGAGATATATTCTAACGAGCATGCCGAAAAATGCCGCAAAAAATGCGGGAAATGCCGAAAGAGTCATAATTTCAGACGAAAGAAAAGGCTGACATAAGCACAAAGATGACCTTGAGAATGGTAGTCAAAGAAAAAAATGTTTGCCAAAAATCTAGTAATACGGCTCTTGGCGATTCTTTGCTACAAAATCTTTAAACGAAACATATAAATGATGATGTAAAAAATGCGCGATGTTACATTAAATCGTTCCCTAGATCGAAAGTTGAAAATAGGAAATCTTTTTTGCAGCCAACAATTGATCTAAAACCCAACGGTTTTTTTTATTTACTAATAACCATTTAATTACGACATCCATTCAGTATCAATTATACAAATCTTAATCACAAATAAAAGTTAATTAATACGGTTGATGATTTAAATAAACAGATATAAAAACCAGTACTGCTCTTCCATGGATTCGTGCGGAAATGTATTTCTTCAGCTTAGGAAACGACTTTTTAGCCCATTCTTCAACAGGGTTATTATATCGGACTCTCTTATGTGTTTTGGGATAGAATTCCAGGTTTTTAGACCAGTGTTATTAAAACTTTTTCTAGTGAAGTCTAAATTTAGCCTTGGGATTTGGAGATCAGTCTTGTTTCTTGTACCATACTTGCTTATCGTGGATCTTTCAGCAAATTTATCGTGCAGACGCTTAGGACATATCTTGTTAATTATTTTGAACATCTGAACCGACAAGTCGAGTTGAAACATCTGATCGATGTTAAATGTTGGTCGAATCAAAGAGTCCTTTATTTTAGATGCTTCAATAATGTCAAATGCCCGATTTGGCATTCTCTGAAGGGCTGATATTTTAGCGTTCGACAAGCTCCCCCAGACTACGTCAGCATAATGAATATGACTCTCAACAGGCCCTGAATATGACTCTCAAGAAGTCTCGGGATGAACGATTGTAAATTGTCGGGTATTCCTGGATTATATCCATCAGTTCAAAATCGTTCTCCTGGTTTTCTTGCGCCATCTTGAATGAAAAGCTAAACTAAAACGTGACTCGAAGCACAGAATTCGAACTCCTTCATCAATACGAGACTATCAGTCAATTTTCTATCGTATTTCGCGGAATTCTGGTTTTCATATATTTCACTGATCGTAATTCGTCGGAATTCATCCCATTTCATCAGAAGAAACAAATTTTTTTTGATTCCTTGGGATGAATTGCGACGAATTAGGATGAATTACGATCAATTAGGGCATGCGGTTTTCATACATTTTGGCTGGTTTTCATAAATCGGAAATGATCCTAATTGATTGTAGACCTTAAATTCCGACGAAATGCGATGAAATACGACATATGAAAACCAGCCTTAAAATAGTTGAGCAGAATGAGCTTCGATTGGTTTAAATTAAGATTTGAATCCACGTCATCTTAAGTTATGGGATATCATGAATATAAAGATCGTTGGACACCAGTGAAGAGTGAAATGTTGAAAGCGGTTATGGAGCCAAAAAACAAAACAGACAAAATTTGCTGTTGCTGTCATGGAAAATGACTTTTTGGTCGGACATCTACCAAAAGGAAAAACAGGAAGATTTGCAAGAATGGTTTTCTACTTCCTACGAGCCTGTGACTCAAAACTCTTGCTCCGTCGGAATTGTTGGACAAGCGATCAATCAAGGAGATGGAAAAGGAATGAAGGTGCCCTTCAAGTTATATTTCACGGCTGAGGATAGTTTTATAAACATTTTGAAAGAACAGCTTGCAAAGGCTCTATGAAAATACAATAAATATATATGTAATGTAAATATATTTAGTTACCTTAAATAGTTTTGAAACTGGCATTGAATCGTTTCTTACATCGACTCACCCATCCATCAGAAGCATGAAAGTCATTGAGTTCTAATGGTTTCGCGAACTCTAGAGCTTTTTCTTTAAATATACTACAGCCGAAAGGAATATTGCTGTATCTTGCAGTTTTCTTCAGCTTCCTCTTTTACCCAGAGTGAAACTGTGTTTTTAGCAACACCAAATTTCTTTGCTGTAGCTATGCAGCTTTGGCCTGCATCAATATCTTTTAAAGCCTTGAATTTGTTGACTATACTTAAACAGGCAAGCCTTCGTTTCGAAGACTGCACAGCTGCCATTTTTTAAATGTGACTGCTGATATCAATCGAATGTTCGCAAGAATTTTCGAATAAAGAATGTATTGATTAAAACGATTCGAACGTACTTAAGATAATTTTTTTGGAAAAGTTCCACTTATGTGACTAACTATTGCTCATGGGACCAAAAAAAATTGGTTCCACTTTTCGAAAGTTCCACTTATCGAGGGCTCCACTTATCCAAATAAAATAAGAGATGTTTGTTAATGCAAATCCGGGGAACGGGAGAAATTGGTTCCACTAAACGAAAGTTCCACTTATCCGGGGTTCCACTTATCCGAATAAAATAAGAAATGTTTGTTAATGCAAATCCGAGGAACGGGAGAAATTGGTCCCACTAAACGAAAGTTCCACTTATCCGGGGTTCCACTTATCCGAATAAAATAAGAGATGTTTGTTAATGCAAACCCGGGGAACAGGAGAAATTGGTCCCACTAAACGAAAGTTCCACTTATCCGGGGTTCCACTTATCCGAATAAAATAAGAGATGTTTGTTAATGCAAATCCGAGGAACGGGAGAAATTGGTTCCACTAAACAAAAATTCCACTTATCCGGGGTTCCACTTATCGAGAGCAGACTCTATTACCCCGAGATCGTTTTTGTATCGTTAATAAGCATCGTTTTCGTATTCATGTTTGGGAGGGGATTTGACGCTGCAAAACAAATTACTGAGAAGATCATTGGCCTGGGGCGAAACTGGGTTAGTTTTGTTTACACTTCAAAAATCTAGCCTGGGTTAGTTTTAACCTGGGGCGAACCCAGGTTAGTTCGTGTAATGTAAACAAGGTTTACCTTTAAAGTGCCATCAGTAAAATTCCGGTTTCTTCGGACTCACAATTCCTCTACATACAGCTACAAAATAGCTTTTTGTACCCAAGGAACCAATCGAATGATTCCTGTGTCTCAAAATCAAATTGTTTACCAATTTTCGAGTTTCGACAGGATATAGTTACAAGAGGAAGAGGAATTTGAAAAATCTGAGACACGCTTTTGTAGCCTAGCCTGGTGATCATATGTCGGCGATCTTCGCCGATGAGGCCTTGCGATGCTTGCGAAAAATGAGAACATCAGTTAGTGTAAGTCGCAGAGCAGATCCTCGACGATCATCGACGATGAACTAAGTTTGTTTCTTGCGATCGTCGGCGATGATCGCCGACGGGAAAGTTTATATGAGAACATTATCTGGGTCCATCGGCGATCATGTCTAGCTTCCAGCCTACCTCTATTGCCACACTTGCGCCTAGCATAATGGCTGAATAGGACGGTTTGTCCCAAGGAAACGCTGTATCAGTTTGGAAATTTATCGAAGGATTATAAAATCTAAACCAATTTACGATCAATCATGTAAATGCTTTCAGGACAGGAAGGTATAAGCTAATTGCTGGAAGAAAATTGCAAAATCTACGGGATGCTAAACGAGTCTTTTACAGAGGCTGAACGACGATACAGGACAATAAGAAAGGTTTTTCCAAATTTTTATTGAAAATAAGTGGAAGATCTGGTAGCGGCATCAGTCAAGCCATCCCTTTTGTTTCAGAATATGACAATATGCATAGGCTGATATTTTTATTAAGTCGAGACACGTGTTATAAGAATTGGCCAATGATATAGAAGCGCCTTCGGCGCAAAAATTAACTAAGTGAGGCTCTTTGTATGATAACAGGTGATATTACATCTGTCGTAAGTCAACATGTTAAAATATTAGTTTTTACTAATTTATTATTATGTGCAAAATAACGGCGAGTGAGAACCATCGGTAGCTGTGAAGACGAGTGTCTCATTTCTCGTTGAATTAATTCTATCCCCCAATGTCAGATTGCAGCAGTTTGCTTCTTTTTTAAGTGGCATGTTACTTTGCGCGTAAGAGTTTTATAAAATGTTGCAAGAAAAGAAAAGAAAGGTTCATCTTTTAGAAATTATAGACAGGTGTGAGGTGTGCCCCTCTTGTGCACACGCCACCACACCTATCACTATCGCCACAACATCTATCACTACCGCCACTACACCTAGTACTACCGCCACTACACCTATCACTATCGCCACTACACCTAGTACTACCGCCACTACACCTATCACTACCGCCACTACACCTATCACTACCGCCACTACACCTATCACTATCGCCACTACACCTATCACTACCGCCACTACATCTATCACTATCGCCACTACACCTAGTACTACCGCCACTACACCTATCACTACCGCCACTACACCTAGTACTACCGCCACTACACCTATCACTACCGCCACTACACCTATCACTACCGCCACTACACCTATCACTATCGCCACTACACCTATCACTACCGCCACTACACCTATCACTATCGCCACTACACCTATCACTACCGCCACTACACCTATCACTACCGCCACTACACCTAGTACTACCGCCACTACACCTATCACTATCGCCACTACACCTAGTACTACCGCCACTACACCTATCACTACCGCCACTACACCTATCACTACCGCCACTACACCTATCACTATCGCCACTACACCTATCACTACCGCCACTACATCTATCACTATCGCCACTACACCTAGTACTACCGCCACTACACCTATCACTATCGCCACTACACCTAGTACTACCGCCACTACACCTAGTACTATCGCCACTACACCTATCACTACCGCCACTACACCTAGTACTACCGCCACTACACCTATCACTATCGCCACAACATCTATCACTATCGCCACTACACCTATCACTACCGCCACTACACCTATCACTACCGCCACTACACCTATCACTACCGCCACTACACCTAGTACTACCGCCACTACACCTATCACTACCGCCACCACACCTATCACTATCGCCACAACATCTATCACTATCGCCACTACACCTAGTACTACCGCCACTACACCTATCACTACCGCCACTACACCTATCACTACCGCCACTACACCTAGTACTACCGCCACTACACCTATCACTACCGCCACCACACCTATCACTATCGCCACAACATCTATCACTATCGCCACTTCACCTATCACTACCGCCACTACACCTATCACTACCGCCACTACACCTATCACTACCGCCACTACACCTATCACTACCGCCACTACACCTAGTACTACCGCCACTACACCTATCACTACCGCCACCACACCTATCACTATCGCCACAACATCTATCACTATCGCCACTACACCTATCACTACCGCCACTACACCTATCACTACCGCCACTACACCTATCACTACCGCCACTACACCTATCACTATCGCCACAACATCTATCACTATCGCCACTACACCTAGTACTACCGCCACTACACCTATCACTATCGCCACAACATCTATCACTATCGCCACTACACCTATCACTACCGCCACTACACCTATCACTACCGCCACTACACCTATCACTACCGCCACTACACCTATCACTATCGCCACAACATCTATCACTATCGCCACTACACCTAGTACTACCGCCACTACACCTATCACTATCGCCACAACATCTATCACTATCGCCACTACACCTAGTACTACCGCCACTACACCTATCACTATCGCCACAACATCTATCACTATCGCCACTACACCTATCACTACCGCCACTACACCTATCACTACCGCCACTACACCTATCACTATCGCCACAACATCTATCACTATCGCCACTACACCTAGTACTACCGCCACTACACCTATCACTATCGCCACAACATCTATCACTATCGCCACTACACCTATCACTACCGCCACTACACCTATCACTACCGCCACTACACCTATCACTACAGCCACTACACCTATCACTATCGCCACAACATCTATCACTATCGCCACTACACCTAGTACTACCGCCACTACACCTATCACTATCGCCACAACATCTATCACTATCGCCACTACACCTATCACTACCGCCACTACACCTATCACTACCGCCACTACACCTATCACTACCGCCACTACACCTATCACTATCGCCACAACATCTATCACTATCGCCACTACACCTAGTACTACCGCCACTACACCTATCACTACCGCCACTACACCTATCACTACCGCCACTACACCTATCACTACCGCCACTACACCTATCACTACCGCCACTACACCTATCACTACCGCCACTGCACCCATCCCAGGCACAACCACCTTTTTTCAGAATTATCATATTTTTCCACGAATCCAATCAGCTATTTATTTTTTGCAAATTGACTTTGTTAAAAATACTAGGTAAAAAAGAATCATATTTCTACTTTTACTACACCGGATTTTTATATAAGAGACTTTCGAATCATTTTCACCTTCGACGTTTCTTCACTTTGTTAAATTGAGTTACTTACATTTTGGGCTGACAGAAAATTCAAACAATAGATCAACAGAAATTGAATGGTTTGCACAGGATATTCTGGTCATTACTGGAAAGAAAACGTCATTGCATCCTTATCTAAAGTGAACTCTGCAGATTTTTAGTCAATTACCATTATTGGTTGATGACATAGAGATGGTCGATAATCAAACGACAAGATGGAGACTGCGGAGGACAGTTCGAAAATACATGCATATGAAGGTTGATCAAAGAAAATAACGTAAAAAAGCTCTCTAATACTGTTTTTCATTCGAAAGCAAATCATAAGCTTGGTGCTACTTACAATTGATGCAAAACGCTTCCATTACTAAACATACTTGTTAAATTCAATTAAAACAGGCCAACTGGAGTTTTCTGAAGATAACGACTTATCTCCTGGAAGACGATAAAGAGGCACGTGACCCCCTAGATGCTTGTGATCCTGAAGAGCTTGGCCTTGAAGGCGGTTTTGAAGATGACCTTTCGCCGGATCCGGGTTTTGATTTTCGGCTTGTTGGTGTGTGAGATGCAACTACAAGAAACGAGAAGACTTTGATTAGCCGTTCACTACAAAGTTGTTTTTAAGATCAATGGCCGCCTGCTCTTGTCCTGCAGGGGGCTGTGAACAAGTGTGCTTCTTAAAAATGGCAGACAATTGTCACAGGTTAAGCTGTCCAGATAACAGGATATTGAAAAACAAACTGAACCTGCTATCTTTCTTGACAAAAAGGAGCAATTTACACCGTATTTTCTAATTTCACCAATACTCATGATAGGCTGTTATCTTAATTTTTGCCCAATCTTGAAGATCGAGTCGAAGACAGAAAAGAAGCCATTCCATAAGCTTACGCGTCGGGAATTTTCAGCTTCTAAGACAAAGCAGATAATTCGTTGGAAAGCCATTCCTTGGAGCCTTTTGTAGTCCAAAAACATATGCTATTATCCGAGTAGATTTTTGAGAGAGAGAAACAGTACCATGGGTACCAGAGCCACAAAATTCCGAACACAGAAATGGAAAACCAAGCAGAGAAGCGGGGGAGTATCTGGCGGAGATAGACGCTTATCCGCTTCCCGCTCCTGTCTTTTATATCCGCGCTCGAATTTATATGGCTCTAGTACACGGGGAAGATAAATGGAAGAATCAGCGATTGGCAGGACCCGAGAATGATTTCTAGCAAAGATAAAGGACATCTATCGTTTACGCAACGAAAAAGAGATTCTCCACAACACATAGGCTGTTTTCTTGTCCCTTAATCTGATTGGCTATCTCATAACGGCTTTGAATTCACCAAAAGGCCGGCAATACTGCGGCTCACTTCAATTAAAGCCACTTACTTGTAAGAAATTAAAAGGGAAGGAGAGCTTTATCTTACACAGAAATGTGACGCTTACCTCCTTTCGGACTACCAATGCCAGATACAGCCATTGCACCCACGTCTACTGATGCTGTTTCTAACCCTTGGCGACTTGCCGTGCTTCGAATTGTTGAAGAAGATCTATAAGCAAATGAATGAATAGTCTTTATGATGTTACAATGTATTCTTGAACTGCATGGAAAACAGAAAGTTGAGATGAGAGACAGTTACCTTACAAAATGCTAGAAGAAAGGCATGATGTTATTGTGCTACTAAGAATGTGAATTGAGATTTTGTGAACGTAGTAACGGTAAAGCGATAAATTGACTCTATTTTGATTTTAGAAAAGATTTTATAAATCGCCTCCATGTACAACGTTACAGAAGATTGGGGCGAGCAAATGTTAAAAAGCCGCTCTCAATCGATGTCGATTCTCAGGCTGCAAATGTGTTCGGCATGAAAGTTTCTAAAGATTTTCCTGCCATTTTTGAGGGAAGGAAAGTTTTTTCATCAGAAAGTAATTCTTAGAAAGGAAATCAAAGAGTTCATATTATTTATCGACATATTATTTATCATATTATATTATTTATCATATATTCAAACTCTAACAATAAAGCTAAAGCTACGGATATGTCTAAAAAACGTATGTCCAATGAAAGTGAAACACAAGCGATGCGAGCAGAATTGAACACTCGACACGAACCACGTCAGGGTATATAACGGGTATATACTTTAGGGTAGGCCTACACATTCAAAAGGTTTGTTTTGGTTTCTCTATTTCCTGATCTCAAAGAATCTTAGTGACATGCCATTTTATTCTGAATCCGATTTCGACCGCTATCGATCAAATTCGATCGACAAATGGTTTGAACTTAGACTTATTGCCTCTGTTTATGAGCCTCTGTTTCGCTACTGCCTCACTTGACGGACGCTACAGCACAACAGAGGTACCTCTGAACTTATCAATCGATCGAATTCCATCGACAGCAATCGATAGCGGTTGAGGGGAGTCCGCTTTATGCAATCTGCGCATGTGTTAAATCGATCGATTCGGCCGCTTTCGTTAAAGTGGAAATTGGGCTATTCAGGGCAAACGGGAATCCCCATAAAACGAAATTGGGGCTGTACTGACTTCATAACAGGAAGCAGTGGACAGGAAAGATACACAACGATGAAGAACAATTGAATTTGTCGAGGAATGGTCCTGTGCAAAGACATGTAAATAAGATACAAATTAAATAAATTATTATTTCACCCCGGCATACAGTGCTTCATCGGAGTGACGCAGTCTTTACATACCTCACGGAAATGTAGCAGTATCTACATACCTAACTGATGCCAGGCTTGCTCTTGAGCTTCTTGTAGATCCGGGTCTAGAACTCTGTCCAGGACCAGGTGACGGTGGCATTGGTAGACCAGCCTGCGTAAAGTACAGGTGGACGGCGGCCGCGATCTCCGGATTGTCGTGTACGACTCCACCAAGCTGCTTCATGACTGAAGTGTTAAAGTCGCGAAGCTCTCTCAGATCGATATCCTTCTCTTCTGGGAGTTGGTCCTTAGCTTTTCGTGCGCTTCTTACAGTCCGAACGAGCTTATGTAGCTGATTTTCAACACGCTCTTTTTTCCCTTCTTGATCGTCAAGTTCTTTCTGCAAGCTATAAAATGTAAATGAATGTTAAAAAATAATTTACTCTAGAGCTTCGTAACAGACTTACCTCATTCATCTCATTACAGAAATCCCTAGATAGACCGGCTAAAGCACCACCCACAACACAGTATAAAAACCAGAATTAAATGATCGAAGTGGCAGCAAATCAATGAATAAAAAATACCTGGTGACTTTGGCAGTTTTCTCTTCAAGCGCTTGAACAAGCTGCTGTTCCTCGCTGGTTAGTGTCTCCAGTGTTCTCTGCATTGATTCGAAATCATCTTGAAGCTCCTTGATTTGCCGTCTTTTGTATTTATATTTGTCCATAGATGCTCTAAGTTGCTCTTCTAACCTCTGTTTTTCCTCGTACTCTTCACTTGACTGCTCTACTTTGCTAAAACTCTTTCTGTATGACTCATTCTTGCTACTCATCAGTCGCAATGTATTTTCAAGGGCTCTACAAAAAGCCACTGATAAGTATGATGGATGGATGGAAGTTGTTTAAGGTAACTATGCCGGTTCTACTCACAGTCTAAAAGCTGTAGACCCCAAAAATAAGTGGCGGAGATGTCTAGACATGAGTCATAAAATGCAACAGAAATTTCTGCACTGAATAAAGATCATTGCACAATCAAACATACTGCACAATTGATATTTAACTATGAAAAGGATTTTGTTAATCTATTGTCTCGAAACTCTGATTTAGTGGAACTGGAAGCTAGGCCAGGGCTAGCGAATTATAGTCAAACAATAATCTAAGATATTAAATGGTACTGCGCTGTTTGCTTCGGATGATCATTGAAAAATCACCGGAATAAGGGGGAAGGGGGGGGGAGAACATCTATAGGAAGAACAGTGGCGGACACTTGGGGGGGCAAGGGGGGGCGACCGCCCCCCAATACTTTAGAGAACAATGGTCTTTTGTTCTAAAACAATGGGAAATGTGACGTCATCTTATTAAAACAATAGGCTTGCCCCCCCAATATTTGACCAAGTGTCCGCCACTGAGGAAGAAATCATCTCTTGAAAGTTGGTTGAGATAACAAGCAGACACGTACCTCACATAGTGCCAGAATACTTTGTTAAACTAGCTATAATGCCTTGTCACATGCAATTAAAAACATAGCTTAGGGTACACTCTCCAAACAATATTTTCGTGCAAATCGTATTCAAGCTGAAGCAGTCATCAATGAAGCATGAAATGTCACTTCTTATCTTCTGAAATGCTATTAAGCCGTGGCCAGACCAATGAAATATTGGGATAACATAAAGCGTAGTAATAGTTAGAAAGTATGCAGCAGCGCTTGACCAAATGTTTCGATATTTGTTTGATATATTTAGCCTGGTCATAAAACATCACCCACCCAACACTGTTTGATAATATTTTACAAATGTTGAACTCATTTGGCAAGGCCTTGACCCAGAAGCAAGATCACAAAAGCATCCCATCACATTAACATAGATCTCTATCAGCCTTCTGAGTGGATTACAAAATCTGATTACCTTATCTCCTTTTCTGCCTTTCGAATTTTGGCATCCAATTCGTCACCATTTCTCTGAAGTTCCTCTTTCTCTTGAGCTGCTTTAATGACATAATAGGCCTGTGATTTTTCTTCTTCTCCTTCAGGCGGAGCCATGGACACCATCAGGATCTCATATCGTTTCCTCAGTTTGTCAATCTTCGATATCCGTTCGTGCAGCTCAGCACTGAAACAAGACAAGTCACAAACATTACATAAATCGATGCTTAGCATATTTTGATATTATCCAAAAAAGTTGGCAAGATAGAAAAAATCGATTTGTAAATGTAAACTTGGTGTATACCAATTTAAGAGCTGATCAAAATAACGATTTTTACTGAAATGAAAACACAGAAGAGTTGTCCTATATCAAGCTTTTTGGTGTGGAGGGGAATTTATGGAGAAATGGAAAATAATTATTCGGGACATGGACAATTATTCGGTTCGATTTAGTCATGAAGGATGATGTTTTCTTATTCAAACAAAAAGTGCTTACATTTCGATTTATCCAGGAGACAACATTGAAATAAATCTAATGCGAGCTTAGGATAGGTTACAAAAGGATTATGAGAAAACTCCAAAACTCTAATTTTCATCTTAATAGCAAGCAGAGTTTTGAACTGACAATAACCTGATTCACTGTTACCTGATTGTTTGTTTCTCCTCCTCCGCAGCCCTCAGTTGTGTTTTTAACATCTCCATGTGGATAGCAATTTCACGTGAACGTTCCTTCATTGTCTTTAAAACATAATATGGAGAACATAAACAGTGTCGTTTTCAGGAAAAGAATATTTGGTCAAAAAAGTGTTTTCTTGTAAGCATACTACTTTCTTGTAAGCATCACAGGAATGGAACAAAACCATAAGAATATTTGAATATAAGTGAGTATATGAATGGAGGAAAATCAAGTAAAAATCTTCTATAATGTACCTAAATCTACTGCCCTGTTCGTTCAAAGATCTTTTTAAAGTCAACAATGATTTGATAGGACAGATTCAAAGATGCGCAGGAGATGCTATAATATTTACGCTATAGGATGTTCCCCCATTCTTAAAACCACTTTATGAAGTTCTATTCGACTTTCCCAGTGAGTTACATCCGTATGAAGAGCACAATCTCTCCAAGCCTTTCAGTGTTTGATCATTACTTTCCAAGGGGCCCCAAGCTCGTATACAGGGGCTGAAAAAACCATTTTCGATAGGGGGGGGGGCAAACTTCAGTGGACGGAAGGGCTTTTGAAAATTCAGCACATGATGAAAAAAAATTCAACTCTTTCTTGGAATATCTGAAGACTTTTGCAATTGCATTTGATGATTTATCATTCTCTCCCCTCCATCCCCAACAAATTCTCCCCCGGCATTCATAGGTTCGGCTCTTACCGTCTCCAGCTGCAACCTTTGCTTTTCGAGCGACAATACATTATCAGCTTTATTGCTGAGATGGTCACGCAGTTTCCTGATCTGCAATCTCAAAATGTTCTCTTCAACCATCAAATCCTACGCAGAGAAATTATCGCAATTATGATATCACAATAAAATTCAGGTCATCCACGCGGAATAGCAAATTCCCATGTGGACAGAATAAAAAACAGTAGCGATTTCAACAATGATCAACAATTTTGCTTCTTCGCATTGAAAATAGAAAGTTATATAATTTAGAAAAAGAAAGGACATAAAATATTTCGATAGTTCCTGAAGATTGATGTAAAACTTGAAATAAGACGAAGGATTTAAGCTGATTAGATAAAATTCAAGAACAAAGTCGCTATTACTAGCTGAGAATTTTGAAAATATGGTATATCCTATTTAAACCACAAGGTGATTACCCCTTTTGTTGAGTACTCTTCCATTCCCATACTTAGGAACTCTCAAGAGGACTGCCCAATCCATGGAGATAACGAGTCTGGTAATTCCCTGGAGTGTTACATGCAGGTGGCGAGAACACTGATATCAATAAGCAAAAATCCACTTTGCAGGTCGAGTCATCTGATGTTGCTGCGTTTGATTTAAGATAAACGCTTTTAAGGCCTCGTGACGAGTCTATTTGTGGAAAATAAAATAGCCTCAGTTTACCTGTTTTTGTGCAGTCAGCTTTTTCAACTCTCTTTCCGAATTTGTGTTATGGAGATTCAGCTCCTCTGTAAAAAAAACAAATCAGCTGCTCATAGGCCATGGAATTATGCAATCAAGTGGCTTCATTCGAAGAACTTTTGTTTTATATGTCCAGTGCAAGGAAATATTTCATTTAATAAAATTGTTCCGATGCACACTAAAATGGTAAAGGAAATTTTCTATGGTATGTGATGCCGTGAATGACATTAGTTGATGTAATGGTGATGGCATGCTCAATGAATTAGAAGGAAGTGAATGGAAAATTAAGTAGAGTCACCATCTTTTACCAGAATACACCAATTGAAATACAACAAACCTATTTTGCTTGTCAGTGTTTCCTTTTCCTCTCTTCCTTTTGCTTGCTGTCTAGAAACTCGTCTCAAATCATCCTTGAAGACAAAGAGCATGAGTTACTTTTTCCCTACTTACCAACACATTTCCAATTTAATCTGCGTGCCATACCTTAAGGGTCGTACCACGTTTCAGGATCACTTTACTGGCCTGACTGCGGCATCGGGGACAATCACTATTTACTGTATTTAATTGGTCAATCAGCATCCTGAAAGGCTCACTTACCGAATAAAATCCTCATCCCTCTGTTCATCAATGAACAACCTTAAACCCATGTTTTCTTAGAGTACACGGATAATGTTGTCTGTGCATTTCTCTGGTAATTCGCACCAAATAACGAAAACCTTGCTTCAAAATTAAATAAGAAGAGAGTAACCAGCTTGAGTTGCTTCTGCCAGCTTAAATGAAGATTATCTTAATTAATGGCAACTACGGTAGGACAAACGACCAAGGCAGTCTTATTTGGGATACTATTTTTACAATTAAAGTCATTTCTTCAGAATAGTTTCTAACAGAAATTAGAACATTTTGGCACATCCTGCTTAGACAAAAATATGTTGTGTTTTCAAGTTGCGAAATGCTAGGAAACCCATTCTCCTTCAATTCGCCGAATCTTCACAAAAATAGTTGCATCTTAAAATAAGATGGCTGACGATGCAATTTGCTGACAATTCAATATCAATGCTTTTATGAATAAGAAATTATCTTACACTTAGATTTTTGAGTTGGCTCGTCAACAATGTGTGCGTTGTGCTGTGCTCATCCAGTGTTTGGGACAGTTCCTACGAAAACAAGTAGTAATCCAACTCAATACATTTCGCTTCAACTAAAAAGTAGTGTGAATACTTGGTCCTTTATCTGGACCGAAATAAAAAGGTTAAGTTTGTTTAACAGTCGAGAGACACATTCAAATGGTGAGTTGAGTAAGGGAAGGACAATCAACAACAACAAAAATTCAAACCAAGAGACAGGTCGGACTGTAAACTCAGCCCTGTTATTACAATCCAATGCAATCAAATCCAGTGCTTTAAACGAATGATATTAAGTTAGGTAACCTTGACTTTTTCCTCGAGCTGGTTTTTCTCATCACTGCTGCGCTCCCCATGTAACCGACCTATCTTGCGTTCCAACGTTTGAAGTTGAAAATCCTAAAATAAAAAGAAGTTTATAAACGACCTATTTTGTACATTCCTTATGAAAATTGACAGTTGTATTTGTTTTCAAACACTTTTCTGTCTTAAGTCAGTTGCGTTTGTAAACTGTTTATCTCTTTGAAGATTGACATCTAACTTCTTCCATATATTCCATACTAAATCAAAGTCGTTTTGGGCTGAAATAACAAATCACTGTTAATGTATTTAATTTTCTTCGTAAAGAGGCACACGAGAATGAACGAACAAAACAGAGACATAAGCGGGTCGCCAGGCAAGGTACTTGATCCTGCTCTTTCTAGAAGACAATTTGAACTACGAATTACCGATCGAAACGGCTTATTTTCCTTTGCTTGTGTTAACAACACTCACTTGATTGTATATTATTTCTTGCTGTTTCAAGGAGTCCTGATCCAATTTGTGAAGTTTGCTTGAGAGATTCCGACAAGCAGCTTTTGCACCCTATAGAAAAAGAGCAATTTTAAATAAAGACACTTCTGGTTTGATCTTTTGGTTTCGGAGAACATAGATGTCAAAATCTAACTCGCGTTGAAATCCTCTTCAGGGTGTCAGACGAAAAGCTCTAATATGTTTAAGATGTTTCCTTCTTCAAAGTCTTTTTTCAACTTTTGTACCGCCAAAGATTGTTTTTCTGACCCAAATAGATAATTACAGAAATACAACAAAGATTATGAAACGTTAACAACATTAATCAAGTTGGAGAAACTTGCCTAATATAGCAACATAGATAGGATACATCATTCCAATCAACGGACGCGAAGCTTAACGCCTCTGACACACAGAAATCAATAAAAATTGAATACCTGGATTTCAGCTGTAGTATTTGATTCCATTTGCTTTATTTGATATAATTCTTGAGTTTTACGAAACTGGAAAAAATAATCTTGTGTGTTTCAAGATAGTAACAGAAGAAAAGAATAAATTTTCTAAGGAGCTGCAGTTCCCATCTGCTCTCTTGGGATGCTTTCTGGTTCTCTCTTCTACAGCACCCCTGGCTATATTGCTTTCAAATATTCTTTATTTGATCTATCCTTTTTTAACTAGACTATGTACCCTTTTGCTGATTTTTTTACACTGCAATCATTATCTCGTGTCCTTCCACTTTTGAACTGTATATAAGTAACATCAGGTTAAAATTTTCGCAAAACTGTCAACAGAAACAAACTTTGACTATATCTTTTCGTTAACATTCCTTTTTTATCCCCTCTCCTTTTGAATCATTATATTCATCATACTTGTGGATAATTATATTTGTTTATTTCTTCTAAAAATTTTTTTACATATTCATCTGTATCTTTCTAAGTAGCATTTTTTACAGTAGTATAGAAAAGCCTCAAAGCATGTGAACCTGTTTTTCTCTAAGTCTATTAAGCTCTTTTTCAATGTCATGAATTCTGCTTTCTTCGTTTTTTAACGTCTCCTCGACTCTATAGGCACGATCTTCGGCGCTCAGCGTAGTGTCTGCAGCTATCTTCAACTGTTCATAAAGATTCTCTCGGGTCTGCTGTGCCCTCTGAAGCCTAATTGGATGAAAAATACATTAGCGTACCCACTTCAAAAGAAAAGAAGGGAAAGAGCAATGTTTACGCCATTTAAAATGTCACTTTTAGGACGTAGAACATCAAAAAAACAGGAATATAATCAGTAACGGAAGCAGATTCAGAATGCGTCCCTGGGCCCCCAGAAATCAGTCAGTTTTCCAACCTAAATTTACTAACGTACGCACTTTAAACAGAGAATGACCTGAGCTAAAAAACTGACACTAAAAACAATTTAAAATTCACTTCCATTTAGGCATGCACACATACGCTGCAATAATTATTGATTACAGGGAAGCTTGCATCAAATCGAGACAACAAAATTTTATATGTTAATGATCAAACCCATTTTCTACACAACAGGGAACACTTGGAGACCCCTACTTTAAACTCAGGCCATTACTTTAACTCAGATTGAAAAGAATTCAGCCTTCAAACTCGGAAATAAAAATCATGTCAAAAAGAGGCTGGTTTAGAACACGGATAGAACTTATTTTAATGTTGTTGTTGTTTCAAGCAAGGGAGTAGGCCCTAGTCTTAATCGCTCTCCCCTAAATTATAGCTTCCTTAACTAAATTATAGATAAACACATAATATTCTTCTAATAAATCTAAATGAAATTTTATTGTCGTTTGTATAACATACTTTTCTTGCTTCTCGTTAACATCTTTCTTTAGTTGTGTGCATTTCTCTCTCATTGCCTCGAGATCTTTGGCTGTTCGATCGACAGTGTATTTCAATGTGTCAAGCTAAAAAACAAGTATCACTTAAAAAAGTAACAGCAAACCAGGGTTAATTTCAGCGCAAGCAGAATTTCATGATATCATTTTCTTGTAAATAAAAATCATGAAACAGGGCTGGGTAAAGAAAGCTAGCGAACATGGTTTTCCCGTTTAAAAAAATCTTACTTAAGCAATATTTTACTTAACGGATTGGTTCAGTTGTTTTCTTTATGCACTTTCCTTTCTATGTGATGACCACTGAGGGCCTTTTTGAGCCTCGGTCTATGTTATACGACATTCCTCTATAAGTTCTGAGTTCCTTTGCCAAAACAACAGAGCTACATTGAATAAATTACCTGAAGTTGTAAACGGTATCATACTGGATAAACAGGGGCGGACAAATATTGGGGGGGCAAGCATATTGCTTTGACAAGATGATATCACATTTTCCCATTGTTTTATAACAAAAGACCATTGTCATCCAGAGTTTTGGGGGGCAACCGCCCCCCCCCCTCCTCGCCCACCCAAGGTGTCCGCCACTGTGGATAAAGTCAAGATACAAGCCCGTTTATAGGATCAATCAATAATACACCTCTTCAATGGTACTTCTCAAAACCATGGTCCACTTATTAGTGGTCCTAAACGTGCTTGCCTCCAATGGTATAAGCATATTATATTTACCTCATCCTGAAAAAGGATTCTTGCATTTTCACTATTCTGATAATCCAAGCGATACTTCGCGGACTGTCTTTCGGCGATTGCTATCTTTTTCTCTTTTTCTTGATTGTTTGCCAGTTCGCCATCCAAAAATTGCTGAGTAAAGAAACATCAGCAAAAATGGATGTTTTCAGGAGCATCGTTTAATCGCTCATTGTGAAGAAAGCTTTGAACTGATACTTTATCTAGGCTAGCGATGATTTCTTGCCTTTAGGCAGCACATCTTAATTCTGAATACTAAACAGATTTGCAAAAACCAAGAATACATCAGAATCGGGCATGCGTACTGGGGCAGTACGATCTTTGTTTCTTGACATTAATCGGTTCTTGTTTAGTAACAACAAAAGCTTTATTCAGTTATAATACATGTTAAAGTAATAATGAATTTAAAATATAGTTAAAAAGATTCATACTTCAAGTAGCACATTCTAAGAGTTATAAACTTTTATGAACTTTTATGAGATCAAAGCAATAGAAGACAAATATGGCCTTAACATGTGCCTTTTAGAGATAAGACAAGTTGGTGTTAATTAGCTGTTTATTAGCTGTTATTGTGTAAACCAACATTAAATAAAGTGAATAAAAGACAATTGAGAATATGGTATTGATTAAGTATATGAATTTCCACAAAACTCTTTCCAAAAATTATTTCTCGAAGCGGTCTAGCCTTTAAAGTAACGGTAATTTTGTATATTGTTCCAACAACTTAGCCAACCAATTAATTACCTGTCTTTCGTTAAGGGAATCTTCTCTCTGATGTACCCGAACCTTCAGTTCTGCAAGTTTCTGCAACGTAAAGCACAAAGAATAAAATACGTATTTTCCTAGATATTTTACTTTTTGGATAGATATTGAAATGTTGAGTGAAGCTGATTTAGATTCTCAAACTTCTTCCCTACTTTTGGACCCTACATTAAGAAAGCTATTCACGTGAAACAGTTCGATGTAGCCATTAGCAAAAAATACCGTAGGAAATATATAATCGAGAACTGATCGTTCTTATAACAAAATCAAAATATTTGTAACACTGGCATGCGTTTTTCCGAGAAAAAGATTTGAATAAATTTATTAAATGCAAAAATATACTTCATATGCATAACAGTCAATCATTTTCAATGAAAATCTTGAAATCTTTTTTGATATATCGGTAGCACTTACTTTTTTTCCTTGATAAATTAATATTCTTAGCAAGTTTCACTTGTGGTTCTCAATTCACATGAAAGTTAGAAAACTTTCGCTATTTGGCAAATCCTAAGGTTTTTGTAGAAAAAAATAGTATGTTTGTTGATAAAATTGCGTATAAATGATATAGTTGACAAAAATAACCGATGGGAAAACAATTCTGAGGCGTTGACTCTTTTATGTCGTGTTTCTTGGTTTGACAATGAGTTGGCGGTTGGATGCCAAATTTTGACCATTTCCCCGACCCAAGGTAGAAAAAAGCAAGATCACTTCTTCTCCGTTCTTCAGGATAGGAATGACAATATATAGGTGTACAAAAATGGTTGTACGCTTCAAATGTATGGCAGACAGGTAATTGCTCCGCGGTGCCTGTGAGCCCCATCTTCTCCCACTATTTTGGTTAAAAAATTATCTTCTTTAATAACTTGGATAGGTCGCAAAGAAGCCGGACAATTAACGCCATTTAAAGGACCTATCCGAATGTCACTGTCGAGCTCCGGAATTTCGTTTGCCTTTTCTTCTAAATATGACCATCTTCTTACTACCTCATTTTGATAAACTGGAAGATCATTTGACGACTGAACACTTTGGTAGCTTGATTTGGTTGCTCCAATCAATGCTTGACATAACTAGCTTATTGACGATATCTGCATCTTCTGTTGCTATTTCGGTACAACAAGTACAATTTCTGACTTTATATGAAGGGGAAAATAGCCAAAGCACGAGTTACGGGAAATCTCTTTCTTGCAAATGGAGATTTCTTCAAGAAAATCTGGCAGTCATCTAGGCAATTCTTCTCTATACAAAAAAGACAATTCGCCTCAGTGTTCTTGGTGCCTGTAAATGAATCATTTACCTGTTCGGTTGCATTTCAACTTACAAAAAGAGATATTATTCGTCGTATTCCAGGATATTTGCTGTGGTCTGAAATTATTTGATGCTTTTTTGGTAAGACTTATAACATAGCTTCTTTACTGAATGTAGTAGGGTCGCACACAAAATCCAATGCCAGAAAATCTTTAAACTTTGATCTTCTTGATTCCTTTGATCCGATCATATGCACTTGTGCGTAAGTCTTTCCTGCTGCTTCAGAATAGCACTTGCAGCAATTAAATCGCGCCTAGGTCATCTGATAATCATATTCCACATCAGTGAAGCAGCCTTAGCATTTCACCAAATAAACATAGAACTTTCGCACCTTCCTGTTATCTTCGTCATGAACTCTAGGTCATGAAATCAGCAGTTTCATGTGAACATTGGCATCTTGGATAGAATTTTCATAATTTTGCTCCAACAACTCCCTTGCTCGTTGATAGCCAGATACTGGAGATTGATACCAGCACATTCAAATCAAATCCTTTTGCCCTCCACTTGTGAATTCTATTAAAAAAGCAAGCTTCTCTTTTGGGTGGCAGATCCACAAGTCTATAACCATATCAAATAAAGAACTGAAATTTTTGTACTTCAAAGTGTCTCCTGCAAACTTCGGGAGCAACCTTCGGTAGACCACTTGTTTTGCTAGCAATAAAATAAGCTTTTTATTCTCTTGGGTGTTCCCTAGTCAAAAGAATAGTCATAATATCATTGACTATGGTTGCTCGAAGGGGCAGAAAGAAACATAAAAGCAGGAGCAGGAATCGTAATTGGATCTGGAACTGAAACAGGAAGAAAGTTTGTTGAAAAGTCAGGAATGGCAGAAGGATATAGAGCCGCTGCTTCTGGCTGTAAACTAATCTTCCTAGGATTATGATGTGATGTTGTGCTCAGTAGTGTAGCCTGGGTGGCAAAATTGGGGGGAGGGTGGGCAAGGGTGAGTTGAGCAAGAAAATATTGGGTTCTACAACCTTTTAAACGCCAAAAAACGCCCTTCTTCAAAGAGATTTTTTGCCATTACTTCCCTTGGTTGTTTTAAACACATCAGGTAAATAAGATATTATCGGTTTTCTTTCCTTGGTGTATGTCACTTTCTCGGTACAACATTGTCACTCATTTTTGGGAGAAAGGGTTCCTGTCGTTCACAACATTTTATTCGTAGTCAGTATTTAAATATTCACGATGAATCTTTTCAGTTGCCTTCACAATAGCTACTTTTTTCTAAGATTTTCTAATCGTTAACGGTCTAACTCTAGCTCTAATTTTTCAAAGTATTTGCTTCTAATGCTACCAATTTGGTGCGATTTTTGATAACTTCATCCAGCTTTCTGCTTGAACAATAAGAAAACTAAACTATATGAGCCCTCTTCTACAATCGAAACAGACTTCCAGGTAGGAAATGGAGCTTGCTGATTAATCCTCCAAGACTGAGCATTCTGTTGTACAGTTTGGAAATTATTAAATGTCTTAAGAAAGAGATGATCGCTCATTTGCTCCTAAGTTGAATAAAATTGGCTCCTTTGCAAGCCATCCCCTTTTAAAGGATACCATAGATTCGCTCCATGTCCTTCAATTATATTCCTGAACCGATTTTCAATTTTCCGTCTTTGCTCCCTCGTCTCCATCCAGTAAGAAATGTCCGTTTCCGTTCGACCTCTAGCTCCCTAAGGGTAATGACTCTTCAAGTATAACCTGTAACAACCTTTTATTCGTATTAATCAAGTTTACTAAATGGTAATAAAATTGAACATTTTTTACTGCAATGTCACTTCCAACCTAAACCTATAGTTATTTATCAAACCAAGCTCTTGAACTGACTATAAAATTACCCCCTCTCCCCGTGCCCCAAAAATATTTAAATTAACAACTTGAATTCAAAACTTATAAGTAAATGCATTAACCCTAATATTGCACCCTTATTTGATATGATTGACCGTATAGAAAATGTTTCTGTTCAAGATTGCTGCATAAAATGAGAGTTTGAAATGGAAAAAGGCACACTGAATTCACCCCTCGACTGTATCGAAAGCAGCAAAATTCCAGCAAGGACAAAAAAGTCCGCTGTATTCTCTAGGTAATAATAAAACAGCTTTAAATAACTAAAAGTAGAAAAATTGGCATAGGGAAACAACAAACCAAAGCAGCTAGATCCATATCCTGATCTCTTTTCTGCATTTGTTGAATTGTAGCCTCCCATTGACGTAGAAGCTCTTGACGCTCCGCGTGACTTTTTCTGAACGCCTCCGCAGTTTTGTCAAGTTGCAGCTAAGTGATAGGAAAATTATTCAATCGCTTGCTCTAAAAATCAGCAACAATTATTTCAACAAAAGATCGATAAACCAGATCGATAAACCAAAATTTTCAAAGTCCCTTACAGAAAGCACTTCCCTCTAACTTTTTTCCATGAACTGTGGATTTGTACACTATTTTTTAAATATACACACAGAGGCAAGACTTGACAGTACATTCTTCCTTGCCCGCTACGGGCTGAATAGATACTCGTCTCTATGACTCGTTGAACCTGCAGAAAGACGAATTAGAAGACATAGCCATGTGAAATTGTTCATTCTAGAACCCCCTGGTACCCCATCTATAAGGGGCAAAAGTGAGAAGATCGAAAGCAGGATCGGTACCACGATAGGGATCAGGACCAGGATATTTATCGGGATGGGAATTTGGATCGGAATCGGGCTTTGGGATCGTCAACTTGTAGCGTTAACACGGCCAAAAAATAACTCGATGCCGATACCGGTATTGAGAAGAAATCATCTAAGCCTTTAATGAAAAATTAGTCGAGTCAGAGGGAGAAAGTCACCTCCACTTTCCTTGATGCATCTAGTACCTTTTAAAAAAGCCTACAGAAATTAAGTTTTCAATTTATCGTTGATATAGATCAGCAAACTGATATCGTCACAAAATCTATTTTAGTTTTTAGAGTTTGAGGATATTGAAGAAGGCAGTATCGATTGCAAGGGCAGGTGGTTACGAAGACCTGTAAAAGGGGTTTGAAGGAGCGAAAAGGGGTTTCTCGGGAATAAATACTCCGTCAAAAAGCTCCCTAAGAAAATCATGCCATGGACATCAAAAAGTCAGTCATGAGGCTACGTTCCCACATCATGGAGAGCGAGTTGGGCCGTTGGTGCATCGGCGCAAATTCTGATTTATTGGGAACAATGAGGAAGAAGGTTCGGTGAAAATGCAAGGATTAGAACAGAAGAGGGTGAAGAGGTTCAAGTACCTTGGGTCGAAAGTGCAGGCAGATGGAGAGGAGAAGGAGGTGAAAAGAGAGTGCAGCCAGACTGAGGAGCATGGAAGAAAATCAAGGGTAAATGTGTGATATGAAAGCTCCAGGTAAGGAAAAAGGAAGATTGTATAAGGTAATGGCGAGATCGGCAGGCCTATTATTTCGTGTTAGATTCTATCTATATAAAATCTATGTAGTGTGGTTATTTTCATGAAATAATTTTTAAAAGGGTAGATGAAAGCAGAGAAAAGGGGGGCCAATGATAACACTTAAGAACATGGTACAGGCTTGATGTAGGAGGGATTAGCTCAATCTGCAATACACGACGGATTTACACGCCCGAGGCCTGGGATAACTTTCCGAGAAGAGGGACTAAAGGCTTCAAACTGTAAACAATGTATATAAACCAAAAACGGAGTTTACACAAAATTTTGTAACTTTACGTTTCTTTTACCAGGTTGAGTCAGAAGACGGCTGTGCTACTTTTAGGCTAGGAGGTTGATGTTCGTCAGGTCGACTTGATGCACTTAAAAACTGATCCAGGGACGGCGAAACGTATTTAAAGTGGGACCAGAATTTAAAGCGTGTGTTTGTGCTAAATAAAGGTCACCAGTATTGTTGGCGGCAAGAAAAAGTTTGGATTATAATAATCTAGGGATGGCTAGAAACTGCATCAAAAAAGAGTTTAATGGGAGAATATCTAACGGCTCCATAGTTTCATCTATTTTAATGTTGACATGAAAAGGAAGGGTCTTCCAAAGTCTTAGAATTATCTTAGCATAGCAGCGACTAATGAAACCAAATTAAGATGGGGAGAAAAATAAATAAAACACAGTTTGGCAAAAAAGTATTAGCCTGTGTCCCAGTTCACAAATGCTGCCACATGAACTAAAGATCAAATCTGGCTTCGGACTTGGGAACTCAGAAAGTGGAGAAAAGGGTTAGATCATGGTGATCACATCAACGAACTATTGAAATAAATGAAGGTGGTGTTTTGGAAATCCTGTCTTTATTTATTTTAATTTTTTAACTCAAAGCAGCAAAATATTGTGCTATAAAACGTTTACATCATTAAAAGAAGCTTTTTCCTGTTTTGATACTTCCTTTCAGACCAATTATTGATCAACAGGACGCTCATTTTCATTTAATGAAGAGAAAAAGAAGATTTCAAGAAAACTAAATCGAATTCAAAATTTTAAAAGCGTAAGCCAAAAATATTTTTGAGGTAAAACTTGCTGTGGGCCGGAGTTGACCCGCGGGCCGGAATTTAAGAATGACTGCTGTATGATGTAGCGTCGGACGCAATTTAGTAGGAAAATAAGCCACAGAAGAAGAAGTCTGAAATAAAGCCATAAAATACCTCTAGATGTGGAAAATCAGTTGGTTTGGTTATAGATGGTCTGAGACAAGGCCACTTGAGCATATGGTTTTCCCCCATCTAGTATTTGGTCCTTATTTTCAATACTTATAAACCAGGCCAAAACAAGAGTTAAAAAAATGCCTCAATCTTCCTCTGGATGAAATTTTCCTTATTCGCCTTCCTCAAAGTTTTCCTTATGTCCAAAATCTTTTTAGAACTTGAATTGAAGTAAAATGATTAATGGTTTGGTATTCCTCAAAACTACTGCATCTTTGGAAAACTTTCCTCCGGCTCACAGCCATGGAACAGTAAGGTTTTTTGCCAAAACAACAGTAATTCAATAGCAAGCTTTCAAGTCTTTTATTGGTCATATTTCAGAAAATCTGGAACGTATTTAACTGTTTTTGGAGGTTTAGAGGTATTTTACTGTGTACTTTTTGCCCATGTTTTCAACATTAAAAAATTCTAGAAACTGATTTTCAAGGCATCATCACTTGGTCATTAAATTGGTCTTCGTTGAAAATCTAAAACATTGACATTATTTTTTTGAAAAGATGGACATTTGAAAAACAGAAATCTGACGGGCTATCAACTTGTTTGTTTTTAATATTGTCTTTTTTTGCTAGGCGATCGCGACCCTAAATCGTTTAAAAAGGGAAACCCTATGGGATTGAGATAACAAACACGATCCAATCCACCACTGGAAAGGGATCGAACTATTTGGAATACGTATTGCAATCTAGAGTTTACAGGACACAATTTTCAGTATCGCGATCCCGATCCTGAACTTCTACTCAATGTGAACGGATTATAAGTTGTAGAAACTCTCTTGGCACAGAAAACTAGTGACCATCAAGATTGGGCAGGGTTGCCATCAAAATAGGGCTAGATTTTCGAAAACATAAAAAAAGCAATCCAAACCTGTGCAGTTAGTGTCTGGGTTATCTCATGTTCCAACGCCTGTCTTCTGGAGGCCCGTTCGTCAGTCATCTTCTGTTGCCTCAAAGACAGTTCCTAGAAATCGGAACAGAATAAGGAATACATAACTTGGATCTTATTTATTCATATAGACAAACTGCCTACATTCCTTTGTAAACTGGAAAAATTCCTTTAGAATTTAAAAAAGTGCTTTCGATTCGTTAAAGAAAAGATTTAAAAACACGAGTATAAGTTTATACTAAAATAAAATTATAGAAAATACGTATTGATTATCATTTTGATTTATTGTAGTCACGCGGCTCTAACAACTGAAAATGTTGCCCACAAAAGCCTTGAGAAATGGGTTGCTTAGAGTGTTTGTAACTGAAACAAACAAGACCGAATAAAATTAACTCATTTTGAAAATCCTAGTTTGAAACTGCAGTTTTTGGTCTTCTCTATAAAATAAATACTGAACTTAAATACCTTCTTCAAAATTCAATTTTTCGTTCTAATCAATCATTTCTTCTCGCGATAAAAGCGTTTCTGATGAAAAAGGAATGCAGGGTGAAACGAAAGAATTCTGGAAGACTCGATTCCAGCCCCTACTGCGTTATGAGCTGCTGCGCACAACAATTGATCTTCAAGTGACGAAAACGAAAGAAAAATGAAATTCCTATGAAAAAATACAATCTCCAAGTAACATATAATCAAGCATTCTGTCTAAATATCAACAACCTGGCTACTAGGCGTCATTATGAGAATCTCAAGAGTCACGAATTGTCCGTTTTAGTCGTGTTTCAATAGCAGATACTTTTTGAGTTGTATTCGATGGCTATTTGCACGCGCAGTTTTACCCATATGTGCTACATCATTCAAACAGAGAGGAAAAAAGAATAAAAATTTTCCACTCCCTCGTTGAATCTGTATTACACCATAGATACTACATTATTCAAGATACAATTTTTGAATCCATGGTTGAATCTGTATTACCCTTAAGATACTACATTTTTCAAGATACAGTTTTCTAATCCCTCGTTGAATCTGTATTACCCTTAAGATACTACATTTTTCAAGATACAGTTTTCTAATCCCTCGTTGAATCTGTATTACCCTTAAGATACTACATTTTTCAAGATACAGTTTTCTAATCCCTCGTTGAATCTGTATTACCCTTAAGATACTACATTTTTCAAGATACAGTTTTCTAATCCCTCGTTGAATCTGTATTACCCTTAAGATACTACATTTTTCAAGATACAGTTTTCTGATCCCTCGTTGAATCTGTATTACCCTTAAGATACTACATTTTCAAGATACAATTTTCTAATCCCTCGTTGAATCTGTATTACCCTTAACATACTACATTTTTCAAGATACAGTTTTCTAATCCCTCGTTGAATCTGTATTACCCTTAACATACTACATTTTTTAAGATACAATTTTCTGATCCCTCGTTGAATCTGTATTACCCTTAACATACTCCATTTTTCAAGAGATAATTTTCGAATCCCTGGTTGAATCTGTATCCCCCAAAAGTTTCTGTTTGTCTTGAAGTCCATCAGAGCGGATGAACGTCCATTTCACTGCCTTGCCTTGATTGTACAAGGTTTTCCAAATATCTTTTCAGTATCCGTTGGATGTTGCTGCTCCTGCTAATATAGATTATTGGGTTGACAACACTATTGACGAAAACCACTGTAGCCGACCACCTATGCAGTTCTTCATATCCGTTAGGTCCATGTCGAAGCTTCAAGATCGTGTAGATAAGTCGTGGTATGCAGCAAATTCCAAAGAAAACAATTATTATAATCAGTGTAACCACTGACTTGCGTACCCATCGCCTTCTGAAATCGGATGAAGGTTGAACGGAACTTCCTGCGACGACTTTTCTACTCTTCAGCAGAAAAAGACAAACTTTTGCGTGCGTGAAGGCGATACAAAGAATGGCGAGGGTAACAATTCCAATGAAGATACCAGGTGCAACAGACGCTACCAGATAATATTCGTATTCAGACACTGAGACGCTAGCTCCAATGGCAATGAGCCAGATCAAGGCAACCAGAAAGTTGTATTTCCTGGTCAGTTTCCATCCGCTCGTTTTTCTACTATGCAAAGTATGCAAATATCTATCAACGCTTAGAAGTGACAGCAGAAGCAAAGTTACCAAAGTAACTACAACGCCTGAATGCCAAAAAATATCATCTACAAGACAGTTGTGTGGAGTTTCCATAACAAAGAGAGACTCTCTGGCTATAGATAAAGGCACGGTGACAATACCAGTGAGAAAGTCAGTGATGGCCATATATAATACAAGTGTACCTGAAGGTGTCCGTAGATGGCTGTTTGTAGCCATAATATAACATATAAGACTATTCAGGATAACAGCAGCGACTGATATCAAAGCTGACACGATAATTACCAGGTACGCTGAAATGACACTCTCTTCGCGTTCTGATTGCACATTTCCGCTGCAGAAAAAAGGCGGTTGTGCGATAGAGCCGTTTTCCACTGTCCAGTTCATAGTATCAGCTTCAACACAGAATAGAGGTGCCTTGAACCGTCGGGTTATCGAGATGTATGCCAAATGAACCCACTTACTACCTCCAGTTGACTTTCTTGAATCTCACACTAGTGAATTATTAATCTCTCAGTGCAAAAAAATAAGAGAGGTCTTTTATACAATTGTAAATTTTGAAAAGAATACTGACCAGGTGGAGCAAGCTTTTTAGCTATCTAGAACAATAATTGCTGGAAAGGAGAAAAAAGCTAGGTCCAGGGCCACGGATTAAGTGGCGTAGACTATTCTGAGTTGCCCTTTACATTTAGAGCGGGAAATTTAGCCATAGATAGAAAGCAATAACTACCTGATAAGTTAAGACAAAAGAAAATGAGGCGAGCACACCTCATTCGATTCAATATGTATTGCATTAACAAACATTGTAGCGGAGCGGATGCATGAAGAATAAAGACAGGAAATATCGAGAACCATTTTGAAATACCCAAAGAAAGGCTTAGTTTCAAACTTCTGACCGAAAAACAGGCTTTTATTTCATTGCTGCTGATACTATTTCATTGCGGACTTTTGTGGTTGGGGGTTTAGCCATCCACCAATCAAAAGTTTAGTGGTAGAAGTGGCAGCCATATTTAACCCTAGATAATCATACACTATAGAGAAAATAAATTCTCCATCACAACCTGCCGTTACATCTACTTTGCTACATTCTTCTCCCACTTAAAAGCCATAATTTCCCCCCACAATGGCATAATTTTCTCTTTCCTCTCATCCTACGTCAGAATGAAACCCTAGGCAATACAGTGAAAATGAGGCGGACCCAAATAAAGGATTGTAGAACTCCCATGTTAATCTTTTACGCAAATATCTACATCCCTGGTTTTTTCCTTTCTTTATTTATTTAAAGTTGGTACAATCTCTAGCTATACTCAAGCTAATTAAAACCAACTAATTTAAAGTATAACAGATGCTGCATACGTATTCTTTGCACAAGATCACAAGTACAATTGAACGATGAAAATTCCGAGAGTTTTTCTTGAATATTTGTAAAGTTGTTGAGCATTTTATTTCGTTGGAACTGAGTTCCATATTTCACTACATCTGTATAATACGGTATTAAATCCAAATATTATTTTATGTGGCTCCGCTGTGTTGCATCTGGAGTTTTTTAAGTTATATGGTGGTAACTAATGAGAACTAATAGCAATATTCCAATAGCCTTTAAGCCAGCCTTAAAAATGTTGCCACAAAAGATACTGGTAAGCTTAATTTTAATTTCGGGGCCCTTTCTTGACCAATTTTGCCCCGGCCCTAAATTTAGAGCCAGTCCGCCCCTGGCAGCAATAGGTTATTTTTGAAGGTGATTCTAAGGTACGTACATGTAGCTTTTTGGAAGCACTCACCCTGGTTCTTCCGTACAGAATTTAATGTCATTTACGTTTTAAGCAGGGTAAAGACGTATGTTAGATACACAAATCGTTTTCCTGTACAAAGAAAAAGTACAACATACTGCCTTGTACAACGAAAAAAAACCCTAAACTTCACAATTCAAAAAAGCAATACGTAATAACAAAGAAAAAGTAGCTATTAATTGCTGAACGATAAATAAAAATAACTTAACGATCGCGAGCAATAAAAAATGGTTCTTCCATGTTCTGCAGTTTCTAAGACGGGATTTAATTTGCTTGAAGGCCATTCCATAGTTCTTGGAGTATTTAAAACTATATTTTTCCATTCAAATTTGAGATTATGATCGTATTTCCCGTTAAGCATAAAGCAGAAATTGGAGTCTGCTAAGACAAGAAATGATGTAAGCAAATATCTCCGAGGGACTGTCCATTGCCAACCCAATCAAGGGGATCAAGAAGATCAAGAAGATCAGGGTATCAAGGGAATCATGGGAATCAAGGGCATTTAAGGTGATCAGGGTATCAAGGGGATCATGGGAATCAAGGGGATCATGGGAATCAAGGGGATCATGGGAATCAAGGGCATATAACGTGATCAGGGTATCAAGGGGATCATGGGAATCAAGGAGATCATGGGAATCAAGGGGATCATGGGAATCAATGGCATTTAAGGTGATCAGGGGGATCAAGGGGACCAAGGAGATCAGGGTATCAAGGGGATCAAGGGGATCATGGGAATCAAGGGGATCATGGGAATCAAGGGGATCATGGGAATCAAGGGGATCATGGGAATCAAGGGCATATAACGTGATCAGGGTATCAAGGGGATCATGGGAATCAAGGAGATCATGGGAATCAAGGGGATCATGGGAATCAATGGCATTTAAGGTGATCAGGGGGATCAAGGGGACCAAGGAGATCAGGGTATCAAGGGGATCAAGGGGATCATGGGAATCAAGGGGATCATGGGAATCAAGGCCATTTAAGGTGATCAGGGGGATCAAGGAGATCAGGGTATCAAGGGGATCAAGGGGATCATGGGAATCAAGGGGATCATGGGAATCAAGGGCATTTAAGGTGATCAGGGGGATCAAGGGGACCAAGGAGATCAGGGTATCAAGGGGATCAAGAGGATCATGGGAATCAAGGGGATCATGGGAATCAAGGGCATTTAAGGTGATCAGGGGGATCAAGGGGATCATGGGAATCAAGGCCATTTAAGGTGATCAGGGGGATCAAGGGGACCAAGGAGATCAGGGTATCAAGGGGATCAAGAGGATCATGGGAATCAAGGGGATCATGGGAATCAAGGGCATTTAAGGTGATCAGGGGGATCAAGGGGATCATGGGAATTTAAGGTGATCAGGGGGATCAAGGAGATCATGGGAATCAAGGGCATTTAAGGTGATCAGGGGGATCAAGGGGACCAAGGAGATCAGGGTATCAAGGGGATCAAGAGGATCATGGGAATCAAGGGGATCATGGGAATCAAGGGCATTTAAGGTGATCAGGGGGATCAAGGGGATCATGGGAATCAAGGCCATTTAAGGTGATCAGGGGGATCAAGGAGATCATGGGAATTAAGGGCATTTAAGGTGATCAGGGGGATCAAGGGGACCAAGGAGATCAGGGTATCAAGGGGATCAAGAGGATCATGGGAATCAAGGCCATTTAAGGTGATCAGGGGGATCAAGGAGATCAGGGTATCAAGGGGATCAAGGGGATCATGGGAATCAAGGGGATCATGGGAATCAAGGGCATTTAAGGTGATCAGGGGGATCAAGGGGACCAAGGAGATCAGGGTATCAAGGGGATCAAGAGGATCATGGGAATCAAGGGGATCATGGGAATCAAGGGCATTTAAGGTGATCAGGGTATCAAGGGGATCATGGGAATCAAGGAGATCATGGGAATCAAGGGGATCATGGGAATCAATGGCATTTAAGGTGATCAGGGGGATCAAGGGGACCAAGGAGATCAGGGTATCAAGGGGATCAAGGGGATCATGGGAATCAAGGGGATCATGGGAATCAAGGCCATTTAAGGTGATCAGGGGGATCAAGGAGATCAGGGTATCAAGGGGATCAAGGGGATCATGGGAATCAAGGGGATCATGGGAATCAAGGGCATTTAAGGTGATCAGGGGGATCAAGGGGACCAAGGAGATCAGGGTATCAAGGGGATCAAGAGGATCATGGGAATCAAGGGGATCATGGGAATCAAGGGCATTTAAGGTGATCAGGGGGATCAAGGGGATCATGGGAATCAAGGCCATTTAAGGTGATCAGGGGGATCAAGGGGACCAAGGAGATCAGGGTATCAAGGGGATCAAGAGGATCATGGGAATCAAGGGGATCATGGGAATCAAGGGCATTTAAGGTGATCAGGGGGATCAAGGGGATCATGGGAATTTAAGGTGATCAGGGGGATCAAGGAGATCATGGGAATCAAGGGCATTTAAGGTGATCAGGGGGATCAAGGGGACCAAGGAGATCAGGGTATCAAGGGGATCAAGAGGATCATGGGAATCAAGGGGATCATGGGAATCAAGGGCATTTAAGGTGATCAGGGGGATCAAGGGGATCATGGGAATCAAGGCCATTTAAGGTGATCAGGGGGATCAAGGAGATCATGGGAATTAAGGGCATTTAAGGTGATCAGGGGGATCAAGGGGACCAAGGAGATCAGGGTATCAAGGGGATCAAGAGGATCATGGGAATCAAGGCCATTTAAGGTGATCAGGGGGATCAAGGAGATCAGGGTATCAAGGGGATCAAGGGGATCATGGGAATCAAGGGGATCATGGGAATCAAGGGCATTTAAGGTGATCAGGGGGATCAAGGGGACCAAGGAGATCAGGGTATCAAGGGGATCAAGAGGATCATGGGAATCAAGGGGATCATGGGAATCAAGGGCATTTAAGGTGATCAGGGGGATCAAGGGGATCATGTGAATCAAAGGGATCAAGGGGATCATGGGAATCAAGGGGATCATGGGAATCAAGGGGATCATGGGAATCCAGGGGATCATGGGAATCAAGGGGATCATGGGAATCAAAGGGATCAAGGGGATCAAGGAGATCAAGGTGATCAAGGGGATCAAGGGGAAAACCCACTGACTTGTTTTTATCTCAAAATCCTGAAGAAAGTGCTTTCACAAAATTGTTAAAAATAAAAATAAAGAGTCTTCTCTGTTTAGTTAGAAGCATCGAATATGTGCTCTCTATATCTGTTAACTTTGTTGTGAAACAATTAGGGTAAAACCAAAGGAGATAAGTTGAAGAAACAGCTAACGATTGGCCAAACGTCAGCTCACTGAAGCTAAGGTCAACGCTAATTACAATCACTTAGGGAGGCGTTAATTAACAGACAAAAATCACTGTAACATTCAGACTATAAAATGCGTTTGACAAAGATGTGAAACTGATTGCATCGTGCATTTCAGTTGCAGTTTTAGCTTCAGGTTAATTCAAAAAACAAGCGCAAGGCTGATCGTACGCTTGAGAGGTGTACTGCTGCCATTATCCTTATATTTGGTCTTCAGCATCACTTGCAAACCGCTAAGGGTACCGTTCTTAACGTATCTCCCTTTCTTGTTTGTCAGAATATATTTCGGTTTTTTTTTCATTTTAATCATGATACCTGCATGATAGCTTCTGTTTCTGGCTTTGCTTTATTGGTTACCACTAATGATTTTGCTGCTGATTTTGAGACATGATTTAATGGCAGGGAAAATATATGGCTTGGAAAATATATTTTTACACTCTTGGTGCATAGAACAGAACACTAAGTTGCTACTCCGCATTTCACGCCTAATGCGGTCATCAGGCAACTTCTGATGGTCGCAACTAGAGTTGCCTGATGCTTGACATTACCGGTAAACAGTGATTTTCAGTGAATATCTTTATCAACTGCATGCAGATTTACAAAGTTTATATTTATCGTGGGAAAATAATAATCATCATTCAAGAAGCTAAAAATTTTCACCCAACAGGTACACGTTGTTGTTGGACATTGCATTGAGGGAACAGTCATGTTCCTATACTGTGTATACAACATTTGCTATTGATTAAGGGTCATTATAACATACTAACAAAAAAGACAAAAATATGCCTTAGCCCAATTACAAAACCTCTCTAGTCACCTCCTCCAATACTACTCAAAGCATCCGAATTTTGTGGCATTTTCTCTAAACTTTACTCCTTTTAGCCTTCCGTGCCAAGGCCAGATCTCGGGGCTAGCTCTTTTTAAAGAAGATACCCTTGAAGGAGATATCCTTGAAGGAGATATCCTTTGAGGGAGATATCCTTGTTAGTAGTAACCTTTGTCTACTTGATTTTCTGATCAGTTTGCGCACCTGCAAAAATCTTTCCAACTAATGTTGTCATTAATGTTGTTTATTTCCATAATATTGGTTCAACCAGGCAGACTATGAAATACATGTCAATATGCAACACAGCAAATGCATTGAAATGTTGCAAGATAAATTTTGACGACGATTTTTATTTTCAACTACTGAGAACAAGGCTGTCTTCCCTCTCTACCTGATGAAGTAAAGCTTTAACAGTCATTTCGCACTATGAGATCTGGTTGGTTTTTGACTAAGTATTCATATTGACCACATTATATTTATGCCGGCAGTGAGCGAAAGATCTTAGAAAATTGATGATTCAACCATTAGTTGTCACAATCGAACTTGGTAGAAGTGTTACATATTGACTCTATAGAACGAATAAAAATGATTTGCAAAAAAGAGCGATACAGCAAAGAATCTATAGACGTTTTTCTTCACACAAATTTTTCCAACTTTTCAATTTAGACATGTTTAAACAAAAAAGACATTTTTCAAGTTGTGGATCTTCCTGTTTTCGTAACGCCCTCATCAATCAATTCTCGCTTCGATTTTCGTGTAGTGATTTTCTTTCCCTGAGGGTACCTTTTTGATTTTACACTAGAAGTCGTGTTTTGAACAATGAGATACCCACTTTTTCAAATTATTCAGCGTGTTTAGATAGAGCCTCATTATGTATGAGCAAATCCCACAGAGGCTTCGTAAATCCTATCGGGCTGCCGTTAAAAATCACAGTGAGAAAATCTTAATCTCATATAATTCGACGAAAATATCATGGCCAACTGACCTTGATTTTGGTTTCATCAGACCTCGTGTACTTTTGCAGTATCATTGCATCATCATCTCTTTGAGCCGATTCTTCAAGCCATGCTTCTAGAGCTTTTTGATCCCAGTTCATCTGATTCTTTATCTGTTGTAGCATCTCATTGCCTTTGAAGATGTTATTCTGGATAAATGATGAATAAATTTGGATAAGAAACCTGTTAAGCATACCGTCTTTCGCAAACATTTTTTTGGATTTTGGACAAGACGAAATAATTTCTCTTCAATTTTTGCGATAGGATCTAGAAAGAGGCTTTCCCTAAAAACAAACATAATCTAGCGTGAGCGTGGCGATGGCACGATGCCCTTACCCAACTATGGATGCCACCGCAAAAAATCTATTTTTCTATACTTTTCCCGATAGAATTATGTTCTTACTTTATAGCACTTGTAACGGTTTTTAGATGTCCAATTTCGATTTTTACTCTCTATTTTTATTCGGGTAAGCCAGATCACTTTGTCTGCTCAGAAAAGATCTTATTTATAAGAATTCGACTGTATTTCTTTCATGATAATTCGGCTCACCTTACATGACTTACTTAAAACTACTACATAATTCATATGCCTTGAACGAATAAACTTGTATAGAGTGAAAAGTATGCAAGTTATAGTCCTAGCTCAGCAATAACTCTTCAAAATAGTTCCGTGTTTGCATCCTGGCCAAAAATAAATACAACGTATTTACCTCGTATATGTTTCTTCGTTCTGTAAGCACATTTATCTCCTTTGTTATTCTTTGAACTTCCGCAGCCAATCTACCTTTTTCACGCTCGGCTGTTATTTAAGAACAGCGAATGAATTGCGTTAAATTCGTCAAAAGTTTAATACATCTTTTATCAAAAACTCTTTCAAGAGCGGGTATGAATTTGACTATAGACTTTATTCTAGAGCTTTATACTTTGTGTTGTAATGAATTATGCTAAAAATTGGTTTTAGCACTAGCAGGAAAAGATTCCTTTTGCCTATGGCTGTTTTATACTAGTTGGAATAGGGTGCCGTAAAGGATCTTGCTACAGAATTTATTCTTGGCTTAGAATTGCTTAGGATATTGTACAACATGGAGTGATCCTAAGCGCACCTGCAAGCAACAAATCTGGATCTGCAACTGAATTTCAAACTAACTGTTAATTGTTCAGTCCTCATAACAAAACAGTTTTTTAAACTATCCTTGTACTATCCATATATCATAAGGTAAATATAAAAGACAAGCGTGATACATAAAAATTATAATTCACAAGCTTGAAAACCAAACAACCTCATGAAAAAAATTCTTCTTACTGTTTTTGCTAAAGTCTCTCTGCCATAGGCACGGCACATGCCTTTTTAGTCTGGTAATAATTCTAGGCACCTTTTCTGCTTTTTGCCTTGCCTTTAGCGTTCCTTTTTTATTTTTATTTCACACACCATGTCGTGAAAAACGTACCGTCATCAATCACTTTACTTAACATCCTTAGCTATTAGCACTTTAATTATATCATCCAAACATAAAAAAATCATTGTTCAAATATTTCTGATCTTGTACAACTGAAGCAAAAATTTCGCACTTTAAGTAACAAATATATCAATGCTGTAAATAATACATTGTGACACTAAAGAATTTCAAACGTTGCTTTTTAAAGGCAAACCATTCTTCTGTAAACTTTTATTCTTATTATTTGATTACTTTGTAGTTGTAATAAATAATAATTGCTTTTAATTATTACTTATGTTTGTGTAACCAAATATTTTTCTTTTCGTTTTATGCTTGCTATTAATTTATTGCCATTTAGAACACTGAAGCACCTATACAGTTAAATCCATTTTTAATCCATCACTCAATAATCCACAAACACTTATAAGTAATAAGATGTTTAATTGATCAAAAGCATAAGGCAGACCATTTTTACTCACCAACTTGTCTCAGGTGGTCCTCACTGTCTATTTCCCTTTTCTTGGCACCACAAAGCTCCTAGATTGCAAAAACATCTTTTTTGCCTCTAGTCTTTTCAAGTGTTATTGAATTAACAATTTTATATGATTAATAAACTTATATGGGAAATGAAAATTTTATAGAAGATTCAAAATTCCAGTGCTGTTAATTGTGAAGTTTGGATAATGAGTAATAGAATGGTATTAGAAAATTAGAATTGCAATAATCCTCACCTGTGTTTGTTGCAGCTCCTGCCTAACATTTTTCAGATGATCAGACATAGAGTGAATTCGATCTGTGTACAAGTTCACCTCCTCTTGCATTTTCGCAATTTCTTTTTGTGCTTGATCAAGCTGTTGACAACATTCAAACTCTTTTAGCAAAAAACATTAACTTTACTTGCAAAAATAATAAGCATTGGCACTGAATAGTGACAAGAGAGCAGTTAAGTAGGGCTGTTGCTAGCTATTGTGTTCAGGGCGGGTGCTAAGATCTGATTTGCTGAGAAAGTGGGTGTGTCATCTTAAATTTGCTGACAAGTCTGAAAATTTGCCAACAAAACATCCTGATGTGGTAAAAAAGTCAGTGTTTTTACAATTGAACTTAAATTCAATTGGCAAGATTGAGCTCTAAATAGATTTCAACAAAATACTTCTGCTGATGTAGGAAAAAACCAGCTTATTTTTCCACAAGTGAACTGAAATAATTCCCTTCATTTCAGGGCCTAAAATAAGAACTGTTTACGGATCCACATTTTCTTATAAAATTTTCAATGGGAGTGGCAAATATAGATACTGCCACCCTAGTGCAAATAGCATGTCCTAATTGGACAAAATCTTGGACGAATCAAGCATGTGAAGCTGGTTCTTTGCAATATATGGATTGGGTTGATAAGAAAATTAGCAACACATAGTGATGTCTTAACTTGTGAGCAAAAAGTTATCTAAAGGAAACCCTTCAAAAATCCCCTTAAATCAGTCTTACTTCCTAGACTTTAGTGTTTTTGGTTTTTTTGGAGACATATCTTTGCAGCTGTTCACAGAATTTTAAACTTGCGAGATCAAGCATATTTATTGCAATATTCATATAATTGTGTTTCTGGAGCTATGCTGCTTTCCCACCTGTTTCTCTCTTGCTGTAGGTGGGAATCAGCCTCTCTCTACATCAGCAGAATTAGGATTTGCTGCAAGAACCCGTGCAATTGTTTCGCTTGCTAGAATTCCTGGTGGAACAGAGCTAGGGGATTCATCCCTAAATTTTTTACAGTCATGTCCTGTGAAACATCGGAACAAATCTCTTTTAGAAAATATTTGCTTCTTTCTGTCATAACGATTCATAAACATAATAAACATAACCATTCAGAGAAGATTTCAGTTACTATAGAAATACAAAACCGAGTTAGATGGAATACAAGTTCATCTTTGATCACACAAGATAAAGCACCATGAAAAAGAACAAAAACGGGTTCGCAGTCAAGAAGAACTGCGACTAATGGGTTCGTTGGCGTAAACTTTCGAAACATTTTGCAACCTATTATTGCAAAAAGGTTGGGAGGTCTATAGACCCTTTTCATGAAAAATTCCCAATCAAATGTTTCTCCCAGATACCACTGAGAGGGTTATTACCGTTCAGCTGCTGTAGCCTGAACGCATTGATCTGCATACTTTTCATTCTGCTTGGGCATTATCCTTCATTCCGCCCGTATATGATTAAGAATCTGCCATAGATTCCGTGCACAATATTTGTTTATCTGATCATGTTTTTTGCCAATATTCCACCATTTAAACTTCTGATAACAAGATAAAAACAAAGAGTGCAAGGCCTCTTCGAAAGCCTTTGCTTCAAATTTTGCACACGGTTTTGTTGGAAACATAATAATAATAATAATAATGATTAAAGTGCATAACTATAATACAATATTCTATACACTTTACAATTTAAAACCTATTACATAATATCATAAGCTAATTTAAATAAATGAGTCTTTAAAGACGATTTAAAATGATCAATATTGTCAACAGAATGAATTTCAAACAGAAGACTGCTCCAAAGACTAGCTGCAGCATAGGCAAAAGTTCTAGCACCTAATGTTTTGTTCTTGAAACGAGGAACCTTTAACAGCAGCGCGTTACTTGATCTGAGAGTTCTATAGGGCACATACCTCTCCACCATGTCCCGTAAATAAACAGGTGCATTTCCCATCAAGCACTTGAAGGTAAGCAGAATAATTTTAAACCATATGCGATGTTTGACTGGAAGCCAGTGCAGATCAAATAAGGCTGTACTTATATGGCCAAATTTAGGTATTAGCAACACAACACGAGCAGCAGCATTTTGGACACACTGCAGTCGGTCAATAAGATGCTTTGGCATGCCATAAAACAGAGAGTTACAGTAATCCAAGTTGCTAGTAATGAATGCATGGACAATAGTTTGGATTGCCTCGTTGCTAAGGAACTTCCCTAAATGTTTCAATTTATACAATTGGTAGAATGCCTTACTCGATAATTTTGTAATGTGTTTGTCCATTTTCAAATTTTGATCAAAATACACACCACGGTTTTTTTATTGTGCCAACAGAAGCAATCACCTCATCACCTACTCTTGTACCTTCAACAGAAACCTTTGACAGTTGTTGTCTTGTTCTCAGTAACATTACCTCCGTCTTTGAATCGTTGATCATGAGACGGTTAACCAACATCCATTTCCTAACATCAGAAACACACATCTTTATGGCCTTAATGGACTCTCTCTCGGAAACTGGCTCTGGTTTGAGCCATATGTATAGCTGATGATCATCCGCATAGCCATGAACATTTGGAAGGTGTTGACTAATGACATCATATAAAGAACTGATGTAAATAACAAACAGTACAGGCCCTAAACAGCTTCCCTGAGGTACCCCGCAGTTCAAATGCATCTCTTCTGATATGGCATTACTCACAATAACTCTTTGTCTCCTTCTATCTAGATATGACCTAAACCAATTAAGGACTGTTCCACTTTTTCTGGTAATAATTCATTTGATTTGGTATGTTCATTCAACTTGTCAGCAACTGCTTTTTCGGTTAGCTTGGAAACATATGGTAAGTTGCTAACGGGTCTGAAATTTTGGAAAAGAAGATCAAGACCAAGCTTCTTTAATAAGGGTCTTAATACCGCTCATTTCCAGACATCTGGAAAGCAGCCAGATGAAAGTGACAGATTCATCATGTTTGTGATCACAGGAAGCAGTACATCTATGCATTTCTTGACTAGCCATGTCGGTGCTGGATCAAGGTGACAATGTTTACTTGTTGATTTCATAATCAGATTTCTTACATATTCATCTGAAAGAACATCAAATTCACTGAAAAAAACATCAAATTGATTTGGCAGTGTCAAGCTTGTTTGTTTCTATAGCCTCAGACTCACAAATATCGTCAATATTTTTCTGTATCGCCAAACATTTGTTATCTACAAATTTCAAAACGATTGTACTGGCATTCTCCGCGCAGAAAAAATACTTTACTCTGCAAGTCTGGGGATTGTCTTGCCTCATACATCAAACAAACACTGAGGTGACACAGGAAAGATGAATCAGATCCATTGATAAAAGATTCAAAGATGCAAAGCTGAGCAGGCTATATGGACCTGTTTTTGTATGGAAACCAGGCTAACATACAAAGGTCTGATGATACATTAGTCAGCGGGTGAGAGCTTTTTGACTGATCAAGAAGATCTGTCTGGTTCACATACAAAATAAATTGTGTAGGATGGAGTAGTGAGTTTATAAACAAGAATTTCTTAAGTTTTTTACTTAAAAAATGATAGACAAAAAAACAAAACGTCTAATAATGACTTTTTCTTGAGACTTTTTCGAAGTCTATGGAGGGAAAGCCCCATTCCAAAAAGAGGTGTGCAGGCCAGTAAGGCCTAGGCCTAAAATGTGTATTTCGCTCGAAAAAGGTCATTGCCAAAAAACCGGGATTATGCAGAAAAAACTTACTTGTGCTTCATATTTTTTGTTTTCTTCATTAGCTATAGGCATAGCAACGCCTTCGTCAAAACTCATCTGACTCAGTATATCCTCCATTTTGTTTCTCAATTTTAGCGGTGGCCAAGAAACCGTCCCACTTCAAGCCCGAGAGAAACTGTTGTCAAGGACTTGTTGTTGCTTGGTTTACAAGCTCCTGCGGCACGCTATTCCGCAATAACACTTAAGAAATGAGGTGAATTGTTCTGCGCCTCCATGACACCGGAGCAGGGGCGAAGCCAAAAACTTTTTGAAGGAGTTAAAGAAGTGATTTTTGCCGACAAAAAAGGGCGTATCTCATTCATTAAGGGTGCGGCCAAAAGATAAATACTCTTATATGCTGCTTTTGTGCGTTTCAGTTTCAAAGTTCATACTTTAATGCCATACTTAGAAAGTTCAACTACTGCAGAAATGCTAATACGTTACAAATGTTGCAAAAAGGTTACAGAGTGAGTTCCAAAAATTGCGTTTTTTACTCGGCAAAAATCCTTAATGTGCCGACGGACTAAAAGTTGCAGGGGCGGATCCGGACCAAATTTGAAGTGGGGGCAGTTGGTAACGGGGCGCTAACAAATTTTCATTAATTTGTGACGAGTCCGATCCTAACTACTGACGAAAAGGTCCTCTTTCATACCTTTGACTTTTAACAATTGTTTAAATATTTTTTAGTAAAATTTGACTTTTGAAAAATTTTTTTTCTGTCAATTTCTTGAAGTTTGCAATTAGCCGTTTGCAGTTTGCAAACAGCACACGAATAGGGTGCCCCCCAAAACAGTGCTAAAATCAATCGAGGAGATGCTGTACTTCAATCAGTGTAGTTCAATTTCCTTTATGGAGTTCCTGCGTAGGAGCTTAATGCGCGATACAACAACAACAACGCTACAACAACAACGCTACAACAAGACCCTGTGAACAGTGAACGAGTTGATTAGGCACGTTGTGATACATCGAAACTGTCTTTACCAAATTTCGAGAATATAGCCATTTTATCCTTTGTAGAATTGCAATTTCTCAACAATGAGTTCCGAAAGAAAAGAAATTGATAGTGAAGATGAAGCACCAGAAGATATGTCTTTGTCAGAAGCTAAAAATGCGGCCCAGGAACGTAGCCGAAACGTTAAAGATTCTATTCACAGTCAGAAAACAGCAACTAAAGAATATCGACGGGAACGACAGAAGAAACTAAAGGAACAAAAACTTGTCAAAAGTAAGAAGTCTCTAGTGAGGTTGCCAGACGAGATTTTAAATGTTTTATCGGACGTTGATTCTACAAAGACGGACTCAATTACTGGAAAAGAGGCCCAGGAAACATCAGGATTAGGACTTGATCAGGAAACAACAACAGCCCCCACTCTTCCTCTTAGTCGAAGTAAGCGTGGTAGCAAGAAACGACGAGAATTGAAAACTGAAAGTGCCAAAAAACCGAAAAATGAAGTGTTTGATGGTGATTTGTGTGATGAAAGTAAAGATTCTCTTGTTATGCATGGTAATTCAGTTTCAAATGTCTTTCCTGGTGCTATAACTGTGAAGCAGAAACTGTCTTCTGTAGAATCGAAAGCCAACATTGGCCGAAAGTTTTTAAAAGAACAATTGTATGGAGATAGAATAAAGCGAGTAGCTGCTAGCTCTTTTAGAAACTTGCAAACCAAAAAACATGTAAGACCCAGTGCAAAATTCTGATTTTTCATAGCACCAAGTGAATGAAGAATATGTTTCAAGGATTTTTTGTGTTCAAGATAATAGGGATATATAGTTAATTGATTTCTTCATTTTTTCAATTGGTTTTGCTGGTTGGAAGCTTATCTCACTTTGATGCACCCATCTATACCATCTATCTAATGCTCTTAACCAACCTAAGAAAGTTTCAAGTAAGATGGTTTGAATAATTTAAAGTTTCAAACATGTAATCCTGCTGCCTATTTCTTGGTTTTGCACATCTGTGCATTCCTGGCCCACACATTGCTATAGACCAATCTGCAGGTTGTGACAGATGCATTGGAGAGGTCAATATTATAACCTCCTTTTTGCATGGCATATGAATCAAAAAAGGAGGTTTACATGCTGAAAAAATTCTGGAAATTTTTGTGCATGTGCAAGGTCCTGTCAAGAACTATCATACTCTACTGACTTGGCAATTGCCATTTAAACAAAATCCATAGTTTAAACAAAATATTGTGTTTTCCTTAAGAATAGATTGCAAGCCAAATTGTGACATTTTTTATTAATGGAAAGTTGTATTTGATAAGCAAGATGCCCATAAGGTAACCTGTTTGTGCCTTTGGGTCAAAGGTAACAGCAAATTTCTCAGCACTTAAGTTAATCACCAAAGACTTGCATGGACAATTACTTAGAATGATTGACATATACAGAATCAAGAATAATATTTGTTTCATTTCAATCCCACAACAATAAAATAATTTGCACATTAAAAATACTAAACAATAATTTTATGAATATTTTCCACTTCTCTTTATTCTATAAATAAATCATGTTCTGTTGTTTGTGGAAAATAGAAGCATTTACTAGTCCACAGTTCATTCCAAGATTCTTTTTTGCCACTTCCTATCCCAATTTGAAACCCAATTCTGATATGAAATCTTCACTTCATAACCTGCAAATAATATAGCAATATGTTGAATTCACTTTTACTATTGTTGTTAACACTTTCACAAGAACTGAAGCTTGAACAATGTAATGTTGGAAAATTAGAAAGGCATGAAAAAGATTTTCAGTAAGATCTAAAGAATGTTTTAATCTGAAACTTCAAATAAACAAAGTATATATGTCACTTTATGAAACAAACTAAAAGACATAGAGTAAAAATTTGTCTCAGTTTAAAGAAACATGGTACTTTTTAGGATAGAGCACAAGATTGTTCTCCCATTTGCATTAGATTTATGATATCCTTAAGATCAACAGATTTCTTTACGATTGGTTCCCTTCCAAAAACCTTTACAACATAGAAACAGCAACAAAGAAATAGAATTAACTACTACCAAATCGAACGCAGTTACTACAAACCCTTTGTAGATAAATTATTCTATTGATATCGTCATTAACAACTTCAATTGATCTATCAATCTTGAGTGCCTCTTCAATTCTAAAAAACAAGAAAATATTTTCTTTCTATACACAGAATCACTATAACATGCAGTAGATTGCCTATGTTCAAGACCCCTAGCAATAGACAATTCTTGCAAAAATAACGCCAATATTCAATTACCCCAGGCTTTAGTTGCAAATATGTGGTAAATAAACCACACTGTGAGATAATCTTTTGTCCCTTTAGTCTAAAGAAAGAGATAATACTGTAATACTCTAAAGTACCAAATAATCCATATATGGTGAAAGCTCAATATATGAATAATAAGAGTGGTTGGAATAATTGGGGGTTGAAAATGTTTAGATATGATAACCATCTACAAATGACTACAGAATTGGACGATTGAGGGAGGAGGCTGGAAACATTGAAAATAGTTGATCTCCGTATTCATAGCTATGCACCTATCTTTTTATAGAATGTTACTGATACATTGAACTTATAAGCTTTGGTTCTGTTGATTCAACTCTTGAAGCTTCTACTTGCTTTTTGGTAGGATTTTTCTAACAGAGATGTTAGAAACTTTTCTAACTGGACAGACTTTTTTGCTCATTATGTTTCATAATATTTTCATTTTCAAGAATAATTGAAAGGGAGTTTGAATTAAAGTGGAAGTTGAGTAATTGAAAAGTAACTAAATAAGCGGTGGGATGATCATAATCGGTACTTGAGAGTAATATATATAATCCTACCAGCCAGATGAAGTTTATTTTTGAGATCAGGGACTTTTCGAATTCTATGTAGGAGGCAATTCAACCCCTTCAGCCCGAGAGACTATTCTGAGAACAAAGGCATAAGCTTTTAATATCCTTTATTCACAGCACAGAAAAGTGGTATTTCAAACTGCTGTTTAACAACCGAACAACCATGATAAAACCTTATTAAAAAGACTGACTTCATACGCTTGCCCCTGTCTCTACGGTGCCTGCAGTATACCTGACTTGGCACTATGTTTGTAGAATTTATTGCACCTTCAGCGTACCGTTTCTTTAGAAGCCAGGCCTCCTCATCCGTGAATTTGTTTGCCCTGATAGAACTTCGAAGTCTCATGACAAAATGATTCATTAAAGATCTTTTTAGGATGTTGTGTTCATCGTCGTTCCATTCTGGCAATCTGTTGATCATTGGCCATACAATTAACACATGCTCTATCACAACAGACCAGAGTCCATCTTTGTAAAACTGCTCACACTGTGCCGCACATTCATTCTATGAAGCATTAATGAGTGAGATATTACATCAAAATTAACATCTGTGGATAATATCAGGAAAGATCTCACCTCATTATCTGAAAGTTCATTTCCACTATCCAACAAATCCAAAGAAAAGTATGTATACTCAAATAAGTTAACCAAAGCAGGGCCCACGCCTCTCTCACTTTTTTGGTAAGCTAAAATATTTTTTCTAAAAAAGCCCTGTTTTGAAGCACTAAATTCAAATTCGATTTATCGAGCTTGGCCCCTCCACTTTGAAATTCGTGGCGCCTGAATAGGAATATCAGATCATAAAATTGAGCGAAAACGTCTCTCACAACTCATTGAGAAATCATTTCAAAAGAAATACTTAACACAGCCAGACCTTAGTGACAACCCCATACCCTGACCCTTACAATCTCTGGGCGTTTTAACCCAACAAAACTTTCTGGGCGTTTTAACCTATAGATAGCACTTTTATTTATTATGATATGGATTTGGCACTACGTCACATTGAATTGGTGTGCCTTCCTTAAATTTAGTTTCCATTCGAGCATTAGATATAAACCTTAATTTTGCAAATTTCAGAGGGAGGCAATTGCTTCTTGTCACCTTAAATAGACTGTCCCTACTCAGAGCTTTGCATGTCTGACGTAAAGAAGCTAGATTTTGCCCCAGACCCCTACCATAAATGCAGAGTGGTCTTAACCACACGCTAGGGAAAGCCAGCCACACTTTTTCTTAAAAAGACGATAATGTAGCCACATTTCAATCAAAATTTATACTTCAATCATTCAAATTATTTCTTTGATTGTTCTTGCATTTTCCAGTTACTAAGCATATTCTGAACGCTCCAGAAAGTGAATAATTAACACAGTTGAATGATAATAGAAATGTACATACAAATTAAACAAAGTTATTGCAAGAAAGTTATTGGCCCCTCTTGGCGTGTACAAATCATGGAGCTACAATCCTTGTCAAAATTGTTGGAACACTTGCGCAAAGCTGAAGCTTTTTTTGAAAAATCCCCCCCTACCCCCCATTACAATGTTGTTCAATTGAGCTGTTTTGATCCTGAAGGTAAAAAAATATTCACTGAAAGCTGTATGAAAGTATTGAGAAAATAAATCAACATTGTACGGGGGGAGAGGGTCGACATTTTTGAAGCGGGAGTGATATTTTGGAAAGGTAGTTTTAGACTTGCTTTGTTTATTTGCATGCTGCAATGGGAAGGCGTTCCAGTTATTTTTGGCAAGGATTGTATGTCAATCATTGTATTTACATAAATTTACTTAACAGAATTACGGTAAAAGGCAAAGTCGGTTTACGATGAGGAGACTAGAAAGAAAACATACCTTGAATATAGTTATAAAAGGTAGAACCCGGTAGAAGCAGGTACTATCTCTCATTGACCCAATATGATGTTTCGGAAAAGCTTTATAAATCCCATCTAGCAGGTGCAACAACTTTTTTTTGTGGGATACAAGGTCTGCATTTGGACAAATTTCATCAAATTCCTGCCAAAAACAAAGTTTCCCTTTGAAAAATATCTTCTCTTACTATGATAAATGCAAGGAACTCTCGAGAAGTGTTTGAAACAAAGTGCTAGAAAGAAATGCTTTTCGTTAAACTTTCAATATTTGCTATTTTCGGGGTTTGGAGCTGTCCCAGTGTCCTATTTACCTTCTATATTTGATGTAAAATAGTCCTTTAAATGGCTAACAGACAATCGTTATGTATCAGTAGTGGGCTGGCAAGGCATGCTGGGATGCGATCGCATCCGGGGCTCATTTTTTAAGAGCATAAAGAATATGCAAAAAGTTTTTCGAAAACTTCACTTGATCAGGGTTCAGAGCATAATAAGACAAAAATAAAGTCGACATGGTCGCAAAAACACTCAATAACAACCACTCTAATGGAAGGAGGTGTTTGATAATGAATGGAATCTAATGTGCACATGGCATCTTGAGAACCAAGTCCTTCCCTCCATTGTACACCATATGAGAATTGACGTGAAACTCCCACAACACATTTCGAAAGACAAAGAAAAAACATATATAGCAGCAACCTACGACGTTAGAAACAAGCAAAACTAAACAATTACTCGAAGATCTGACAACCCACAAATTATTTCAAGCTTCTACGTAAATGACATACACTTGAACGCAAATATTAATAATTCACGGCGTAATAAGTAAGGTGGCCTTTTGAAAGAACATTTTCTGCTCAAACCTCAACATATGCACGAGGTCAAGCGTTGACTAGTCCCAAATGCATTAGCGATCACTTATGTTTAATTTACTTCAAGACAACATAGAAAATATATTTATTTGAGGTTGTTTTGGCTTTGATTTTTTCTGGGCACTTCAATGTATTCTTTATTTTCGTCATTTTATCTACTTCGCCACAGGGACCTCGGAAGCGTTGTGGGCTAGGGGCCTTTTGCTGTGTTGCGTTTCTGCCCGGGGAGGAGGTATCTTAATAGGTTTCGGGGTACGGAAAAGTGTCATTATTTAGGAGTGTGGATGAAAATGTGCGGAGTTAGGGGTACAATTTTGGGAACATATTGTAAAATTACTAGGGGGAAAATTTAGCATTAACAAAATGAATGTCCAATTTGAAATGAAAGTAGGAAATATGTGTAATGTTTCTGCTACAGTTGCCTCTACAAAAGTTTAATGTAAAAATATTTGCTTTTAAAGCTTCAGAAGAAAAACAGGGGATAATTTTTGAGTTAAATGCCCCTTTGCCCCCTCCCCCCTCGCTATGTATGGCGTCGTTACCACCATGAGTAGAAGAAAATAAGCAGCACTTTTCTTAGTCCCCGTGATAATCATTTGCATCCCCTTATAATGGCAAAAGACACCTGGTATTTGCTTTTTTGGTGAAAATTGAGATAAAGTTGAGTTGGGTGAAGTTTCTTATAGCAAGACCAAATTGCTGCAAGCATGCCGTTGAGTGATACGCACCTTTTCTATTTGAGGATTTGAGTTGGAAACTTGCAATATCAATTCAGCGAGCTGCTCCTTGCTTAGTCCCTTGAGCTTTTTGCTTAAAGTAATTTCTCGGTGTTGCCTTGCTTTCCGCGGATGCTTATTCTCCTTAGCTCTAAGCTTATCCTTCCTTTTCCTTCTAGATCTTGAAGGGGTCGAAAATGAGAATATTCGCGGGATTAAAGACGCCTTGCTGTCATGCCTTTCAAGATCCAAATTTTTACGAACCAAAGCATCGCTGTAATAGCGTCGCGAAGACCTTAAACTTCCTGGCCTATTTGTTTTACTTTTGAATTTTCTTCTCTTTCTTCTTGAGTCTGCCACAGTCTGCCCTGAGCAATTCCAGCTATCTTTAGCGGGAGTATACACAGTAACTTGAACTGAGCTGGCAAAATTAGGCGCGCGTGTTGACTTTCCATTCGAATGACAGGTCCCCATGTTTACGACAGCGTAAGTACTGAACACCGTGAGACGTTTCACTTTGAGAAATATGGTAATATAACCAACAAAATTTCGTTTTAAATGTATGGGTATTGGTGCCCCTTGGGAATGCGCAGGAAGGTGGCATCGCCCCGGCAATACCGCACTTCAAAGGAAAATTCACAAAGCATAAACTTCTGCGAAACAAAACAAGTACTTGTTACACGAAAGAGGGCCTTCGGGGAGTTGTTTCTACCAAACCAACAAGTCAGAATGTAGCTCCAAAGGGATTCTACAACACCAAGAACGTAGCCAACCAAGATTCAAGGAACCAATCGTTACCCTAACACCCTGTCTCCATTGTTGTACGGCTATTGTTGGTCATGCACGGGCAAATCCAGCCTGTGTATTTAATTATGCAGGGAAGTGGGGTGTAAATAATTAAATTTATTTAAATCATATTTACCCTGGGATACATTTCAGCTATACTAATTAAACTGCTTTATTATTGTCCCCGCAAAAAACAAAATAAATCTAACTATAAAAGACAAAAATTTGTTTTCAATAATTTGAGAAAATTAAGAATCTACTTAAGGTGATACAAAAAATAAAGATAAAGATCTGTTTTAAACAAACCTATTCATTTCGTCAAAACAGAAAAATACACGAAAGCCAGTATGCATACAATTGCCAATACCCCAACTCTAAAGGGTAGATAGTAAATTGATATCCTTAGTTGAACATTTCGATATTATAAACATTTAAATACATGAGGCGTGGCCTTAATAAAACAAAACGATCTGAATGAAATTAAACTCTAAAAAATCTAAAATTCAATAACCTACTTGCTATTTAAAACTTCAAATATACAAGTTAAAGAAGATGTTTCAAGCTGAAACACACTATTTAAAAGAAATATAGGGAGGATGCTTGCTTTGATTCAGTTGAGAGCCGATTCCACATCTTTGCTTCTCTGAAAGAAAAAGAAAAAGCATTTTTTGCCTGGTTGTTCTTTTCACTTTCATTCTTTTCTGCCAATTCCTAACCGATTTTCAAAATTTAGAGGTATTTCACAACCCTCTATCAGGAACTGGCCCAATTACTAAAAGTGGATGTTTGTGGTGTCATTACTTTGGAAATCTACCTCAGTTATGTCATTGGACTAGTAGCCAGAGCTGCAGAAGTGGAAGGCTCAAAGGGGCTCAGCCCCCTTCTATTTTTCGAAGGGGGGCTGCAACACCTCCTCTTTTTTCTCGGTAGTTCTAAAGTATCATCGCTAATTTCTGCCAGGATCAAATCTTTGATTGAACTGATATTACTTTTGATATTTGAATTCATGTATGACCTCATTAGTCCTCTTGATAACTGAAAACTCAATAAATGCTAAAAAAATTTTACTTTTTTAATCCCTAAATCATGATTTAACCCTAGCAACAATGAAAAGGTAAATAAATTGATATTAAGGAGCCATGCAAATGAAAACGATTGGTATATTCATATTTTTATACAATATAGAGCTCTATGAGCCCCCTCTACATTTCTCGGCTCTACACCACTACTAGTAACACAGATTGATACAACAAGCAAGGTGACATGCTATTGATTTTGAGACTGTCTGTGGGAAGAGGAGAAGATCAAACTATGTATCTTGAGATCAGTGGTGTAATGGTATCAAATAACAAGGGGAGGGAGGGGGGGGGGCTCTTACACAGAATGTTGCTATAAACAACAGCAAAAGTGCCAGTGTCCATGTTTCACACCAAATGTTGTTGCTAGTAGTGACTCAACCTATGACTCTTTTTCTACAAAATTAAAGCATTGACTTTTTCTCATGAATTGACATATTGCCCAAATATTTTCCCTCCTCCAGCTATTCTTCTCTCAATTTTCTTATTGCTTTATTTTCGGTTATAAGAAGATGACCTAAACCATATACATTTACTTCTTCTAAGATCATTCTCTCTATTTCGGCCAGTGAACAATGTCCTTCCTACGATACTGCGTACAATCATGAACAAAGGGATCCTCGAAGTACACATGCCCAGTTTACATAAATGTACGAAATGCAATTGCGATTTCTTCATGTGACTTTAATCACTTTCATTCTCACTCGAACCTTGACACAAGTATTGAAAGCCTAACCAATTTACTTGCTCTATTGTCAAATCAAAACATTGGCTATTTGTACTTATATCTGGTATCATACTGATATTTAAGAAGCATAACGCTACTGTTTGCTTAGGTAGGTGGTATAACGCTGAACTGAAGCTCAGACATTATATGGAGCGTAACGCCGTTATGCCGCGTTACCTCTCCACTGTACCACTGATGACTTATGATATGTTGGAAATGAGTGTCGCACAGGTAGCGTTGGGCCCTAATTCACTTTTGTTTTCTCGCAAATCTGATGTTACAAATGATAAAAGCTTAAAAGGAAGATAAATCCAAGGGGCCCACATGAAAAGTTCCAAGGGACCTCCCGGGAAATTTCCAGAGCCCCGTTGGCACACTACGCCCCTGTCTATTTTTACTACTTTTAGTGACTACTCGTGCATTTGGGACTACTCACGCTTCCGAGGTCCCTGTGGCGAAGTAGATAAAATGACTAAAATAAAGAATACATTGAAGTGCCCAGAAAAAATCAAAGCCAAAACAACCTCAAATAAATATATTATCTATGTTGTCTTAAAGTAAATTAAACATAAGTGATCGCTAATGCATTTGGGACTAGTCAACGCTTGACCTCGTGCATATGTTGAGGTTTGAGCAGAAAATGTTCTTTCAAAAGCCACCTTACTTATTACGCCGTGAATTATTGATATTTGCGTTCAAGTGTATGTCATTTACGTAGAAGCTTGAAATGAAGTGTGGGTTGTCAGATCTTCGAGTAATTGCTTAGTTTTGCTTGTTTCTAACGTCGTAGGTTGCTGCTATATATGTTTTTTTCTTTGTCTTTCGAAATGTGTTGTGGGAGTTTCACGTCAATTCTCATATGGTGTACAATGGAGGGAAGGCCTTGGTTCTCAAGATGCCATGTGCACATTAGATTCCATTCATTATCAAACACCTCCTTCCATTAAAGTGGTTGTTATTGAGTGTTTTTGCGACCATGTCGACTTTATTTTTGTCTTATTATGCTCTGAACTCGTGGTGCTAGGTCAAAAGGAAATTTTGATTATCTAACAGATTCTCGTAACTAATCTTTGCAATGCTTACGGCCTTTGGTATTTCAAAACGTAAGGTTCCTTTAAAACAGTAGCGGAATTCGTGGAGGTGTGGGGGGCGAGCGCAAGAGTTTCAATTCAATTTCAAATTCATGTGTATTCTCAGCTTAATTACAATATACTGATCTAATCAAACAATTAATCAAGATACAATTTCAGTTATATTTCAATACATATAAGGTTCAGATATCTAAAATAATTATTTGTATCTAAAAAGTTATAGCTGAATGACACATGGAAATAACCCATAGGGGCTTTCGAGCCATGTGCCATCTTATGTGAATTTTGTCTGAAGCAATTATAAATCAATACACAATATTAATAAACAAGAATAACATTTTTTTAAACTAGGAATAAACATTTTGAAAAATAGAAAAGTTTGTTTCGAATATGATAGTTAAAACGTAAATCTAATCTATTTGTTTGAGGGTAAAGGGGCAAAAATTAAAAAGGGGATAAAAAAAGGTGGAATGCTTTTAAACTTTGTTAGAGTTCTTGTCTTTCTTTGTGTGCCAATACTATAGCATATGTAGTGGAAGGGGGTACTAGTATATTGAGATCATAAATTTTTTAAGGTTTTAGCAAAAGTTGTTTTTGATCCTGATTGTCTGATGTCTTGTGGAATGGAGTTCCAAACATCTACATCAACATTTTTTATGAAATTATTACCAAATTTTGTTCTAAATCTTTGTTTAGTAAAATTTCCTGAGCAAGCATATCTTGTTTTGTAATTATGAGTATTTTTGGCTTATTTAAAGAGTTTACTGAAAGAAGTTCCGGCTATACTTTTGGTAATATTATACATCAATTTAGCACACTCGAGTTTGTAACAGTCTTCAAAATTTAAAGTGTTTAGGCATTTAAAAATTGGTTTACCATGTTCGGCTTTATTTTTGAATGTTATAAGACGTACAGCTTTTTTTAACTTTTTATGTAGTGGATCTAGGGCAGTTTTATAGGCACTACCCCAGTTTAAGAGCCCATAAAGAATGTTTGGTAATACAAAAGCATTATATATGTCAAGCAATATTTTTTGTGGTGCAAAATGTCTTACTTTACTTAGGATGCCGATGCTTTTTGAGATTTTTGTATTTACATTTTAAATGTGAGACTTCCAATTATAACTCATATCCAGAAAAAACTCATCCACAATATAAAATTTATCAGCAAAATAAATAAGCCGTGGAGGAGCCCTTGCGAATGTTTCAAAAAATTATTATGTGGAAGAATGAGCACTTACATACACTCATTTTTTTTACAAGAAACAATGGTCGATGTTGCGTTCTCCAGTTTGTTAATGTTCTGGAAATTTCAATACTCACTGTTTCTTAAGGGTTTCTTAATTTTGATCCCACGAATGATGTTATGAAACGTTTGTGATCTTTTTTATAACGTCAAGAGATTCGCTTCCGTTCTGATGCTGTATTTAGATTAAGTTCTAAGCCAACAGGGCAATCATGTTCTTGGATTTTACAAAATGTCGTTCTTCTCAGTTTTATAACGATTTACTAGTTTCTTAATTTATTTGCTTCGAGTACTAAAGTTTCTTAAATTTTTCTGACTGTCCACTACTCGTTTCTTATAGCCAGTTTCTTATAACAAAATGAGTGTATTGCCTAGAAATCAGGGACGTAGTGGTGGGGGGGCGCAGGGGGCGCGGCCCCCTCCCTTGTTAAAATTTTCGAAAAATGTGGGGGCTCAGCCTCGTCGTATGTGGTTGGACCTAGCCAAGAATCATGCTACGCAAAGAAAACTGTGAAGAACTGTTACTTCACCACAGGTCTGCTATTGACGATTAAACCAGAAAAGAAAAAAGAACAACTGACAGATTTAAACACATTGCAAACTTCATATGCATGAAAGTATACACAAAGTTTGACATATATAGAGAAAATTCCTCTTTTATTAACACAAGAGAAAATGTGTCATTTCAAAATCCAACCAATGGGACATTAATTTTAAATATAAGGTTCTTTCTTATCAATGCTATAAATATTTTATATGCATTTTCTGGCCATTCTTAGAATGTCATAGTTCACAATTTTTCTCGCCGCCAACCATCCAATTTCTACTTAACCCCTGACCAATGTAAACATTTTATCCCTAACTTGAAAGGAAGTTTTTCCCCGTCCTTTCCATGGTATCGATGTTCTGATCTCAGCTGCCCGCTGGAACCATCAATGTACCTGCCTGGCTACTCAACCAATGATTGGAAAAAAACATCAACCCTCGTCATGCTCAAATTGCAATTGCTACATGGAAAGAAAAACGTAGAAATTTTATAGAGCCCCCCCCCCTTGTGTTAAGATTATACGACTACATCCCTGCCAGAAATGGATGCAACAATTGTGTCGGTTTATTAAGTGTCTTTGCCCCCCCCCCTTCCCAGGAAAAATGCTCAATTTCCGTCTGTGCTTTAAAACGTTTCCCAGGAAAATTTATATAGCATTTCTACAAGTCCCTCTATTTCGTACGAAAGTTATACCAGAATTGAACATCGAAACAAATTAAAAAGGATATATTTTATCTTAATTGAATTTTTTTTATACTGTGCATTTCATATCTTCAATTTCCTTAATCTTGCTTTAACATTCAGATATACCATCGATAGTTTCTTTCAACATTTTACAGATGATCGGGGTTTTTAGCATTTATCCTCAATACAATAATTTTTGTTAACATTATAATTTTCGCTAATTTCTTTATGTAAAAGATGTCTCAATTTTTACACTCGTGCTTTCAGAAAAATATCACATTTTGTGCTTTTTAAGACATCTCTGCATTAAACATTTAACCGTTTGCTTTATATTTCATGCATCTCATCCTAGTGATATATGCGATGTTCTGCAGATCATCTTTAAAACAATCTTTTGGTGGTACAAAGCTTGAAAATGGCTTTGAAAAAAAGCAAACATTTAGTAAACTAAAGATTTCGTCTGACACTCTTCAGAGTTTAAAACGTCAGAACATAGATCAAAAACTCTACGCTAGGTAATATATATACCCAGTTGTGGATCGAAATAGGCCAATCAGAAACACGAGCGCATGGCTGTTGAGGTTGACCAATCAGTGCCATTTTAATTCTTTTTCATCCTTATTATTGAGAATGGTATCTTCTCTATCCACATTTTTGTGGATTTCGCTGTCCACGTTTTTGAATTTATATTGGGAGCAACTGCGCACTCTCTATTAATACACTTTTTTCTGATTGGATTTAAACTTTGAGCGACAAACAAAAGGAAAGACAATAGCCGTTTCAGGTCGTATCCCCAATAAATTATCTAGTATGATACTGATGTTTATGAAGAACAACGCCACTGAATGCATGATTGCTCAAGATAAACGATTTATAATGGTATCAACCATTCAATGAAATACAATTATTTCAAATTGTCTGTGTCTATTTAGCTTGCCTGCCTCGTAAAGGCAAAATGCTCCATCAGTGACCAAGAAGTGCATCAGAAAACAGCAACGACATAGAAAAGATGACGGTGTCATTGCACACACGCATTGCATACGTCTATGAAGTTACAAACCCATGAAGCGGCACCTTATTAGGAGCAGAAAGAATAACCCAACAATTTTGCGGCCATGAACTCTATGAGTAATCATCAAGGCCCATGTCTGGCATATAAGGTGCAAGTCCTCTGTCTAAACGCGCCCTGTTTTTAGCTTTTTCTTTTTCCTCCTTCAAATTCTGTTCCTCATTTTGGGCTTCTAATATTGCTTTTACTGAAACTTCACGCAAGGGAGACTTAACTTCTTTTTCATCATCCTGTCGAGAACAAAACCAAATTGGAATAATTAGAGAAGCACAGTGAAGGTTGTTGCGTTGCGATAATAAAATGGAAGATGCTAAAACGATTTTTGCATTTCTTTCATTCCATTACAAAGGGTTACCTGCTTGACCGTAATTGGAAGTAAAATAAGGCATTGAGGCACTTCCAAGTGGCTGTTTTACAGTTGATTGGAGGTGGCCGTTGTGCGGAGGATTTTTTTTAGAGTTTGACCATAAATTCGGTAGGGACTCTCTCCATTGGCCGCAGATCTGGAAGTGGCCATTGCACAGAGGTCACTGTTATTAGAGGTTTCAGTGTAATGATAAATTGTGCAGTAATGAAAAATGACAATTTTCTCCCGATGGAGTTTATATTCGGATTTCATCACATTCAATTTTATTGCCGTCTATTTTCTATTGTTCAAACAAAAAGGCTCTCTAAAAGTACAAGTCAAATATACATTTGCACATCCCCTGCAGCAATCATATCGCATCCAAAGCATGTTTTTTGCTCTGGCCATAGGGGACTAATCCATGGAACTCTCGATCAGTAATCAATACTGCCACTGCCAGTAAGAAAATTGCCTCAGGTGCATTATCCGTTGTTCTAAGAAAATATATACTGACCACAGTAGAAAGTATAATTCACAATGGCATTAAAATTAACTGAAATTTTCAGCTTCATTTTGCAGCCTTGAAAAAATTTCCAAAAACTTACAATTTCTCCTAGCAAAACAATATTTTCTCCTCTAACAAGATAAATGCCCCTGTGTATATCTCCATATTCCTTCCCAACATGAATCCTTTCAATGGTTTCTTGCAGCAGTAGATTTGCTAAAATTAAAGAATAATAAGTGAATAATGAGCCTCGAGGAGAAATTCTCCATGTATACATCCTGGAACAAACATATGGGACAGAGGAAGGAGGCCTATGCAGAGCAGACATTTTCAATTGAAAAATTTGTTAAACATTTCTTAAAAATATTGTGGGTTCTCAGAACTTGCAAATTTGATGGGCATTTAGAGCAAGAAATGTTCTTTTACATTCCTTCTAACATTTTCATTAGGAAAAGGGGTGCATCAACCAATGATTATTTCATGGATATGGTTTTGCCCCATGATTTTGAAAGTTATGTTGGGGAAGACCAATAGCTTAAAAGCTGAAAACAAAGAGTGCAAACAGGGGCGCAAATGCAAATTTTTTTAGGGAGGTGTTCTTTGAAGGGACCGAGTTTTCGCCACGACAGACAGATTTTTGCGATATAGATATTGTCGGGGATAACAAATTTACCTGATTGAAATACGATTGCCTGAAATTATATAGTTGCTGTCACGAACCTCTGCAATATATTTTGTGAATCTAACTCTGTATATAATTCGCCACACATATTTTTATATGATAATAACAGACTTTCCTAATAGTTTTGTCAAATCTCTATATCGGAACGGGTAAAGGATATAGTTACTACCCAAGGCAGCACCATGGTTGCCGCCGAAGGAGAAAATTTTCGAATTTTGATGCTTCCAGTTCCCTGGAAAATGCACTTTTTAAGCAAATTTAACTAAAGCAGTCCTCCTAACCCTATTGAAAATTTTTTCTTGCAAACAAATTGAACAGCAGTTAGAAACAACTGGTACAATTTCGCTATGGTCTTGAAAAATACCATGTTGTCAGTTACTTAACAAGCAAGGCTGGTTGTCAATTTAGATCACTCTTTCCATCTTAGCATGCCTTTTGAATGTTCAAAAAAATCTGGATTTCATTGTGAATTGCAGTTCGAGAAACTTAAGGGGAAATTGAAATAAGGCACAATTTTACCTAAAGAAGGCCTGGATTTTTAGATTTAATGCCAACAAGAATATCATATTTAATTCAACCAACGGAGCAACTACCTTTGCTTGATCCTTTATTGATATTATGACAGGAAGGTCTCTGAAATACCTAAAGCGTTTCTTCCACCAAGCGGATTTTACCTGAAATTTCCAATTGAGATACTATTGAGGGAATGTGACTGCTGCTCTCGCATTCCCCCTGAAATTTACGCATCCAACGCTGCGCACAGCACGGAAACAAGATAAAGCATGTACATATGGCGAAAAGTTATTGTTGTCGGTGGCAGCTAGAGTTTTTTTCCAAAGCAGCGCTGGTTGGGACCGGACTGGACCGATTCTGTCCCCTGTCATTTTTCGGTGATTAGCCCTTCCTAGAAAATGCGCCCACTATATGCCTTACTTTACTGCAATACAGCATGGTATCAGCATGGTAGACAGAAATACTAAGCAGATGGCTAGATCGGGACCGACTTTATTGCTGTCAACTTTCAACTGGAACCGGGTGTGACACCCCCCCCACACCCCCTCATTTGCACCCCTGAGTGCAAATGACCCCTTAATTTAAAGGCTATTCGCTAGCTGAGTACTTAAAGATAGTAGGGAATGGTGGCAAGCACACTCCTTGGTAAGCTAGGCAGTGAGTAATTTTAGAGATATAATATTTCTTTAGTTTTTAGGAATTGTATAAATATGCATCTCCATGAGAAAGTCACAAGTTCTACAAGAAATTTTTATCCTTGAAAAGAAATTGTTATTCATCTATTAGCAATTAAACAACTTACAAAACTGATCCACACTTCTCAAAATGCCAATTAATGTTCTGCCATCTCTCATAACAACAAGCAATTTTTCTAAAAAGAAAAAACATTCATATAAAGATAAGGAAATTTCAAGGCATGTCCCTTTAGATTATGCCAGTTATTGCGTAAATTTTAAATGCTAATAAGTAACAGCAGGTTTTCCCTTCACTGTGACAAGACCAAAGAATCCTTGTGAGTCAACTTATAAATGTATTGTTTCGAATAGTTCAAAGAACCTTCTTGGAAATCTTCAAAGATCCTTCTTGGAATTTTAAGCAATATTATAATTTAAATAGTTACAAGAAAATACCAATATTAAGCAATAAGGCGCTTTATTCTGATAAGATCCCATTAAAAAGCATTCGATCATATTCAACATGATATTTGTTGGTCAACTATTCATTACATGCTAATAGGAGTAAATGCAAAATGGGTGTGGCTAAACAAATCGATTGATGGGAATAAGGGAGTGCTCCCCAGTTGCAATATGATTTTCCATTTTCAAATGCTTCCTGCATCCCATCATATCCCACAATACATATAAGATGCAAAATTTGAATTTCCAATAGATGTAATATTCAGCAGAAGATTAAATTATCCAGATACAAAACCATTTTAAATTGAGGGAACAGTATTCCTCTCAGAATGTTAGTTGTCTTTGATTTCTGGCTATGGTTATTAATGCATTTAAAGTGTCCCCTGGCACCATCCTAGCATCATCCTAATTGAATCTTGTTGGATGAGCCATGAACTTTGTTTGAGATATTTGTGAAGACTTTTTCTTTTCAAGAGGTTAAAAAACGAATTCAGATTCAGATTTTTGCTATATGAGATTTGTTAGATAATCAAAGTTTTGTTACTCCACAGTGCCACTGGTTTCACTAGTGATATTACAAAAATGGCTATTTTGAATATTGCCCCTAAATGTCCTGTTTTATGTTTTTAAATGTAAGTCACTTGTTCTGTAAGGTACCAACTACAAGGCCGCTGGTGCCCCCCCCCCAAAAAATAGTTGTTAAACAGTATTTTCTTTCCTTTTCAATAGTGTACTGATTTGGAAGTAATACAATAGGCATCCAATGACCAATTTATTTTGTTGTGATAGTACTGAAATAAACATGAAAGTTGTGCAGGGGCGAAGCCAAAAAATTTTTTGGAGGATTAAAGTAGTGCTTTTTGCCAACAAAAAAGGCGTGTCTCATTCATTAAGGGTGTGGTCAAAATATAAATACACTGTTATGCTCCTTTTATGCGGTTCTTTTTCAAAGTTCATACTTTATTGCCATACTTTGAAAGTTCAGCCACTACAGAAATGTTAATACATTACAATTGTTGCAAAAAGGCTACAGGGTGAGTACAAAAATTGCTTTTTTACCCAGCTAAAGTCCTTAATGGGCTGACTGACAACTTATTGGGGGTACCACACCCCCTACACCCCCATTTGGGGACACCCCTGCCTGACTGACCATCCAACTGAATGATCGTCTACATTGCCAGGACAACAGTATTGCAAAACCCCATAAACTCTTCCAGTGATATCCAGTTCGTACCTTGGAGGACTTTGTGGATCAAAAATCATTTTGTTCCCTGTTTGCAACCGGATTTTTTCAAGTAAGCTAAGATCGCTACCTTTTTAAGGCCAAAGAAACAGACATTTAGCTTATAGATACACCAAGTAAGTTCAAGGTCCAACTAAAACCAAAATATTACAAACAAGTATTCTCCACAAACTCTCATCATTTTGCAATCAATAGATAAGGAAAACCAGAACACATTCAAAAACAAGTTTTACTATTTCTTGGCCGACTAATCTTTTGGAAATTCTGTCCTTTGGATATAATTTATTGTGATATATTTCAAAGGATCAAAAGAGTTTCATTTTCTTGTATAGTTGCAAATGTCATACATAGGTAAACAATAAAAAGAGGGCAGAAAAAGAAGGATAAAGATGCAAAAAGCAGGTGAAAAATAAATTAATGACTGCAGAAATTTGTGTTATAGAGAAAACGAAATACAATAACTGCAGACATTATTGTTTTACAACATACTATAAGTGGATTTTGAAGTGATGACAGACTGAATGATTTATACCTGGTCAACTTTTAAGGCCAATGACGCAAACATTAATAAACAGGGGGGTTCTTAGCATATAGAAGGGGTCATAAAAACTTTTGAACAATTATTAAGAGAGGGCAGGGACCATTAACTAGGAAACCAAGAGCAGGCCTTCCTGGGAAAGACGTGCAATCGCACTCACACAAGGTACATGCCTCCCCACACCAAGGAGTGTGTTTAATCGCATGCCTATTTTTGTAATCATTTGTTGTTTTTGAACCAAAGCACTGGAAACTAAAAAGGTGAGAAAAAACAAGACATTGTTTTGCTTTTCTTATTTTGATGTGTTTTACCGGTCTTGTCGACATTACTGGGTCATTGTAACCATTTTGAAGAGCTGTTGTGAGGACACTTGAATGCAATCAAACACCGACCAAATGACCGTAGCATTGGGCTAGTAGTGGTCTGGTAAATTTCATTCTTACATGTAAGGCTTTTGAAACCATTATTATATGACAATTTGCAATCATCTTCTGGGCTAGTGCTCATAAAATCTAAGTCGTATTTTATCATATACCTGTGTCATCATGCATATGTTTCTAAAATACCATTTTCAAATGAAAAATTAAGTTGGATTTTTAAGCAAAAGGCTTCCAGTATTGACAAGATTTGTGCCGTATATCTTCTGATCTACACTCGTAAATTTGGTGTCTTCTGCAAGAAAAGTAAACGGGTCACAAAGGAGTTTGCCATATTCCTGAAATTGGGCATCGGTGACATTTTAGGCTATACTATTTAAGTCCATGATAATAAGAAATATGTAACAAAGATTTGGTGCATCAGATCTTCAGACATCCATCATTCTAAGAAGCTGCAGTTTTTATGTGAAAGCCTTTGCCAATGGCCCAATGCTGGAAAGCTCGCTTTCTGTACGCTATTGCTTTTACGCTGGTGATTTCAGTATCAAGTTCCTACCATCAGCTGGGTTAGCGGAGTGCAACACAGCATTAAACAACCCTCTCCAGAAGGGCTTGAGCAAAATGGCATATTGGTCCGACGAGGATGTCCCGTTTTTCAAAAAAATATTCAATGTTTTCATATGAAAACGTAAAAATTTGGAAAACGGCAAGTTGTAACAAAGGCATGAAATTGTTAAGGGTTACATTTGGAAACAGAATGATGGCTCTCTGGATTCAAAGAGAGGGAAATCTGCAATAGAATTGTTCTGTTTCAAACATTTGCAATGAAACGTTTTGTGTCGTTTTCAAATCGTGCCGTTCTCAAATCGTGTCAATTTCAAATCATGCCCTTTTCAAATCGTCCTGTTTTCAAATCGTACCTTTTTCAAATTGTGCCGTTTTCATAAGTGTTTTCATATTCCTTTTGATGAGACATTTTTGAAACTTGCGGCCAAAATATTAACATTTTTAAAGGGTTTCATGAAGACTGCCACCATTGTTGGTGGCAAGAGGGATTGCCGGGAACTGCATCTATTGTGAGCATCAATTTCAGTAAAGATCTCTGGCTATATTCATAAGCTTTCCTTTATTGTTATGCCACCAGAGATATTCATTGTTAAAGTTGTGTGAAAACTGAAGAAATGACTAAAGAATGCAGGTTTTTAAGGCTGCATATACTATGTATAAAAACCTTTGTAGAAATAAAACAAAACACCAATAGCACTCCATCACATGCCTAAAACAGTCTAGGGGTGCAAAATTCAACACTTGTGCTAATTTATTCCCAGGAAGGCCTGAAGAGTGTGTTCTCAACCTTTCTGAGAACAGATAACAAGCAAGAGCATTGTGTACTTCAAGTGCTATTATTTAACCATTAGAAATTGAGCTGGGAAAGAGTTACCTATTGAAACAATAAAACTAGTGAATAATCATTGGTACATTCCAGAAAAAGATATCTGGGACAAATTATTCAATTCTAAAGGGAGGTGTGGATGTTTTTGTTTCTGTTTGCCTTAAATAAGCTTTAAGTATAATGTTCAAACAAGCTTAAAGATGAGGCGCTATCTTTGTTTGAATAGATTGATTAATAAAATATATTCTTAGGTTCAGATAATAAAATCTGTTAAAAATCTGCAAAAGCTGGAATATGCTAAAAACTATACATTTGGGAAAAAAGATGTATTAATTAATCTAAATATGTTATAGTTATTTGTAGCACATTTATTCCTAATCAAACCTATACAGAAATTTTCAAAAATTGCCTTCAACCCATCCATTGGACTAGAATGTCTGGAACTTTTTGAGAAGAACACAGGGTCACCAGACGCTCTTTGTCAAAAGTCTGGTGTGGAAATTGGTTTTAAGTGTGATACACAGATCATCTGTAAAATGGATTTAATGGAAATAGAATGAGCATCTAGTTCAGTTGCATGATAACTTTTTTCCTAAGAAAAATAAACTAACAAACATGACGATAGCAGTTCAGAACCAGTTAGTCAGACCTAAATTATCCCCTAAAATAAAGTGTGAAAAAGGCAAAATCTCCCCAAGCAAGTGCAGCAAATTTCTGTGATCGTCACGATCTCAGGTGTGTCTCTGGTGCTCTTTCCAGTCTGGCCCATCAATAGAGAGAGACTATGATGGCCTACCATGAACAGCTAAACAGTTTACCCGGTTATTATGTAGGCTTAGCAAGCGGTGACAAATGTGCCATCCCGCCACACACCCCCCCCCCCGGAACAACATGCTCCAATAAGGCTATAAGTTATGAGTGATGAGGGGGTCAGCTGTTAAAGGCCAAATCACGTTAACTAAGGACAAGACTACTACATTCGAACTTGAACTCTCAAGTGAACTTAATTAGTTGTATTCTCAATTAAAATTACAAATTTAAAATCAATTAAAAATTTATTCTTATCTTACTGTCTAACTCTCCAATTAATCCAAGAGCACCAGGCACAAAAACAGAGTCCATTTTTCTCTCCTTTCTCACCTTGACTTGTTGCCTGACTAGACGATTCCAGCTATCTTTATAGACTAGACACAGGGATGAAATAGAGGCAGGTTATTTTCAAACAGAGGACGCAATGCATTGGTTTTTCTCCGCTTGGGAGTTGATGGCGAAAAAGGGCAATATAGCAGGAATTCGGGAATCAGCAAGCGGTGACAAAACTTCAACATTAAGATTCGAATTCTATGATCCTTTTTGCCAAATGTGAAGATAAAAATTTTGCGGATCAGAGAATTATTCACATTTCAAATTTTCGCGACTGAATCGTGTATTTAACTGTCATGGTGAAAATTTTTACAAATTTTAGTCCAGATTTGCAGATATAGATTCAACTCTTGACTATATTGTAATGTAAATAGTAGCATCGACATAGAAAACTGTAAGAAACTGGGTCCATGCAAGTAGCTTACAAGAAGCCATTATTTATTTTTACCACGTTTGCCTCTGGTTGATGGTTCAGAAAAATTCTATGCAGTAATAAGTTCTTCCTCTGCATTAGAGAATCAATAAAGCGGGCGAGGAAAGAGTTAAAGGAAGGACGTTTAGATTTCATTGTTTAGATTTTCTAACAGGTAAGAATAAAATATGTTGCTGTTGTTTTTCGGTTAGGTATTTTTCACAACTTTCACAATGATCAATTGCACTATATACCTGTTCAATGCTTTTTGGCTTTGTAGGAATCACTCGTAACACCGAAAACAGGTTACGCAAATTGTGCACCTTAGGTTCTCGAAGTAACTTCATTTTAGTACTTCAAGAAATTTACAAAAAAGTTCTTAAAAACGACTAAACTTATCGCGAGTAAACTTTTTAGACTGAACTTGTTTTTCCATGGATGTGAAGACCTTATGAAAATCTTCTGACTGTTCAATTTTTCAAAATTATGTTTATTTTGATTATAATGTTTATTGTAACGAGGTCTAATAGAAGCATCTCAAGAAATTTCGTGCAGCAATTCACACCCTTCATAAACATTGTGCAGGAAATTGATGTTGCAAGTCAGCCATCGAAGACAATTTAATTCTTGCCAATCTACATACTTGAATGTGAATTTTTGAAGCGACAGAATAGGCAGCAAAATTGGTTTATTGACAAATACACTGAACAACTTGACTGTAGAACTTGCATCTATCAAGATTGCCGTACATTTGTACTACGACGAGGGGGTTTCTCAAAGGAACTACCAATATAGTTACATATGAATCAGAGATGTTTTTTTCCCTATTTCTTGAGAGAGGGGGAGAGGAATAAGCGAAGGAACGGAAACAAATAATTACTATGTTTCCCAGCAATATACATAAGCTTGAGTCTCAAATTTGCAACTTAAACGGTCCTCTTGTACACATCAAGTAGTTTACAGCTCTCTATGTGCACCGTCGAGGACTAAACAACAGACCCGTATCCATATATTGTTCTATACCAAGGCATAGGTATGGTGCCTCCTGGGTTGCTCCAAAACTGACTGTTACCTTGTCAACAAGGTAAGTAGCAGTTTTTCAAGCCAAATCGATAATGCCATTGTGTTATGTTGTAAGCTCCGATTTGCATAGCTCAGCATTATTAAAAGCAAGATTTGCTAAGCCTGAGGGTGTGACAACCGCTTTAAGGCTGTCAATTCTACGCGCGTGATATACGTGTGGTTTGTGTCAAATGGTACTGGATTTCCATTGCTTAACATGCTAATGAGTGAAGCATTTAAATATAGTTCAACTTGACGATGAAATTTCAGGCAACGCAAACTCTTCTTCTCGACTGTGTAGACAAATGCTTAAAAATGACGTTATGATAAACGGTATGTAAGTACTTGAATATAATTGAATTCGGATTCTGTCAGATTTAGTATGTTAAGGAAGAGTGGCCAAGCTGTTGCTTATAATTTTCTCAATAATTTCGATTTTGACTGGCAAGCGACAAAGTTAACGATCAAGGATCGTGTAGCTCATTTATATAACAACGACTTGATGAGTGATGTTATATTTGTTGTGAAAGATGACAACAAACTCTCGCCCAGTCGTGTACCTGCACATAAATTTGTCCTGGCGGCAAGCAGTTCTGTGTTTTTTGCCATGTTCTATGGGCCAATAGCAGAGGCAGACACGGAGATTGAAGTAGTGGACTGCGAAAATACAGACTGCTTGCTAGAATTTTTCAAGTTTATCTATACCGATGAAGTTTTTTTAAATTGGGACAATTCTTTTAACATTCTTTACTTGTCGAAGAAATACATGATTCCCTCGTTGACAAATCGCTGCTGCGAGTACTTGGCGAAGACCTTAACAAAGGAAAACGTCTTGGCCGTGTTGCAGCAGTCGGTAAAACTGGATGAAGAAGGACTCACAGAAAGATGTCTAGAATTCATCCAACCAGTCATAACGCAAGTGGTCGAAATGGAGTCATTCTTATACCTGGACCTGAACACACTCAAAGTTATCTTGCAGGAAGATAGATTGCAGGTCGCTGAGATCAATCTTTTCTTGGCAGTGCTAAGATGGTGCAAAAGTAAAGTTCTAAGAAGAAAGATGACGGAAGGGCCCGAATCCTGGAAGAAAGTTCTCGGGGATGTTATTTATCTTATCAGGTTTCCCTGTATGACAAGCCAGGAATTTGCCACTCACTGCATATTTTCTGGACTCTTAACTTTGGATCAAATTCGCGATATATCGTACCTGACAATCTTACCACACGGTATTCACGCAGCTGACATCATCAAACGGATTCCATTTCCATTTACCAAGCGGATCATGTACCCAACAATGATGTCCTTAAACCGACTTGGCCAGGGTCGTACAATGCAAAATTGGTCTTATAAAGGCGCTCCGGACGCACTTGATTTCACTGTGAATAAAAGAATTAGTATGTGTGGAATCAGTCTGTTTGGTGAGCCGGCCCTGCAACATCTTGAGGTTTCTGTTAACACTGGAGAATGGATTGTTAAGCCAGAGATTTCAGTTGGAATGCCTGATTCTGGACCAACCGAAGGGTCATATCGAGTTATGTTTAGTCAACCTGTTCGGATTTTGCCATTCAAAGTCCACACATTGGTGGTAATAATCAAGAGCCCTCAGTCTAAATTTGCTAAGTATAATACATCCACATACACATGCGATAATGTTGTATTTACGTTTAATTCCAGCAATGAATCCGGGAATGGCACTAGCTCCACTCGTGGACAGTTCCCAGAGTTTCTCTTCAGAATCAACTAAAGACCCTTTAGCAAGTCTTAACCAAACTTCCCTGTTGAAAGAAGTCATTTTTGTGGATGGTTGTTCTTTTTTTACAGCTTTACCTTCTAAAATTTAGAAATAATCAGATGGCAACACAAAATAGGCAACAGACTACTGATAACTATTTCATTGTTACTGCATAACGCAATATATATGGCAAAAAAGTTTAATATTGAGGAAATAGGCTAATGAACTAACTTAGCTGTCTGACAGTGATACACACAAATAAATATAAAATTCAAAGGCACCAAAGCTACTTGGCAGTCTATCAAAAGTGTAAGCATAGTACTAATTTTCAATTGTAAAAAGATTATACAATTAACTAAAGATTAAAAATGGCATAATATGTAAAGATGTTTTAAGGTACTTGTTCATATATATTTACAGTAATGAATTATCTAAATTCTGAATTTATTCAGTATCAGCAACTTTCTGTTGACCTTCTGCTTCTCCTTCTGCTTCTCCTTCTGCTTCTCCTTCTGCCTCTCCATCAGCATTTTCATTTTCATTATCAGCATCATTCTTAGCAGCCTCTTCAGAATCTTTTTTTTCTCCATCATCATCTTCATTGTTTGCTTCCTCTTTAGTCTCGCTTTTGTCTTCATTTTCATCCTTCTGCTGAGTTTCACTAGAATTTTGACCTTCCTTTGCATCTTCAGAGCCATTCTCTTGACCAGCATCATCAGTTTTGACTTTATCTTCAGCCTCTGCTGCCTGCTCATCAGTCTTCTTCTGAGTAGTGGCACTAGAACGTTTAGCCTTGCTGCTGGTTCGTGGTGAAATGGGTGATAGTTCTTGTTTCACTTTCTTGTGCCAATACTTTGGATATTTTGATATATTATCCATATATCTCTGCTTTATTTGCCAATCTTCTTCCTATAATGAAATTTTATTAAATTCAGCTTATGTAAAACCATAGCCTAAATATTTTCTCCTTGTTTAGATATATTCTAAGTATACTCTAAACTTATTTGATTGGTTCATCTTGTTTAAATACTATCAAATGATACTTTCTACTTAGAGCCTAGATACATCTCTGTCAATTATCTTTTGGTGACATTCCTAGTATCAAAATTTCTAGTAAACTTTATGTATGGCTTTTTGTCTGTTCCATTAAATTTGCCTAGATATTCCTGTTGATTCATGATCCTTGTTTTGACAAATTCTTAATCTTCAGGTATCTAGATGTGATGTGGCATTATCCTCAGTTTGCAAACTAACCGAGAGTAGAATTATTTGAGATTAAAATGAATGTTAATACTGAAGAAATGCTGACACTTCTTAAAGGTCAAGCCGTTATGGTTTCATTAGAAACCTGACATATCAGCAGAGCAATACATTTGTCCAATAGTTCTTACAAAACACATTTTTGCACGAACAATCCTTGGACAGCACAAATAAGTTAGGATACTGGCAAGGGAAATCAGTCATGTAAAACAAAATGGCCTTTTATAAGCTATCTATGCAAAGGAGAAACATCATCCTTATTAAAAATTTTCTAAGCATGATGATTGCTAGATTATCATAATTACCATCAGATTGTACCAAATTGTTATTCCACCATTTTGTTTTTCTATTATAAGCTGAATATATGTCAGAAATGACAAAGTTTTGGGAAACTATACTACAATAATTCCAGCTCTTTGTACATTAAAGACAAATATATTTAAAAAACCTTATTTAACCTATACTTTTTTCTAAAAAAGGTCAATAGAAAAAACTCACCCATTCAGCATGATTGTAATGGGGCTCTTTTGCAGTTATTCTCTTTAGAATTGCCTATAAAACAATGAAGCAGGTTTTAAAAATATATGCTTTAAATGGATAGCAATAAATGTAATGAGTGAAGAATATTGAATGTCAATATTGCTCACATAGATATATATATATATATACAAAAACCTGTTTATCAGGTTGTAAGAAATTCCTTGACCAAGGGAAATATTTTGCATTCCACATACAGATGAAAATTTTTTTCAGTTTTGTCCTTTAGTTTCTTAAGCGTACAAGAAGAATTTAAGAAAATATTTTAAGAGATAAATGAATACAGATGTTTCATCTGTAAAATAAGCTTCAATGATTGTGTGCAAGAGGTCGAAGAATAAAAGATTTCATTATACCCAGAGACAAAAAAGGATTTACGATAACTGGATATCAGGCTGCAAAATATCTAAACAAAACGTTGAAAAACCTGGTTTTCATGTGTTAGTCTGAGAAGCTCTCTCTGTCTTTTTGTTTTGTTTAGACTTTTCTGCTGATAATAATTCCTGTTGTCAACACTGCCCCGTGTTCTCATAATATATGACATTTTCTCAAGAAGAATCCTGTTGTCTCGTTCAACTTCGGCTAGTCTTTCTTCCTCTATCTATAAAATGAATTATTAATGGAAATGTTAACTGTCATCAGTTCAAACAATTAAAATTACTCAGCCAATAGAAAAGGGGGAAAAAGGCACAAATGAAGCATAAAAGAAACGGTATAAAAGAAACGGAATAGTTTTCTTCAAGTCTGAACAATTACCTGCAAATTTTTTAATTTCAGATGCAGATGCATGTATGTCTTTGGAGGCTTGTTATCTATGACAGGAGCTGCTTGGTCTACCTGTTAAACATAAACAAAAACAACCAATTAATAAAGATATAAACGAAAATTGATTTGTTTTGGATTCCTTACTTGTGTCAATTTCAATATCGTTTTTCTAAAACAGTTTATTGTACGTGTGTATATGGACACCTGTTACCAAGACAAAATCAATTATAAAATTGAATAACATGCCAACACGAAAATAACAACATGAATAACATGAAAATCCTGAAAATATACTTGAGTTTGCTGTTCTAGAATTTGAAAGTACATTTTTCGGGCAACATAGGGAATAAGAAACCACACATGGCATAGGCCCAAATGACCAAGAAGCAGGAAAATAACACGCTCTATAGGCTTTGATCATGAAATACAGCTGTTTTACCTTTTTCCTATGAAAGTGGAAACGTGTAGTGTCCCATCTCTTCTTCAATAATTTGTTGTTGGCAGGGGTTATTGGTTGATATGCACGATGCATTTTCAATCTTCTCTCACGGCTTGCTGCTTCTCAAATGATCTTTGATCAATATTAATTAAAGTTTCATAGCAACAAGTTGCCAAGTAACCTACCTCGTATTCATTCGACGAGCATTCTCGATCTCATCGTTACCTCCTTTTAGGATTTCGAAACTTTGTTTTCTGTTCGGTCATGGCTGCAAGTCCAAGCAGGTCTTCTTCGAGTTTTTACAGGCAGCTTAGTCCGTATGGCCCTCCACGAATGACAGATTTTGTACTGAGTGAGAAACTGGGCCAAGGTACGTATGCAACTGTTTACAAAGGGTATAGAAAGGGGGACACGCGCGAAGTTGTTGCAGTCAAATGCATAGAACGAAAGAGACTTAGCAAATCATCCGGTGACAATCTTGTCCGTGAGATCGAAATACTGAAAGGCATCAATCATGAACATATAGTTAAGTTAAAAGACTTCCAGTGGAATAATGACAATGTTTTTCTTGTTCTCGAGTACTGCAGTGGTGGCGACCTTTCCATGTTTTTACGGAGGTATGTCAGGCTGCCCGAGAGAGTTGCCAGGAAATTCTTAAGGCAACTTGCCCTTGCATTACAGTTTATTCATGAACAAAATATTGCTCACATGGATTTAAAGCCACAGAACCTATTATTGTATTCAAAAACAGACCCAATACTAAAGGTTGGAGATTTTGGTTTTGCACAACAGCTGTTAGGCAAGGAAGGAAGAGATAATCTAAGGGGAAGTCCTCTCTACATGGCAGTTGAGATGTTTTGTTCAGATAGCTATGATGCATCTGTTGACCTATGGTCTGTTGGAGTTATTCTTTTTGAGACACTCTTTGGTTATGCACCATTTGCTTCACGGACATACGAGGAGCTTGAAATGAAAATATTGTCTAAGGATCCTATAAGAATTCCTTCAGATCCACCAATTTCTCCTCAGTGTAGAGATCTAATCACAGGGCTGCTGCAACGAGATCCAAGTCACAGGTTATCATTCAGTAAATTTTTTAGCCATGAATTTGTTGACCTTGCCCATGCACCCACTGCAGGGTGTCTAGAAAAAGCTATAAGCATTGTTACCAAAGCAGTTCAGTTTGACACTCAAGGTGATTTTGAAGAAGCTGTGAAATACTACTGTAGTGCATTGGACTTTTTCTTGCCAGCTATTGACTATGAGAGAGATCATTCAAAGAAGGAAGCAATCAGACAGAAAGTGAACCAATACATTAATAGAGCTGAACAATTAAAACTTTACAAGAAACAGCAACAGAGACAGCCCTTAAGACGACAGCATTCATTGCAAGGGAAATTCACAGATATACCAGAGATCGAAGAGGCTTTTAAAGTCAGTCAACGTGCAGAAAGTTTTGATGAAGAAAAGAAATTTGGATTAGCCTTGGAAAATTATCAGAAATCAGTACAACTATATCTCAGGATAGTAACATCACTTCCACCAGGCCAGATGCAAGCTCGTATCTACAAAGAAGTAAATAAACTGATGTCTAGAGCAGAAGAACTTGCCACTTATAAAGATTTACTTGAAAATGAAAATGTTGAAGATACTTCTGAAGAAAACAAATCGAAATGTGTTATACAGTAATCAGTTTAGAAAGCCTTCAATCTTCTAATTGAATTTCAAATATATAACAAAGCAGATTGTTTTGAAATAGAAAATGACTATCGATACTCTTTGAGTGAAATTAATTTTTCTTGTTTAAATATACATTTATACAAAATATACTGCCTTGCTAAAATATTCTAGTACTCTTCTTTAAGGTTAATTAGGGTATGGGTGTTTTCATACATGTATGATGCAGATGATTGGGTTTGGAGGAAGGAGCACACAAGGCATATCTTCACAAACAATTTCTCAACATCAGTACTGTGCCCTTTTTCAACACTTTTCTTTCACCTCTTTCCTTGCCACACTGCTTTTATAACAAAATACATTTTTTATAAAACTCTATGAAGTCTCTTGCTTTCATTATTAATTTTGTAATTTGGTAATAATGTACCAAGGTATGAAATAAATTGAATTGATCTGCTGAATATCATAGGAGGGTTCATTTTAGAAAATATATATCATAGTTTTATGATTTAGAATAAAAACCCAAATTTATCAGGTTGAATTTTTTTCCTCTTTTCATTTTTACTTTCAGTTAATTTTAGCTTTGATTCTGAAATGACTCTGTGTGTAAAGTATCTTTACTCAATCCACAGCTATTTGGCAATTCTTTTGATAACCCTACTTCTTGGCAATTCTCATATAAATATAACTGACGTTATTCAGTCTATACAATAGGTAAAAACCTAACTGTTGAGAAAAAATAAATGCTAAGAAAAACATCATCTGTTGTTGAAAGGTAAGGCAAAAATATTTCTTTTCAAAAAATTATAAATTATTTTCATTTTCTCATACCAAAACAGTAAGAACAATTTTATCAAAATAAATATACATTTTCTTTCTCAAAGCCTGTTTGAAGGAAGTTGGGACTGGGGAATAAATGGTATAGTTTTGTCAATATTTTAAAGTTTTGTTATTGTGGGAAAATGAGAAAGAGGAAAACTGAAAACCATTATGTTGACAAAATTTTTAGGGATTTGTTTACAAATTGAAAAATGACAGTGACTTCAAATTCTCTTGCAACCTAGCTTGCACCAATTAACTTAGCTAATTGGTATTATGTCGACTTAAGAGTGGCAAATATTTTAGATACACATTGAAGTTCACAGGGTTGACAAAATCATACAATTTTGTAAATTTTCACGAATTTAGAAAATCAGCAGCTAACAGTTTAATTTAACTGCAACAATTAAATGAGGGGCAAATAGATTGTAAAAACCATGTGAAAGCGATGAAATCAAGAGAAAAACAGGTCTGATGATTCCCAACTTCCATCACATTTTTCAAGGCTTAGAGTATTCTATTTTTCTATCTTTATATGTATATTACCAGCATTATACCCATACCAATCACATTAAGAAAACTATAGGTAAACAATCAAATCTACACTGACACATAATGGATGTCAAGGACCATTTGAATACATGTAATGTTGATGGCTTTACAGCAACCTTAACTCTTTCTAAAAATTATAATATTCACTGCTGATATCAAAGTCTGAAGAATGCTAAATCTGAAACAGTAAACTGGCAAACAAGTCAGCTTTTGAATTTTACATGAAATCTCCCAGGATATTCTTAACACAAAGCTTTTGTAAAATGGTTAGTAAAATTTTTCCAAAACAGTGTGTCAAAGATAAATGTTGTAAAATAAGAAACTCAATGATATACAGACAAAACCAGTAATTGAAATTGAAAAATAATCCTAGCTCCAGTGAAAAATTATTATCATTCTATAAATTTCATAAAACTTTAAAGAAAAATGCGGAGACTGGTTTTCCACAGCAGTGAATGTTTTTTACAGCAGAAAATTTTCTATCCAGAATAAAATAACCAGGCACAAGAAGCATGTACGGCACTTGTAAGATATTTACATAATATACTGTCTATAAAAGTGCTTGTGTTAAGGTGAGAGTTTTCTTGAGCCTTAAATATTTTTTTCCAGAGTTTGATCTTATACTTCCCTTCTAAGGGTGCAATAAAATTCTGTGTCACGGTTGATACATTCCAGTAAAAGTTCAATAGTTGAATGAAGAAGTCAAAACCAATTGTTTTCGGGAACAAAATCAGCCATTTGCACAACAACAATCATCACTTGTGTTGCAATAACAAGAATACCCCAAAGATATTGTGGCTTCACTGGTATTGTAAACAGTTTGGCCTAGAAAAAAATTGTGATATCAAAGCTTGACAGCTTTGAAGTCAATACACCAATCAAATTTATGACCTCACTTAACAAATGACTCCAAATTTCAATGTATGACTTCTTGAGTTCATCTTAGAATTCCACTTCACTATTAATTTAGTCAATCGTAATGTTCCTGTAGGGTTGATTTTATAAAGAAATAATATTTGAAAACCAAGAAGCTCTTTGACAGTGAATGTCCTTGCAAATGAACTCTGCACCACAAGTTGTTAATTGTGGTCAAATCTCTTATGACACTTTTAGATTTAGAATCATCTTAAAATCAATATGAGTGATATGAGTGGACCAAATCAATAAAGAACATGAGTCTATTGTATTACTAGCATCATGAACTCTTCTATGCGATTAAAACTTCTTAATCTGAAAATTAAGTCAAAACTCTATACAAAGATGTTTGGAGTATTTTTCAAAATGAGGTAGTAATTTGAATTGGTGTTCACTAAATTCTGACAACTTTTGCTTCTTAATTTATGACACTGCCAAAATGAAAAAGATCTGCAATTCTGCATTGGCATGCTTTCCCACGCTTGAACTTCATCCAATGCTTCTCTGCTTCGAAGAAATCCTGTTCTAAATAAGATCATGAAAGCGATAGGATATCGTAAAAAGAATTTTTGCACTGGTGCTGGTTAGATGATAGTAATGGAAGCAAAACTTGCAGCGAATGTTGGAAAATGTGGAATGGTTTGTTTGATTTTTCAGCACTGATAAATAGCAAATATTTAATCTAATAATCATTCTCAGTACGTGTTATGAGATGTATGAAAATACCTTGAGATCCACCAAATGTAAAAAAGTTAAAAATGAATCGATATCCAACTGTGTGTGTGTATGATAACCAAAGACTCTTATCACGAGGGCTTTGTCTTTTAGCTTTGCACCACACGCTGTCAATCGGGCTGGCTAAAAATAAACATTTAAACTGCTAGAAGCAAATTATGAACAGCATTCAAAATAACTATGCAAAGAAGAAAGAAATGGAAAAGACACTCTTAAGCAGGTTCTTTCTGATAAGCTCGATTGCCATTTTTACAACTAAAGAAAGAAAATCTGCAACAATGAAAAGTCTGTATCAAGGTCATCTTTTCTTCAGTTATGAGATCGTGATAAACAAAAATAAAATAGGCCAGAACCACCATCAGGCACCTTAAATGAGATTCAGATTGGCAGGGATTCACATTAAATCTGGCCTACAGACTTCCTTTTTTTAATATTCATTTAATGAGATTTATTGACTGATACAAAAAAGTCTCAGTACCAGTACTGCTTTCAAACCGACACATTAAAAGCAAAGTTATTATATATAACAAACTAACAACATAGCGGTAAAAATACTTAATCACGATCTTTTTAGCTAATTGAACAAAGTAGAGGAAATAAGTGCAAAGAAACACTAGCTCTAGCTCAATTCGTTGACTTGATCTTGTGATAGCTGTTTGAAAACTGGGGGAGGGTCATCGTGCGACTTTAGTTCTCCCTACTTATGCTGGCCCTTCGATATAAGAACGACTTTTGTCCAACTCTCATTAAAAGTGGTAACTTTAGATCTGTATCAGTTGAACGTAGTACACGACCTTTTCTTTCTGAACATCTTGTGAATAAACTTCGCATGAATTCGGATGCAAACTTATTCAAAGATTTATACATAAGATTAGGAATTGTTGGCCAGTCTAGATTTTGGAAAAGTGGGGCCGCGGTAGCATAATAAGCACCGTTCATAATCATTCTTGCTGCTCAATTTTGTACCTTTTGCGAGCTTTTAATTTTACATTTACTGCTAATACCCAATACGGAGCAACAATAACTCAAATTAACCAATGAGCAAGTTTCTTTCTTTGATACTTCCTATAAAAATGTTCTGTGATGGTTCAATACGTTTAATGATGAGCTGAAAACCAACCCATTGTGTATGCTTTATTTGAAGTCCGTTAAATAGCTTTCAGAAAGTCGGATAGAGACTTCCTACCCTTTTACCCAAGAAATGTATGTGCAGTTGACAGAATTTAGGCGATCTTAGATACATTTAGAGTGTTAAATTTTGCAAATTTAACAGCACATGTGTGGTATTACGTTAACCACTACTTGCTTTTAAGTGTTCAACTTAAAACTGTTGTAACAAATTCTGCCAAAAACGCAGGATTCAAAATGGAAAAACTGTGTTATTGATTTGAGCCCTCTTTAAACTTCCGCAAACTCTCAAAATAAAATTGGCCGATTATTCCAAAACCCTTTCCCCTTTTGACATTGGTAGTATCCAAATAACAATGCACTGTGCAGTTTTGGTGCATGTGCTGTAAAATGAGGGGTGCTAATATCTAGGGTGCTAAAGTGGTCATTAATTTGTAACATATAGGGTAGAACACACTGAAGCATCCTAGAGCTAGCCCCTATCCCCATCCCACATTCAACAGCTCTACGTTTCGCTTTATCTACACAAATGTTTCTACTTTAAAGGTCGGCGAATACGAACTTAAAATGGACAGAACCCTGTTGTCAGTAGATTAGATAGTAAACAGCCCTCGACATTGGTGCAATAATATTCGGTTCTTTTAATACCTGGTTCAAATGATGTGGCTTTGTTATGATCCACCAGCATAAAAACAGCTTATCGTTGCTTTCATGCATGGACGCAGGCTTTTGCTCTGAATAATACCACCGGAGTTATCATACTTCACCCTCTTATCTGAAGTTCTTATCTAGAAGTATTATAGATGAAATTTCCGCTTTAAAGGCACTATGCTCCACCATTCAATTGTTCAGAGTAAACAACAAGCTCCGCAGCGTGTTTATGATTGAGAATTAGCGGATTGGTTATTTTACAATAGGTCTGTTGTATAGCCGAACCAATAGGAAATATAAATGGCCATCGAAACATGTTAAATAGAATCGTTTCCTTTCTCCATTGTGAATAATAAATACATTAATACTTACTTGTATCACACTGAATGCCAAAATGACGCTCCATAAAACAAAAAAACACGAACGATATATCCACAAATCACGATAATCTAATTTGTTTGTAACCAGCAGAATAAAACCTACAAAATAAATCCGAAAATTGATCAATCAGTTAAAATCGTGGAAAAATCATTTTTTCGGAAGAATACCTAGGTCAAAAGCCTTTAGAAGGCAGACAGATCCCTTGAAACATACATTAAACGTATTAATAATTTGAGCAACATAAAAAGGCTTGGTGTTATGTAAGAGGAGTAAATTAAACCTTTATAAGGCAATTTACAACAACTATCTTGCAATCATTAAACAAAAATGTGTAAAAAATAATACAAGCTCTAAAATATAGCTAAATTATAGCATTAAAGAATTTCCATCCCTGTTAAAGGTGAACTGACACGCAAAACTATTTTTTGATATAATGCAGAAAACGATGCATGGAATCTTAATTTCAAGTTTTCGGTTAATTATTATTGTCCGTTTTGACGCAATTCCGCCCTAAATGTCATGAAATTATCGTTGAGTGTTCGACCATTGTCGGCATTTCATGTGACCCAGTGCGTGTGACGTCACAAACACCATGTTTTGATTCCTTGAATGGAAATCACGCATGGACTGGACAGTTCAGTTCACCTTGTTCAGTTACTATTCGAGGAGATATACGTAGCCTTTGGTCCAAGACTCATGAAAATTCGAGGCTAATGAAATGTACGAAGGATATGTGCTGGCTGGTACTGCGTTATATTAGGAGGGAATTTATGTTTGGAAGGAATAGGCACTTTTAGCTGCTCGAAGAAATTCTCAATTCTGAAGTCAATCATGCGGACGAATGTAAGAATCTTTTCATTTTATCATGAATCTAGCTTCTTTTTCGAATAAATTCAATATATTATTACTTCGATATACATCCATATAAATCATGAACGTTATTTTATTTTGGGTTTGCAAACTCATCGGTTCACTCTAGTTACAGGAGGGCAGCGGCCTCGGAGATGAAAATTTTACTAAGTTGTTATCCTGCAAATAGCGAAGCGATCGTACCAGGTGCATAACCCCTGAAAATCTTTCATGTGATTGAATAACAAATATGCCGAAAATGAGCGACTTTAATTCGAAATCTTTACTGCGTATATTGAAGTTAACCAGGATCAAAGACCAGAGATTAACTTTTGGGGGGAGGGGGGAAGCCCTGATAAATAAGTCAAACAGCAGCCGTATTTAACAAAATATAAGTATTTTACTTAGGTTTCCAGAAAATAAAAAATCCTGCCAATATTTTATCGCTACCATTATTCGATATGTTGGCCCGTCACACACTGGGTCCTGCAAGACGGAGGAAGGGCCTCAAACGCGTTGAATAATACGATATTCTTGCAAATCTTGTTATGAAAGGTTTGTAAAGAAGTCATAATCTGTTTTCCAATCACATTGTCAGAATGGAGCCAAAACCTAATCAATTAATGTATCGATGCTCATCCGCAAAGTCATGAAAGTACCACCCTCCAGACTGCCGTGTTGTTCAAGTGATGTGAACATGGTGTTTGTGACGTCACGATTATGCGGAAGGCTCGGGCAAACTCGTCCGTGCTCGGGAAATGTTCGGTAGCTAACTTTGACGCTCAATAACTCGAAAACTGTGTTGAATATTAAAAAAATAATAATGTACCAGGTATTTTTGCTCGATATGCTTTCATTTGAGGTCAAGTTAATTTTGCGTGTCAGTTCACCTTTAAGTATCCTTTCAATATCCCTGCAACATCAAGCCATAAAAACCGAGGAAAATCGCGGGAACAATGCAGATCATTGAGGAAGAAATCAGTGTAAATGAAAAAGATTTCAAAACAAAAATGAAAAAAAACTAACAAATATCTCGTCCCGGCATAAGGGGCATTATTACAACCGAATGTAAACCTGCTGGTTTGAAGCCGACTGTGGTACTGACTTGGCGCAAATTGTTCAAAATTTCTATGTGTACATACCTACTAGAGTCATGAGGCAGACATTGAAAACGACACATGCCGTATTAAATGCGAGAATACCGTTAATTCTTGATAAATTTTGCCTTACATCTAATATGTCCTGAAATAAATGAAAAATGAGAAGTTGCTAGCGATGTAAAATCATACGAAAAAACTTAAAGGGGATCTCCCGCCAACACTTGCAATCGCCTTTTTTGGTTAACTACTACAAAGAATTGAATCTAAGAGTTTCTCTTGTTCAGACATGTTTGTTCAAAATAAGGCACTTGTCTTTCGAAAAATGAATCGAATTACGTGAAAAAGAAACGTTCGGTTTTGTGACACTGTGGTGTACGAAAAGCCCCAAGGCCTAAGCTGAATTCTGTTTACTACGTACGTTACGGTATTTAGAATAATTTTCAGCTTAGCAAGTTGATCATATAGGTTAGGGCGCAGTGCATGTTTTTTATTCAGTTATAAGGCTCTTTAAGTACATAATAATTGTCGGGCTATCAGAAGATTCGTAGCAAACCGTAGTAGAACATCGTGACGTCACAGTGTTACCGAACCCATTCGTCTTTGTTCGGCTTTTCTTAAACAGGGGAAATTCTGAAGCTTTAGAAATTAATGAATACTTTAGATCTAGTAGATATCTTTTAAGATCTTTCAAATCAATTAAATTTGATGCAACTTTTTGACTGGATAGGCTATCTAAGTGACTAACACTACTGTTCAAACATGCAAATCAAATATATCTTAATTTTTATTATCTTCGTAGCTTTCATGATATTTTTGTACAATAGACTAAAACTTGAATGATTGATTTATCGAAAGAAATATATATTCTGTGATTAGCAGAGAGGTTAGTTTGCAGATGAAATCAACAAACCTTCATAATATATCGTAGTTCTGTGTTTTTCTCCTCCAGTCGGTTCATTATACTATCAAGGTAGTACTTCAGTAGCTGGCACTGACTACCATGACTGATCACAACCGACACAATGACGCAGTTAGCAGCACATTCTGCTATGACTAGCGTAGCCGCTATTCCATACTGATAACTGCAAAATTAAAAACAAAATCATTTTAAGAAGGCATCTCCTTTGAACTAGTTCCAATTCCCTGGAGGCAGTAGCGTAGCCAGAGAGGTAAGATAGGGGGGCAAAGCGAGTTGGGCAAGGGGAAGGTAGGTAACCGGTCGTTGTGTACAAAGAATGCTGGTACTGTTCTGATGCTATTGTAGGTTGTTAGATTTTAACTTTTTGCTGACATGAAATGCTTAGAAATCCTATGGTCAGTGACGCCTAAGGCGCCACGGTGCAGAGTCGCCGAGCCCCGAAATTCGTTTATTTGTTGCTACAAAAATATAAGAGATGCGGCGCACTTCTTCATTGTCAGGTCCGTCTAGAGTAATAGAAAAGAGGCCTCATATCAATCTAAACAGCTGTTGCCAGTAATAGATGACCTTTCTCAGCCTGCTTTGTATCTGCCTCAGGGCACCCAAGCAAAACTGGGGGGCAGCCCGGGGAGTTAAAGTCTTGCAATGCCAGGCACAGAAAAGGTAGGGAGGGAAACTGGTTCCTATAAGAAAGGGGCCTTCTCTACCAGTTTTAAGTGGGAGCCAGTACAACTATTTTTGATAATTTCACTTGACCTGCATCCAGATTAGTGTTGATTTTGTCGCAAATATTGTTCTTTTTGGAAAAATATATGTTTCCCCAGATTCTCCATAGATTGGAGTATCTTAATCACATAAAAAAATTTGGTCAGAAAGCTAAAAAGAATCAAACTTTCAGCAAAAGCGCCCTTTTAAACTCAACATTCAAGACCGAATAGAACGTATGGCAGAACGACAAGCATTCATAACTCTAAAAGACCTTAAAGACAACTTCCAGAACAACGCCACCTGCAGACTGATCAATCCCACCACATAGTGTACTCATTCTTCGTACAAGAAAACATAACACAAGAAAACACACCAGAAACAGTAAAAGCCTACTTGCAAACAAATCAAGGAATTTACCAATAGCCAAACTCTCTCCAAAATTAATCATCTGTAGCCTTGTCATGCTTAATGCAATTGATAAGTGATTTCAAGTAAACTTTATCTTGTCATTAATTAATCTACGGAAAACATTTCTATTTTAAGAATCTCTTGGTATAAAAATGAGTTGAATGACGTCAACTAGATCATAGCCAATCACCTTCTTTAGTTACAAGAAGTAATCTATCAGACAGCTAAAAAGTGGCATACCTTATTTCCTCTAATGAACGCAGCCCTCTATTGAACGCCGCACCTTCAGCTAACCATTTGCAAAAAACGTTGTCCTCTGATAAACGCCGTCCTCTTTTAAATGACGTTTATTAGAAAACACATCAAACAAGAAGTAGCGAATAGTTTATACGCTTACTAGACGCTTACTATTCGAAAAACTTTAAAGATGTTTCTCATAGAGACGAGGACTCCGACGAAACAAGGATATTGACATTCCTTGACATCTCCATAACGTAAAAAAATTTTCACACAATCTTTATTTCGTGTTTTTGGGAAAAGAAAACGTTGCTTAAAGCCTGTTTTTATCTTTTTTTATCGCACTTTTCTTGTCATTTTTTATTTCGTTCTTCAACTTTTAATTTTTTATTAAACGCCACCCTCTCATTATTGCCAGCTCCTATTAAACGCCGCATCAAAAAAAATTAGACTTTGTAATAGACGCCACGGCGTTCTTTAGAGGAATACGGTAATTAATGAATACACACCTTTGAACAACAGAAGGTGTATGTTACTAATCGAATGCTGCGTTTGTTCAGCTTTGGAAAGAAGATATTACGCAAAAATGGGAAACTCTATACAATCAATGTTTGTTTTATGTACCCTTCTGGGTAGGGGCCTTTTCTTGAACAATTTTCTCTCTTCCTTTATTGTCGAGATTTGTGAAACTAGCATATAAGAATTTACTGAGATGGGACTAGCATATAATAATCACTCTCAATAGCTTCCTTCTTTAAGTTATCTCCTGCTCGGTTGTGTTTTCTAAAGATGTTGCTCCTACGATGTCATCGATGTATCTTTTGATGAGACAAGGAAAAAGGCCATTAGATGATTCGTAGATAAGCTGTTCTTGGTGGCCCAACGAAATGGCAGGCATAGCTTGGGGAGCAACATCTCTTCCTTTGGCTGATCTTCAACAGTTTATTAATTACACCAATAATTTTCACCCAGTCTTACAGTTCACGCACTTTATTACAGAAGAAAGCTTGCTCTTTTGGACATCCTCCTCACTATCTCTGGCAACGAAATCTCCACATCCATCTACTACAAACCCACAGATGCTCATTGCCTCCTTAACTACGACTCATCGCATCCTAAGAAACGCAAAGACTCGATACCCTTCTCTCAACTCCGCCGTCTCCGCCGTATTTGTTCCAATGATGAAAATTTGTTTCAAAGCAGAGGAAATGCCTTTTTTGTTCAAAAACAATAACTATCCTGACCATATTACCCAGGCAGCATTCAATAAAGTAGAATAACTTTCTCAAGATGATGCCCTTCTAAAATCCAACAAAGAAAACAACAACAACCGCGTTCCTTTCACCTTGACCTACCACCCTCTAAACAACAGCATAAAGAACATTATTTATAACAATTTCCATATTCTTATAAATGACACTGAAACAAAGAAGCTCTTCAATGCACCACCACTGCTGGCTTTCCGCAGAGACAAGAATTCAAAGGACCACCTGGTAAGAACAAACTCAAACCAAACATCCCAACAGCCTGGTGCTTTCCCCTGCCAACATCACCTCAGTCGTACTTGCACACACATTAACCAATCGACCACTATCATCAACCATAACCAATACTTCCACATCAGATCTCACTTTAACTGTTCTTCTTCCTGTGTGATTTACTGCATCATCTGCACCAAATGGCAATCTCTTTACATCGGCGAAACCTCCCATCAAATAAACAAACGTTTTGGAGAACACTTGAGAAATGTTGCTAACAAAATCCATCTCACAGAAGAACACCAAAGCGATGCAGATAGCAACATATCTAAACATTTAAACTCCTCCAATCATTCTACTGCCGACATGTCCATCCTTGGCTTATTGCATGCACTGCAAGGCACCACCAAACGGAAGACTTAGGAGAATCGTTAATTTAGCCTAAAATGTTTAGCTTTGGAGAAAAGCTTAATTTTTAGCGTTGCTCTTTATCCTAATGGTCTTAATAAACATTTTAATTTCCCTCAATAATTTCTTTTTCTATCTATCTATTACTTTCTTCCCATTCCCCTATTCTGTTTTTTCGGTTGCGTCGCATCTCGCATTCTTTTCTATTTATCAAATCTCGCCTTCTCTTTGCTCGGCTCGTTTCTTTTCTAGCCACTTGATAACGAGTACATGCTCGAAACGTCGTGTTTTTAACAATCAAACTCATTCTGGTACTCAATTTATTTGCAAACTATATTATCGTTATTCTGGACTAAGTACCACACGCAAAGTACATAATTAATACAACTTTTCACCCTTGATGACATGAGAGCAGCTGACATTAAAATCGGCATACAAAAGTTCAAGCAAAGAAGCACTTGATTTCATAATTCCTACCAGTTTTAACAACAATTCACAAAGCAATATTACGTCAATGATTAAAATTAAAATAAATAACAAATACAGGAGACCTGGTTAACAGCTACTTGTGTTTATATTAAAAAGGTTATGGTTGTCCATCAAACAAAGCTTTAAGAAAACATCAAAGAAACAAAGCCAAAACTCCTAAATCCGAAGAAACAACGCCAAAAACCTCTTAAGCCTACTCATAAACAAATAAAGAAATTTACAAATAGCCAAACTCTCTCCAAACTTAATCAGTTGTAGCTTTACCATGCTTAATACAATTAATAAGCGACTTCAAGTAAAATGTTTCTTGTCATAAATTAATCTCCTAAAAACATTTTTATTTTAAGAATCTCTTGGCATAAAACTAAGTTTAATTACGTCAACTAGATCGCAACCAATCACTTTCTTCAGGTACAAAATGTTATTTTTAGCAGTTAATGTCTCTATAAAAAAGCGTGAATGTGCCCCTGAACATGAACCTCAATTGCATTTGTGGGCAGAAAGGACACGACCGGTTACAGTTAGTGTTTCAAACGATAAATTGTGAGCTACAGAGAGAATGGAAACTAGGCATAATTATGGACTGTTGGTCATAGGCGCTACGGGATTCGTCCTCAACACACTGCAGATCACCATGATACTTAGGGAGAGAGATCGTCGCCATCCGTTCAAGATTTCGATTTTGAGTCTCGCAATTGCCGACCTGCTTATCTGCTTGGGATGCACTTTATTCACCAGCTTTACTTTTGTTGGTGACCCTGAGCTACAGCCTTATATCAGCTTCATTTATATAACAGTTGCACCTGTTTCGGTCACATGCTCTTCTCTTCATTTGATTTTCATTACGCTGCAGCGACTGACAGCAGTCCGGTTTCCTCTAAGCTGCAACCGCATCATGACTACAAAACGATGCATTCTAATCTTGCTGATGATATGGGTCATTTCAATGACACCAGTTCTCTTTTCAGGGAAACGCAGGTACTTGATGGCCGCTGCCACACTGATATGTGGAGTTGTGCTGGCAGTGGCTTACAGCTTTATTGGATACCTTCTTGCGAAACGTGGCAATATCGCATCGTCAGCTGCCCAGTCATCTCAAAACACGTATGTCCTTGCATACGCGATAACGCTTATTTTAGTCTTCGTTTTCTGCACCTTTCCACTGAGCTTTCGGATTATCACAAAAACAAAAACGAAAACCAATTACGAGTCAAATCGTGGCGTTGTTGCAATGAGTCTCTTGTACTGGCTCAATCCATTAATGGACCCGATGGTCTATATCTTGCTGAAATTCTTCAAAAGAGGAATTGCCAAATGCGGTCGGAAACAAAAAAAATGGTTGCCTTTTCAGCAAATGATAGAAGATTCAAATGTCAATCATCAAACAGTGTGACTACTTGTTCCAAGGCTTGATTACAAACTGTCACACTACAGTTATTCACTATCAAACTACAGTCAGTCACTTACATCCTACTGTCAAACTGTCATTCAGCCATGAAGAAAGTGATATGTGTATAAAGGACAATGTCCAAAATAACTAGCAGTTCATTTCAAGCATGCTCAAATTGACTGTATATCGTCTATATATCGTATGTTTATTTATCGTAAAGAAACTATTGTGATTGAGTATTTTCCACAACGTTCTCCTCTTCGAGCTGCACCATATATGTATTGCACCGTCAAAACTAAAACCTTACAAACTATGTTGATGTAAATTAAATGGTAGGTAGTCTGTCGCTGTGTACGAAGAATTCTCGTAGAAGACCACTGTATGACCTATGCTATTACGAAGACAATTATGCAATTTATAGAGCCCTTTCTTCTGTATAAAGAGTACTCATTCTTCGTACACAAAAATGGGGGCTTCGGAGATACTTTTCACCATGGGGGAGGGGTTGGGTCCACTGTGCTACTGCCTAGAGACGCTCAAGTAGCACGCCAATACCAGTAGCAGGAATGCCAATAATCTCATGAAATTATAATAAAAAAGATAAAATTACTAGGAGAATACCATTGTTTGATAATAATAGGAACAAAAGAGAGGGTTCATTAGAAAAATGGTTTTCAAAATTTTTGGAGTAGCACGGACCCCCTAAAAACACTTGTAGCTACGGACCTTGCCCCTGATACGAAAAATATCCAAGCATTTGCAAAAACTTGGTTATAAGACGAGGTATAAATATTCCCACTTTTCTTTAGATATACGCTCTATAAAGATTTGAGGAAAGCAAAACGAAGAGGGTTTAAATAATTTAATGATTGAATGCTTTCAGTTTATCAAATAGGCCTTTGGTATCACAAAATTTGATAATAGCAGGGAAAAGCAGAAATATGGCGATTAGCATGCTTTTTTCAAATTTAGTTCCTCCTTCTTCAAATTTAGCTAGCTTTTTTGCTGTGGCTTCCGTGGCACTTGCACTTCTGTCATGTTTTAGCATGGATTCTAGCTTATACAACTTTCCTGCTTTTGTATGCAGATAGCTTCTAATTTGGGTTAGTTAGAATACAATCAAAACACACATATAAGAAACGCATTTTTCCGGAACAGGCCGCACGGTTTTTCAAACATCGATAAATCTTTGAAAAAAGACTGGTGAGTTTCTGATAAAAATGAGTTTCCTTTAAGATAAAGAAAATAGCACAACCAGCCCAGAAAGTATTGACACATACACTATGAAAGAACGTAGTGCATTGTTACAAAGCAGTGTTTTAAATTCAGTAAATCAAAATCTAATTTGTTTTTTGGCAAACTTACATTTACATTTTTTCGCAAACTTTTGTTCTGCACTTATCTAGAAACTTGAAAACATTCAAGCACAATAATTCTAATATTTTTGCTCATAACTTTGAAAAGGTCAGTCTGCAATTTTTTTATAAGTGAGTTTACTATATGCGGCTTGTTACTGAATACGAGTTTAAATTTTATCTTGATAACAGAGATGCCGGAGAAGGGGGGCGGGGGGGGGGGGGGGGGTCAACCACCCCTGTTGCCTTTTGATAGGAGGGGCAAGAGGGGCAGAGTACCCTTTTCATGAACGTGCCCTTGAAACCGGCCAATTATAATATTCAGAGAGACTCATGTGAAATTCTGATTGTAGTTAACTGGGAGTTATCTTTCAAATGCCCTTTTACTTGAGCCTGCCCCCCCCCCTTGCCCCTTGGTCTTTCCGGCGTCCCTGCTCGATAACACTCACATTAGCTTGTCATTTGACATTCCAGTAGTTGCTGCTAACCCGAAAACGTAATGAAAGTAAACAGCTAGGCCAGTGGCACAAAGCAGCCAGAAAAAGCCAATGTACAAGTTTAACCTGAAAATACAACACAAATGGTTCATTCACGTGACAACCAACTTCCAATAATTATGATCTATGTCAAATCATTCCTGTGAATACTGATACTGATAATCGAACAAATTTTAATTTTTTTAGCAATTTAGTAAAAAAATGGCCTGTTGCAATATTTTTGGCAAAGAAAGGACAGCTGCACTGAATTTATATTAAGTTGTAATTATGTTAATGACGATTGAAGTTAATGAATTTCAATGTCTTAAATGAAATAAATTTATACTTTCTAGCGTATAAAGTACCAACAAATCTATACTTATTATAGATTTCATAATATCAACACCAAGTAAAAACATTGAATAAGGCTTTAAATAATCATTGCTATAACATAGTTCAATGCTTTTGTGGAAAGAAAGGCAACTCTGAGTTTCACGCTTAATGACATCATAAGGCATATTGTCAAAATCAAATTTCCACTGTAAACAGAGCTATCAAAAATAATTCTAAAATTACCGTAGCATTCTTGTGATTTGCTGAGGCTTAGAGCTTTGCAGATAAACCTAAAATGGATACAGAGAACTGAAAATTAAAATAAAATAACAAAAACAACAAATTATACATGGTGAAATAAGCAATAAGAAAAAAGCGAAAAATAAAACTTGCAACATATCGTATAACTGATTATGACCATAATGATTTGATGAACTTTTGTAGTTTCAAAATTCGAATAATCATTTGAAGATTTAAAAAAGTGATGGAATTATCTTTATATTCAAGTCAAGATAATACAAAACAATAAACAAGCAAAATGACTCAATTAATATATCAGAGAGGGCGTTTAAATAAGAAGGGGCACGTCATAGAGGACTTGTAGTGACCATTGACACTTAAAGTTACTTCCTCCTTTGTATCGGTCATTTCAACCTCGAAATGTCTTCGTACCTTCAGTCATCTAATCAAGTATAGGAATTAGTCCTTCATCGCAAAAATCAACTTCCTATAGATTTTCCGGATATGAAATAAAGTGAAAAATACAGCTTGCCCTACCTTTTCCATCAGGGCATACAGTCCTTCGCTTTCTTGAATTCTGAAGTGATACAGCCCAATGATATAAGCTATGAAATAAAGTATATCTGGGACAATGTATGTGCCGAAAAGATGGTGACAATTAGTTGGCTTCTTTGGATCTGAAGGGTCAATTGCTGTAGCATTCAGTGACTGTGCTGGTACTAAAGAGCTCCAGTTGGTCATATTGGAAATTGGAGCGATTGTTGTCATTGGCTGCAGGCAAAGAAATGACAAAATTCGGCATTTGTACTCTTAAAATAATGATTTAAAAAATGGCAAACAACAACTTCTCTAAAATCAAACTCTAAAAATTATAAAAACTTTTTAGAATATTAAATTCAGTTCCAAAAAAATTTTTATTAAGAGGAGGACAACTTTCTTGGATTAGGAGAAATTGCAGCAACTGGAAAGTCAAATTACGAGACTTAGGCAGATAAAACAGGAGTATGAAAATCCAGCATCTCACCGGCCTTGTCGGTGCTGTAGTTGGTGTTGGTTGGTCCATTGAAAGTCTGCCTTGACATGTCAGAACCCTTGCTATATACCAGACCATGAGCAGCGATATGATTAGCAGGGGGTAGACACAGTTGACGACTGACCAAAAGCACTGAAAATGAACTGAATTTGGAGCGAACGGTCTCCATGCAATCTAGAATTTGAAAAGGATTGTTTTCAAATTGGACAAGCAGGAGCAAAATATATTATTCAGGAGGTCGGAAAGCATGGGTACATGAGAGAGCATTAAAAATGAGTGACAAACAAGTGTGACGTCATAAGAAATACATTTTCGGAAATTTAACTATTTACTACATGCTCCTACAGAACATTATGAAAAACCTTTCAGTATGCAAAATCAGTAAAACATTTGAGCAAATTAACTGGGATATAGCAGGCGAAAGAGCTTTCCTGACTGACCTTTTGATTTGGCCGGATTTCAGAATCAAGTACTGGAATTTGATGAGGATAGAGCCAAGGGGTTAAAGCGGTCATATCTCAGTCAATTTTGTAACTTACCTATCTAATTTTTACATAATTATCATTGAGCGTATGTAAACCTTTTGATGTTATCACTTTGAACGAATGAAAATAAAATCTGACAGTTGCTACTCATTGACTTGACTCATTGACAGTCAATAGCGAGCTTGCTCATCCAATTTTATAATTTTAACAGCTACCTCATGTGCCCCAAAAGGCGGGCCAAGATGGATGGCAATAAAAACCATTACAGTTGTACTCCTACTTCTTATGTTCAAAAATTGTTAGTCCAGGGTAGACAGCCCTATTGCAAAATTATGCTTCACAGAATATGAAAATGTTATTTCAACTTCAAAATCATCAATAACGTTTACAGGTCTTAAAATCCATAGAATTCTTGTTTGTCATCCATTTCATTCACAACTTTCACAATGATTACAGAGATGTGCCCTCCAATTAAGACAATGCAGAGTACAACCCTTCCATTTAGGAGTAAAAAAGCCTTTGTCAGATAATTTTCTATCGCAGCTGGAGAGGTTTTACTAACTTTCAGGTAAAAGTGTGGTAAAGTAAGAATTAAGGGAACAGGAGCTCCAAATATCATAACATTTTGTCTATAAAATAACACTTTGCCTTCAAAAGGTAATGATGGGACAGTCAATGTTACCATGCAAAAGCAAACCCTCAAACAAAGCCAATAATAATTTGAAAAAAGGTGTGTCTTATACACAACCAAATACGGTACTTAAGTAATTGCAAACAGGTATTAAAAAATTTACCAGTGAAAGCATTTTGTAGTAAGGATGAATCATCTTGCTTTTGCATTTTTGAAGATTTGATGTAACAATATTGCAGCCAAAAGGTAGACCTTGTATGGATCCCTCATACTGATCTCTGATCTAAAATGTAAAAATGTAAAAAGAGAATCAATTAAAAAAGTCAGTTAATTACCATGCACTCAGTTACCATGCTTAATAGATAAAAAAGGTATATCATGGTCCCAGTGTTTCTTTTATGAGGTTATTGTTAAAGTAATTGGTTAAATGCCATTCATAGCCAGAACCGTATAATGTCATGTCTATTTCTGATGTGGATGGCATATAATATTGTATTTTGTTTTTGTGTTTTTAACTGTGGTATGGAAAAAATTTGTGCAAAGTTATTCTTTATAATATTTAAATTTTTTCTTGTTAATGCAGAGCTCCAGGGTTTATTTCATCGAATTTTTATCACTGCACATATTCAAAAAATATAAGAAATTTGGGAGTTGCCTTTCATGGCTGTAGTGTATGATATTTACCTATGTCAACTTTTCAAATTACACCACCTCTCACCCAAGCTTTTAAAAAGAATTGAAAAAAGTTATTTAGGTTTAAACCTTTATTTTAATAACAGTACTGAAAGGAGAAAAAGGAAGGACAAAAGCAATTATTTTCTAGATACTGAACAAATTTTAGAGAGTTAGTAGAGTATGGTAATTGTTACTGTTATGTTCTTAATATTATAATGCTTATATATCAGCTTTTTCTAGCTACTGCAATCTTTATTTTTCATGCTCAAACTCTCAACAGTTTTATCACTGCACAAATAAGTTATCACTACATGTTGAAATAAACTCTGCATAGCTGCCAAGTTTCAGAAAAGTCAGGTGCAGGTCCAGTTCCTGCAAAGGTACGGGATAGACTCGCATATTTCCAGTTCCTGCAAAGTGAGGTGGGGTAAATGGATGTAACTCTGAGAAAATTCTTGAAACCACCCTCTTTCTATTTTACAAAAGCACCCTTTTTTTGCACATGTCCACTTTATTGTATACCTCTTTTAAACTGTCTAATTTATTCAACAAATGCTACAAAAAATTAGGACTTCCTCTCACCCATTATCATCCCTTATAAGAAGATTTAGGTAGGCTATATTTTTATTACAGTGGAGGGAGTAATTAAACCCACAGTGGAGTGTCAGAACTTTGTTATCCATCCACAGTGGGGTGTTAGAACTTTTTATCTATGTTCTCCATCCTTAGCATTATGGTCAATAGAAGCAACAACAAAGAATAAATAAAATGCTTAAGAATCAAAATAATTAATATGAAGATGAATGCTTCAAGAAAGACAGAAATGTAGGAAGCCTGAGGATCAACATTTTGAATCATTGTATTCTTGTGTGAGGTTCTAGTCATGAAGTTCAGTAATTTCCTATATGTCTCCGTTATAGCCTTTGAGTATACACAGCATTTTCCTCCCCAGAGTAGCCCATATAGCTCATAATATGTAGTGATAACTTTTTATTGGAATATATGGAAAATTGGCCAGTATTGATACTAAAATATCCCTTGAAATGATCCAGCCTGTAAATGTTCTTAAGGAAGTGTTAAATTCAAGGTAATATAATTTGATATTCCCTTGTAATTCCAAAAAGTACGACACTTATAAGCATAAAGTAGTATGCAAATTGGCAAAAAAGACAAACCAAAACATCTTAAATTTTCAAAAGATAAATTAACATACCACAATGTCACTGGCTTCAAGAAGATCAGCATAACTTGAGCTGACACTTCCTCTAGAGTCTGTGCTACCATTCTGAAAACTAGATGAATGAAGATGTCAACAAAATCTTACGACAATGCCTCATGATTGCATGAAGCATGAAACTCATCATGGCAAACTCGGGACCATCCTTTTCTATACAGTAAAGCATGTTCAGCTCTGCCTATATGGCTTAGATTATTTCATACAAAAAATGTCCTAAATGTTGCTGTAGCTGAAGCCATTAATCAGTATAATATAGGAAAAGCGATAACTCAGTCTTTGATTAATAAAAATAGGCTGTGTGCCGCATTTTGCATGTTGTGATAAACTTGCACCTGCAACAGTGTGGAATACCAACAACTTTTTATCTGCTTTTTTCATTCCATTTATCGAGAAATATAAGGTGCTGCTCTAAAGAGGACAAGTCCTCTTTAAGGTTGTGTTAAAGAGGTTTTGTGCTACAAACTAGACAGAAACCAAGGAAATTGATGGAGAAACTGTTCTTGCTCTCTTTTGAGGCTTTCTTACCATTTGATAGTAAGGAAAATAACTCAAGGATACGAGGACTTTCCTCAGATCAAGGGTTTTTCTCCTAATCAAAGGATTGTGTCAGGCCTTTGGTAATGATTGAACAAAATCCCTTGATTGATGGATGAAGTTTCAAAAATTGCAATTTGCAGAAAAACTCCTGTGCCAGGTGAGAAACAGAGTGACATTTTGTTTTTTACCATTGTCATAAAAAAATTCACTGTACCGTTTCAAAAATAATAGCACCCTTCAGGTTAATTGTAGTACTTTTCAAGATATCTCTTGGCTGGAGGGTAATTTTAGATTTTATGAACAGACACACTTTATTTTAGATTCAGAGAAAAACCCTTGATTCTCATATCAAGGGATGCACGCCTTGATTTGGCTACTTTTCACTAAAACATACTTTTTGGTGCCTTTGTTAAATCCTGTATGGGGAACACTTAAACACCTTGGACAACTTAAACACCTTAAATTGTTAAGTGCATTTACATTTATGTTACATTTATAGAAACTTCAAAATACACTTTAGAACTTTAAGGCTGTTGAGTTTTAAGAAATTTTCTTCATGAATTTATTGCTTTGCATGTGCGATATTTTACACACCGATATTTGCATGTGTGATTGGATAAATTGGGCGTACATTGAGGCATTCACCTGCTATCGCCTCTAAGGCCCCATCCACACACTGTCTGATATTTTTGAAACTGCAATTACTTTTATCTGCATTCAAAAATATCCACACTATAGGTCCACACTATGGGTCCACACTATGAGTGTTTTCAAAAATATCTTTATCCACACGGAAACACAAAGCCAAATGAAAATGCTTGAAATTCAGCTATGTATATGTGCAATTTAGTTGGTATCAATTTTTCATTTGCTTTGTTTACTACTGCTGCCTAGCGATAATAATTTCATCATGTCGAAAATCACAGAGAAATGGCAAATCTTCAGAAAATAAGACTTTAGTGAGTTGTTTCAAAAATGTCCGGTCACTGAAGTTTGACCAGTCATGTAGGCTATGTGTGGACGGAAAGGTAAACAGATGAAAATTGGACGGAAAGTAACTGGATGAAAATATTTGTATTTTCAAAAATTTCTGTCACAATGTGAAATGGGGTCTAAAATTGTCACCTGTATAGCCAATAAACATACCCTTGGTTTGCAACAGAATGTAGCCTGCTCATTCTGTTAGACGTAACATCAGTCAAGTTCATCAGATTAGTCTTTTGATTTCTGAAATGGAGAACAAATACAATTAGTAGTGATAGGGGGTGTGGGGCATCACAACCCTTGGAACAAGAGTTTGTCAAAAATTGTGTAGTTTACAAATCTAGCAATTACCACTCCACAAAGAATTTGATTCTTAAAGAACATCTAAAGAGAACATGCCTGAGAAGAAACAAGTCAAAAAATTTCTTATCCTTCACCAGTTACTTAAATCAATGTTGGGCAATGGTCCTGCCTCTAATTTACGGGATACGCTATATTGCAATTAATTAATGGTAATACTTTTTTCACATTCTTCACATTGGTAACAGGCTATTTCACCAAACTTGGTGACTGATTGGGACTATAAGGTGCATCACAAGACTCTATCCTAGGCCTTTATCTCCTTAACATTCCTATTAATGATGCATTTGAAAGAAACCAAATGCTTGTACTCATCGACATCTGATGCCAGAATGGCATTGTTTTCATTCCATCAGTAACTTCTACCACTGAATGAATGGCTTGTAAGCTCAAATCAATGTACAGTTGCTTAAATCAGGGCTTGGGGGTTAAGCCTTCCCTTGCAATTTATAGAGGGGGCCTAACCATCACTGGCAGCTTTCTAAAGCAGAACAGACTGGAAATTGCAAAACAGCAGTATACTTTCTTTGTGAAAGAGTACCAGTTGCTAGCATCAGTGTACAATATTGGTCAATTGCAAATTTACACAACATGATTTTTCAAATTAAATTTTGATGGCCCCACAAAATAGGCAAGATTTTTTTGTAGCCTCAGAAAGGTTTGGCAGAATTTCCCATGGCCCATCAAAATATCATCCACCCTCATATAGAAGATACTTCATGACCACTCTCTAATGACGGCTTGCATCTGCAGACTGAGCATACCGATGCTCAATTGCATTTCATATTTCTCTAGGTTTTAACCCCAATTATTTCCATTTATTTAAGATTAGAATGTATTAGGTCTGAATAAGCCCATTTTCTATTGTTTATGAACTTTGTTTACCAGTTGGTTGACCTACAAAAAACAATACAAAAAACTGAAGATTGCACAAGGTTTCTTCCCTCAACTCACATTGTAACCAAAGAGGACATAAATCCTCGCCAATCCGATTAACCTCAGATCTCAAAACACACACAACACAACAAACCTCCAATCCAATGTGACAAAAGTAACTTGATCCGTATGTTGCGAAATGAGTATAGGATATGCTAACAGTACTCAGATTTGCGTGTCAGAAAAAGAAATGAAAGCCTCAGGAACGTAAATTAAAAAAGGATATCTAAAATGCATTAACATTAACCTAGGACACCAAAAAAAGAAAAAAGAATTTCTCTGGTTGACGCGTTACGCAACGGTAAAATAAAAGTTTATAAACTTGAAAAATAACATACTTAAATGCTTGAATATTTAACAGAAGCACAGATATCTTCGTCTTTACAATATAGCTTCAAAGAAATTTGAAGTTCAGCATCATCCATGTATCAAAATGCCCCCAGATACTCACAGCGTGCGTCCAGACTCACCTTCGCAAATTCTATTTACATCATATAGATATACTTCATGTATGATTCACGAATTCTGTGTTTGTTTACGCTGGTACTGAATTTATTCGCTCAATATATTAATAATTATCGCTTTATAACAAATATATTATCCACAACATAAAAATTCAGAAAATTGTATGCATTTGTCAAACTTAAATTTATTAGTAAGTCTGCTCTTTTTCTGAGAAGAACGAGGTTCGATTTGTTAAAAAGAAACAATAACGTGTTTTGAAATTTTGTCTCCTGTGTACTAAACAACAGAATGTACTACTCACCAGTGCTAATAAAAATGTCATGCAAAATTGCTGTAAAGTCGTCTTCTAAACAATTGATAATATTTAGAAAAACCAGTGATGGCAAAAGACCAATATTAACAACACCAGGGGCGGATCCAGAGCAATGAAAAACACTCACTACAGAGGCGATGAAAAATTTTCAGAAATTGGTGACTAGTGTACGCTGTATACAACAATTTCAGACCCTAGCTACTGATAGAAGGCTCTCCATTCACTTTGTTAGGGAATTTTCACAATAATTGTTGTATACTTTGAGGTAATCCTTGAAGTAAATTAACCTATAAGTCTCAGAAACTTTTTCACCTGATTCTCTTTCTTGAAAAGGGGCGAAAAATTTCCAAAAAAGGGGCGCCAGACTTGCTTCAACTCGGCGAGGGAGAGGCAACTGCCCTTAGTTGCCCCCATTGAATCTGCCACTGAACAACACCAGACTATTCCAAATGATAGGAACATCGAGCATCGGAAAAATTGTCTAGCAAAAACCAGTATACTCTGGAGATTTCGTATGAATCCAAGACGGGACATTTTCGTTTTTAGCCAGAAGTGTGCTAATTCAAGTTTAGATTTATCTCTAGGATGCTAGCACCACTCGATTAACTGCACATGTCCAAGTATCTGAGTAGTAGCACAGTGCACAGGCACAGCGGAGCGTTGAGAAAAGTGGGGGGTCTAAAAAAAGTGGGAGAGCCTAAAACCGAATAAAAAGTGGCTTGACTGGTGATTCATTGGTAATTTTTTTGCATTCTCAGGCTGGGCAAAAAGTGGGATGGCTATAGCCTCCCACCCCAGTCCCCCTTCTACGCGGTGCCTAGCGCACTGTTAATTTTACCAAAATTCAAGGTTAAAAAGGGAGAATGCAACTTTTTAAAGCCTCACCATTTCATCTAGAATGTTTGTGAGCGTTTAAAAAAACTAAAAGCAATAAGACGTTGCCTGATTTTTTGCATTCTGATGTAATTTGTCAGATTTCAGTACGCCATTTACGATTTGCCAGCTTAAATGCACATTGTGTTTCTCTTGAAATCTATCAAATGTACAAATTGTCGACTCAAGAAAATAGAGAAATCGCCAAAATTTTGGCTAATTGTTACAATACCGAGATTGTTAACCGTTAGTAGCACATTCGCTGGTATCTGCGGTAATAGGGTACATGAAATGTTCTTCTTGGTATGATATACATGCCCCCCTATTCCAACGCAGCTGTTATGATTATTTGTATGCAACTCGACATTACATTTAGTACGTAAACTGCACAAAAAACCGTAAAATCGTTTAAAGTTAACTATCTACATTTCATTACCAATAATAAACAAAGAAAGATAACAAACTAACCTATGTGTAAATATTACACATACAATCTTTGCTATCCAAGTACCTTGTTTGCTTTTTGAACCCCATGTTAAGCGTTGTTATTTTTCAGTCCTTACTAAAAGCATTCTACAATAGATTCCCTCTTAAACGAAGGAATTGTTTTTCATGGAGCTGAGAACCCACCGAAGGGAGCTTGCAAAGTTACTGTCACTTAATATCGAGGGTTTTGGGGCATCTTTTTCAATTAAAAATTTCCCCGTGTGCTTCTGGACAAAGAAGGGTTTTTTTATCTTTAAATTTCAACCATAAGCATACCTAATTTTAAGGTGCAGTGAAAGAAGCTAGTTCATTGCACATTTCATGAGGGTCTAGGGGGCCCATAAAGCAATGCATTTCACTGTAAGGATGGAATTAATCAAAAGTAACGAAAGAGTGCTTAAAAATAATAAAGCCTAAATGATATAATTGTAAAAAAATAACAAACGATCGTAAGAGAATGTCTGCAATAAAAATTCTGATATCCATTTCAAGCCCATCTTAAGGGCATGGTTGCCAAAATGTTCAGCTCGCACCGCTCTGGGACGGCCTCGTCCTTTATGTTTCTCAGTATAGGTGTGACCAGAAGAAACTTCTTAAGGACCCTGACCAAAACCCCCAATTTTTATCAGATGTGCGGTAATAAATTTTTCTTAAAACTAGGTATGTTTTATGTAGTACAAACATCGTTATATCTTTTCAAAATGATGTTATCTTGTTCACCCTCTAGCATAAAATCGTTTTTTTTTTCTGAAATTTTTTTGCAAATATTTTTAGTCAGAATTTCGATCAAGTTTTATGATACTTAAAGGCAAGATAATTGTGCGTAACACCCATCTATTACGAAACACTCTGTAAGTGTTAAATAGCTAGATAGTGTCTTCAAAAATACTATTGTCTCATACCACCAGAATTATACCACCAGTTCAATAAATACCACCAGAAAAATACTTCTAAAGGAGATCTTCCCATCTTTAAAAGTAGGATATTCGAACAGCTGTTTAAAATTGAGAGCAATTTTTGTGATTTCTTAAGCTTGGTTCCCACTAGGCGACTAAGTGCGTTCAAGTGCGTTCATCTCTAATCCTTTAATTTAATTAAAGATAACATATAAACCTACCGAGGCATTCCCACTTGCAAAACATAAACATTCAACTAGCTGTGTGAAGACAAGTCAAAATACCAAAATGTCTAAATGTCGCATTTTATAGACTCTGGGACATGCATTCAAACACTAAAATAACTAACATTTTTGCTGTTTTATCACTTATAAATTATGCAATTGTAAGATGTTGTAACCCTCTCTTGAAAATTATGTAAAGGCCATTGTTAGCCACACTATCCGATCAAGTATAGCAACAGGATCGCAACTTAAGTTCCCTTGAATTTTCGTGACACAAATTTCCAAATTCTTTTCCGTGTACATGTTCTATGCTTTCAGTTTATGGTCTCTCGTTGGTCATTTCAAGTAATCCTGATTGTATAGCTCTTTTCAAAATTTACAAGTTAGCAGAAATCTGTTAATTGGCAATGTTTTATTGATCACAAAGTGCTAACAGTCACGAAATTGATCTCATGCGTTGCTACAGTTGAAATTGCCTTATTTTGGCATTACATTTGCACCATACTTGTTGGTTGATGAATGAAACACTCCTTGAATTTTTCATCTTCTTTTATGTTTAAATGCTCAGATCAAATTTTTTTGATCTTGGCGTTTAACTTTTTTGAGCGTTCAAGTGCGTTTATCTCCTCCAAGTTAACGCCCGGAGGATTCCCACTTGGCGTTTAACTTGAACGCTCAGAGATGAACGTACTTGAACGCACTTAGTCGCCTAGTGTGAACCAAGCTTTAAAGACGATTTCTTATAAAAATTGTGTGCAGAGCTATGATCGTGCTTGCTGTATTTACCTATTACAGGCCTAGCCTCTAATAAAATCCTCCCTGAAACAAATCCTGTAATAATTTCAAGAAAGAATATTTGCAGAAAAGCTGTCTGGCTCGGGGTTTTCTAATTTCCTTTTTTGCTATTCATATTTCAAGCCAAAGCTTAAATGTTTTTTGCTTTCAAGCATCTCTTCGTGCATTGTCATCGCAATTAAATTCTTTCGTGGTGCCATCTATCCCTTGTTAATATTTATGACAACTTTTCATAATTATACAGGTTAATTTGTTCAGTAGCTAAATATACTATCGACATTAAAGACCTGTACCTTTTCGCTTGTGATTCTCTTCTAACTTTCAATAGTTTGTTATTTAGAACAAAGAACAAGAAAAACAAAGAAAAGAAATAAACTCTAGTTTGAAGTGAAAAGATATAATACAAAGACTGGGAGAAATAGTTTCACATACAAGGCAACAATGATTTGGAATTCTATCCCAGACCAAATTAAGGACGCAGAAAATTTTCAAACTTTCAAAACAAGACTAAGAAAGGTGCGTCAGACAATAAACGACTCCGCTTTTCAAAAAGAAATATCTGGATTTTTAAACAAAGAGAATGATTTTAAATAACTGTCAAATATTCCCCCAGTATTTCAAATTTATTTCCGATGGCGAACTGTGGTCTATTTTGCACAACAAGGCTAAATCTCAACTTACTGTTGAAATACTCCTTCTGTTTGGAAAGCATAATCTTAAGTTTAGCTTAATGTACATAATGCAAGTGTGCCAGGGACTAACATATCTCCTCTTGGTCCACCGTATTTATCATATTGCAAGAAGGCACCTTTCTGCTTTCTCGAGGATGTGTCTGGTCAATTTGATAAAAGTGTATTCAGTTCACAATATGACACAACAATTTTTTGGCAGTACAGGATTTAAAAACGGCTCTGCAGAAAGCAACAACATAACAAAACACACACTCTGGGTGTGAGACGTGGAGAAAAGCATTTCTGTTTTTTTTATCTAGCATCTATACCTTCTAAAATGTTAACTGTTATCATACATATTCAATATACAAACCCTTAAAGTTTACATACTGCCAATAATATAGAAGTATTATAAAGTTTTATCTTCATTGGCAGTTAAGAAAATATATTTGTTGAGGGTCTAGCCACATTTTGCACTCAATGACTTCAAGCCTTCTTGGCAGTGGCCCTCGCAGACACCAAATGCCAAAAATCGTCTCTTCATATCATCTTGAACGTTTTGAGAACTACAACTGCCTCTATATTGATACGCCTCTGCAAAGTGTGTCAACATAGCTTCTGTGACAACATCTAAAAGAAGATAGAGCATTTCCTTAAAACATACTCATTTTTTATAAGAAACAGGTTATAAGAAACGGTAGGCTCAATTTTTCGAAAGTTAAGAAACAACCCTACCCAAATTGAAAAAAGCTAAGAAACCTTTATAATTTGCAGTTTTAATTTTCCGAATTGACACTCGAAACAGTCTTGACATTGAACATCACTGTATATTGCAACACTACACTTCACATGCAGTTTGCATTTATCTCAGTTAATTGCATACTCAAGAAGTTTCCATTTAAAAATTTGTTTTGAATTCAATTTGACAGTGATGAAGTTCAATGAGCTTAACTGTTCACAGATCTCAACAGAGTTAGTCATTCTAGGAAAACAAAATTCCTTGATCACTTTGTTAGTTTATCTCTGAATGTGAGTGAACTATTTATTTTACCTTGGAAGCAAGTTTAAAAAATTCATTACCTAAGAAATTTAAAAAAACTTATAAAAAACTTTGATAGAAAAATGGCCAGAAAATTTAAGGAACTGCCTATCAGCACCGGGCCTTAGCTTCTTATAAAAAAATACGTGTAGAGCCTGCATCACTGCTTTCATGAAAAATAATCATGGCATTCGCTATAAGGAAGAGCTTTTCTATCCCTTCTATAATTTTTTCTCTAAGAAACGATTTTATATAAGAGCAGTTCTTTATTTATTAGAAGGGTGAGAAGCAATCATGAGAACCAACATGAAAATATTTTCGAATACAGGATCCCCAAATAATCAAACTAACAATACGGTGCACGTGATACATTTTGGTGAAGGTTGGAGATATGGTTGTCTATCCTTCATTTGACAAATTTGTTTCAGTTTCTGTGACAGATAACTCAGCTGTAGAAAATGTTATCTATTTTCAGACCCTTATTATAATAGGAAAATACCAAATTGACTAATTTCTGATACACTCATAATATACTTACGAACACAGTCCGGAACAGGAACAAGATCCGGACCTGGTTCCACTGGATCAGGCTCCCATTTATCATCCCTCTTCACATATCTTCCCGGAAAGACAATAGCCTGGCCATTTTTTAAAAGAAAAGAATTTTCCGGGCAGAATGCTACGGCAACAGTTTCTTCCTTGTTGATAACAAGCATACCATTTTTCGGTGCGTTGAGTTCTGAACTGCAACCTGGGAAGAACACCAGAGTTTTGAAAGAAAGGAAATAAAAGAAATAAGATAAAAGAAAAATAAAAGAAAATAAAATAAAATAAAAGATGAAAGATGATAAGATAAAAGAGAATAAAAGAAACTTACGCAGACATTCCTTTTGGGGATATTTTTTTAAGCTTGGTAGATTCCTAGGCCATTTCAAATGCTAAAAAATAGCATCCATACGCTCGATATTTTCAATTTTTGAGATTTCAATTTGAGTTTATACATCTTACACAACGTAGGATTGGTCTAAACGCTTTGAGCTGTCATAGTTAGAAACGCATCACAGACAGAAATATATATATTATGTGCACTTAATGATAATCACATTAGAATATTTGAAAAAAAAATAAATAGCTTTTCTGTTGATTAGCTCTTGGTGTGGTTAAGAGCTCTTGGTGTGGTTAGGGTCTGGGGGCAGGGTAAACATACAAATAAAGGAAAAAATGTATTACCAGCATTTAGGATAACTGCAGCCATTACTGCACTAAGGAGAAGTGGGGAGTTCCTCGACATTTTGGTTTTCATGCTCCAAGGCGATATCTGAAAGATAAGTGTTAGCAGCCATGTAAATTATGGGTATACTTTAAACAGCAAAGAAACTGAGATGTAATTGATTTCTGAATTCACAGTTACGATGACAGAATTACGATGACAGAAACCTTTTTAGATAATAACTTCTTTATCAAATATTCTAACGACATGCTTTTATTCCTCATAGATACATAAGCAAGAAAGCTCCAAAAGGAAAAAAAGCTTATAAAATAATTTTAAGCAGTAAGTACCATCGTATACATTAGAAAGTCTTAAGTATCAATGAAATGTCACTGCATGATACAGGATAGCCCAAGATCTAGTGAGAGGCTCTTTGACACAAAATGCAATGCTATAAAATAGGCGACATTCAATATTAAGAAGTATGTGAAAAGGAAGAAACGCAGGATATGCTGTCCGCCAGATTCTGTGAATCTTGCGATGATTATTAATACGAATATGAAATATAATCTATTTTGAAATAAGATTTGACTTCATTAGATACTCATCGTCGTGTTGCTTTGTTCCCGACTATTACTCAATATTAAACTCGTGTTACCAAGATGAAGTAAAAATGAAGAGTACCTTTCGCGATGTTAACTTTCAAAAGCGGCAGATTCCTATAAGTTGCCAATAACTTATAGCATCTCTGCTGATGTTAAGACTTGGCCAAGCTCCTTTTATAATGTTACCTGCTCCTGAACTTTAATACTTATCCCACAATGTAGGCGTACCAGGCATGATTTAACAAATCAAAGCTACGCTTTTCAAGTTGTGAGGTAAATACATCGATAGCTGTGTATTCAAATCGATAGTTGTGTATTCAAGGAAATTGGGATCCTTTTCCGGCTCTCGAATGGTAAGAAGCCTCAGTTGTGCAGCTGTTGTGGTTCAGACACAACAAAATTGAGCAATAAGTTCCGCTTTTACTTCGTATTGCTCAAACAGACAATCATATGCTATTATAACTTTTAACATTGTTTCCAAGTTATTAAACCAAAATACCGGACAAAAAATTTGAGACTTTTCAAGAAATGTTGATATTTTCTGTCATTTGAAAAATAACTTTTCCTCTTCCCTCAATTAAATGTTGGATGAATGATTTTAAGGGGAAATGATAGAACTGCAAATCCAACATTGATTTGGGGGGGGGGGGGGGAGAGAGGGATTCGAATTTACAGAGGCAATGTAAAGTAGAAGATTACAAATTTTGCATTTTGTCTCAAAAATTGTCTTACCCTGATTATGACTGATGCTGATTATGGGGTATGTAATTGCAAAAAGAATAACGTGATAGTCCAAAGACAGCCGAGGGGAAAATTGACGTACAGATTGAATGTGTAATGGCAGTGACGTAGAAAGGGTAGAGTTACTGGAGGGGCACCATTTTTTTAAAGTGATAGAAGCAAAAACGAAAATTCAATTTATAATTTTTAAAAGGGAGCGAGCTAATTTTTAGTTACGGTTCGGTGCGTGAAGAGCATCAACTTTTAGAAAATTGTTGACTCTTTCCTAGATACCATGTGAAAAAGATGGAAAACATTTCTTAATCGCGGATACTTCAATTGAAATCAAATATACTGAAAAGGAAGACCAAAATTGGAAAATAAATGCTTATTGTACTATGTAACCATGAGATATATGGGTACCTAGAAACCTGGAGAAGACTAATGGTTTGCCTTGGCCTGGGTTTCAGTCACTCGGTTTTTAATTGACTCTCTTTTGCGAACATGTTGATGACCTCTCACTCTGGCCTGTCACCCTGTCAGAATCGTCTCTATAAAAGGCAGAATATCTTTGGTACATGTAGATATAAAACTACAGCCAGTGAGAAATAAACGAATTTTACGTGTTAATACATTGCCATTTAATGGGCCTTTTCTGGTAATAATATTGAAGTGGATTATCACATATAAGGCCACAAAGACATCGATGGCAGAGTTAAAGATGGAAAAAATCACAATTATATGCTCGAAAGAATGAATTTTCAGAGCAAAATTAATCAATTCTACTTACAAAAGCTTGAAGATACAAGATATTACTATTACTATTAACATTAGCCAACCACGCAAACTACAACAAAACAGAACGCGAATACAAGTATAATACGAAGAATGAACTATTATTTGACATATCATATGGAACAGGGGACACGACGGGTATTTAGAAGAGGAGGGGGTGTAGATAATGGCAGAGAAAGGAGTAAGGCAATAGCAGTATCCGGACTATACATTTGCTTCTATGGTTGAGTCAACCACAAGTATGGGATAATCATTTGTGACTGTGATCAGTTCAGAATGTTCTCCTGTAGTTTTGGATCACATTCTGCTAACATGTCTCCACTCCTTATCGCTAAGGAATAGAGACCTGTCTGGGTGCTAAGAAACGATTCAAATGCGCTGTCAAATCAGTTGTTCGTCCTGCTTCTGGAGATTTCGTATAGGAAAGAAGTGCTTTAAACGCCTTTACTACACAACATTACAAGCTCTGCTAGTTGTTTTGTGAATAGTATTAGCACTCCTTTCTCATTGCACTCATTGTATTAACATGAGGTCACGTCAAACACAACATTGTTGAAACACAGCCCCTACTCTCTATTCTGTGGTCCCAGCAAAAATACAGCATACCCTACCCTCTCGAACAGGAAGCAGCACAGCTAAGGCACATACTGTTATCTTAACTAATAATTCATCTAAAAGCTACTTCATTTCGACCTTACAAAAATTCCTGCAAAAAATACACAATTCTCATTCGGTGGCACTGATAAGTGGCTAGGGAAGGTAAACTGATTTGCAGATGCTTTCAAAAACGTGTCTCCCCCAAATGAAAAAAGGAACAAGTCAGGAGTATCATATCTGTTTGCTAACTTGTTGCTCTACAGCACTTTCCTTCATTGTCACGTTTACTCAATCGAATAAAATCTTATCGATGCCACCTCCATCTTTGAATAATCTATAATCATTTATAATACTATGAAGAATGCATTATCATAATTAACCAAAATTTATTCATGCAAAGTTCATGAGATTTGCAACATCCTTGATTCTTTGCTGTCGAGCCTCCTCCGCCTTGGGTTTCGCAAATGCCCCACTCATCAGCATCTTCTTTCGATCCTGCATTTCAAGCATGCGCTCTTCAATTGAATTTTTAATGACAAACTGAAACGCAAAGGAAATCAGGTGAGTTAAATCCATCGCAATCGTTACCAAATTCTAACAGAGAACTTGAATCTAGTTATTGTGCCACGTGTTATTAGAGAGAAAAAGAAAAACGCAAGACAAAATGACAGTAGTAGCGATTAAAAACAGAAGTAGAAGAAGTAGTTATCGATAAAATATTATCAAGAGAGACGTAGTGGAAAAAGTGAAAGGTAAATGACGAAAAAGAGAAACTGTATATATGTTGCATCTTTTTGGTATTCTCTTTAGTAGTTTGTATTGCTGGATTCAGGCCGTTCTTTCACAAAAAGAGCAGCTATCTCCGCAAACGTTGGAAATTTTCAGTGTTTTTCTTTACTTTAGACTGGGCGTTTTCTCAGTTCAAGCATTAAATTTACTTGCGTTTTCTTGTGTATAGACATCATTTGAAAACCTGTCTTCAGAAACACCAAAAGTAGATTATAAAAGCAGTATAAGATTTAATTTTTAAATACAACTTCTTCTTTAAAAGGAATTTTTCATAGCTCAGCCTGGTATTTCCCAGCTTTTCACTAGTCTAAAAGTCCCGCAAGGTTTCTTGTTAAAAAAATACATTATTCTGAGCACCCTCTGTTACACAAAACCCCCCAAGAACAATCGCCGTATTGGTTCTCTCTCCTCCCTACCCCCAGTAGTGGCCAAACATTTCATCAACTTTCTCTCTTTTCACGTCCAATGGAGTAGTGTTGGATCACTTAATTTGGGGCTGCTTTTATACCCGACTGCTTCTATCTGCTTTTCGAAAAAAGTAAAGATATTTTATTACTTAGACATAAGGTGGTCAGGAATAGAAATCAAGATAATCAGATATTCCCAGACTTTCAGCCAGCATTGTATATCTCGGATGTACAGATACCTTCATCCCACAGTCAATAAAAGAGCCTTTGGTATCAAATGGATTAACTACTCATTGTAGCAACCCCGCGCAGTGTCGTTTTGTGTAGAAACTTTGCATGCAACACTAAAAGTAGGCTTTTAATTTGACATAATTTCAGTTGATTCGCAAGGAAACTAAACTAGTCCTTTTATGTGATTCTTATGGACATCATGGTAGATTCCGGCGGAAATTTGGATAGATTCTAAACATGCAACAAAAGATGAAATATGGCTACTAAAATGTTTTTAAAAGCCACTCATGAGTTATATGTACAACTGAGCTAACAGTAAATGAAAACATTTAAACAGGCTAAAAGCATTAACTGACATTTTAAACTTCATTAAATCTCGATTGCTTGATAGCGCATATAAGTAAATACCTTATGAATCTCAACGGGCCTTGTTTGGCCTAAACGATGACATCGGTCAAAACATTGGTCTTCAGCAGCTGGGTTCCATGCCTGGTGAGAAGAAAGCAAACAAAAGAGCTTTATCGAAAAGGATGTTAGTCAACAAAATGCATTGGGTGGTTACATGGAAAAAGAGTGAATAAAATTTCGAAACACTAAACTACATTGCAAAATTGTGTTCTAAAAGAGTGTCCATCAACAAAGCCCAGTTTTCTCTCTGTTGAAATTGGCTTTCTCTTAACTGTTTTTTTCATTGGAACAACTAAAGGCATGCTAAAACGGTGCCAGCAAGTAAGGAGGAGGGAGTAAAGCACTTGTAGAAAAACAGGACCCGGGATTTTGACTGTTTTCTCCATTTGCACAATGAATGCAGAAAAAACTTAAAGTATAGCATGTTTAAACGGTGTCAGCCAGTAAGGAGGGGGAGTTGATTCACTGGCTGTAAAACAGGAAGTGGGACTGCCAATACAACAAGGAGTTCTCCGCTTCAGTTAGCCAATGTTGCCGTTTTGTATTAAAGTAAAAAAGACCGAATCACCGAAAGACATCTATTGCTATCAAGAAACCATTTAATGACGGGTTAAGACAAAACCATCCTCGTCTTGTTGCTGAATGATTTTCTTTTTTAGGACAATTGTCTGCCAAAATAAAGAGTGCACTTCTTTGATGTAACCCAACAAATCAAGTTGTTAGGTTTAATTATCCAAAAAGAATTGTAATTCAATATAATCATGCATTCTCACTGGTTCCATCAGGTAAACTTTCGAAGCAGCAGTCAGGTTGAGACCAACACCACCAGCTTTTAAAGACAGCAGAAAAACTTTTGGAGAGTTGGGACTTTTATCAGAAAATTCTTTGATGGCTCTAGATCTCTGCTCCTGATTCATGCTTCCATCGAGGTGCACAAAAGAGAAGCCCCTTCCTTCCAGTGGTTTTCTCAGCAAGCGCAGGTATGAGGCAAACTGAGACACCACGAGACATTTTACTGATGCATCTGCTTGTCTTTGCTTTTCTAAGGCATTCAACAAAGCATCGACCTGGAAATCCAGACCATGACGTCATCAATGGTACCGAATAACACTGCTTCTAACTAAGTATTTTAACTGTAAAAAAATTTTTAACTGAAAAAGTATTTTAACTCAAAAAGTGTTTTAACTGAAAAAGTATTTTAACTGCTTTAACAAAACTGCAAAGAAGCACCGACTTATGAAGACCGTGGAAACTGTACTTGTTACAATGTTACATTCGACGCATGCCTAATTATGATACTATCATTGGTATAAATAATGAATATTGGCATAAAAAAATACCAATGCAAGACTAGTATAGGAAAAAAACTGAGAAAGCGCAGAAAGCAAGCATTACTACGCAGTGGCCAATTTATAGACTCAAGACTCTCATAAAAAACAGTCTCCTTAGGACTACAAATAAAAAGGGGCCGTCTACTGCCATCGATTAAAATAAAAACTTGAAAAAAGTTGCATACCTTGGCACTAGAATTCCATTCATTGCTTTCCATACTGTCTTCCTCTTGATCAGCGGGGGGATCAACCAGTTTATCTACAGATATGCATCCTCTACACATAGGGCATGTCGGACTTGTTCTTTCAATTGACATTTCAATGCATTTCCGACAAAAAATATGCGCACAGTGGGTAATAACGGGAAGATCAAGAGGATCCATACAGATCGGGCAGTCTTCACTGACCCCTGAAATGACCATGCTTAAAATTGCTGTCAGTCTTTTTCTAAGCTCCTCTGGTGTTGAACCCTCCATGGCTATAAAGAAAAGGAGAAACTACCATGGTTATTTACCAAATATAAACAAGGTTAACAACTGAAATAGTGCCTTCAAAAGTAATATAGGGATCTAAGTATGTAACTTTGTTTCACCTAAATCAAACTTTTTATAAGAGAGCGAAAGAAAAAGGCCTCAAGAAGTGCCTACCTATGAACGGAGGGCATGGGAGTCCGCATCGTGAAATGCAAAAATAACAATTTTTGCATCTGCCAAAGGGTCCTAGAGTCAGGTTTTTGAGATCAGCATGCAGCGATTAATTCCTTATATTGTAATTAAATGGAATTATCTCTAACGAGGGTTTACGACATCTATTTTCGAAGATGAAGCAGTTTCCCACAGGTTTTGAAAAAATTTCATTTGCAAATGGACAATAATTTAATGCGCAACAAAGCATATTAGACTGCATGCCATCAACCCTTCGACTAGTTTGACTCTTCAGTGACAAATAGTTTTACAATAACACACATTTATTTAGCAAATTATAGTTCATCTTATCAACATAGACAATAATCGAGATCATAGTTTGTTATGCGTATAGTTAGCTTGTTATGAGAAATATCTTATTAAGGCTACAAAACCAATCCATCTAGACTCCGTTGTCGTTGTTTTTGTCTCTTGTTTTTAGGAAGATTTGAAAATTGTTGATAATTTGAAAAAATGCCAATCAATTTAGTCTCGTTAAGACAAATCTGTAAATGCACACGAATACACGGGCAGAGATCGTAATACATGAAACTAGGACAAATAAATTCTCCATATGTACTTTCTATTGTACTAGAGGATAGGAATAAATGAAGAGAGGGGGCTGGGGTATAAATCACAGGGATTTGCTAATGCCTTCATGAATCGTTATACTTATACCTTGCTTTGCGGCAGCTTCAAGGGCTGCAGTACAGAGCTGTGGGTGGCAGCAAAGCTGACGAAGTCTTGTCAAGATGACAAGCACCTCGGAGTAGTTCTTCAACAATGTACCAGCTTTTAGATATCTGAAAGATCAAGATAAATATATACCTCGGTGATATGTAATTGAAAAATGGTACCAACAGACTTTGTGTGATAAACACAAAGTTACAAAAACACATGAAAGGGAGAAAATAATTAAGTTATCAGTAATTAGCCAGATACTTAGGCGGATAAATTTTGATAACCTACAGGACGATAAACCTTGATTTGAAAGCAAAATAGCAATAACCAACATAAATTCTATTTACTCCAAATTTTTATTCAAATCCTAAATTTCTTTTAATTGATCTTATTTTTCAGAAAAAACGTAAATAACACTGCTGGCAATAACGAATATTTATACAATCAGATATTCGAATAACGAATAAACTTTAAATGTTGCCGATACCTTGAATATTATATGATGTTTGTAAACTTTTTAAACTCAATGCAAAAATTACGTGGCCTGAGCCAATACAAGATGAAGGCTCTTGAGCAACCATATTTTCCAAGCCTATATTTCCCAAGCCAGCATGATATTGTACTGCATAAAAAATACCAAATACAGCCTATTTCTCGTCGCTTAAAAGATCAGCTACCGCAAAGCATGACAGTTGCGCAAGAGCCTTTAAAATAGACGTATATATCAATCTTTCCTTACTTTCCAATTGTGATTTTCCCTTCCTCTGCTACAGCCTTGTAAATATCTCGTTCCTCAGGCGAAAATTCAACGTAACTGACAAAGATGTTCTTTTCGGGAATGTCTACAATAGGTTTTCCATTTGACCCACGTTGAGTTTTAGTTCTACGCAATGCAATCACTTTCATCACTTGCTGCAGTCTCCTTTATAACGAAGTTGTGGATAATAGAATCAACGTCAGGCTTGAAAGACTAGAGAAGCCAAGGGTGTGGTGGAAAATGATCTCAACAAAAATTAGAGTATTGGGGGTCAGACTACGAAAACCTAGTAATAAACATTGGACCAAACAGCATCAAACTGCATTTATCAATGTATGTATAAACAACGTAAATATATAAACAACGCAACGTAAGTTATAAACAATTATACAATATACTTAAAAGTCATAGAAGAATAATGGCCCATGCTTTTGAGCTACATAACCAAGATCTTAATTTCAAGTACTGGTGATAACAAGCAAGTTTTGTCTTTTGATAAGAGTATATGAGCTGATACATACATCGTGGCATCTTTCTCTCCATTTTTAATAGGTCTTTCCACGAACCTTGTCCACCACTGCCTGTCTGTGAATGGATCCAATCGCAGGAAACAGATCAGAGACCACAAATCTTTCATTGAATTCTGAATTGGTGTACCAGTGACGACCCATCTCCTTTCAGCTTGCAGTTCATGAATCTTCTTGGTTTGCAAGGCATTTGGATTCCTAATGCAGTGGCCTTCGTCGAGAACAATGCGAAGCCATTTTGTCTGCATCAAAGCAGATTCGTGCTGAAAAGACAGAGAGGGGACCTTTGCAGACATCCGTCTTTGAATCATGGATGATGTACCTGAAGTATACTCTGTGTATATAGATGCAGTGGTCGAGCAGATGAAAAAAAATTAGATACAACGTCCCAGCTTTTTACGGAACATGCAATAAATGGTTAAAAGATCAGTGTAAAAACTGCTGCATGGTACAGGGAAAGAGTTTGCTGAACAAATCGGTTGCAAATTTATTGCATCATGGGAAAGTGCCAAACAATTCCCGCAAATTCTCACTTTTGGACCTATCACGATTACCGTGTCTAAACAATGAAGCAGTTAGGGATGGCAATTAAGCATTGGAAAGTAACGATTTTAATATTTTCAACCACAAAGAATCCCTTGATCAATATTCAAGGAATTAGCCCTTCTAAATACAACTTCGCTTCCAAACTCAAATACAAATCTACCAAATCTTTAAGCCCACCTTACTGGCTTCCGTAGCCAATGTTTGGTAAGTCGTCAACACAATATCCTTCTGACTTAAAATGCTCGGGTCGCGAATACGATCACTTCCATAGTATGTGTGAACATCAAGGAGGCCTGGCCAAACGTGCTCTGAAATTTCGGCCTAAGAGGAAAAGAAACAGCATACTAAACATAGAAATAGCATACTAAACAAAGAACTGGCAGCATAGTGAATACTTAAGATTACCAAATATACAAGTATCTCTTTTATTTAATGATAATTAATATTTACTTATCATCTGATAACAATTTTGGCGGGAAAAATTTAAGAAATTGCTTTGGAAAAACAAGTATTTTAAAACATACTGCCAAATTCTGTCTGGCACTCTTCAGAGTATAACAAAACAGAATAATGTTCGCAAGCTCTCAGCTAGGAAATATATATAGTAGTCCGATGAACGCATTAAGTGTTAAACTCAAAGTGGCAACTTAGAACCGTCCTCTTCTATACACCAATTGGAGATCATTCGAGATCTTTTGAAAAAAACTACATCTGAATGAAGTTCAGAAAAAGAATGTACACAGCCAAATATAACAAGAAAACGATGCTGGTGAATTTGGAGACGCAGATAATGATGTATTTATGGCTCTTGAAGTGAATGGCCTGAGTTAAAAGGACTACAAACAACCTTCAGTTCACTGTAATTCAGGCATGAACGCGTGAGCTGTGGTGATAATTGATGAAAGAGACTCTTGCACGAACTTATGTTTCTGCATTCTGATTGGATTCCCTGTCTTAACTTAGGTCATTCACTTTAATAAAGGGTAATAAAGATGAAGAAGAGGACTGAAATGAAGCTGATGATTACAAATTGTGGTAGCTACCTGCCAGTTGCTAAGCACCGAGAGCGGGCAAATCACCAAAGTTGCTCTTGCTCCACTGGCCTTTGTCTTCTTGCTTTTGTAAGTTTTGAGTGTAAAGCAGTTGTCCTGGTTTACTGAAATAGAAATATTTGTTTAAAAATATGCAAAAATTTAATCATTATTTTTTTCAGTGCAACCTTGAAAACATGACTCAAGACTTACAACCTCTTCATCTCTTTCAGAAAATTCAGTCTACATACAAATTTTAACAGTAATTTTTCCCATAATAACAATTTGACAACAATTTTTTTTGCAAACTTATGGTAAATTTGCCAGGGTCACATTGGTAAATCAATAGTAAAATTTCAATCAAAATTTAAATGTTTAATGTGTGCGTTTGCAAACATAAAACAAACAAATGCACAATTGCATCTTGGTAATAAGCCAAAACCAGAGCTCCTTAAAATCTGTTACAATGTAGGCTTCAGTTGAATAAGTGCTACTGGTACTTCAAATGTCTAAAAATTCCAGATTAAAAGGCACACTGTCATGTTGTTTATTGGTCTACCAGAAAAATGGTATTGGCTAACCAACAAGATGGTATTTGCCTACCAAAACAAACAATACGTCATGCACTCGCAATATCGCTGTACGTCGAAATTCAACCCACAAAAAAGAGCAATAAGGATGGAGACAGTGTGCCTTTAATTTCGAATTTCCAACTAAAAGGATTATATCTCGAAGTGAAATAAAGTAGACATTTTACAAGGGGGGAACTTATATCGTTAGTCTAGCAATTTCGAGTTCTCCTCTTCAAAATTTCTACTGCATTGATTGAAATGCAGTATTAACATTGAATATAATAGTTACTAAGTTTAAATATATATTCATATTACCTTCAGCTACAGCGCCATTTTGACTGCAGTGCACTTGGGACGTTTCACCATCACCAACAACAATTTCTCCAGCAACTTTTAAATCTCCCCCATCAACTATGACTGTTTCATTTTCAACTTTCATACTTCCCTCATCTCCTATTACAATTTCACCATCAACTTTTAAATTTCCTCCATCAACTATGACAGTTCCGCCATCAACTTTGAAAGTGTCACCATCAACTATGACAGTTTCGCTGACACATACTTGTTCTTGGGCAGGTAACTGATTGGTGGATTGTATTTCGATGAATTTTGCTAAAAAAATCAAGTATAATTCGGATGAAAAACCTTCCATGCCTAAAAAACATTGCTACTTTAGCAAATTGTTTCCAACTAGTTTATTGTCAGAACAAAAACAGTTGGAAAGTTTCTTTCTTAAGGGGTTTGCTTCAACGAGGTAGGAAGAATCAGAAGAATTTAAATAATTTGGAAAATTTTTGCTTTTGATTATGTTCTCAGTCTGGCAATAACTTCACAATGAAGTGTCTGCTGCTGACTTGAACAGGTATTCTTCGAACTATTAAAAGCATGCATTACATCAGTACGTGAAAACTCTGATTGCTGAATATAAGAGTAATAAGCTTCTTGAAGTAGAAAAGACTTGACAGTACTAGATCGACATGATCTTAGAGAACCAAGATTACAAACCACTTAATCCTCATTCTTTATCCTCATTCTTATCCTTTATCTTTTAATAATGGCTATTTTATGAGTAAAATCTTCTTCAATTGTTTCCTGCTCCTACAAAATTTAATCTAAGAAAATTGTGTGAAATCTATTTGAAAGTAAAAACTGCATAAGTTTTATTCATGACCTTGAAGGTATTTTTATTACAGTGTTAGTCACTGACATCATTTTTTTACATCTCCTTTGAACATCTGATAATAAATCACATTGTTAAAAAAAATGAATAAAACAAAATACTAACATTTGCTATTAGTTTGCCTTGGTTTTTTCCTTTTGCTTTTCTCCTTGCCTGCATTTTCCATTGAATCAGTATCAACATTCGAGCTATTAACAGATTCTTCATCATCATCATATATGTACCGCACCGGACGTTTTGAGGCTCTGTTCACAGGATAAGTATATTCTTATCAGACTGAAGAAATTCTTATCAAAAAGAATTTTTGCAGAGTTCACACAAAACCTACAGGAACTAGAGATTAGAATCTCCTAATAATAGAGTTGAGTTAGGGCAAGGTTTTGAGCTATGGCACATTTTTACATTGAAATTATCATGATATGCAATGAAACAAAAAGCTTTAAAAGATACTCTATGCTTGACTGGGAATGTCCCTCTTCTATTCCTTGAGCCATAATTACTTTTTTCTAAATGTTACACACCTTAATTTCTCACTCATATTTAAAATTTACAGGCCTCTGATAGAGATCTTTGTCAAATACGGATAAAATTTTTTTGACACATGGCAGATTCCAATGTGTTCAATGACTTATGCAAACACAAGGCCCACTCATACAAACTTTGATGGAGATTAATTTGGATCTGATTTCACAATAATAAGGCATTATTTTGAGACCAACAAGAGGGCTTAAGTTTGTACCTAACACTTTCATTTTTCATAAATTTAGCACCTTTCTACAACAAGCACTGAACTGCAAGCAAGCAAATCTTACTTGTAAAAACTATTGGCCACAAGTAAAAGATTTCAGGAGTTTTCTAAGAAATTTTGGTTACACTTTGTTTGTTAAATTCTTATGTGAAAGTCTAATTTTATAAGAAAGACTGTTAAAAGTAGATGCAGACCTTCAAAAGACAGTATATGACATTTTTCTTTAAACTGATGTCATACCTTTGTGGGCGCTTGCTTACATTGGTTTCCATGGGTGGTGCATTTTCTGTAGACAAGATGAAATCTGGGTCTTCTGTTGAAGTGAAAGATGGAAGAGGTGGAAGCTCAGCTTCCATCTTAGCATCATCTTCCTCGTCATTAACATTTAAGATTTCTTTGAAACTCTCTCTCTTTGATTTATGAGAACTTGGTGTTCTTTTCCTTTTCTTTTTTGGAATAATTTCCTGTAATAAGTTTACAAATTTATTATGCAACCTTTCAGAATTGAATGTTTTTATTTCAATGAATATTATAAAGCAGCAACAACATAGTGACTAGAGGGCGACTGCCTCCCTAGCAAAAGTGATACTTTCAAAAAAACCTTTAGTAAAATGGGAAGATAGCATGGAAACACAGAATCATAGAGCATATAGTACTTTTGACCTCGGTGAGCAGTTAGCAGTCATCGATTTGTCACAAGGAAAGAAGCAATGTTTCATTCTTACTCTCACCGTAAATCTCTGCTTACTTTCAGTCATTATTTTGCCTATGTGTCAGACGAAAAGTACATAAATATGCAATGTTTCTGCATTGGCGTTATTTTTTTGGTTCTGCATTGCTATTATTTTATAAGGCCAGGGGGCATATAACATAAAGCCCTAGCTAGGAAAAGAGGAAGGATTGAGAATAGAGGGACAAAAGATCAAGCTTAACGATTTTGTTGGCATTAAAGAGTCTGGGAGTCAGGCAGAGAGTAGAGAGTTCAAAAGCAGAAAGTTCCAAAGTCTACAAGATCTTAGGAGGAAAGAGGAGTTGTGTGACAAAATCACAGAATTTAGTGAAGAGAACTGGAAAGGGTGAGCACTGGAAGCGGATCTGGTACATTGTATATGTTTCATGGGAGCCCTGATTAAATCTCTGATCTCCTGCAAACAATGCCCATCGTGGAGTCTGTAAAATTGAGAAATAGAGATAAAAAACACTGCACCCAAGAGAAAGAGGTTTAAGAGACTTTGTAGGGTTACAGTTGTTGACAAGGTAAATGGCTTTGGAATGGGTTTTGGCAATGAGGTGGTACAAAGATTTGGGAGCACCACCCAAACTATGAGTGCATTTGAGCAAGGAAAGACAAAGTTGGGACTTATAGATAATTAAGATTAACAAAGATGAGAAGAATAAAAGCCATTTCATAGCTGTTGTTACTTTTATTGCAACATTTTAGGTATTAAGACAGTGTTTCTCTATGCTCAAAGAAAAATAAAAAATACTTACTCCATCTTCTGCATTGATGACAACTTCCTTGGTCTTGTCAACAGTGACAAGATTTTTGCCATTCTTAAAATTTGTGACAATCAGTGATATGACCTCCAATGTTTTTCCCAGGCCCATATCGTCTGCTAAGATCCCACCTCTGACACTTTCAGGACGCTTTGGAGCACTGAAATTAGTTGCTGAATTGAAAAAGTCTTTTGGTCCTCTTTCCTCCCAGAATGGTGGCAAACTGTTCCCATTTTCGCAAGCCATCATCCATGAAAGTGCTTGCAATTGATGTGGGTATAATTTTGTTTTCAATGCCTAAAGAATATGCTTATCTATTCAAAGGCTGACGATAAATATTGATACTGTAATAGGGTATGTTGGGCTTGCTGAAACTTTAATTAGTAATCAAAATCTCTTTAACCTCTTCAATAAATTACACAAACTTATGAAATAATCTCTGCAACAAATGACTTAACAAAGAGCTCAACTTTGCACATTTTAAGTTGCTTTTTTTGTCAACAATTTTGTTCATATGTGGACACCTATTGTGGTCTCAATTGAAAAAAATTGTGGTCTCAATTTAAAAATCTGGCAGATTTCCAGAAGCCAATAAAATATCATGTTTTGTCATCTGCGAAGGTTTTTTGTGTGAGCCCACATTTGCGAAAAAGATGACAAGTATTTTTGCTAATGTCACTCCCAAGACATGTTAAATTTGGAAACAAAGAATAAATTTTCTCTGTGCTCCAATGTTACTCACATCAGCAGGTTCAGAAATCATAGAAACTGAGGTTTCAGTTAATTTCTCAAACATTTGATCCAGTTCTCTCTTCATCTGAAAAATTGAGATATTTTAAAAGTTGGTGGTGTTAGGGATAGGCTCAGGAGGGTATAGCTAAGCATAACAAAGAAAAGGGTGGAGGGATGGAAAGAAAGAAAGATCAGGCTTCGAAGAGAGGAAAGAAATATCAAGCTTGTTTATTTTCATTTTGAATAAAAACATGTTGCAACAATATATAACTAATGGAAAATATAAAAGTTTGAATTTGTCTAATGCTTTGATATTTCTTATTTCAATATACTTGTTTTTTTCAATTTAATAACCTAAATGGTTATCAAAGTTCTGTATTTTTTAGCATTCTAGTAACAGAAAATTTTTTAAATTATTCATTACTTATAAGTACTAATTTTTTCCCCACTCTGTAAAGAGTAATATAATGACTGAGAATAAAAAACATTGAACAACAGTTTAACCTACATACAAAACATAGGGCAGAGGTTTAATACTCACAGCCTGGGCAGAAACCTTGACAGAATGGACCATGGGGCCTCTAGGTCCAATGGAACTGTTACCATCAGATCCGTCAGATCCATATTCTTTTGATTTGTAGCTCGAGAGATGTAGACCACCACGATTCATTTCTCTTATGACTTGATCTTTATTTTCTTCATCTCCCCAAAGTGTTATGTCACATGGCATTGAGAATTTGTTGTTTGTTCCAAAGGGAACAACCCTATGTTTATGATTCAAAGATAAAATAAATTCATATAAAAAAATGTTGCCTTGAATTCATTATATCATCCCTTTGTTTATACCTTGCATACAATATATGACTTCCATTTTTATTAGAAGAGCTAAAGATTGCCTCAAAAATATTACTATATTTGTGGCAAGAAACTGTGAAATGTGTGGTGAAAAAAAATAAGTTAAAAAGAAAATTTTGTCCTGCTATTTTCTATTAGTTGCATGTGTTGTGTATTTAAGTGAAGTCATGTACTATGTGTTTGAATCCTGGTGTGCCCAGAAATCATTGCAAAAAAATGAAGCAAAGAAAATAATGAGTTGAATTGGTTTCAATCCAGTCTGCAAAGTGTGGCACTTTTCGACGAGATCTCCGGTGTGCACGAGCAAAAAGACTGGTGTGACGGTGTGCACCACCAAAAATGTCTGGTGTGCTGGTGTGCACCGACTATTTTCCCCTGTTGTGGTTGAAATTTGTGAATTTGCATTTCACTGTAAAAATGTGTGTGAAGTATACTGTTGAAGATAGCGCAAGTTTTTATTTGTATATTTGTCAAGTAAGATTCATGGTATCTCAAATTGTTCATACACAACTGTGCTTGTTTTTATCAGCTGACATTTTCTATGGGACCACACCAAGCCACACCCATCTTAGTTGCCACACCCAAAAATACGGGTGTGCAACAGGTTTTGCACAAAAATATCTCCGGTGTGCACATGCCATACTCTGCAGACTGGGTTTCAATCAAAATAATGATTTTTCTTATCAATAATATTACAATAGAAAAAATAAAAAAAATGGTGCATCAACACAAAGAAATCACTTAGCTAAAAATATCAAAATTTCTTGATGTAAAAACTTTTATCAACAAAAAGTCAACAAAAAGAAAGTGGGGATCTCTGTTGCGGAAAAATTATAAACGGTACTGTGAATAGTTTTGTAAAAATACATAATGGCTTAAATAGGGATGCACAATAACTATTAAATCGGATATATATTAATTCGGATATAGGGTAGAAGGGAATGGTATCTCTGAGATGAGCGCTAGATAACGAGGTCTAATAATTAACGGATTTATAATTACTGTGCTCAACCTTTACGCAACTGTTGAATTACAGCCGCCTTAGAAAAAGCCAGACAGTTAAGAAATATTCAGAACTACCAAGCCATGACATGACAGTTAATAAATTTTCGAGACTCACCCTTCAGCTCTTGCTGTTCCTTTGTCAATAATTGCTGAAAGGACGCGGGCTTGTTCTCGTTTGATGTGTCCAACTTGAACACCACCAACATTGTTTATTCGAATGGCATTTCTATCGTATGGGTTGTATGGTTCTCGAGTCATTGAAACCATTTCATTTCTATTCACAGTCCCTTTGTAATAGCGAATTCCTACGATGAGTGCCCTGAACGTCCCAAAAGGGACTTCATTTATCCCCAAATCGTCATCACTGTCGTCAATATCAACCAAAAAAGGCATGATTTTTCAGAGCGAGAACCCGAATTAAATACTGTTTTTCTTGCAGCTGCTATAAAAGCATCCAATACTTGCGAATAGGTGCGAAGTTTACCAAATATGCCAGTTAATCTATTCCACGAGCTCATGCAGAAAACCCGCCAAATGCTGGAAGATGGATTTCGCGCGAATTATCAAAGCCTCCTTTGGCAGCCTATCACAAATGAAGCTGAGGTAGATTCAAAATGGTAGCATCAGCACAGCAATAAGGGAATAACTGGAAGGAAGTGTATTTAGGTAAGGAAAATAACGCAAGTTCTTTATCATGATGCTTATTCCAGTTTATTTTTAATTGAAGTATAAGCTAGTATAATGTGTGTTTGTTGCGCAATGCTTTTGTATGACATGATTTCTTTCAGAAGGTGAATTCAGACTGAAAAAGTTATAGGTGGAAGACAGAGCCGGTCTACGTGTAGCAGGTTGCGACAACAATGGAATCTGAAGCAGCCTTGATGCATCCAAAACGTGTTTCAGACATGAACACCCTGTAAATGTTCTAAACGATGACCTCATGTTTGCAGCTTTTCCCAGAGAGGCAATCAAAAATTGTGAAAGAAACAGATTAATCTGTTTAAGAATATTTCTTGTAAGCAAATTTTCTTAAGGTTACGGTAAACGTTTTTGACAGGATACTTGGTTTTCTTTTCCTAGAAACCAAACTATTATGGTTACCGTAACCTAGCATCTGGTTAAGCAATTTATCATTCGATGCACAAGAATGTGTCGATTCTAACCATATCAAAATAATTGGCAAATATTGGAAAATGATACTTTCCAGGCAAATTTATTGCTTAAATGAATGTGCCACCTTCAAAAGCTATTTTTTACCCTTGCCTTCGAGGTATCAAAATCTGACTCATATCAGCAGAAAGCGCAGATCCCAAGCTACCAAAGTTTGTCTCAGATTTTTGAAATTCCTCCTCCCCTTGAAACTGTACCCTGTCAAAAATTGGCAAACAATTTTCTTCCCTCTTATAGCTGTATTTGGCTATAAAAGACGGACCAGAGCAAATACAAAAATTTTGAGACACACTTTGCTTACCCGACATCTGTCCTGGCCGTGTGCAAATTTTTGAGCCATTTGATTAGTTCCTTGGGTACAGAATAGCTTTTTCGTAGCTGTATGTAGAGGAATTGTGAGTCCGTAGAAAACATGATTTTACTGATCGCCCTTGCAAGGTACACACGTAAACCACTGACAAATTGCTTTAAGATCAATAAGCCTACTTAACTTGCATCAAATAAACACCGCCGTACATGGGATACTAGGATGTGCCATGCAATATTGTAAATGAGACATGCGACCACAACCGCAAAGCAACAATAATCGGCTTAACAGGTCAAGAGATTTTCAGGCCTCATCTAAAAGTTCTGATAAAGAAATTATGGAAACCTTTGTTTACATGGGATTTTCTCCATGTTCAAGATTTCTGTTAGTTTCAATTTTGGTATCATTGTGTGCCTTGAAAGTTTGGCTACTTGAATGTGAAATAATCGAAAAATTGATGTTTTCATCCATAAAACGTTTATCATAACCTTGATATTGATACCTATTCTGATGCAATTCAAAATACCCTGGCTCATAATTTTCATTGGAAAAGGATATTACCTTATTTTGCACACATCCCATCAGGTCAAGTATAGGAATGCCCCCCCTGGGGGGACTGAGCCAAACCCTAATATCTATCCAAATGCTACAATATTATTAAATGCCAAAATTAAATTCCTTAGGTATTTTGTTGAATGAAGAACAATTTGTGGAGATTTTAAAAATAATTTTTAGAAGGAGAAAAATCTCCCTTGCTTACTAAATGAAAAACTAGAAAAGCATTCTTTACATGTCAGACATCAAAATGAAATGGTAAAAAATTCAGTTGATTGCAGCTTGCATTATCTGAAAAGTCTGATTCATACCCAACTCTGAGTTATTTCAGATTATCCCTAACCATTGTCAAAACCAATCTTTTGATAAACCCCAGAATATATTTGCAACAAAATATTCTGAAACAAAGCTATTATGCCAGCCACCGTTATTTTTAGGCATGAAGTGGCTCTGAGAAGCTATCATTCTGGTTAGTATTTGATAAAAGTCAGCATTGCATCCAAAAATTGACAATGGTTTTCATGTTTTAGAATAACCTCATGGTATCTGCACCAGCAAACTCTATTACTTCTGTTTTCACAGTTTCGATAATCATAGTCTAGACTAAAAAATGAAATATAATGTAGATGCTGCTCCTAGCCAAGATGATTGCAATGTTTATTCCAGAGGTGTGGTGCTATGAAAAAGGAAACAAGGGGGCTGCCACAAAAAATATTTTAGAAGTCAATAGCAAGAAATGCCACAACCTATGTATGCATGTGAAATATGTGCTAAACTAACTATTAATAAATCAAAAACCTAGAAAATTACAAAAATATTTAGAAACAATAATAAACTCTCTACAACAACAGGGATGTTGTGGGTAGTGACTCATAGGGGGCACAGCTTGTGGATTTTTCGACAAGGGGTTTAAATTAAAAAATGACATCATCAAGTACATGTGCAGTTTTTTAATGCAGAAAGGCATGAAAAACAATATGTATCTTTTGCATCAGTTTTACTTGCACTTTCCCTCAATTACTTGATAACAGTCAGAGAAAAGCTAGTGTCTGTGTTCGAACTTTGGATAATCATAATAATCTGCAAACAGTGTCTGTGGTTAACAGTAAAACTTGCAATAGAACTGGTAATTAACTTCTTGAGAATCTAAAGAAATGAACTAGATGATTTTCAGTGCATGGCTTTCAGAGTCTCCTTAGCAATTGTGTGTCAGCAAACTTATGGAATGCTTCATCATAACAAGTCAATAACAATAACATCATAACAAGATGCTCAATATTTATTTAACCTCTCTTGGCCCATTGTTGGTCAGAGCCTGTTTTTTACATACTTGAGCTTTGAAAAGGTGCACTCACATTTGGTAATACCAATGGGCAAGCTTGCAATTATCTTGTACAAATGTACAGATTTGAATAGGCCAGCTATAAATTAAATGGCCATGAGTTTACCGTTCTTCAGAAAACTTTTTCTGTTTATGTTTTTCTTGGCAATCTCCTTCTCATACTGATTATCTCCTTTGAATCTTCAAAAGAGGATCAACCAGGATAGTCTATAAAGAGCAAAAAAGATTAATTTTCCCAAATTGTTGTTATAAAGAAGTAGTTAGCAACATAAAAATGATTGATTTCAACCTAATTAATTAGTTAAGCATGTTATATTTAATTGTATTTAAATTTTTTTTTTTTGGATTGTATGTAGTGGAATTTTAAAATTATATGAAACTGAAACTAAACAGCTGAAAGCCCATAGCTTGAGTAAATTACATTTTTTAAGATTTCTAAGAAGCATTTTTTAGTTTTTTTTTTAATTTCATTTTTACGTTTCAATGCCCTCCCATTGAATAGATTATTTTATGTTCTTCTTAACTTTAAATGGCTTTATATTTTTTGGTATTTATTTTACTTAACAGGATACATTTATAATAGCTTTTGTAGGTTACAGTGTTTTATCCAGTTTAAATGTTCATTCCATTTATGGGCAATTTTTTTTACATTCTGATGTTTGAAAAACTGGAGTTTTCCGTTATCTTGTTAGCCAAAGAATACTTTTTGGATGCCAGTTTGTGGAGTGTTGAGCCAAGCGAGCAGCCTGCAATAGCTAAACAAGATTATTACATCTTCTCTTTTCAAACATGAATTTTACAATCTGGAGAAGCAGTTAGATTTGTTTCTGCCATTGCAACTCATTAACGTTCATAATCTTCGAAATTTTCTTTTACAGATCACTAAACTTCTCATAAACTATTTCAGGGACAACTACAATTAGCAAAAGGAGAAATGGAGCAGAATGTGGGAATTAGTTAATAAGCCTAGCCCAACTGATGACACTCTCATAAACATGGCAAGGGCGCAAGACAGAGCAGTTGGTACAATATTTCATCCCAAAACATTCTTTTTGTCGCTGGAAACTCCAATCAATGCAATAAGTACTAGTAGAGATTTGACACAGATTGCCGTTGCTGGTCGAAATGTATTTAAAATTCTAGATATTCACGAATCGCGGTTCACTGAAAAAATCAATCTCAGAGTTGGAAGAATCAACCTAAATTTTAGTATAACAGATGTACTATGGCACCATCTGGATGAAAATACAATTGCCACTGCTGCAGGTAACGGTGCAGTAATCCTTTGGGACTTAAACAAGGCATCAAAAACCAAGCAGGATTTTGTGTTCTATGATCATAAAAGAACTGTCAACAAAATCTGTTTTCATCCAACTGATGCAAGCATTCTTTTAAGTGGCTCACAAGATGGTACAATCAATCAATTTGACTTACGAAGAAAGTGTGTAACCCTAAAATTTTTTGGAAGGGCGTCAGACAGCATAAGAGATGTACAGTTTAATCCATTTGACCGAAATCTCTTTGCAGCGGCCTGTGAAAGTGGAAACATACAACTGTGGGATATAAGAAGAACAGATCATTGCTTTTTTCAGTTTACTGGACACAATGGGCCAGTATTTTCACTTGACTGGCACCCCGAAGATAGAAGTTGGCTTGGCACAGGTGGGAGAGATAAGATGATAAAAGTATGGAACACACAGAGCAAGGGAGTATCAATCTTTTGTGTGCCAACAATTGCAGAGGTTGCCTGTGTAAGGTGGAGGCCAAAAGAGAAATTTCACATATCAAGCTGTGCCCTTGTTGTTGATCATCATGTGAGTGTTTGGGATGTAAGAAGACCCTACATTCCAATGGCTGCTTTTACAGAACACCAGGATGTGGCAACCGGAATGATCTGGCATAAGGATTCAGATATTCTGTATTCTTGTTCAAAAGACGCTAACTTGTATCAACATGTTTTCCATGATGCGATTCGACCTGCGGAGCATGCTCCTCCTGTTGGGCTTGGTATCAGTTGCTGGGGGGATGTAGGCTTTGCCTGCTCGGATCAGACGGACCATACAGTCGAGCAAAAGAAGAATCCCCCTATTAGGCCAATATCACAAACTGCAACTACGACGCCTACATTTTTCAAGAAAACAGCTTCTGCTGAAGAAGATTTCAAGGCAGTGCACAGTACTATTAGAATGTTCAACTGTAAGGACATTTTCAATGAATTATCATTAGGAATACTTGCAAGAAGATTTGTTACATCTGGAAAATCATTTGCTGACATGTGTGCTCATAACGCCAAAGTATGTCAGGAGCTCCAACTGTACCAAAAGGCCCAAAGTTGGCTAATTCTCAAGCTTCTGCTAACAGAAGTAAATGTAGATTGTGACAACGTAATGACGTCAAGCAAACGTACATCTGCTTCTGAAAATGCCAATCGAAATTCTTTGATTGATTCAACGGATGGTTTTTTCGATGAAAATGCTAGTGAGAGCAATGATGGGGATGTATATACTGACATGATCAAAGACAACGAGATAGACCTAGCAATCGGTGCAGATCTGGATGCAATATTTCAAGACGAACAGTTCGATGGGCAGTTGTTTACATCTGAGGTTATCAATGAGGACGGGCAAGAATGGACACTGCCAAACGAAGCATTTCAGCCAAGGCATTCTATTGGCGAAAAATCATTAGCCGTCGATTACGGCCATTTTCAAGAATCATCATCAAGCCCTTCGGAACAAACATCATCAGATAAACAGAAATCAGGATTTGTCGATAGCAATTTCCACTTTCAACGGTTCTCAAAATTTCTGGCCATTCCAGACTGGGACTTCAAGCCGTTGGTGATTGATATGCTGCACTATTTTGCTGAGCAAGGAGACGTACAAATGGCTGTCACTGCTCTCTTGGTTCTCAAGAATAAGATTGGAGATGAGATCGACGTACGCATCAAGGAAGAATGGTTTCTGGCATATCTTGAGCTGCTAAGCCGATTGAAACTGTGGACCATTGCAACCAGAATTATCAAGCAGTCAGATATTCCGACTATAAATCTTCTGAATCAAGATTCTACGTTAATCAAAACCTTATGCGGTGGTTGCAATAAGCCAGTCAAGTCTGGAAAAGGCTGGTATTGTGAACGTTGTGAAAAGAATACTGCATTGTGCTCTATCTGCCATTTGCCGGTTAAGGGACTGTATGCTTGGTGCCAAGGGTGCGGTCACGGTGGCCATCTGATGCATGTCCAGAATTGGATTCAAAGTAATCAGCAGTGTCCTGCCGGCTGCGGACACAGATGTCAGTATTCCTAGCTGACCAAATTTCATAAATTTGCGATATTAATTAACTCAGTCTTGCAATAAGACTGCCCAAATTTCTAAATTGCCGTTCGTATGCTTTATATTAGAATCAAATCAACAACAAACATTTTAATTATATCAGCGATTTCTTCGCATTTTTATTGAGTTCTGGTTGTCACCTCGTTATAATTTTATCTTCATTGAATTATTTCTCGAAATGAAAAAAAATAAAAAATACAACGCACGCTACTGTATTTATAGAGATCCATGGAAAAACAACAGATTATCACCAATTCAATTTAAAAACATATCGAACATTAAAAATTCTGACTATAATAGAACGAGAGGTTTTTATAATCTTAGGCTGGTACTCTCTTTCTTAGGTTTGCGTAAGGTGAAAATTTCACTTGAATTTAATAAATTATTTGGTACTAATTATTATCTGAAAGAAATCTGAAAATAATTATTTGGTAATACCAAGAGCAATTTTGAGCGTATTTCACACTTATGGTAATATTATCAAACACAGCTTCACAAACAAAATAGTCTGGCCAACATGTGAAGATTTAGAGATTATCTGAAAGAATAAGTTTTTCTCCAAAATCGGGACAGATATTAAAACTAAAACGTATTTACATTTTGTTGTTGATAAACTACCGCTTTTTCTGTTAAAAAGGTACAATTGCGAGCATACAAATACTAGAGAATTTCATAATAGGCAATTAGGGGATTTATGGCATGAACTTCAAAATCTCAGGAAATCAACTTTAAAGCTGTTAAGTTGGCCTGATGTGTAAATATACTCCATTGATGATATTTTGCTGGATATACACACGGGCATCGTGGCCGGGGGTAAAACATTTGAGAATGAGAACAAGGACGTCGATGAATGCCATCGCTTTCCGCTAATGGATATTCATTTTAAGAATAAGATTTTATTACCAAAATTTGCTCCAAAGAATGCAATTTCCGGCGAACTTGAAGCATTAAGATTATAAAAAATCTTCCTCTTTGGTAATAACTTTTTATATCCTTCACCTATTCTACCGATCTAAAGGGTTGCGAGGTGTCATGAACGTCCACAGTAGATATGAGAGAAACAGGGACAAGATAAAAGTGCATTTTAAATATCTTTCCAGCTGAAGCAAAAGTTGAGTTTTTGTCAGAAAATTTTTTTTCGGGCCCCCTCTGGAATTCATCTGCCACGATGCCCCTGGATATGAAAGGAATAAAATTAATCTTTAGCTACAACTTTTGCCATAAGAAATACGATCTTCCTGAAAAAGTAGCTTTTTCGGCTTATTTCTTTATTTGTTTCTTTTCTCTAACAACTGCTCTATGCATGTTAAATTGCGTCTCACTTAAATCAAAAGCAACATCTTCAATTTTCCTTTTCTTTGCTTCTGTCTCAGGAGTCTTATCAGTTTGAGGGTTGTCTGATTTACCATACAATTTTCTTTTGATTTTATTGGAGTAAGATTTTAATTGTTCATTTTTTTCATCATACTCTTGCTCAAAAGCACATGTTTTTTGGTCTCCTGTTGACATTGCAACTACATCAACCTCCATGGCTCTCCCTTCTTCACTGTTTTCAGGCAAACTAACAGCCGATTTATTTTCATCATCTATATTTTTGTCATCATCCAGATTATCTTCAAAGGAAATGTCCTTACTATCCTTTAAAATATCGATTTCGGGTTTCCTTTCATTTTCCTTTGAAGATTTATGAATTGCATCTTTTCTCTTAATATCAGCAACACCGACTTTATCCTTGACAAGACTATCTTCATTCTGGGAAACATTATCTGTTACTGACAGTGCCACTTCTTGCTTACCACTACCTTTCCAAATTGCCACCCAAGGTACAATAAGTGGCGGTGCTTTATCACAGATAAATTCGACCAAATCAGCTAATGGGTTTTGCTCAACAACCTAAAAATGATCAAATAAATCAGGAATTCAAACACTTCTAAACTCACTTAAAGTGGAAGTTTTCACTTTGAATAACTAAGCCCCTAAAACCAAAGAATTACTTTGGAACTTACAAGAAGACCATAAATCTTCTTAAAAATAATCTTTGTTTAGATATGACTTCATAAATTGTAAAGTCTATGAATCTGAAAGACAGTGATCAGTCAAATAAAATTATTGAGTAACTTTAATGAAAAATATTCCAATCAAAACAATGCGAGTTTCAGTACATTACTGTGAGCTTTTGATACAAATTAACAGAATTGTTTAGAAAGATCTACTCGGAGCAAAATAAGACTTCTTATTATGTAAATATCACACAAGAAAGAAGCTGACAAACTTAAGCTAGAACTATACCTTGAAGCCAACTGCTAAAACAGACTGGATACCAAAAATTGGTGCAAGTGCATCATTAAGGCCAGTTACACAGCATGCAGGGGTGTCTCTTAAAGCACACAAGGGTATCAAATGGTGGGTCATGCGCGATGGATTTGCAGATCTGCAAGCCTTGGAAGCAAATTTTAAAATCAGTAAAATCATACACATTTGCAAATTGAGGAGCATTCTTATAAACATTTGCCCCTCTCAATACTAAGTAATTACAATACCTTGAGTTGGGACCCTCCATAAATCTGTGAATTTTCAATACTGGCACTGATCTCCTCGAGCCCCACTCCATGTTACGACGTTTTTGGGAAAAAATATTATTACCCACAGAATCAAAATAATGTGCATAACAAACTTATGTATAAATACCAGAACAAGAAGCAATGGTCCCTTCTCAAGGGCTCTTGTAACAGCATTTATTCCAAGGAGAACAAGGGAACTTGCAGGAACTTTCTGTTTTGATCTTGTTAGACTAGTGATCTTAGTAGATTTCTTGTCGTCTTTTTTAGCTGCTTTGCGTGGACAGACACAGTTCTGTAATTCACTAGAAGAGAATAATTGACAAAACAATCAATTTTCAATCATGACCAAGACAAGCTTTGAAGAAAAAAAACATACAGCAACAATGCTGCATTTGACTGTACTACTCCTCTTACAAATACTTGCAAAAAATATGTGGAGATAAAGTATGAATGGATAGCCTTTTGTCTGACCATTTCAAAGAAGTGTACCCTGATAACCAGACCCGACCTGAAATAGGAGTCTGGTTACCAGGCTAAAGAGATTCAAGATAAACACTTTTGAGCAATTTGTTTTGATTTGCAAATTTTCATGATTCTGTATGATTTTAAGCTCAGTCAATGTCTATCTATAAAGACATAAAATGAGTACAATAATGTTACCTTTTAAGCTCTTCAATAACTTGCTTTTCTGTTGGCTTGTCGATGCTTGGCCTAAAACAATGGGTTTGAAAATTTGTGCCCTATTATTGTCTTTGAAAAAAGCAAACATTTTACAACATACTTAAAGCTTTTTCGTCTGACACTCCTCAGAGCATAAAACGTCAGAATAGGTTCCGAAAAAACATGTTTGAAAAATATTTTTTTCGGAACCTATTCTGACGTTTTATGCTCTGAGGAGTGTCAGACGAAAAAGCTTTAAGTATGTTGTAAAATGTTTGCTTTTTTCAAAGCCATTTTCAATTGTTCATATTATTGTCTTGGGAATTCAGAAACATTTATTAAAAGAAAATGGCTCCATGTGAAGGGTAGTAAATGTTTGGTAGTCGTTTTTATTAAAGTATAATACTGGCACAGATTAAGCCAGCACAATGTTTTAATCTATTTGTTGACATTGGTAACTGATTAAAAATTTGGACCTGATATATTTCATGTTTATCTAGTTGGTTTCTCCTTGATTAGCCTAGCTACTAAAGCCCCTTTCTACTTTGTTGGCATAATTTGTTGTCCCTTTTTTGCTAGTGAGCACAAAACACATCTCTTTTAATTACAGTGCAAATGAAATAACCTGCAAACAGCAAACCTGAATGAAGAGGAAATGGGATTTAAGAAACTTAAGAGAGCTACTCTTTAAATAAATTCTCCTGTCATAGAATTGTGTTATTTGAACAATTTTTTGGCAGAACAAAATTTTAAGATGGCTTTGAAAAAACAAACACTCTACAACAGGACTTAAGCTTTTCGTCTGACACTCTTCAGAGTATCAACTTCAGAAAAAGGGCCGAAAAGATCAAGAAAGAAAATATATATTCAGTTGTGGACCCAGATTGTGCCAAAAGCTATGCAACATGTTTCCGATAAATGACAGAGCCCAGCCGTCTTTTAATCTAACAGTTTTGGAATTAATCTACATTAAAACTAATAAGCTGTTTTGTGTAGACTGAAGGTGTCCTTTTCTTTTTTGGATTCAAGTGGTAATTTTTCTATAGATGTGTGGTACTGATTGGGAAACCATAACAATAATTTGCTCATCTTTTTCTGATTGGTATATTTTGATTCACAACTAGGTAAATATTTTCTTTCTTGATATTTTCAGCCCCTTATTCTGACATTTTAAACTCCGAATTGTATCAGACAAGAAGCTAAGTCTTGTTACAAAATGTTTGCTTCAATCAAAGCCATTTTCAAATTCTGGCATTATCATCTGATATCATTATATGGTAACATTTTCATCTTTAATTCTTTTGCATTGCATTGTTTAAACTGGAATTCGAAGTATATGAAACTGAAACTGAGTGATATGCCGCCAATTTGTTTAAGGGCCAAGGAGTGTTGAGGCATTTTTGCATTTATATTCAAGTCAATTCCAACTGAAGCTTCATCTCTAATGTTATTTTCTACTATGAATTTTTCCTTTTCCAAACTGCTAATATTTTTTAAACATAGGCATAGCTGCAGTTCGTGGTATTTCTTGCCTGGTAAAATCTTGATTGATATCATGAACCGATGTTGTTTCTAATTAGCTGTCAGCATGCCTAAAGAGTGTGTATATGGCTCGAAAGCTTTATATACAAGTCTTTTCCATGCGTCCTACTCGATACTTAACTGCATTTTGATGTTAGTATTGCAATTTTTCTTTCCCTCTATTTCTATTAAGTATCTTCTGGCTCTTTTATACGTAATGTATTATTAAAGTTAACTGCTGGCAGAGAATGAAATGCAATGTGAAGTGAAGGGCTCTCACCAAGAAACGCAGCAACCACGTGGCTGAGTTAAATATGCTTTCTTTATAGTTTTCGTACTCCCTGGAGTTGTTAATTTTTTTGCTTTTCCCATTTCGTATCACAGGATAATTTACAAAGACTCTCAGTATTACCTCTCCGAAATGTGTTTTCTGTTCAACACTACATAACTCAAGGTGGTGTGATTTGAATTAAGGTGGCTCTTCGAATTAAGGTCGGCCGCGACACCGGTTCCGTCTTTTTATTATTTTGATTAGTTTTATAACTCTTTTTATCTGATAGTTTTTTATGCATTTATCATTTATCTATTGTACATTTTCCTTTCTAAGCTCTAAATTTTCATGATGACCTTTAGGTTAACAGTAACATCAGATATGTTGTCGTAAAAGTTTATCAAGGGGGGGGGGGGGGGGGTCAGGGTAGGCTCTCCTTTTCCCAGTCCAGGTCGACATCATCTGCCGGGAGAGACACTCCCATACGTGCCGCGGAACAGGGTATACTTTTCTAATTAAAATTATGGGACAGGGCTTTATGAATGGCATCAAAACTCTCTGACAGGTTATCAAAATTAAATAAATTGTTTGGGAGAGGGTGTTTAGAGGCAGACAATAGCAAGTCTTTCAATTACCTGCCCCCCACAAACAATGCGCGTAAGTCACAATGCAGGTCCTTTTTCCGCTCAAGTTTATTCGAGCATAAATGTGTTATATTTTTGCATTTTTAATGGGACAGGGAATGTTGTTCAAGAAAAATATCTTGATATGTTAACTTCAATCAAAACATGATCGGGTGCTGGTCAGTGCTATTTTCTTAGCTTTAAACTTCGATATATGATATTGCTACAGATTCCTTGCTCAGGAAGCTTGCTACAGATTTCTGCTCGGGTTTCTGCTGTTTGGGCATGGTTCATCAAGTTTAGAGCAGAGACAAAATTATTGTGATTAATGGGGGTGGGGGGCAGAGCGTGTGCTGATCATGTTGCCACACCACAGCCAGTTTTTAAACCATTTAACTGATTTTGAACATCCATAGATCTTTAAGGTTATGTGATCAAATTCCAAGAATTAAAAGCAGCTTTTTGTCATGTCAAAACAACTCTACGAGAGGTTTTAATTATTCGGAGGAGAATGCATTGACATTTTTATTATTTCTTTTTTAAAGTTGTTGTGTACAAAAGGCTAATTTAAACAAGCCAACTAAACTAAAGCAACACAACGCTGTTTGTATCGACGAAGTCAGCTTACTAGCCAAAGTTTGCATAAACCTTGAAGCTCTTCTTGTATAATTGACCCCCTTACGGACTAACCAGACAATTTTCTGTTATTTAAACGAATTTCAACAATTTCATCTCAATTTCATCTCAATTTCATAGAAAATCCTTCCAATTTCAAAAAAATCCTAAGGAGTAAGTTTGAAGAACAACAAAAACTAACTTCGTTAAAAATTGCTGCGTATATCCTTGCTGCGAATATAAAAAGCTACCAGCCTTCTCCTCTTTACACCCATATCTGTTGCTAAAGATGAGTTCTTGACCGACAGAATGTGTTTGAGGACAGCAACTCTCGTTGCTTTCTCCCCATAATTTCTATGACGTCTCTGATGATAATTAGTTTACAATTACCGACAAGCAAGCATTATACACGTTTTACCTGTTGATTTTGCTTTAATGTATTTGGTATTCTACTGGTTTATTCTTTTTCAAAGCCCTAGAAAAACTAAATTAATATATTATCTTATTTATCGGAAAACGAAAAATCCTGCGAGCAGCAAGAAAGTATTGCCCATTTTTTAGCCATTTGATAAAACACAGACAACTTAAATGCAGGAACTGAGTAGATGATGTGGGTGTACACGATCTTCGAAGTTCAAAACATTGGATCAATACATAATTAACTTAAGAATGTAGACTTTTTTGTATATGCCAACCAACCCAAGTTGGAGAATACACCCATGCACCCCGATTGGTTACACCCTTGTAAACATTGTGCTCAAGAAAACCTTTACCCTGGGTACCAGAGCTACTGCTGACTACCCACTCTTGCATACCATCACTCTTTCACTGAGGCTCTTGCACCCTGGGTAGCAAACCACAAGATGAGATTAGAGTAACGAAGCGTAGAAATAAAAAAATGAAACACAATAAATATGATTCCAAATGCTTTATGATAAGAATGGCTCCTTTATAAATTGCATAAAGCTTTTTTTATGACAACCAAATGGTCATCTTGTTTAAGTCTGTTGTTCTCCATCTTGTTTACTTGTAATTTAAAGACACTGGCGTTTGCTGCATCTGGCCTAAATCAAATCAGCTACATTCATTGGCATTTCGTCAATAGTTGTGTTGTAGAATTGCTCAATGTCCCTCAAAAGACGGGCGTCATCGGCAGTGGTGAAGTTGATGGCTACACCCTTTCGACCGAACCGACCACTGCGTCCAATCCTGCAACATAAGAAATGTAATGGCATGCTACTATCATCAATAACAAAAAAACACGAGTTTCAATAATGCTTAGACTGCGCCTCAGGCCACAAATGCTGCCTGTGCACTGCTGGGGCGCGTGCTAACAAAGCTTTGGCTTTGACTCCGTTTTTATAGACGATTCTTATAAAAATGAGCGTTTCTTAGACAGATCTCCGACATGGACGGAACAGTTTATGACGTAATCTTTGGTCTTATGATGTAATCTCTAAACTACTGACAAGTCTCTTAAGTAGGAGAAATACCGATTTATCCTGGCAGCTGTAGAGTAGCACAACAAGAAAATAACCGAAGACGAATGGATGGGAATTACAATAAGGACTTTTTGTAGCTCAGTTGTGCCTAAGGTTCCTTTACTGTGCTTACACGCTTTTTATAAGAATATAAACTATCTTTAAGAACATCAAGGCACAAAATTGCTGAAACTTAAGAATAATTCAATAATATTTTAGGTCTGAAGTTTTATCAAGAGTTAAATGTTTTGTTTAATTGAACTAATTTACTTGGAAAGCAAATTAATGCAAGCTTCACGCTATATGTCCTAAAGAAGACGTATCCGGCCTTGGCATCATCAACACTATAATGCAACTCAGTTACCTTGTGTTGCTTAAAAATAAATTAAGAACAATCTTAGGCTCAAAATAACAAAATATAAGAATATTGATGCTAAGCAAAAAATAGGTATTCTTATAAAAGTGTATAACTAGCAAACTAGAATTTTGCAATGGATGAGCTCATGAACCCTCATGAACCCTCATGAACCAACAAAATCAATCATAACAAATGATGCACAAGCAAACCTGTGGATGTAGCTTTCCCTGTTTGTGGGCAGATCATAGTTGATAACTAAGGATACTTGCTGTACATCAATACCACGTGACTGAAATGAAGGTGACATAGATTCTGTTTTAATTGCAAGACATTGAGGTCTGGTTCAAATTTAAGGTGGCTTTTGTATTTAAAAGACAAATAATCACAACTTTAATGTCATGAATGGCATTTATAGCCATACATACTGCCAACTTTGTCCCATATGCTATATGATAGAGCTTATATCTTGAAGAGAGTGACCAAAACCTGAGAGCAACAGCCCTGGGGGCCCTATTGAAGAGAATCTTTCTCTTTGTAAAATATACTAGATAACTTTTTAATAACTAGAGTCCTGTGGCCATGAGCTGGTGCCTTATTAGCAAATACATGTTAATTTGTTTGAACTAAAGTTTATAAAAAATATACTCACTATTAAAAGATTTTAAATTTATTCAATTTGCTTTCCGTTGATCTAATACTCTAAATCCTGTAAAAGGGGATCCTTAGAGTGGATACAAGACATTGGGCTGGGGAGGTCTCAAAGCGGTCTCAAAAAATCTCTTGTTTCAAGGGATAATGAATAACTTACAAGTTTTTTCTCAAAGTCTCAATGTTCAACACTTAACCGAGCTGCAAAAGTATTGCAGTTGTATTTATATTAATGAAACGGCATCAGCAAATCGTTTTCATGCTTATTTTTGGCAAACCTCAACTTTATTGCCTATTCTTCAAACTTTAATACAAGATGTTAAAAAATCAAGATTCAGGTGGTGCACCAGCTCATGGTGACAGGACTCCATGTTAAATAATTCAAGTCAATGTCTTTATTAATATTGTTTTCAACATGATTGAAGGCTGTTATACAATGGGATATTTCCTTCTCTTTCAACTAATCAAACATTTTTATTGTCTTATCCATTCCTTATTCTGAAACTCATCAATGAAACAAAAACAGTAGCTCTTTTGTCTTCCTCGTATAGATACTGCCATAGAAAGAAGCAACCTTACAAAAAAGGTTTATCGCCAAAGATTGAGCAAAATAACATGAAAACAAGACATGCTCTAAAATGTCTTCAAAAGAAATTAAATTTAAACACATCAAGTTGATTATCTGAAAGGATTTTTCAAAATAGTTGAAAAAGCAATAGCCAACCAGTAAATCAGTGGTGATAAGAACTCGACTTGATCCAGTTCTAAACTCCCTCATAATCAGATCACGTTCTTTCTGGTCCATATCTCCATGCTGAAAATAAAATGGCAAAATCAATCTGGTTATCTAATAAAACAGAATACAACAGATCAATAACATAGCTTAAAAAAATGATACAACATGTTCTACTACATGGTTTTTTCTTAAGCAAAACATACTTAAACGCCAGTCTCCATACAGATAAATTTACAGCATTTTGATGATGGAAAGGGAATCATATTTTCTGACGTCCTCTATAACAAACATGCCATGCCCAAAAATTTGATAATTATTTCTGACTAAACCCCTAATGTTCAATGCAGAAGTTCATAAATTTCAGCACAAGTTATCAGTGCTATCAAAGCCAAAAACTATTATCTGTATCTAGTTTTTTTTCTTAACTACCTTTGACAGCCTTTTATAATAGCAGATATATTTCAGGAGACAGAGACCTAAGGATGAGTCTTTAGCCCTTTGGTATACCCTACACGAATTTCATCAGCCAATTTAGCTCTGATAAACTTGTCAGGTAAAGTGAATACAATAAGCAACATTTGTAATAGTGGACAAGGACAGAAGTTCAACCATTCATTCAAGATAAAATGGCGCAAATTGCTTTTCAAATGGCGTTCTTTAGTGTAAATTATTAAGCACTGTATGAATACCTGAGCAGTGTGATGCTTTTCAAATGCAATAATTTTTCATTTCACATCATGTTATATTCTAGGGTCCAGTGAAATATGGTATCAAATGTTAAGCTCCACACATCAACTTTGTCAAATTGACGTAAGTTACTTGGCTTATCTTATCAAGTCATGCAATGTCACATCAAGCTTATGATAAAAATCAACAGGGATTAACATACCATGGAAGAGACAGTGAAGTCTTTGCTGGTCATTTTCTCTGTCAGCCAGTCCACTTTTCGCCTTGTGTTCAAGAAGATTACAGCTTGGGTTATAGACAAAGTGTCGTAAAGATCACACAAAGTCTCTAATTTCCATTCCTTGCAAGCAAAAATTAAAGCACATTAGCTTAATGGTAGATTCATGTGCAAAGTAACAAAACCTTTGTTGTCTAGGCACTAATAACTTATCACTGAAACTTTAATGATGAAAATAAGCTACCACACCGCAGGTTCAAAGTTGTTGAAAAACAGTGCCTGGGCAAGTTGACAATGTAGGTGTAATCTAGTTTGAAAAACTGTTGAGGGAAGCAAAAATGTGCTAGAAACATAGGTTTTGATGATTTCGGTTTCCACTTGAAAGTAAATTTTGTCATTGCAAATACAGCAGAAAAGGGTGTTCCTTTATATTTAGTCAAAAGCGCTACTGACAGAAAATTTGCAAAGAACGCAGATCCCTAAAGAAGCAAATACATAAAAATCAAAGGGAAAGAAAAAAAATTGGGAGGATATAGATGACATGCAAGTTCAAAGCCAATTGACAATGGAATATATACAAAAAGGATGATAACTGGCAAAATAAATTGATTGAATATAGTGAATAAAGTAAATAACATTCATTTGACAGTCAAAAAACAGTTTGGTGTTGTTGTTTATGAGATATTTAATTATTGGTAAATTCGCTTAACACAAAAGGGAAGACATTGAATCTCACCTCTTTATTTACATCAATGTAGAATTGCTTAATACCCTCTAGGGTCAGCTCCTCTTTCTTAACTAAGATTTTGATAGGATCTCTCATAAACTTTGTTGTTACTTCAAGAACATCTGTTGGCATTGTAGCAGAGAGGAGAATGACCTAGATGGAAAGAGATTAGTGTACTGTGGGTCATTGTTCCTCTTCACTCAAGGGTTTAGTTGCCCTTTTGAGCTGCAACATAGTCAGACAATGAGACTTGAAGAAGCATCAATGCCAAGCATTAAGTGGCAAAAGAGCTTTACCAATAGGTGACAGAGCCAATAAGCATCTATGAAACGAAAAAACATGCAATATTTTCTCTAGACATTAAATAGCTCCCAACACAAATAAATGTGTTCTGGTAATCCTAACATATATAGCCGTTAGGAAATTTAATTCAGTGTCTTTGATAATGACTGGACCAGCTAGTAATGAACATAAGATGCAACTCTCGTTTCAACTAAAAACATAACCTGGGTAGGAAGTTAGCACTTGTAACTACTGTCAATGATATTGCTTCACAAAAGGTTAAATTCCCATTTGTTAAAATCCCTCTTGTTTATCAACTGTTGGACCAGGTCAAAAACCTTAATTTCTTTTGACTCTATATGTTTCCACTCCTTTTATTGTTAATCTCTTATGCTTGGTTTTGTTCCCTTTCCATCACATAACAAAATAATCACCTCCCCCTCTCCATGCAAACACTGCTATCAAATACATATAAGTACATATATATATCTGATGGCCAAAACTAAACTAACCTGCACCATTGGTGGCAACCTCTTGAAGATTTCATAGATTTGGTCTTTGAAACCCCTTGACAGCATCTCATCGGCTTCATCAAGAACAAACATTTTTATTTCGTTAACATCTAGCTTCTTCCTTTCAATCAAATCAAAGACGCGTCCGGGAGTTCCAACCACTACATTCACACCTTTCTCAAGTTTCAACATATCATCACGGACACTAGTTCCACCAATGCAAGCATGACACTTCACAGCCATGTAGTCACCAAGGGCCAGCACATTTTTCTGGATCTATCAAGAAGAAACATTAAGAACATAAATTAAAGGAATATAAAACTTGAGAAACTTAAAGATAAAAACTTAAAGATAATAGCCCCTTTATGTATATTTTTTATAAAATGTGAATAGGCTAAAAATTGCAAAAAGAATTATTAAGTTTGCAAATTGTCAAGCACAAACCTGTTGGGCAAGCTCCCTTGTTGGTGCAAGAACCAAAGCCTGAGTGGCCACCTTTCTCTCTCTTCCAGTATCATCTGGAAGATTACAGTCCAACTGCTCTAATATTGCAATGGAAAACGTGGCTGTCTTGCCAGTTCCAGATTGGGCTTGGGCAATGACATCATGTCCTTTGATGCATGGAACAATAGCACGCTGCTGAATTGCAGAGGGCTTCTCAAAACTGGGCAAAAGAGACAAGTAGCCATATAATATTTACTTGACTATGAGTTCATTATTCTATTGAAGGCATGCATAATTTATATCAACAATCAACATAGAATCCACTTTTCTTGGTGTAACAGAAGTGTTCATGTTCAAAATTCAAGTAACTTCAAACTATTAACATTTTATGACCAAATCTGCAATCAAGGCAATCATAGTACTGTAGAGTGAAAATTCATCATAAGTTTTCTATACCACAAAAAGTCTGAACATAACATTTTCTTTCTTAAAGAAGCAACTGGGGGACTTTCTGCTTTCAAAATAAAAGTTGTGTCATTTTCTGTCTCTTACAAGACTATACAGTTTAACAAACTCCTGATATAAAAAACAATTCTCTGGTTCCCTTCAGAGTTTTTTATATCAGGATTCCACTGTATTTGTCAAACTATGCATAAGCCTTGAGAAAAATCTGGGTGAAATATAAGATTGACTTATGAAAGTCGTTGAAAGGGTAAAATGCATTTAATACAAGCAGAATATTTGGAAAAAAGACATACCCATAAGCATAAATTCCTCTCAGGAGGTTTTCCTTTACATTCATATCATCAAAACTCTCATAGATGGTGTCCCAGTTGGACTAAAAGAGAGCGACAACATGCAAAGTTAATCAATCAAAAACTGGACTACGATTCAGATATCTTCTTGAGAGTACTATTACTTTTCCTAACTTGTATTTAGATGTAATTTTAAACTATAATAGTAGAAAATTTATAATTTCGTTCTATCTCAAAAATAACAGATGAATATAGATTAAAGCTCTCTGCCTCATTACCCATCAAAATTAATTTTATTCATTCTGTTAGTTTCTAACATATGTTAACACAAAACCAAATAGCCCCCAGCATAATTCTTGATGAGAATGTATAAATGGAAATTAAAGATAGTAATTAATATATTTTAAAAATGTTCAATGGTAAATCAAGAAGGTTTTATCCAAGGAGAATACAGCCTTAAATTTCAAACAATGCTAGCACCATCTCATCTTGGCTTTTAAACAATGTCAGATTTAATATTATTAATTTATTATCAAATTTATTTGATATAATGAGGGACTGAAGAGATAGGAACTGAAAAGTTACTGACAATATGTTGTTGGGACATGAAGAAAAAGTATATAACAAATATTTGTTCTTGAGACATGCAACCAAAATTGTATCAACATAAACATTAGGTTCATTCAAAGATGACATTAATGAAAGATGGAAAATGATATGATATCATGAGGAAATCTGATACGGTTTTCTCATAGATATTTCGTACAGGAAGTAAGAACAACATGCAGTGAAAAATGGCTCCAATCAAAGTGAAATCAATAATTTACAATACATTTTCTAACGAGTATATGTTTATAACAGTTGATGAAAAATTCTTTGACGCTAGCCTGTAGTTGCCAATAAATTTGTAATATTCAATTAAAATTATAGAGCTTTGTTCATCATTGGACACGATCAACTGGGTTCGGTTCAAAATGGCTAAAGGGTAAATTTATTTGTGTTAACAAACCTCGATCCCTCCGTCAACTTCGCCTCCATTGCCGCCAGGTCTGGGGTCTTGAACTGGTTCAGAACTAAAATATCAAAAAATATATTTTTCAATATAATATTGCGCATGTGCTACTAAAAATCACGGCAAAATTTAACCATGTGTTCAAACAAAAATGTTCTCTCAAAGTGACACGGCCTACACCACCCAGGAAATATTAACACTGAGCCAAGCGGCGTTCTATTTTGGCTTTTGAGAAGGATAATAATATAGGAAAACGATAGTTTGTTCTAGATCTTACAACCAAAAAATGCTGTTACATAAAATGTTAAAATCACTTGGTTTTTACCTTTCAGTACTTCTCTCGTTGGACATGTTGCATGACTTTATCGGATGAAAGGCTGCTCAAATGTTAGAGGACTGGTAAAATGTGCGGATACCGCCCCAGAATGCAACACGGACTATTCGACGAAGAAGCTGCCTGAACGAGGTCACTCATAACCAAGGGGCAAGAAAGGGTGTCGTCAACATGGGTACTTAGCCTGGTGACGCCTTTTATCTAAAGAGGCATTTTGTGAAGCTTTGTTGCAATGATGATCACATTGCATCAGTGTAATCTGATTTGATTGATTTGAATGGTGTAAGAAAGTTACATCGAGGATACGGAGCACTTCTTGTTGCTCTGCCCCTTTTGGTGCTCAAAGGACTGATCTCAGCGCTGGAGTATATGCTCTTTCACGACCAAACTGCAGCAAACATCTTGTCTGCTGTTATTCGCTATCATTTTTCGCCTGATATCTAATTTGAGAGAGAGTGTAGTGTTCTATGCCACGGAGTATGCATAGTATTTTGCACCCAGTGGCGTCATCCTTGTAGTGTCGTTAAGTATTTTGTAGGTAGTGTAACTTGTAAATTTGTATTGTAAATTTTTATTGGAATGTAAAAAAAGATACATAGTATTACTTTTGGCAATTGTAAGGTGTACTTACGACAAAAAAAGATAAATTGCACTCTTTTCTTGAACCAATTTTCGATTCCGAATTATCGAAAGGCTGGGTGAAAAGTCAATTAAGTTTATCCATCCAGAGCGTTTATATATACCCAGGGCGTTTATATATATCCAGGGCGTTTATATATACCCAGGGCGTCTATTGAAGCAACCACCAGAACCATTTTGGTAATTACAGCAGGGGAATTCTAAAACATCGTCCACCAATTGCTCTGTAAACGATTAACTGGGCAAACAGGGCAAGCTTCTAATCGTATCCAAGCCAAGATTTTTCTTATTTTCCTGCTTACTTTGTATCTTTATTGAAGCTGATAACTCGGGGGGTAAACTAAGCCTAATTTTTGACTGGGAAGTTCCATTTTGGTTAAAAATTTGGACCCATAATTCCTCAAATGTCCGAAAAAATGTGACCCACAATTCCGCAAACATGATAAAAACTATGCCCATAATTCCGCTAGTTCCGCACATATTTCAAAAAGTGATACCGATAATTCTGCACTTTTCAGAAAAAAGGTACCCCTAAATAATGGCACGTCCCCGTACCTTCAAAAATGTTAGGGTACAAAGGCTGATGAACGATATCGATTTTTTATATAAAAGATTGGAAACTTCTAAAATCCATTAATTAAAAATTGCTGTTATCTGTCAACATAAAATTGAATGTTTTCGCTGTTCAACAACACGTTTCTATTTGGAAAAAGTTATCTCATTTCTAAAATGTCGTGTGATGTAAAATGCACTGATATTTTTTGTGCCAGTAAAGGTTATATAAAGGTTAAAGATATAAGAGCATGAGAGCGATTGCTTTTACTATGGAGAAAGAATGCTAAATTCTTCCATTTCTCTATTTTTTGCTCTGATTTCCAGGACAAAAATTTCACGAAAGTTTGATTTGAACTGTTTTAAATATACACCATAAATGTATGACGATAAATACTGTAATGGATTCAGTTTAAAATGAAAGAAACTGTTCCATTGCATTTAAAAGCATCCGCCAAAAATAGTCAAATTCCAACATTTTCTTTGTAATATACATACAAGAAAATAGCCTTGGCCTTTTGTACAACAAAATACATTGTCCATGCACAATTTAACGAAACAAACTGAACTTGAAACAAGTTTTATGGCTTTGAAAGTATCAACCTGATTCCAAAAGCAAGACCATCAATACAAGTCTGACATAGGGACAACATAAGTTTAAAAAATACAAGCCAAAAATGATTAAAATTCTTCAATTCTTGCTGAAAAGCCACGTCATTATAAATTATCTAACATTCTTCGAACTGAAAATAAATTATGCATTTACAATATCAAAAAATTCTACTTTCTTAGACTTGGAAGAGCTGATAAAGTGTTCCTCCTTTGTCTCAGGTATGTTTGTCGCAATTCTTTTACAATCTTGCCGCCATCTTGTCTCGGTGTCTTCTCTTCTGAATCGTCCTTGTTTAGCTTTTCAAGCCTACTTCGCAGGTTGGAAATGCTCTTATGATCGTTCTGATCAACGGACTCTGAAGAGCTGGATTGTAGAATGGCGGCTACTTTGTGGAGCGAGTCTTTATTAGCCGAAAAGTCTTGAACAATTTCACAAGCGTCAGACAAAATATTTGCATTAGCGTCTAGCATCTCACTATTTACAGCTGGATCATTTGGAGAGCTGGCAAAATCACTTGTAGTAGAGTTGATAGACTCTTGTCTTTGTCCAGTAGTCATGAGCAATCTAGATTCATTCGATGGTGCAATCTCTCCAGAACTTCTATTACTCCTATCGCTCGACCGGACATCACTTTCACCCGACCTCACTGAGCTGATATCACTTTCATCCGACTTATCCGACTTACTGTCGTCTGATGTATCTTTGCTTTCGCGAGAAATCTTACCCGTCAGATCAATCCATTCCCCACTTTCATCACTAGAAATTGTTTGCAAGCCTGTAGGCTTTGTGGCACCAGGTAACGAGTTCAACAGAGTCAGTGTTTGGTTCTTCAGCTTATTTTCAGCTGCAATGCTATGTGATCTTAAACGACCGGTAACTTTCCACGCTTTTCCGCTACCATCAGCTTCCGCTTCTAGATTTTTAGACTGCTGTGCAGGATTTTCGTTAGTAAAAATCTCTGTAACATCATTTGCAATACCCTCTGCAGAAGACTTGACATGAAGCGACTCGCGAGCCTTTCTAAATCTATCTGGGTTTCCATTGAGTTTCTTCGCCTTGACGGTGGACTTTGTGTCGATTTCTAGTTCAGAATCAATTTGACAATGCGAGTTTGATGTTTGTTGTTTGTTTAAATGACATTTGTTACTTTTGCCGTTTATGCCAGTTTTGCATGTCTTAAAACCCCACATATATTCAGTCAATAGCCGCACGTACCAACAGCCACAGAAGAAAGCAAGAATTTTTAGAATTCCTGGAAAACGATACGTGAATACCACAAGGTACCTTCCTGGGGGCAATGATACTGACATGAGATTAGGAGTCACATGATTGATATTTGTGTATGTTTTTCCATCGAGTAGCTTGGGAGTCTGGAACATGTCGAGTGTGAAATCCCGCGAGACAGGATAGTAAAAGCATTTCCAAAATGGATGATAAGTGACTTTCAGTAGCAAATGCTCCATGTCAGCAAGCTACAAAGAAAATTTTTACAGAAGATATTTTCTGGAACACCATAGATACACTAGGGGTGCAAAAAGATCTGAAAAATAAAATAGGACCCTATTTTCTTTAATAGCAACAACAATAGCAAAAGCAGCGCAAAGCAACCAAAAATAATTTTGATGCGACAGAAACGTACTCCGCAGTTTTATTATAAGATTTTTTCGAAACAAAGCAGAACAATTTCAAAACACTGAAAATTGCTTAGCTGGTTTGTTGGTGGATCAGGGTTGCGAGATTTGGATTTAAAATTGACGGGTAAAAACCACCAAGGGCTTAATGTGCATAAAAAGGTAAAAATCAAAACATTTCAAAAATCACAATGTGCAAATTTCCCATTTAACTTTGGGAAAGGACTGAACAGGAAAATTTGGCCTGAAAAAAACCAATCTGTCAGCCCTGTGCTGGAAGCAGGGGAAACCTTAATAGCTTTATTTAAATTTCGAAAAACATTTATCTCAATGATTTTTCTAAAAGAAGTCATTTGAATTTTTAATAGCAATCAAGGCCTTTCTTGTCATATCTTTCTTCAAATGAAAGAAGACAAAACACAATATTAATTTGTCGTCTTAAAGAGAACCGTTAAAGCTTTAAATTTACGCTAAAAATCCGAACAACCTGTGCCTATAACATGGTAAAAAAACATATGACATAAAACATATGCTTTTCTTCCTATATCAGTTAGTATACAAGGCAATCAGATACGTAATATAAAATATTCCTGTCTTGATGTAGCATTCACACCATTGATTTTATATTAAAGAAATTAAAACCGCAAATAAGATAAAATTTATCTTAGATCATACTTATTTTTATTTCATCGAGCATTTTAGCATTTTATTCATCCTCTATAAGGTGTTATCCTTTATCAAAGAGAAGATAAAGTGGCTTTTAGAGGGTATCTTAATTTGGTTTTTTGTTGGCACCGAACACTGTGAAAACCTATTTGAGAAATCGTTGGGCTCTAGCCTAATCGGTTTTAAGGTCCAATAATTCGTGTAGCCTTAAAATTTTACCATAATTTGTGCCGACTGCATAATACTTACGCTCTGTCCCCTATCCGAAACATGAACTATCGCTTGATAATCTACACCGACAAATCTCTCTTCGACAACTTGTGAGTATATCCATTTCCAAGAGTCAGACTTGATAACTTTGTCCAGCAAAGTCTCGGAGTCAGTTTGGACTCCTGCAAAAGAGTCAATGCCCTAATATATGACTAACAGCAGGGAGAATTAACGCACCGTTGTTGATGTGTGCATACATTTATTACTAAGTTAATTTTATCGGCTGCTTGTTCTTTGAATAATCGTGGCATTATGAGCTTAAATATCAAACTCGCAGAAGGCAAGGATTCTGCGACAAGGCAATAAGAACAAGCTTTGGTTATCATTTCATTGGACAATGGTTCAAATTTATTTCTTGGCCTTCAAGATCAGTGGTCACTGAGCTAACTCTGTTAACACATAATTGAGTCATTTCTGTTCGTGAAATTTCACTATCGGCAACTAAGTCTGCTAAAACACTTCTATTTAAAAGCAAATGTTTCTCGACTAAATACTGTCTACATATACATTTTTCCCCTTGAACGACAGAGAATGTTCTTTTACTTCATCTAATTTCCTCCACCAAAGACTTTATCACTTTGGTACTTCCAAGTCTGTGGCAAGGAGACTAATCTTTAACAACAAATTGTTTCACTCGATTCCAAATTTGCATTGAAAACGTGGAAATATAGACAAAATAAAACACAAAATCAAATGAATTCAACTTAGGCTCGGGGCTCAAAGTAAAGTTTAAAAGAAATGAAATACCGTTTGATGACCAAGTCACTTGCAATTTTTCTTCTGATTGTCCATAGAAGTTATTCCATAACGATCTTCTCTCAACATCAGCAACAACATTATCATTCGCAGCTATGGTTCGCTTGGGATTTATAAGTAAGAGACTGTTTACATTGTACAGTTCTGACACTCGTAGTACGACTTGGCGAATCAACTTCAAATCTCCACTGATATAGCCAGGGAGACGTACGAAATCAAAATAGCCGTAGTCATTCTCCTCGTGAAGAACTTCATAGAAGATTAAGTCCTCGACCTTTGCTATTTGTTTAAGCTGACAGGCCTTCACGAATGCCTCATCGAGTTGAATATCTGATGTCGCAATGAAATGGACATTATAAAGTCGAAGTGTGTTGGCAAATATCTGCATTCTGTCCGGATTGAACCTGAGAGACTCAAGGTAGAAAACTGACAAGCTGTCGTGGTACCCCCGAGAATACGTCATCAGGCCTAGGGCAAAATACAATTGATTAAAATGATTACCAACTCGATAATTTACATATGATATCTGCGACGCAACAGGAGCTCAGTAAAGGGGTGTTTAAAATTACAGGATGTTGCATCAAAGAAAATATTTTTTTTCAAGCTTAATTGCCTCTTGATATACAAAAGTATATACAACGTTATTTAAATATCATACAACGTTTCATTGCTTATAAAATGTAACATAAAAAAGTATAAAACAGATTTAGCTCTGAATAGAGAAAAACTAAGATAAGATGCTATTTTTTTGCAAAAGAAGATGTCTGCTACTTGTTCAAATTTTACCTTTTCCTAAAAATGAATTTTTTCAATACCATAGAAATTCTATCGCTGCAAAAATTTAGACTTATACTAAATTCTGTGTTTAAGCCTTGGTATGCAAAACAGGAAATCTGTGCCCATTTAGAATTGATATTGTTTATAACGTCAATAGCAATAATAGCGAAAATGCAATACAATTATATCCCCATTATACGAATTAGCAGATCTGAACACATAAAAACTTTAAGTTAACAGATCCTGCGTATAATTAGAATTTGACTTTTTTTACTGACGCGATTCAGAGGTACAAGCCCGGCCCTGATTTCGCCTATTCAGGTGCTTGGCAATGAATTATAAATGAAACCCAGAGTAGTTCAGCATGTTTATTGCGAGTTTTCTTCATGTGATGTCAGCAGCTTCAATATACTGAGAGTTATTTCAAAAAGCTCTGAATGTGCTTTGAATTTTGCGGACGTCATCTGTGTGAGTACGTTGTTATTTAGAGAGTTTTATGTTCAAAGTCGAGTGAGCTTGTCAAATGATAGTGTAGAACATGACTGAGAGCAATCAGCTTTCATGACGTCCTTGTGCAATTTTACCATATATCATTCTATTCAAAAGAAATAGGACAACGAAACACCAGTCGGAATAGTATATCATAAGCTGAGAAAAAGCGCAGCCGAGCTAATTACTTTTTCTTAATCCGGCCAACCTTACGATCTTAAGTAATAGCACCTGCAATGTCAGATAATCACTTTCAAGGTTCCAAAAAAGGGCAAAACCAGTTGAGCGCCTTGTCTTCATGGCTGGGAGGGGGTGTCCAGGTAACATTTGCCGAATGACTATGAATGGATACAATATTTCCCCTCCTTTACCAACCTTTAGGCGACCAAATTTAAACAGGAATTTAAATAACCAACTATAGAAGGCAGGTGTGAGAACTCTGCACCCTCCTCTACTGAATATGTGAAACTCTTGTTTGTAAAATTCTATCTAACTTCAAGGTCCTAACCAATGGTCGATCTCTTGAAGTGAGTACACTGTGGTATAGAATATGGAGCTTAATATGCGGAACAAGATATAAGTTAACTTGCATTTCGTCGTTTTGATCTATTCCTGTCTATCTCTTACGATATGGAACTTGGGTTAATCGTCAAGAAAAAAAATAATTCTTTGGTGTCACAAAACATCGTTTACCTAACAAATTATTAATGTAACGCAGGGTGAAGGAGTGTTCCGCTTAGCCTTTTTTGAAGAAGAAGTACACATAGGAAAGACGCTTGTTTTGGGTCACCAGGTTTAATAATTTAGTGCTGCCACGCTGGGTACCTTTTATTGTTTACGAACCGAAGATCAAACCTTGAATTCACTATATTCTAAAAATTGCTACAGCGAGAATTTGCTCTAATCACTTCAAAACATTGGCTTATGATCACACTTACCTGCTTTTCCAGTGTAATGTGGAAGAAATGCGAGATCAAATGAACTTGCAGAGCCTAGAAAAATAAGAGAGGATTAAAAAATTAGCGACCTAAAAACTTGGCAGAAATTATGTAAGCTATAAAATCATCTTAAAAGAGTAGCTGCATCAGTATCTTTAGCAGAATTAAACTTTTAAGCTCAAATTGCATCTCCATGGTATATCATATTACGAGAATAAGATTCATGTAAGTGTTTTGAAGAAACAGGTGAACTGGCACGTTCACTGAAAGAACAGTAATAGTTATTGAAAAATGAAACTTGAGTAGATTTTTGAATCAAGATATCCATAGGCTTAAACTTCAGTTGCAACAAAATTTGTGTCAATAGCAAATCCCTCTCATTTAAAAGCTTTGTAATCATATGAACTCGTCGGGAATACAGCAACACCTAACTTACCACCTAATTCCATTTTCAGCCTGCCATCATCTATGTTTCTCACAGTTTTATGGAAGAGCTTATTCTTGGACCATGTTTACTATCTTTTAAGTCAAAAGATCAATGCGAATCTGTCTCCTAAGCTTTTTATAGCTCGCGTTTAGAAGCAATTTTTCTCCTTATTCTTTCATTATTCTAGTTGCTTTTTTAATTTAGTATCAAATAACTTACCAAAACCTCTATGCCCAAGCATCCGCCCCTCTGTTCTTCCTTTTTTTAGACTTTCTAACTTCTCAATGAATTCTTGTCTTACTTCAGTCATAGTTAGATGTGATGATACAGTCTTGAAGTGGTTTCTCCATAAGAAGCATGCCAATCCCAAAACCAATAAAAATTGAATGACAGACAGCTTATTGGCTGAAAGGTACTGATATATTCTAACAGGGCCATACACAATGGCTTTTTTCCATACTTTTGTTTGCTGTTGACTGTCATTATGTGATTTACGGAGTTTCGTAGCCAGCTTTTTTAGAAACACTGGCAGTGTCAGTAACGTATTCAGAATAGCAGCCAACTTGTTTACTATTCTTGAAATAGCATAAGAGACATGTAGAAGCCCGCAGAAATGTATTGCACTAAGATATTTAACTGCTTCTAGTTCTGTATGTAGTGGAATCCAGTTATAAAGACCAGAAAATGTAGTTCTTCCAAGAAACAAAGCAAAACTAACAAAAGTTGATGAAATTATCCATAAGCTGTATGTTTGATCTTTCTTTGAGCACTTTGAGTTTCCATACATCTGAGGCATCAGGTTCAGGCATTCTAAGGTTATTCCCATGATAAACAGGATTGTAAACCATGGTAAAAACCGATGTGCATCAAAAATCTCTCCTTCTGTAAATTTTTCTATAACGTAGTTAAATGGATATCCATCCTCACTCTCTCCTCTCCATGGCAGACCACCAATGTAGTTATACCCCCATAGGCAAGCGAATATCCACCAGGAGATCAAGGCCATGCTTTTGAGAATCATGTGCGCAAAGTTGACAATTCTTGGAAATATCCTTTCAGAAGTAGACTGTACATGGACCAACTTTACTATAAACATTACTCCAGCAAGAATGCATGTCAAAATGCCAAAGAAGAAATTTGATAACAATGTAACAGCTATCATAAGCATCAGAGGTATTGCTTGCTGCATCTGGCAATCTTCCACAAATATCCATTTGTATGTTAAAGATACTGTAACAAGAATTACATATAGTGAATTTGTAACCATTAACAGCCAGCTTTAAAGGGACATTAGGTAGCAGTGGGTGACATCAAATGGTAGTCTAATTTCCTTTTAAAGTTTGGTGCCAAATTGCTGCTTCAAAGTTGTCACAAAAAATTTAATACTTTAATTTTTTCGTTTTGCGGAAATGTAAGGGACACAGCCTTCTTCAGCAAATCAACTGACTCAATTGGCTATAATTAAGGTTGTCCCTGAAGTGGTTTTGTTTGAGAATTACCCACTGCTGAGCACAGAATTCAATACTTTGGTTGTTGATTTGAAAATAAACGAAGTTTATCGCAATTGCTATTACATCTATACAGCTGCTATTACTGTACCATTATGAAATTGTAACACCTTAGTTATTGGCATAAAAGTCTTCTCACAATGAAAAAGCAGGAAAAAAATTCGAAAAAGCTACGCATACATTTTCATTTTGATGCAGTTCTAAAAAGTATTCTGTGCTTAAAAGAAAACCATTTCAAAACATTGAAACTGCTCTGCTGCTAACACAATACATTGCAGCCTTACACTTGCATTAAAGAAACATTTATTCACCTCTGTCTTAACATTTAAAGAAACAACCCATTTCACTCTTTTCTTTCAAGAAAGAAACAGTTAATACCTTTTTCTCTTATGTGAATTGTAGTTTAACTTATGAACAGATAGCTACACACTCTCAGATAGTTTTCTATGACTGACAAACAACATGATAAAAAAATACCCCCTTTATCTTGATGTAAATTTTGACCAGTTGTTGACTGAAGATCTTACAGGCAATCCTTTACTGAGATGCCTTGCTCACATACAAAACCATTCCATATATTTTCCTGCCATTGTGAGAATTTACATTTGGAATTACCTGCTGGAAATAGCATAAGCATTCCAAATGCTTGTGTCATGAGTCCATATTCAACAAAGGCTGTTATTTCTAAACCAAATTTCCTCCAGCTTTGAATTGCAAATGATAAAAGGCACAATGAGATCTGTTGTACTGGGTGCAGTCCAAGAAGTTTGGCACTTTTGTACAATGATGCTGGGATCAGTGATATGACTGTGACAAATATCAGTCTGAATACAAGCAGAGGTGACATAAAACTGAAAAAAATCATAAAATAAGTAACTTGCATTAGACATTTTGCTTAGTTGAATCCTCTTAAGCTTAACCTCCAGGAAATGCAGGGAAATTGTCTGACTTAGCAAATATCCAACTTATCCGGGGTAAAACCTTTGACCTGTATAAATTAGGAAAATCCAATAGAGATTGAAAAGCAGTCTGACATAGTGAAAGTCCAAGTTGTACAGGGTCAGTTAAATGTGTTAACAATGGCCTAGGCATGGCCCAGAGGTGTAGTGCTATGGGGGCATGAGTAGCTGTTTTCAGTGCTAAAGAGTAGCTAGTTTCTACTTTTGCTATTTTTTGCAACATTTTGTGGAAGAACCTTTCAATGAAAAGACCATTCCAGGAAACAAGGGAACCTCTTGTTTTTAAAGGGAACCTGAGGACATCTCATAATTCAATGGAGATAAAGGGAACATTTTGCAAAGATCTTGGGGGTTTTTAGGGAACATTAGAAAAATTATTTGGAACAGGGGAAGATTTTTTTAATATTTTTAAGGAACATGGGAACACAGAATCTCTGGGGGGCTCAAATGACCATATCCCGCCTTATTATGAACACACAGAACTGATTATTCTGATTTAAAAATAAGTTCAGATTACATTTTTGATAGTTTCAGTTCAGTTTTAGTTTCAGTTTCAAATTTACAATACATAATTTATGACTATTTCAAAAACAATGTCTGAAAGAATAAATACTGTTTGTGTTAAAAGATATTTAGCATGGTTTAACAGCCAGCTAGCAAATGGCTTCTGAATAAAAAAACTCGAAAATTCTCACCTTTCCAAAGCCAGCATAGCTATGGCCATAAGGAAGCAGGGTAGTGGTTGATATGCAGTAAACATTGGATATCCAAGTGAAGCTTGATTGAACCAAAAGTTTACAATACCATTCTGCAACTGATCTTTCACATGGTTAGCTTCAACGAAATGCGAGTATAAATCACCCCCATCAGCAAACCCCGATTCCGCATAGAGGTACCTTGGGTTCCTGTAAAGCACTGACACTGGTGTCAACAAACAGGTTACTATCACAATAAATAACCCAACCTTGCTCCAAATTTTGTCACATCTTTCAGCTCCACTATAAATAAGATCACCAGCTGACCTCATGATTTTATTTTTTCGTTTAAATCGATGTTTCATCTAAGTACATCTTTTCCAATCAGGAAAACTCGATTAAATTATTATTGTACCAACTTTAGCTATCTAGTTATTGACGAAAAATTATTCCACTTCTGTTTGTTGCAGACGTCCAAATAGCGTTTCCGATCTTTTTCCGTGCGTTACAATGTAACCAATGGAAGTAAATTAGAATTCCAATGCCCTCAATTAGTGATGGATGATTAATGAAACGTCAAATTGTCCTTAATCACCATGGTCAAGTGTGACGTCACGAATGCATCTTCCAACAACAAAACTCTGCACTCATAGTTCAAGTGAAGGACAGAGAATAAAAATAAGGGCTTCGAAATAAATTTGAATTATTGCCTTATCTAACATCTAACCCATGTTGCAAGTCTCAACCTCTCGATGGAGACATCGTAGAAGTGCAATCTGAGAACAGTCTGCATTTCGAAATTCGCCTCATCAAAAACCTCGTTTACATGCATGAAACCATTGATACCTCTGGGATGGGGGTTTCCACTGAAAATCATTGGGATTTTCACGATAACTTATTTGCTAGTATGAGAAACAATTACATTGCCACCCACTTTTTGCAAAACAATAGAGTTTTTTCTCAAAAACTTTTACTATGGTCTTTAACTTGTCCCTTGACCCCCCATTTTCAAACCTGCGTCAGAGCTCGTGAATGGAAACATCATTTCAACAAACATCTAAAAAGAAAACAGAAGTATCATGACCAATAAAAAAGACATTGTTTGAAACAGTCGACAAATTGTATTTTAACAAGCTGCTTGTTAAGTTTATTAACAAGCTGCGATTTCCGAAATCTCAATCTAAGAAAAAAGAACAAAATTAAAAACACTCGAGCCTCAAATTATCCAAAAATAAAGACATAGAGGTTCGGAAAAAATTATCTGGTTATTATATGAAAGAGTGTGGAAAGATAATTAGATCAAATTTGATAAGATAGGCACATACTTACCAGAGATGGATTTATGCGGCAAGATTGGCGGCAAGGATAGGGGGTTGTTAACCGCCATCCTTGCCCCTTGATAGGAGAGGCCAGGGAGCCAAAGTGCCCTTTTCGTAAAAGTGCCCCTTGACATCGGCCTTTAACATTATCAAAGAGATTTGACTGTGGTGCCTTATTCATGACGGAATTTTTAAAACCTGTCAAAGAAATTTCTTATGATAGAAGTTTGCCAATTTTCAAGATGCCTACAGAAAATTGAAATAGAATGACAGTTACAAAAGAACTGGTAGAAGCTGGGAATACATTCCGGCGTCCCTGCTTATGCTTCACTTTTTGCATACTATACCAGAAGCAGCAGTCTCTCTGAACATCCTGTGGTATTAGAAATTTCATGATATATTTCGTTATCACTGTAATAGAACATTACTTCTAGCCGCTGCTAGCAAGCCACTACTTTCTTTTCGTTCGCCACCATCTTGACAAAAACCCCTTACAACATTTGCTTACATATCGATCAATTCGATCTTTTGACGAATACGTATGTAGATCTTCAAAAGGCCAGAGAAAGAAAAAGTTTTGAGGAAATTCATAAAAAGGTTTTCGAAAATGCTGTCTTTGAAAAATGCAAAAGATTTTTTAAAACACATTCGCATCTGAATTCGAAACTTTCCGGACAGTTTCGTGACGGGAACGTTTAAAGAAGAGACTTGAGAAACCCAATGAGGTATTCTATTCAATTTATTGGAGAAATCAAATATCTCGTGGAAAATAGCACAGTTTTCAGTGAAAGGCAACTTTGGCAAAAAATTCATTCTATTCCCGGTGATTCGGAGAGAGATACAAATTAACAAAAGTTTTAATGCATAAAACTCTTTTGCCATGCTTTACATACAATTCACATAGAATAATAAAATATCTAGCACTGAAAAACTTCTTGAATTTTATTTTTCTTTACTTCTTCATATGATGGTCAAACTTAAATGCTAAATTTAATTCATAAAAAATTACAAATTTCAGAATTAAAAATTCAAATCTAAAATAACCGATTGCGATCGAAAACAAGACAAATTCTAGTCAGTTTTAAGCAAAGACAAACGTAGCTCAAATAATAACTTTTGCTCTCCTACTTTGCCTGGAGCTAGCATCTTAGAAAAAGCATCTAAATTTGTCAGATCTTCATAATGATTGGGCTTGTGCAAACATCACTTTTGCCTAAATGCCTAAATAAATTTAAGCTAAGATATGATGCTGGAGAAATTAAAGGGTTGTCGTATGATATTGAGATTATCTTTTCACAGGTGCATAGATCAATTGAGCTGCAAGGTTTTGGAGGGGGACTGAGATAAAAGGAGAACGTGTCTCAGAAAAAGGGTAATCTTCCAATAGTTCTAGAGATGTCACTCTACGAAAAGGCACATGCCACTGGTTCTCCACGGTGAAGAATTACTTTGAAAGTAGTACGGGCTACCAGGTTCATTTAGTGCAAAAATGCAGAAAATTATTCCGTCCTACTCCTTGACCTCTTTATGACTACCGGCAACTTATGTACAGGGTTTTCCAAATTACTGATTGGGACAAGCATACCTGGCCAAAAAAGTCTCAGTTTAACTATACCTTTAATTCATCGCATATTGAAATAATAGACAAATGTGTTACAGTCAATTTCTTGTCAATGTGAGGGCACTACCAGGAAATGGGCATCTTAAAAGGAAAAGAGGTATTGCAAAAAAATGCTCTTTAGTAGGAAGCTCGTTTGAAAACCATGCTGCAGTCAAGCTCAACAAAGTCAATTTGATCACAAACGGCTTACAATCTGATCAGTATCATCTTGCCATCCACAAAGCTCGTCAGCAATGATATTGAGGCGATCTTGTCCCCAAATAACTGGCTGGTCGTCGACTTGAAAAGAAGGAACACCGCACAAACCAAGAGATATTGCCCTACAAAAAATAATCACCTTTTCTGAAGAAGGGGATCGATTAAGAAAAACATACGATAGATGCAATTACACTGTAAATGTTGACACGTGCTTAACATTGTGCTGAAAATATGATACAGGATTTTCAACCTATCCTAAATGTCATCATTATCAATTCTCTCTTACTAGCTAATTCTCCAAGAATGAATTGTGATGTATCTGGTATATCATTTGATCCAATAAAAAGACACGTTTCTTTTAACTACTGGGGAGAAATGGAAGGTATAACGTCATAATAAGTTAGCAACAAAAATTAGTAGACTTCAAACTATTCATTCACCATATCTCACCCATCTTTCAACAGATTTGACTGATTTTTAAATTTATTTAATGTCATCAATTCTACTGTCAATTCTACAAATAGACTTGAGGTGACGTCAGTCTTATACACATGGGGATCTAGACATAGGGAAAAGAAAAGGGCATGTGAGGTAGGTGTATGCTTGTTAATACGATCGTACACAGTAACAAAGTGTTTCTTGAGAAGAGATACGACACAAAACATGCATGCCCCATTATATGGTAAACTAACCTTTCCGTATTTTCTCTAAGCTTATCCTTGATTTCTTGAGACCGTGCTGCACTGAAAAGTTCCTCTGGATCACATCCTGCAGATTTCACAACTTCAGCTAGTACCTAAATCAAGAAAACTTTTCGTTTTTAATCTGTTGAGTAACCAAGTAGTATATGATACCACAACAACCCAAAACGTCAATTGAATGTACACATTGTCATCTTAAAACGTTGCATATCAGATTTGATAAAATTCATAAAGCCCGCATCTCAAATATGCCCCTTCCTATAATAAGCCAGACGAATAGAGTAGAAAATAAACAATTGATTACAAGATCTTTACAATATTTATTGTATTAGAACTAATATGACCATCCTGTTCTATAATAACAAGATAACCGTCCTGTTCCATACACCGAAAGCGTGGCGCAGGCCACGAAAGCGGTAGAAAAATTATATGTTGTGGTTTCATATAATTTAAGCTAAGGGCGTTTTTGCTCATCTTTAGCCAGTTTTTTTTCTAAGCTCCCTCTCTTCACCATGATTTTTGAATAAGCCCCAGAACGTGACCATAAAAATTAAGGCAAGACAAGTCTTACAATAAGAGCCACTACATGCAAAGTGCAATGTAGTGCTGCAAAATTGTGCAGTTGCAAAAAAAATATATGAAATTTGGGCAAGAGCTTCAAAATTGAGAAACAAGCAAAACGAGGGAAATTTTTTCGCAAAATGGGACTTTGTTTGACGTGGCTAAAAGGCTAATGGCTAAAATGCAGTGTCCCCAGTATTGATCATGTGCAAGATAAACAGTACTAAACTATTTAGCAAATACCTCACTGTTACCAATATCCAGGTCTTTTGTCCATGCAGATTCATCTAAAATATTTGAAAAAATCTATATTTATATGAAGAACTGAAGTCTTTCCATTAAATTGATTTTTCTTCATGTAATGCAAGCGCTAACTACTAAAGTGTGTAAATTTGCATTATATGTGAGTGAAATCAAAACTTGTATGATGGCTTAAATACCAACAAACCAAGATAGAGGGATTTCCTTATTGCTGGATATAAAAATTCATAATGGTAATAATAGCGAGTTGAGAGGCTTGATTCTAGATGAAGTTTAAAAGCACATACGTGAGCAAATACTATGCTAACAATTTAATATTACAATTTTAAACCAGAATCTTCCACAAACAGATGGAAAAAAGACAATCGACACAGCCTTACCTAGGAAGTAAATTATCATTTTCTGACAAAAAATTTTTCTACAAATTTATGTTACTATCTGACATTCAATACTGATAGCGCGTCGAGCAGCCAAAGATCTTCTTAAAAATTGTTGCCATTGTTTCCCGTGATTTCATCCAGTAATACCTCACAATACCTACAATGCTTGCCAAAAGTCCTGGTACACTAACGTCAGTTTCCAAGGGCAAATTCAGCCATTCCCCATCCCACCTTTGAACAATTGTTTAGGGGGGAAGGGGGTACGGAAATAGGAGTATCCGGAAAAAGAACACAACGCGAATTGCTGGGTGTTTCAAGTACTTTTGGCAATGTTTGTACCCATTATGATCTCTTTAAGGCCATAATTAGCTGCAACATGCTACAGAGAAGACAATCAAGGATTCAAGCTTATTCAAGCTATGAAAAAAGGCGCAAAATTTAGTAGCAAAAACTTACAAACAGCCGTCCTTAGCTCGTCTTTGGAGTTTGCAATGGTCATCCGCAAGGCCATTAGGGACTTATGTGGAAATCCGCTTGGGAATTTGAAGTTATTGATAGATAGGTACTTGCACCATTCGCCGAAGTCGTCCATCACATACTTGATTTTTGCTTCTCCTTCCCTTGACATTGGAACCTAAGGAAAAACAAATGACTAATTAATTTGTGCACTGACTTCAGTTAAGAAAAGCTAGCACTGACTCAAGCCTTGTTGATGAATCGTCGAATCGTTTAGTTTCCAATGGTTTTGAAAACAAACATAAAAAAGGTCTTCAATGGTTCCTGTGTGTTATTGTCACTAAAATAGTGCAGTATCAGTGCTTTCTGGCCCGTTTGCGAAGTACAGATAACCTAGCTTACTTGGATGTAAACATAGGTCCTGCTTTTCCTATGAGTTAGTATAAGACTTATATATGTATATAAGACTTATATACAAGTTGCCTCGCACCAAAGTCAGAAACAGATAGGTTGATCCTAATCAATTTGATTTTCCTGAAGCTCTTTGTCATATTAGGTATATCAACTAATTACTTGACAACATTTCGTAGAAATCTTATACAATGAATGTACGGTTATGGAATTAGCTGGAAACTAGCATGTCATAGCAATGTGATGATGTCAAATGTTTAAAGAGTCTAAAATTCCCCGCAACTATTGAGAATATTCAGTCATCTGATTAGCTAAAAACAATACCGTACTGGACGGCAATTTACTAGGAGCACGAGTAAGCGGGCTTCTGTCCTTGAAGACATCAAGGCATAAATACTCAAATCGGACAACCCCCGCCTAGACCCTCTCAGCTGTACTGTACACGGAAGAATCCAAAAATTAAGCTACAAACAAAATTGCGTACTTGCGGTGATCCAATGGCATTGAAAAGTGCCCCGAGCAAAATTGGAACCCATTCAACTTCTACTTGCATTGGGGAGACGCTTTCTAAAAGCGAAGAAATCTAGACGAAAGAAAGAAAAGGTACATAGATGTATCACTTCTGATCTTCAAAACAAGTAAAATTCTTGAGCTATGTTTCTTTATGGAACAATGTATCCATTGTGCAAAACAAAACAGTCTCGTAAATTTAAAAATCTAAGAAACAGTTCGGCTTGGCTTCTTGAATCGAGCAAATTTCTTCTAAATCTCTTAGATTTTACTCAATGATGGAGCATATCAATAACAACCAACCGAATTGCGAAATAAATAAAGAACTTTCTTACACGTCTTTGCGCAATAAAGCACCATGGACTTGCAAAATCGTGGAAAATTCTGAGCTTTCGTTTAGTCAATGGTTGTTGGGGTGAACTGACAAGTCGATAAGGAGATGCATCAATCTTGCCTAGTTCCTTTTCCAAGAAATGCAGACGATCACATCCAAAGTAAAGGCGGTTATTCACCCAGAAACTAAAGAAGAAATTGATTTTTGATAAACTTACATTAAATAAATTGTCTTTTAGCAACTACAATGAAGCCTTTTCTACAGGAAACCTTCCAATAACAGACATGAACAGGGAAAAAAATTTATCTTAAAAATCTTGCATTTAACAGATTATATACGTAACATAAAGTTGGTTGACAGTACCTCTCCCCACAACAGTGACTCTGATCACATAATTGTCTCCTCTATGGAGTTTACACTGTATATGTATGTAAATGTACACTCATTTTTTTATAAGAACAATTTTATAAGAAAACGAGCCTCCAAACAGGTCAAAAGTTAAGAACGAATTAAGAACAAGCTGAGCTTCTGCAAAATGCAATTTTGAACTACGTTTTTTCTCAAAATCGAGAATTTTTAGCGATGTGTGGGTTCTTTTGTCGGTGAATATTCAAATTTGTTAGCAAATTAAGGTTGTCTCACTCACTTTGTTGGCACATGAGGCCTGAACACCTCCTTAGAGCGAAAAAGCTAGCAATAGCACTGCTTACACCCTCTTAATTTAAGAACAAATTAAGAACAATCCAGCCTCAGATTTTCGAAAAAATCAACTTAACTTAAATTTACTGGTTCTTATAAAAAAAAGAGTGTAAACTGGGATGTCTTCTACGATCTACGAATTTCTTCAGTTTCGTTAATTGAGGGATGCTAGAAATGCAAAAAGCCAACAAAAACTACCATACTGATTCAATAATACCTTGGAACACCAAACGCTCCTCTTTTGACTGCCTCGTTTGTATTTTCAAATAGAATTTCTTTTCCAGAAGGATCAACTCCATTTACAACAGCTGCAACATCTACATCCCAATCTAGTTTTGCTACTTCTGACTGAAGGATGCTTTCATCAGAGATATCTAAACATCAAGCATGATAATGCAGTTTCAACTTGGTAGAGAGTATATTCACTTTTAAAACCTTCTCTCTGCGGTATCATCAAAATTAGTTATAGGCAAGAAAAATCAAGGAAAATAAAAAAATTAAATCTCAAAACAATGATCCTTAAATTTAGGAAAAATAAATAATTTATAATAAATGTGATTGTAAAATACAGGAAATACAGCAAAACCATAATCTGTGCATGGATTTTTTTTACAAAAATGTTTTGTTCAGTGGAGTAGCTAAATATGCCAATAAAAAATAATTGTTTGCCCATCTTAGGCTTTTATCAAATCAAACGTTCCTTGAACAATGTTCAGTGACTAGAAAAAGTGGTCAAATGAATGGATTTTACAAAATTAATACTTTATGCTGGACATTGCTCTTTGAAATGTTAAGCTATTTGTGTTTGGCTTTATATTCCATCTTAAACACAGACTACGAATAGAAACTTGATAGAAGATGAATATCTCACAATTATTTGAAGTTTTTAATAAACAGCAGTCTTTATGATGTGATGATGTGAGATGTTTGTAATGCAAGATCCTTTAAATGACATTAAACTCCTATAGGAGCCCAATCATATTCATTTCATTTGAATGATACTTGCCTTCTCCCTAAATCAAATTCGCTGCTAACGAAAGAACAAAAGGATTTTTAACAAACCTTTCTTCTCAGCCCAGAGAGCATGGTAAAGCCGATGGGTAAGATTCTTTCTTTTTTCACCATTTTCATCCTCACATGCAGCAAGTAATCTCATTGGTTTTAATGTACTCAGATCTGGCATACTTTTGAAGGGCATAGCTGGGACATTATGCCTTCTGTAAAGCCTCATTAGATCTAAAATAAAGGATTTATAATTCCATTAAAACTTGCATGCTTATGTGAAAAAAAAAGAATTTTTTAATTGAAAAAAATGAAGGTGATAGAATTAGTCATTGGAAAGATATGGATAGCAAAAAATTCATTTTCCACACAGAGCTTCCATATATCTTTTTCAATATATTGGAAAGTAGCCTCATATGCTAAAATGCAAATGCATCTCACAGGATGCAGGAGAGAAGGAAAGTTAATCTGTTTAGGGGCCATGCTGTTAAGATGTCCCTGATATGCAGAAAGTATATCTGATCTGTGGCAGGTAAAGGCAACAACTATCCTAAATACCTACAATCCCGGACAAAAAGGTTATGCAACAATTCTTTTATAAATGATTTTCTGCATAATTGCCCTCAAAATCAGTGGATTTTGGGGGGAAGGGGTAGGGTGTTTTTACAATAAATGACAATAACAGGGAATATCTCCTAACTTTTGTTCAGGATTGTAGTATGCTAAGTTTCATTTTAAGCTTTCATCAAAAAGGGGTAACATCACAAAAAAATACCTCTGTATTCTTTTATTTAACTTATAATGGATTGCAGAAGTTGTAAATGTGTTGTACCTTTGCCAAGAACAAGACGCTTTGCTGGATTCATAGTTTCATATGCTTTTGTAGCCTGCTGCTCTTTCTGCTTTGTTGCCTTGTAAATTCCACCTAATAGAAAAACAATAGTGATTAAGAGCTTTCCTTTACAAAATCTAAGTTTGTTCTGGAAAACCACAGTACACAACATCATTTTGGTCCTCTTCCAAGAATACTGATGTGAAAGCTTCATTTACAGCATTTGCTTTTTCCTTGTCAGAACCTACATGCTTATTTAGTGAATCTATGTCCGCAATATTTTCAGAGAAATCGGTCCTGGTTTCTGTGTACTTCTAGAACATCTTTGGGTGTACTTAATCATGTTCTTTAGGATAGTATTTTAAAATTTGCTACTGCCTTGCAATTTGTCTTTGTCACTTCAATTTGATGTTTGCAACGATTTTTGTAACAAATACCAAATTTTTTCTGTAGCCAGCACCTGTACTTTTCATCATATTGCTCAGTGTTTCATTGTTAATCCAAATTAGCTGGACCTTGCCTTTGCCAGTACCTTTAAATTTAGGTAAGAAATGGTCACATAATCCAACTACTTTATTTCTATTAAAGGTCGCACATCTTGCTTTCAAACATAGACCCCCAATCCACCCTAGAGATCTCTCTTCTTAAATTACCATAGTTGCCCTTGTCATACTGAAAGCCATTTAAGTTTTCTTTGCTCCACTGCTTGTTAGCTTGAGCCAAAAAGAATTGTTGCACGATCAATCTTTACATAATGGTGGGCCAATAGAGTACCAAAGTGATGATGTTACAAAGTCTTGATGTTTCAGCTTATGCGGTCAAATTTAAGAAATTCTAAAAAAAAGATTTTGATGATGTCACACTTAGGTACACGAATTATCTTCAACCAAGCCAATAAAGTCATGTATACATACCTGTGAAATCTTTTGCTTAAGCACTTTGGAGCAAGTGTTACATGATTTTGGTGATTTTTAAGTCTAAGGGGTTTTTTTCTCTCCCTTGCAATGTGTTTTTTAATATGCTTGTTTTACACAAATTGTAGAATTTCAAGCACTCAATATCCAAACAATTGGGAGCTTGTTTGCTAACTGGTGAAAATGTAATTAATTGTTTAGTTGGACGGTATAATTTTGAATATTCTGACAAAATATTGAAATTCAGAACTGTAAAAGGTTGTTCAACATAAGTTTGCAAAAAATAGTTCTCAAAAACTTCAGTGAACATTTGTATGAGATAATGTTTTTCATTATTTGGTGTACAAATCGTGCTTACATTGTGCTGTTTACATTGTGGTTCATCCTATATTTGTTTCAACGGATGAAAAAATATATAGGTTTCTTATGGTTTAATTACCGTTTTATACACAAACCTATATGTTTCATATGCAAAATTTTATGGTAAGACATCACAGTAGCTTGACAATGAATAAACTCATGTACATTCTACTAAAGTCATGTATATATTGAGCATCTTTGCTCGCAGCTCAAATGAGCTTAGTTCACATGTCGCAGCTGATAGTGTGCTGTTACTCATCGTTTGTGTTTTCCAACCTGGTTCCATGCCCCTGCCCCCAAACTCGCTGCCCCCCGGTGGCGCGGGCCCTGAGAGGTCTTTGCATTTTGACATAATTGGAGCATCCCCTTCAACACTTCAGCAACAAAAAGTCTTTCCAAGTTCAAAATCAATTATTCTTTCTCTAATTTTTTAAACAGATAACGCTTTTACGCAATAAACAAAATTTATAAATGATGCAAATCGAAATACATTAACCTAAAAGAACGGGTCTCCATCTTATTTTCGCACCAACATTTTCTGCAAGCCCTTCGATAAGTCTTGATGCCAGGTATGCGTACGGACATATAACATCATAATAAAATACAAACTCCTTCATTTCAATTATGTATTGGCTCTTTATCAGCACAGAAAGCAAAACTGTGTGTGGAATGTTGATCAAAAAAGTTGATCAAAGTTCACCAGAAAAGCAGCAGCAGCAACAACAAAAACAACCCCCCATAGTTTCCAATATCATATCACATTCACAGCAGAAACATCGGAACACCGCTAGATATGGCAGAAAAATCCTCGTTTTTGACATGAAATTTTTAGGGGAGTTTCACAACTTTGTTAAAAATTACTTTATTGAGTACTTCAGCCTCAATTTGTTTTAATGTCTTCTTAACCTTTGAATATTTTAGGGTCGTGTTCTTACATAAAAGAGTGCAGAAGAAAAGCATCAAAATCACAAATCAAGATTAGTAAAAATATGTTGCAAGTAATACTAAATATTTAACCTTTTTATTTTCCGTTAATTTCAGGAATTGCTTCAATAATCTTTTTAGAAAATCTTTTCGTTTACGCATATTTGTGAACAAAATTTGCCTCACGACTTTTATACAGGGCAGGAATTTAAGAAAATATATTTAGGGATTAACTGCCACACTGGGGGTATTTTTGCCACAGATGCCCATTCTTTATAACAGACTGCGGCCAATTTCAGAACATAACATGTAGCATTTGGGGACCTTTATGTAATTTTGATGCTGGTAAGAAGGTTATTCGATATATTAGTATTATATTTCGGCGCGGAAGATAGGAGACTTTTTAAGATGGTTGTCAAAAATAAATGAGACTTAGTATTTACACAAAAATATACGTATGTATTTGAATAACTACATAATTGCCGTCAAAAATTCTTGCAGATATTCTGAAATACATCTCAAGTCTGCTTGCTTCAATGGCTTAGTTGTTATATCTTCACAACTGTTCGTGGCAGAGCGTTATCAGTTCTTTGAATATTGCCAGAGGGAAGATAAGATCGCGTTGCTTGAGCCAAGATTCATCAACGGCTGCTGCATACTTGTTCCATAACGACTGTCATAAGTGCCATGATCTGTAGATATTCATCTGCGCCATCACATAAACATTTGTCACATTCCTAAACAAAATATAATCATCAGCACCCCCTTCTAAACATTTTAAAAATTGTAATGGATAATATTTATCTACGACACTACCGAGCATCCCTGCCAATGAACAGCAGGAGGGATAAGCGGAGAGTGGTCCCCTTGCAATCGTGGCATTTTGCAAAATTCTTCATTTTGCTATAGTTTTGCCGTTTTTCCTGGCACTTTTCCCCCTTGCCCATCTTAAATGTAAGATTCACTGGACAGCAGACCATTGTTCCTCAAAAACGTTATTAACTATAGAGTTATAGAATCATACATAATCATAGCAATAGAATTAAACTGGAGATGAATGAGCCTCTTCTCCAATTCAAGTTCACCCCTAACATTGAATAAAAATATCGTTCGGAGGCAAGAGGGGGAAGCCATTGACATTCTGGAAAATTTAGTGTAGTGTACCAAGTCTTTTAGCAGGGACTGGAACTCAGAAATCTTAAACACTGTTGATACAAACATATAAAGTTTACAGACACTAAAGGCATCTCTAGATAGAAGGTTGATACCAAGGGAACAAATTATCTAGAATAAAGTAATAAATTTTTTCAAATTCAACTTCCACCTAATTATCTTTCATTTCCAGTTGGTAATATGAGAGCAAATTACACCGAGAGCAGTTCTAAAGAAAGGACCTGACGTATTCAAGATTTGAGACAGGATTTGTTATCAAAAATCTATACACAAATAGCTTCGTGGCCTAGAAAACAAGAATCTTCGACAATGCATACCGCAATTTTTTCCATGATGACTGATTTTTGATTGTCATTGATACTTTCCATGTTAATGATATGATCATGAATCTGCAGGTAAAAAGTAAAGTGTAAAGTCCATATCTGAGAAAGAAACTTAAAGATTTACATAAATGGCAATTCAAGCCAAAGATATTCCTTCAATGAATCAGGGATAGTGTGATAGGTAGATAGTGTGACTTCATATCAATAGTAAAAATCCCCTTCCTTCTCCCTTTTGAAACTCTTAGTTTTCTTCCGTACATGCAACCGACGCTGAGTTTTTCTACAAAAACCCTCCGCAAACAAGAAAGTTTGAAAAGACAGCTTTGTCGTTTGCAGAGGGTGAGAAGATACTATAGACTTTGTTACAGGGAATTTCATTTCATTAGCTGGTTAAATGCAATACAGTTGTATGCGAAACAACGACAAAGAAGTTGCATAGTGCTTGTATAGCAGTTTTCTGACCTGATTGAGAAATTGCGCTCCAGAGAAACCGTTAAAAATCACATCCTAAAACGAATGGAAAAAAACAAAATGGTCTTACTAAAAACTATTTTACAAGTACAGTACAGTAAGGTCTGTAATATGTTGTTAACTCTGTATCCATACACAAATAACAGCGTGGAGCATTTTATAAAACAACTAGATTTAAATCACTTAGCTATTATTGCAATTTAAGTGTGACTAATAGATATTACGCAGTGAGGGCAATGCCTACCTTGACAGCGCTTTCGACTTTCTCGTATGAACCTGAATAGCACGTCTTTACTAATGAAGAGATAAATCTACTCGGAATAGCCTGTGGGGATGACAGTAAAAATCGTTAACTGAGTTGAAGGACATGTAACATGCAAGGAAGGATAGATAAAAGGAACGCAGCGACGAAAGAAGAAAGACAGGAAGGAATGAGATGAACATGGTAAGAGACAAGGAAAGAACGAGGGAAGGAGGGAAGAAAAGAATAAGGGAAGGAGGGAGGGAGGGAGGGAGAGAAAGAGGGAAGGAGGGAAGGACGGAAGGAGGGAAGGAGGGAATAGGGGAAGGAGGAAAGAAAAGAAGAAGGGAAGAATAGAAGGAGGGGAACGAGAAAAGCAATGAAGAGAACGAGGAAGGAGGAAAGGGTTTGCAGTGCGGAAAGAAAAAGAAATGAAGGAATGAGATCAAAATGGAAAGAGACAAGGACAGAACGAGGAAAGGAGGGAAGGAAAGGTCAAGGGAATAAGTGAAGGAGGAAAGGAAGGAAGAAGGGAAGAGGGGAAGGAGGAAAGGAAAGAAAAAGAGAAGAGGGGAAGACGGAAAGGGAAGAGGAAGGGAAAAAGTGAAGAGGGAAGGAGAGAAGAAGGGATGAAGGAGAGGAGAGGGGAAAAGAAGGATGAAGAAAGAAATGAAGAAAAAGAGAGAAAGGAGGGACAAAACGGTGAGAGGGATGAAGAAAGGAAGATCAGAATGCGGCAATGTAAGAAGGATAAAAATAAAGGGAGGAGAAAGAACGGAAAGAAAAAATAAGGGAGGGGACCAATGAAGATAAAAAGGATGGAGAAAAAAAGGAAAAAGGAAAGGAGGGAAGAAACAAATGAAGAAAGAAGTAGAGAACAATGGAAGGAGGGAAACGGAGAGAGGAGGAAGGGAAGGAATAAAAGACGGGCATAGTAATCTAGAAAACAATAAAGGCTAGAGTAACAGTCTCAAAACAACCGAAGAGGCAACAAAAGGTTTGTCTTAAACATACACCAGCTATTTCCATTATATCATCTGGAGTAATTTCCACTTCGCTTTTCAGTCTTGATGCACTCTGAAGAAACGTTATAGCCTAGAAATAAAAATGGTAGGTAACTTGTAAGCTACATTACTTTGCAGTAAATGAAGTGCAAAGCTGACCCTAAACATTTGAGAAATTCGCAACGATAAATCTACAATTCATCAACCTATAAAGAGCAAAATGAAGGTTTTATATTCTGAGTAGCATCAAAAAAACATTACACATATTTCATGCATAGTACATCAATATGCAAAGCTAAAAATTCGAATGATTGCCAAGAGAATTTTCCAATTTCAAGGCCATGATTACTTTATCTATGAGGGAGGTCGGACTTTAATTCTGTGAAAAAAGTTATGACTATCATAACGAGAGACATTAAATGAACCCTTCTAAGACCTAAAGTTTCTAATTTCCTCTCAAAATCAGTGCTAAAGTCTGGGATTCTCAAGACTATACAAAATCCAAATTACCTTTCGCATGTCACCCTCAGAAAGATTTATAAGGTCTTCAAGGCCCTTAAAAATACAAAATATGTTAGCTTCTGCTATGAGGAAAATTCTGCAGACATAAATTAAAGGTATTTTGAATATTTTTTCTTGTTACCAGATTAGGGAAAATACAAACAATGTATTTTAATTCTTTTACCAGTACACTCAAAGTTACAGTCCAGCATATGAGCTGAGAATTCAAGTCGGTGAAAATGAATTTGAATAACTAATCCTACTTCTAGGAACAAGCAATCCATTAGAGAAACTAAGCAATTGAAAGCCTTCAGTTATCTTCCTTATCACAAAACTGTATCAATAAACTACTTTAATTTCCATTCAAGACCAGTGGAATTGAAATACTTGGCACATTTGAAAACATCGAAGAGTGTTATAAAGCAGATATATTATCCAATAACATGTGATCTATAATTATTAGCTTCAGGGTTTTAGCTGAAACATGACAAAATACTGTAATGATTACTTTTTTACATGGAGCATATTTACCTCACTGCTTATTTTTACACCCTCATTGTCACAAATTCTTTGTAGTCTGGTTTTTATTATGTCTGTTGATAAAGGCTTGAAGCGGAACTTTGAGCATCGTGATGTGAGTGGTTCTATGATCCTGTGTGAGATCAATTTCCTTAGAAAACTAGCAGATAAAATAGTAAGGAAACATATATGACAGGCATTGTGAGGAGAGGTGCTCCAGTTCCATCAAGTACTTCCAAACCCACCTGGCATGTTCTTTGAGCTAGAATGATCAAGCTCCTCAGAAGGCCTGCATGCTATGTTTACTTGAATTAGACAAATATATAGGAGGTTTATTTAACTAAGGTATTTTTCAAAGTAAATTCAAATATATGCAAATGCTAGCAAGTGCAAATATCAAAGTAAGGTAGCCAGGTAACAAAGAGATAAAGCCATCAGATTGGACAGACAATAACAGGACACAATTAGCAAATAAATAATCAACAATTGAATATACTATTTTCAATATTCCAGACAACATTCAGAGCTGGGCAAAGAACTTGATTTCAAAAGAGTCACAGTTTTAACTCTGAAGGTCCTACCATCTTGAAGGATTTTTTGTATGATTTTTCAAGGATTGAAATTAACCAAAATGAATTCTTTTAAGTAAACATTCAAATTTGCAAAAGATTAGACTAGAAGTTACCTGCTAACATAATTGCAAATGAGACAAAATCTTGTTGTTTTGGATTGTCTTTCCATTGTTCTTCTTAGAGATGCCTATGAAAATAACATAAATAAAATTTCACCGAAAGCCTTTTTTCAACAAGGACCAAGGAAAAACAGTGTTTTTTAGGGATACAAGTGGTGTACCTTAGGCAACTTTTCATAAAAATGACTTTTCAGTCAATATATAAACTTTGCACTTAATCCACATATGCATAAAGTCAAAAATATCAATCATTTTTTTACTCAGCATAAAATAAATTCACATTACCTGAGCAGCTGATGTCATTGAATCTGCTTCATCAAGAATTACAATCTTGAAAGGTGGGCATGGAGTCCCACTAGAAAAAAATTAAACATCAGAAAAAGAGATAAAATACAATAAATTTCAACATTTATATTTGACAAGCTTAAATATAGAGCAATTCATTCTTCAACTAAGTTTCTGTGAAGAAGGAAAACTTTAACCTTGTTGAAAGATTGTAATCCTCAGAAAATATTGCGAATAGCATATATTATTTGCAAGGCATGTACCAGTGTAGGTAAAAGTTTTTTTATAAATATGTTCAGTTTCTTCCTTGACAAAGAAACTCAGCTAGAAACTGTTAAACTAAAAATGAAGGGAGTAGGGATTTTAAATAAGACATACTCAGTTTTTGTTGCTGAAACAGCTTGCATTGAAAATGTCTTCACTTTTTCCCTTATAACCTGACAGAAAAAAATGTTGTGTAAAATACTAGAACCATCAAATTATAAAAGCAAAACATTGCTAAACATGCATGCAGATATCATATTCACTCCGATTAAGCCCTGTGTGCTGAAGTATTGGTAAATCTTATTTTAAAACTTTCAAAGTTATAGAAACTGAAAACATCTTTCTTTAATATATTCTATATAAAAGTATTGGATTGATACTTGTCCTAAGTAGAGACTTTAGCAGTCAGCCAATCTTGTTTCTTCCCTCTTGCATATCCAAGCCAAACATGAATGCAGGTAGCAAACTTTGGTTTTATCATAAACCTTAAAAAACTGACCATAGAAAATGTAACATACTCTACTCCTGATTGATTTCATTGGAAAACTGTCAAAGTTTTGGCTTTAAGACTCTTTTTGGCACACTGGATGGCTTGGTTTTCTAAATTATCACTAGCTACTATTTGAAATACCTGGATGCCTCTTTCATCTGAAGCATTCAGTTCAAGAACACGACTTCTGTAAAGGTCCTGGCTAGAAACCAAGAAAAAAACTTGGATAAAGAAAAAGAGCAGTAAACTGTTGGATAAAGAAACAACTTTTTGCAAACATTGGATTATCGTTGCACACAAGAATAAACTAAAACTTAAGCACAGAGTCAAGATAACTACTATGTTTGGCATCTTGAGTATACTAATTTTTTCATAAGAACTCCTCTTTAAGAAACTAGTACTGGGCAGCACTGACTCTCTCAAGTTGGTGTGTGCAAGCATGTTGCCAATTAGACTTCTTTCTGTTAAGTTGTGTAAATTACCTCATGTTCTTTTTGCAAATTTTTAGGCTTGTGCCATCATCTTTCACAAATTCAGAAAGGTATTTTCTTAGCATTTTCGGTTGTTTTGAGTAAAAAAAACTTTTTGAAGAATTTCAAATCTTTTGAACTTTTTTGCAGGTCTGGGGTCATGAAATATTTCAAAAAATGCAAAGTCCTTATCTTCAAAATAAGAGCCTAAAATTCACCGAAACTTCTCCAGTGGTGTGGATAAAGGAGGTTGGTAGGGGGGGGGGGGGGCACCAGGGTGCATTCTATCCAAACCTATCTCAGGAAAAACAATTTGGGCTTTTGGTGTACCAGCCCTTGTCTTGCCTAGACTTGCTTTAAATCTTTCAATAGCACCTTGGTAAGAATCAATGTATGTTTTAAGTCTAAAATATCTTTTTAATAAATATAAGGTTGTTTTATGTATCCAGTTTCACAGCCAACTGAATTTTGAATTTCTCAGCATTTACCTACAAGAAAGTCCCAGTACCAGTTGAAAAATGCTCTTACCCAAATAGCTGTTTCGATACAGCAAGAATTGTAGATGTCTTTCCAGTTCCTGGAGGTCCATAGAACAAGAAATGTGGAAACTCGTTTGAAGAAATTGTTTTTTCAAGAACTGCAACAACTTCATCCTGGTAAGCAACATCACCAACTGTTTTAGGACGACTAGAAGAAATTTGCAATATGATTAGTGAATCATTCCGATAAATTGCATGATAATAATCGAAACTTTTGACCTATGGCTCGTTTTGAGTAAGATAATCGTTATGAGCATGGGATCGAAAACAACTTTCGGCTTATAAACGCAAGAAGAACTTACTATTTTTCCACCCATGGTATGACTTTCAACGCTACTGATTTTCCACTTGGTTCAGCTTGGGCAGCTCTCGAGGCCTCACCTCCTTTCCTTTTTGCAAAGAAATCCATGTTTCCCGCAAATAGTCCAAGACCAAATCACCTTGTTTCCTTGCAGTCGAAAAATTTCGCGCCATGATAAAACTCGTATTGGAGTTTTCAAATCATCAAATCGAGGTTTACGGCCATCTGGAAATCACCGAAAGTGCACGTGTGGAAAGGTAAAAACATTGCTCCTCAAGTTTTTTAGCTAAGATTAGTCAGCTAAATGCAATAGAATGAAATTCATAAAGTATATTAAACATTTTTTGTAGATCTGGCAACAATTATCTTTATTTGATGGATGTTTAACATCAGGACACTTGGCCTTGAAAATCTTTTGGGCTCTTGTTGTGGTATTGGCAGCTTGCTATACATTTTATTAGAACAGATTTTATTTTGACAGTTTACCATTGATTAATTTATCATTTATTAAAATATATTCCATAATTGAAACGCATAAATTGATCAAGTACAGTAATTAAATTTACCTGAGTTCAAGTATTTTGGCGATGTTGAATGGATGTTTGACAAATATTCAGTTTCTGTTACCACATTCAAACTTACTATTTAGTTATATTCCCGAAAATAATAAGTTATTGTAAACAGCAGGACACATATTAGGACAGGTACTAAACTTAGATATGATATCCCAGTTAAGAACACGGTAGGAAAGTTACACAACGGTATGCAATCAATTTTTCTGAAAAAAGCTTTGCTTACTTTCAGTGAAGGGACCAAATTTCCAATGTCACTCTGTCAAATGCTGCAACCTCTTCTTGTAAGTAAGAAACATGAAGTGCACCAAAAATTTATCAGACCAGCATTTTTGTGCATTCTCAAATCAATACTGGTAGTATCTTGTGAAATCTCAAACAAGAAATGGTATATAATTCATTTCTATGCAGCATATGATTTATAAGATGTAAATTTACAATTTGTTAGAGGATGTGCCATTGGAAAGTGCCAGCAATCCCCAAAAAGCAGACCTATAAGTTCTTAACTTAGATAAAAATTAGGGAAGGGATCTTGACACAACCTGCAATAGGTTCATTTATTTGTAGTCCAATTCCAGATGTTTTCATTTGATTTATATTTTGTTGTGTTTCAGTTATAAACATGGAGGAAGAGAAAGCGAATTCCTGTAAAAGGTATGCAATTTAAGGATACCAAATTGAATTAAAAGTAATGAAATATCAATTACATTGGAGCAAATCTGGTGCCTACAATCCAGGGTGGAACATTTGCCAATTGCCAAGGAACACATTCTGGGAATACATTTTATGTGCATCTTTTTTATAGCCTAGTGTCGTGTAGCCATTGAAGTATTTATGATAACCTGATAACCTATTTAGAGAGCTCCTCCATAATTAATCTATCCTATATATAATCATGTGGTATCCTTTCTTTCTTAAGTTGTTTAAGTGATTCTTGTAAATTCAACATATAGTATATATAATTGTATCATAATTTCATAGAATTTTATGTAGGATGGATTAAAAATTGAATGAATCTGAAACTTAAATTGGAACTGGTGCATTAAAAAAGAAATGCAGTACTTTATGTTTACATTCTAACAGGAAGTGTGAAGTCTGTGAAGAAACAGAGTCAAAGTACAAATGCCCTGGCTGCAGTATGCAGACTTGCAGGTATTATGTGTACATCATGCAAAATGACATGATAGATCTTTCTGTCTTGTTTTCTTGTGGAGAAGGATGCTGCTAAAAATATATTGCAGAATTTTACAGCCTAATATGCTACGTATGCTCTATGTTTCTGTGTTTCTGTTGTTATCTTTAAAGGTTTTGAGTGGATACTCTTATCAAACAACTGCACATCACCAGGTATAAAAAACCAATTGACTTTAAGCAAAACTTGTGGTATGAACAAGTGATTGTATGGACATATTTGATCAAATGGCTGACTTCCATGCATTTGTTTATCTGTAGAAACCTTGGAAGATCATTCCATTTTGTAAATATAATGGTATCATGATACTGAGCTATTTCTGTGCCATTTAGAAAAGACCATTATTCAAAGAGGTTTATAAGCCAGAATCCTTTCACTTTTTCTAGCTTGCCATGTGTTAAAAGACATAAAGTACAGAATGAATGTGATGGGAAAAGATGCAAAACTGCCTTTGTTGATATCAAGGAATTCTCTGATCAAAATCTACTAAGTGGTAACTAACATTTTTGTTGCATTGAAGACTGTTACTTCCAGTATCAATACCTATAGAATTATATTAGTTTGTGAGCAGGCAAAATGGCTGATTTTCACTGCAAATGAATACAAATGTAAGATGGCTGTGACTTTTTGATGATCTAAAGAAAGGTTTTTTAGCTTAGCTCAGACACTCACCCCAACAATATGAACAAAACTACTTCATCATTTTTTTGCTATCATCCTCATTGTTGCCATAATTATTATTATTATCATCATTGAAATTATATATCACCATGCTCCCTCTGTTTTTACATCAATTACCCTATTTTTGCTTTTACAGTTTCAGCACACCCATAGCACCAAGTGCTTTTAAATTCTGGTTGGCAAATCATCTTTCACCAAAATTGTATGATTCCTGCCAATCAGTTCAAAGTTATATCTTATAAGTTATAATTAAGCCAATGCGCAATTCTTTGAAATCTTCCCATTATTTCAACATTTGATTTTTACAGACTATAGGTTTCTAGAAGATGTTTCCAGGAACACTGATAGTGCAACAAGAGATTCATTAAAAATGTTCAAGTCACACAACAAGCATGTACGTTACCAGGGTTATCAGTAGTTTATTTTTATAACACTTTCTTTTTGTTGATATAATTTGTTTCAAAATTCATTTCAAAGTAAATTATGCATCAGCCTTGAAATCAAATAAGCTCATAGATCCAGTGAATTAATGCAAAAAGAGTTCTTCATTGTGGCTTCAAAAATGTACTGTTTTTAGAATTTTCAAATTTTGACCACATTACACCAAAGAACACCAAGTAATTCTTCTAAATATGAAAAATCAGCTCAATATCTCAAAAAATCAGGTGAGATCTGGCCCATGATATTTTCGAAGTTTGCTAACAGATTATTTTTACTTGCCTCTGTTCATAAAGCTATAAACAGAGACAAAAATCAACAGAGAGATTTCATTGGGATAGAGCCTGTGCTGAAGTGGCCAACTCGTAACACTATTAACTGATTTTGCTTATTTAGAGGTATTTCTTGGTGCTTTTTCAGGTTATGGAATCCAAGTTCAAAAATTCTAAAATTAATCTTCTATGATTTCGTCACTTAAGAACTCTATGATTTATGCTCTCCACAGTGTCCTAAACTGAGTAAATGTAGCATACCTGTGTAGCAGATTTAAAGATAGACATGGGAGAATGTGACAAAAGATCTTGAATTATAGCAAAACCCTTATGTGGTGAGCAGCAAATAATGTCTTAGAAGATGCTTGGTTACCAACATATGTCTTGATTAACAATATCAGATCCTAGTTTTTTAGCTTCTAAGCCAATGTTGTCAATTAATTATTGTGATGAAACATTTTAAGAATTTTGGTTGTTGTTTCAATCTAGAGATACAATTTTCTGAAACAAGCAAGAGCAAGGAAAATCAATCTTCACCTGTTGTCTTATGGAATGACAAGGCAGAAAGAAAACACATCAATGTTCAATTACAAGTATAGTTTCAGCATTTCTTGTCATATTTCTACATGATGAAACTTTCAGTAGTTTCAACTGAAATTCAATCAATAAATCTTCAAACCTCTCAAGTTATGAAAAGACTGGCTAATTAGATAATGAATATATTGTTTCTGATAATTTTTTATCTATGATTTTATTATTTTTTACCTTTACTCTTTAAATTAAGGCCTGCTGTTACCTCATTTGGAAGCTTTTTTATTTCTGGATTATGCATGCCTTAATTGCAACACAGTGGCATAATGATAAAGGCATAAAAACTATTTTACTAATTTTTAGATTTTGAACACATAACCTGAAAGAACACCATAAAATAATGTATGGAATTTCATTTAGATTGCCTGTGGTATGGCCATGTGGCTTTTCCGAATCTAGCCACTTTATAATTTGGCAGTCCATGGCAACAGTAATTCATTAGATAAACTCAAAAACTTTGATCCTCCCTGAACAATAACCATATCTCTAGAAATCTACAACATATTACAAATCTTGAAATTGAATTGCCCATTTCAACCATTTCAAAGTGTTTCACTGTATTCTTTCTGCTCATTTTATCGCTTTGCCACCATATTGTCAATGCTTATATCCCTACTCGATAATGTTGAATAATCCTTGTGTAAACCTATAGCTCAAAAAGCTTTTTTTTAGGAAAAAATGTTTAGTTTGGAGAGTGAAGCTAAAATTCATTCATGAGGGTCTGGAGCAAACCATTCTTAGGTAATATTTTTTTACAAGTCCTGTTGAATTCCAAACCAGGACATAAATCCTCTATTTCATAATTTAGAAAGAGAAATGTATATATCTAGGTTGCTATCTTCCTTGTGATCATTTATTAATTTACTAACTCGTGAATAAAATACCAACAAAATGAAGGGCACAAAGCTCCCTCAGAAATCATGCCCTAGACATCAGAAAATCAATCATGAGGCTACGTTCCCACATCATCGAGAGCAAGTTGGGCTGTTGGTGCATCAGCGCAAATTGCTAAACCTGCCACTGATCTAAACAGGAAGAGGTTACTTTGGAATTTTTTATATTAACCCTCAAATTTAATTGATGAAGGGGAGGGAATGGATAAGAAAAGACTCTTTTCCCCACTAACAGCCGATGCACCAGTCCTACCTAATAGCATCCAAATAAATGCTAACAGCATAAAGGAATGCCTAAAGGTACAAGAAATTTTATTGAAGGCATCAAGAGAAAAAGAAAAAGGGAGGGGGGGGGGGCGGGAAAATAAACAGCACACTCTATATGTCACCTTTCACTAAGCAAAGTGAAACCAACCCTTTGCCAAAAACCTTAAATGCCCCCAAGAATAACCTAGGGAATGAAAACCGCCATGAGCCATAAATGTTGCCCTAGCATTACTAAACAAAACCCCTGGAGGCCAAGACTACTTCGCAATATCAATAAACGAGTAACACAAATGCAAGAGAACTACGAGAAAGCCTGGCACACGAGACCAAAAAATATGAATATCAATAATCAACTCAGGAGTAACAGCCAATGCAAAAGCCCCTCGTAAAATTAACTCTGATTATATTTCATTAAATCATCATTATAAAGGGGCTGAATTAAGTAGGATATACTAGGGTTTGATCCGAATCAAACAATTAATGAACAGCAAGCTTTTATTAAGATTTTTCAATTTTTTTGGAAACAAACGTTTTATTGATATTTTGAACTTCAATATTTTAGTCAAACATTTTCACAAAAACAAAATTCATTTCCTTTGTCTTGACCATTAACCAGTTTTGGGTTCAGTAAAGCCGTTAAGGTCCAGTAAAAAATTAGATTTGGTCAAAGCCCATGAAGTGAGTCAAAGCCCATGAAGTTTTTAGGGAACCTTATTTTATTTTAATTATCTACTCCTTCACTGCATTTGAATTTGCTGTTGTTAAAAGTTTATAAGCTGATGATGATCATTGTGCAATTCAAAACTGTCTTTAATGATAAATAAAATGGTTTTTTTCTTAGAAAATATTATAGTGCATTTTCTGAAAAAATCTAAAGAAAATAAATGTCAGTGAAGTGCCTTTTTGCATGATAATCCAATAGCCAATTTTGTTTCTCAGCTAGCTCGTATTTTTACAAACTTTTTATAGTTTTGGCTGATGTTTCATATATTCAAATTATCTGTTCATATGATTTTGGAGATGCCTACTTATAATTCATTTTTAGAGTTGACGAAACAACAACATTAAAGGATATTTTGGGGAGATTCATTGATCCTGAAATGTCAGATCCACTTATTAGATACAAGTAAGTGTAACAATCACTAATACTTTGTTGAGAATTATTTCTACTGGTTTCAGGAATACATTTTAGAAATTCAATGTAAATATCATGACCTAGTAATAGCAGGGGCTAATGATCTCAGTTGTAAACTTTTGCATTCTGCTTACCAACTTTCAGCTCTTCAAAGCTAATATGTATTTGTGTTATAGTCATTTTGACTTCGTTTCATTTACCTTTATTAGACATCTCTTTCTGTTTCCTTTTTGCATCTCTCTAGCAGGGATGGTCAAATAGTGGAGAAAGGCAAGCCTGTTATTTTGATAAGATGGCATCACATTTTCCCATCATTTTAGAACAAAATTTGGGAGGGGGGGGACTACTGCCCCCTCTTCCCCCAGGTTTCTGCCACTGCTCTCTAGGTTAGCTATAGGTTAGCTATCTGTAAACCCAAATTTTAATGCTTTTCAGACTGAAAAGTTACATCAACAGTGGAATACAGAAAATAAGAGTCTATTTAAAAAAGGAGGGTTCATTGGACAATGGGTAAGGATTTTAGAGCATTACGTTCATAACCTTGGACTAGAGTCTTCACTTTCTCTCTTCTCCTCTCTTCTTTTCTCATACCTCTGCTCTTGCAGTCATTTCACATCCCACAGTTTGCCGTCTCTATATTTTAGCACAAAAAATAACATTCATATTCTCCTTAAAGGGAAATAAATAATCTATGATGCACTAAAAAGGTTTCAGGGACATCGGTTTGATCAAGACGCTTTTTTTGTAATTTGTTTTATTTACATTTTATAATCGTTCTGACAAATTTAGATTTTCTTGTCCCAGGGATATAAATGTACAGAATTTTGCTGTGTAGCTAATATGGGATGTTTCGAATTACAGGAAGTTTTAACCCCCATCTGTCCCTTTCCCTATTCGTTCTCACTGTTTTTTTCTTACTGCTCCTAACTTTCAATTATGAAAAAGAACACTACAAAGAACACTACAAAAACATTGCTTCCTTTAGCGTGCCTTTAAGAAAATTTTCTTTTGCAAGTTCAATCATAAGCTTTTTCTACAAGTGAATTTAAAATTTTAAAAATTAGTAAAAAGATTACAATACCCTTGTATGACGAGGATTTCTCTAAGTTTAAACTTTCTACACGAACAGTCAAAACATACTTTAGCATAACTACATATACTGGATGGATTTGACAGTAAAATTTGGACCACTACTTGCAATATTTTTTTATCCCCAGAACCACTTCAATCAAGACTTTCGAGTCCATAACTCAAACACGAACCAGTAAGATCAGGCAACGTTTGAATAGTCTTTAGTCATCAAATCCGAAATCATCAACACCATTTTTGGGTTTCCTTGCAAATACAAGTTACCGTTCTATTACCAACAATTTTATATCACTTTTGTCTATAGGTTTCTTATAAAATTTCACTTTATGTTGCAGGTATTTTTTACTAGATCAGTCACAATCACTGACACAGATTTTGAAAAATAAAACTGTTTTTGAGTATCCAGAATTTCATGTTCTTATTTCAGGAAGAGACGAGGAGTATTATAATGTCATATAAGTACTTTATTTTGAAAATTCGATTCGCGCAATCTTTGGGTGGGTTTAGTATGCGAAAGATATTTTGATTTACTTGCCAAACGTGCTAAAACATAGCATTTTCATGCATAATTAAACGTAGGTTTTTCCTATCTTTACAAATAAATGAATTAACTTATATTTTACCACTCTTAACACATTTCATCCGATATCTAAATACTACAAAGTTACGTTCGCTTGACAAATGTCATCACCTACAGTGAATTTCGCAAAAAATAGCCCAAGGACCATTAGAAATTGAGTTGTTTTTAAATAAACCAAAACAGAGATAAAAACCTGTGTATTTTTATGGTACTATATCGGTATATCATATCAACTTTATTTATGCTTGAACCTAATTTTACCGAAATTGTAGCAGAGTGTGAGTCTTGAAACAAATTTGTTAAAAATATATTGTTTTGTATGAAATAGAAGACCAGGTTCTCTTTGTTTAATCATTTCCTGCATCTAGATTTTGTAGAAATATGCAATCTTTAACTGCCTAACTTGCCATTGATCGAATTAAATGCTAGATTTCATATAACGACCTCCTCTTTTGTTTCTTTCAGCATATCTTTCTTTAGGGCCAACAATTTTAGTGGGATTTCTTTTTCATGAAGCAGGGCAACCGAAAATTAATCCCACCGAATTTTTTCGAAACCAAAATTTTTCCTTATGTCAAAAGCTAGGAAAAACTCCTTTCACACCAATGGATCTCCACAATAACAAAAAAAATTAACCTAGATATTGTTTGAGTATTACTATACATCCAATACATATCAATTTTCAGTTTCTGGTTCTCCTTTCTTATCAAAATATAAGATACCCGACTCATCTTCACTTGCTTCTCTTTACACTCTACATTCAAGAAACTTGGGTTCTCTGTGTGCTGAAAAGATGCTTCTACTGGCTCTTCATAATTTCCTTCAATTATTTCTTTCTAACGTTCGTTGTGATTGGCAATTGAAAACTCCTTCGTTGTCATTAGTGATCGAAAATATTGCTTCCGCTTCCAATTAATTTTCCTCCATGGGTTATGAAAATGATAAAAAACCTCCTCTGAATAAGAGTTTATGACACTTTTGCCTACACTTGCCTACAGAAAGTGTTTAATTCTTTACCCACCGAAATATTTTCTTTCTACCAAAATTTTTCAAGTTCTTACTAAAATATACACCGAAATTTCAAAAATATGACCGAAATTTTTTCCACCGAAGTTTTCCACCGAAAATATATCCACCGAAATTTTGGCAACGGATTGGTACTTAAAAAATTTTTACGATAAAATCTAAATATTGCAAGGAGAAACATAAATTAGAATAAATTAAGACCTTATAAATGTTAACCCGCAATGCTGCTGCTAAACAACTGAAAGCGACACTTGCTCCTACGTAGTTACTCTGAATCAACGGAATGCTATTCCTCAAAACTGGAAAGTGGTAACGTTAAGTTCTCGGTGAAGATCGTTTTAAGTCATCTTTCTCTTTGTATTTTCTCCGCCTTTCCTTCTTCATTGCCTTGTCAAGCAGTCGGCGTATCTGAAAGGAATATTTACATAGCATAGTTATAAATGATTAGCAGAAGACAACAATTTAGTCCCTATTTTTTTGCATACCATGTAAAAATCTTTACCAAATTTCAATAGCTTCTTCACAGTACAGTAAGGTGCTGGCACGAGGTGTAGTGAGGTAACGTTCCAAGTGTACTGAACAGGTTGTTGTATGGCAAGTTGTTCAAAGTAACGAATAAATGACTTTCATGCAGAGATGCCATTAAAAACACTTGATTCAAGATTTTCACAAGCTACCACCCAAATTGTATCCTACGAGACCTTGAAAGTGATTTTTGTTAAACCAACGTTAAAGACATTCGAGGGAAAATGCGCCACCGAATTTCAGAAGGCTACAGAGAGTCGTTTGGCGCTTGAAAGTGGGTACCACACTTGCTAATGCAGTTTTTATCAACAAAACCCTGCACTGAAAAATGTTACGGCCCCTGGACTATCTGTATATTAATTTGCAAGCGTGATTGGTATCTTTAGGGTAACGATATCATGCATAAATTAATACTTTTGAAATTTCTGGGCAGGTAAAAAGCTCTGATGTATACCTCATCGGTAGCTGCCACGTCTTTTGGACTTTCGTATTCAGCATTTTTGGCTGTAAGAGCTGCATTCTTTGCTAGAAGCTTTTTAACCATGTCGAAGTCACCTGCTTGACATGCAAGGTGGAGAGGACTAGTCCCTGAGAAAGCATCGATGTTTACATCAGCACCACGATCGATCAGGTAATTTGCTAGTCTATAATTCTGATTCTCAAGAGCCATGTATAAACAGGTTTTGCCACTTTTTCCTTCCTGGAATAACGAGAAACACTTGAATCATCAACAAAGATTATTTAAGTGCGGTTCTCTGAGAAGTTAATTATAAAAATTAAATGTATGCATATAACAAGTAGATGGGCAATATTAAAAGTAGCAAGACAAGATTAATATGATTTATCCCGTAAGAAATGACACCAAAAGCTTCCATGCACTAAAACCAGACTCTATTGCTCCTTCCATTAAGAAATCTGTACCAATGCTATTCTTAAAATAAATTTATTTGCTTCAGACACTAACGCAGAATGGATAGAAGGCTATATGACCTCACACTACAGTAGGTATCAAAATAGGAAATTGAGCAAATCAATACGAAGCGTAACTCCCCTGACAGCCTTGGAAACTGTCATTTAATTGTCATGTTGGGAATTCAATAATATAAGATTTTTGTCAAATTACCTTACCCAAACCAAGTGCACTAATCAGGCAAAAACTTCAAACAAGTCCATCCAAAAACTTAGGGCAGCAGCGAAGATAGTTCTGGGGCTGGTCTTCCAGAATAGGATGGAAGAATAAAGAAGTCGAAAGAAAAAATCGTAATTATCCCCCAAATTATTTTCTCTAGTCGAAGTTTGTCTAAGCAGTAAGTAGGAGGGTTGTGACATCCTCCACAGTTATTCCCTGAAATTCACTTTAAGATAGGATATGGCGTAAGAACAAGAGGGGGGGGGGGGGGGGTAAATGAAGCAGACGCGTGAAACCCAATACTTTTAGAACAACTTTACCAATAATGTACCCACAAACAATGTTATGACGGGATATTATCCTTGGGTGAGATTTTTACCTGAAAAAAACTTGATGGAACTAGACTTCCACACTTGTTCCTATTGCTTAAATAACGTAATTGTTGTAACATGCATAATGGCTTTTGTTTTCATTTTTCTGATCTTAAACCTTTATGTCAAGGCCCACGCCACCGGAAAGGCCATGCCCCCTCCCCCACTTTTTGGTAAGCAAAAATATTTTCAAAGAGGCCCTGTTTTGAAGCACTAAATTCACGTTCATTGTATAGAACTTGGCCGCTCCGCCTTGAAGTTCGTGGCGTGGGCCCTGTATATGACGCTCGATGTTCAAAAGAAAAGTTAAAAACAGCTGCCCTGCTTTTCTTCAATATGTTTTCATTCTATATTGGTTGGTATTATCAATAAAATTCAAGGGGTAGCCTTGTAAGGTAATGGAGCAGTTTGGCCTCACTGTAAATCGATTTGAAAGCCTTTCAAAACTAGTAGCTGATATATGGAAACTCACTATCAAATTAACATCACATTTGTTGCTCACTAGAAGATGAATGACTGCTTCATTACCAGTACCAAATGAATGAGCCACGGCAATGTGTAACGGAGTTTCACCTGGAAAAGATTAGTAAAGACTTCATGATTAAACAGGCAGTTCGAAGCCAGGGGGCTTGGAGGCTAAAGCCCCCTCACTTTCTTCTGAACTATGATATTCAGGTTATGGTGTCAATCAAAGATAATGGAGGAAAACTACCGAAGAAGTTTGCCAATTTGTCTAGAAAATTTTTTAGACGTTTCATACAAATGGCAATGTCCCAAAATATATGTAGTATCATTACTCGAGAAATGCTACCTTATAACAGTATTAAAAATATCGGAAGGTGAAAAGGACTGAAATTACTTTCGAAGGAAGGCGAGAGAGCAGAATTTGCTTTAAAAAAGTGGGAAACGCCTAGTCTGTGATTTGATGCAAAATATCTCTTGTGCAATGCAAACTGGAAAACCACGGTGGGCATACGATTTAGAAGGAATAATCTAGAATTAGACGTCAGAAAGAAGGTGGGGGCTCAGGTTTTAGAAGATGCTATGCAAGGAAGAGAGGATAAAAGTTCACTCTTCGCAGGATGTCATGAAAGCTAATTTCAGGGGCAGTGCCTAGTAATATCATGTGCCTAGACAATTTTGTTTGGGGGGGGGGAGCGAGCAGAAAATGTTTGCGACCGCATCCTTCAGATTAGCTTAAAATGCATCTCAGAAAACTTCTTGCAGTTATTTCTTGCAGTCATTTCTTATAGTCGTTAGCTTGCTTCTTATAGCAAGTTATTTGAAATACACTCTTTTTTTGTACGAGTCAGTGAATTCGAGTCCAGGTTGACTGTTTTTTCAAAAATATGAGGGTGGATTGTTCTTAATTTATTCCTAAATTGATGGGTTGTAAGCAGTGCAATTATAAGCGTTTTCGCTCAAGGGAGGTGTTCAGGCCTTATTTGGCAACAAAGTGAGTGAGATAGCCATAATTTGCCCACAGGTTTGAATACTCACCGAAAACGAACCCACATATGGCTAAAAGTCCTCGTTTATTAGATAAAACGTTGTTCAAAATTGCATTTTACAGTAGCTCAGCCTCAGCTTGTTCTTAATTTGTTATTAACTTTTGACCAATTTGAGGCTCGTGTTCTTATAAAAAAAGAGTGTATTACAAAAAAGAAAGTTGACTGTGACTAACCATGACCAATAAAATGAATGAATTATAGGTTGAAATTTGGCCAAACTTCCTAGTTAATGCTAAGGCTCCCGCTGCATGACCAACTTTGAATTCTGCAGACATTGCCCCCCCCCCCCCCCAATCAGCACATCCCTGTTCAGGAGTACTTACCTTCAAAATTTCTCGTTCGCATAGCTGATTCACATCCAACAGATGGCGATATTAGTAATTTCTGCAAAAGCAACGACACTAACGTTTGCTTGCCAGTGCGACACGCTATGTGAAGAGGAGTATCACCGTGACAATCGACTACAGCTATGGAGGCACCAGCGTATATCAGTCTTCTAATATTGTCTTCTTGTTTGAGTACGACAGCGAGATGAAGGGCTGTCTATATAAAAATCAAACACGGATCAATAAATTTAGATAACAAGCAACAGGGAGAACATGTCGGTTCACGGAGCCCAGATAGAACCTATAAGAGATTCTATTTTAACAGTCATTTAGATTTTTGCGGGCCTTCTCAAAATTGATAGAAATACAATGGGTAAGGGTAGGTCATTTGTCATGGAGATAAAGCATCTGGTATGTAGCGCAGAAATGACCCAAAAGGGTGTGGTCTCAAGTAACCTGATCTACTTGAAAGACCAGAATGTACTTTTATCATAGTTTTGTTAGGTGTGAAGTGGCTAAGGGCACTTGAGAACCTGAGCTCCAATGAGATAATTTTGAAGATTTGCATATGTAATTGTATTTGTTTCTACCCAGCATCCGAAGGTAATTTTTAGGACATGGAGAAGCTAATGCTTATTGAGCAGTGTCCTGGTCCTTCCTCTCGATTTGACCACACCTCATGATTCCTACACCTGGAATTACAGAGAGCTGGCGACTCTACTCAATCTGGGTGAAAGTTTTGTCATGCCAGGGACTCAAACCATGGACCCTTGGATCTGTGGTCAGCGCCTCTAACCACAAAGAAGTTCAATACTCTCCTCTCTGAAGCCCTGGATGCTTCAGAATGTCCCTGGGGTATGCTTGTCCCTGGGGTATGCTTGTCCCAAGAACACATTCTTTTCAGAGGTCTAGCCAAGTTAATTAAAATTTGAACTTCATTTATTCTCTTTTCAAAAATTCTTCATGATTAGATTTGGAAATTCTAACTATTCTCCCATTTAAAAATATAAGACCTAATGAACCCCTACTTTGGCCTCCAAGACTACACCCTGGGATGCTTGTAATAAATGTCATACCTGGCCTCTTTTGTTTTGTACATCCAAAGATTCATTCTTCATCATATCAATGAGCTTGTCAACAGAAGAATGCTGTTGTACAGTTGCTAAGTGCAGAATCCTATAGAATGAACCAATCAAAGCTATCAAATGACAATGCAGCATGATTTGTTGACAGTCATTTTTAAACTCCCCATTAATTATCTATACACGTGTCAAACAGGTCTTTCAGCTTTATGGGTCTTTTGTGATTAAACGTTTTAGGAATATCAAGACCGTAACAACAACAAATCAAACTAAAGTTATGAAAAAATATTGCAAAAAAAATAAGGATAAATAAAACAAACCCTTTTAAAAACCTTTTTCAATGCTCTGTGTCATCATTACGTAAAGATTTGCAAAAGAAGCAATTGTAAGACTGCAAATCTTGAACCTGGGAGGATGCAGTAACATCTGATGAAGAGAGCATTTATGTAATGCATGATATTTCCCATGAAAAACCTCAAATAGTTATTTTATACCCAGCCTCCCTGAGATCAAGCAAATCAGTGTTTTATCTATGAATGTTTGATAAGCAAGGATAAACCGCCAAGGGATGCAGGGAAGCTATAAAATCCTAGGCTCTACCCAGCATTCCAGAGGGTTGAGGTTTTTCAATGGTTTGGGGAGGTGCAGTGGCATAGGAGTGCTTGGGAGGAAAAACCCTGGCCACCACACCACATTTCAGTTTGGTAGCAATAAATGATCATATTGATATAATATAGCAACTTACGTATCACCATCGCTATCCTGTTTGAAAAGATTTATACTCGATTTTGGAGGTTGTTGAAGAGTACCTTCTATTACAGTTTCTTCGCTTCTTGCATTTTCTGCTGACCAATTGTACTCAGATAGTTCAACTGCTGGAGTTCTTGGCATAACAATGTCCAGTTTACCATCTTCACAATCATCACTGTCTACATAGATAGTTGGTTCTTCGTAAACTTGCTCCTTTATGTCAAAAGACTCTATCGTTTCTTGCTCATTGCCAATTTCAGTTTGTTTAGAGTCTGAGTAAGAAGGCTGTGTCTCCAACTGCTCCTTGTCTAACAAAAGTGACTGAGGAACTTTGTTACGCATCAGATGCATCATTAAACCAACAATTTTTTGCTTCTCATTTTCAAGATACTCTTGGAAAATTTTACCTACAGTATCTGGATCAAGATTTTTTCTTTTTCCAATATCTTTTAAAAATGTTTCTAAATCATTTTGGCCAAGATTTTCTAAACTAACACCCTTTGCATGAAGTTCTGAAAGAATTTCTTTCCCCAAAAGTTGGCAATCAGTCATTTTATCTGCTCCCTTCTCCTTTAAACAAGATTCTTTATCTCTATTATCAAGGGCAATTGTATCAATACCTATCTTCCTCTCTTGAGTAGTTGAGCTTTCACCAACAAAAAATTCATTCTTTTCGACATTAGTCTGGCTGTGATCAGCTGCTTCTTTCAGGAGTTGTTCTGGCTCAACAACAGTCTCTGATTGGTTGTAAAACGATCTGCTTCTTTTTTCTCTGTTTTTTCCCTTTGCCTTAGCTGAAATCTCATGTTGAAACTTCATTTCACCCTTGGTAGGTACCCTTCGCTTCATATCAAGCTGTAAACAGTCTTCATTGATTTTCCATAAGAACAAAACACACCTGATGGCTGTAAGCAGAAGCAATTCAGAAAATTCTTAAAATTTAAGTTTTCTCAAATCGAAAAATATAAATTTATACAAATTGTTCACGTTAAAATATCGTACTGACCCGCCGTATGGACGTCCTATGTGCACCCCCTGGCCGTCATGACGGATGTACTACATCTTACATCTAATCGTGTATTACAAGTTGCATGTTCGAAATAAATCAAACACTGAGAAGCTCAAAACCTATTGACTCTAACCTTTGCATCAGGAAACAGCTTCCTCAATTAGGTCGTAATCAATACACCCTTTCTCAACGAAATGCATTTGCTATTGCTATAGCATTTGATCTTGGCATGTTCATGTGTTCATATTTGTAGGGACTTTCCCGCGAAATAATCTCCTTTCCATTTTCGTGAAAAGAGGCTTCTATTTCAAACATGGCGCACACGAGCAGCGGGCAATATTTAAAAGAGGTATGTTTATCTTTCTATCAATTTGTAGAGAGTGCGGGAAAATACCTTTCTATCAATGTTATATACGGCAACCAACTTTGGTTATTGCTTACATGTTTGATAGAAATTTATTAAAGTTAGTTAGCAATTAATGCCTAATACTATTAAATACAATATTTATAAAATTGTTTTTAGTAAACGAGTTTTTCGACCGAGTAAAAAGAATTGAACAAAATAAGCATAGAAGCATTTTCGACTGAGTAAATAAGCAAAAAAGGATATAAAATAGCAAGGAAAGATAGAGAGAATATAGAAAACAACTGGGAAGGGTGTATGATATACTTCAAGGAAGAACTAATTGGTTTTGAAAGAGAAGACCTGAATACAGACTCACTAGTAGTATTGAGTCAGCATGGATCGATCTTTCCATATCATCTCAGAAAATCCTTATAGGATCAGTCTATAGACAGCCATCCGACACAAAAATTTTCCAAAATTTTCAAAACTTCTTGGAACCAATTTGCCTGGAGAGAACTAATATTCTAATAGTTGGGGATTTTAATGCTGATTTGTACTTTCAACAAGATGTACAAAAAGATATGAAACAAGGAAAGAAATTACTGAGAATCCTGAAATCCTTTAACCTGAAAAACGTTATTGACCAACTTAGAAGAATATCTGAAACATCCAAGTCAATGATTGACTTGGTTATCACCACAGATACATCAAAGGTGAAGAAGTATGGTGTCCATAAATCTGGAATTTCAGATCATCATTTAGTATATGCAGTGCTTAACCTACGTAGGCAAATCTCAAAACCAACCATTAAAGAAATAATGAATTATAAGAATATCAACCATGATGCTGTAAAGTCAGACTTTAAGCAGACCCCATGGCATATTTGTTCTATATTTGAAGACATTGATGATGCAGCCTGGGCCTGGGAATACCTCTACAAGGAGATAGTGAATCATCATGAAAAAGTCAGAAAAGCAAAAGTGAGATCCAATAGGTTCTCTCTGCTGTCAGAAAACAGATGAACTTGAGGTATAAATTGCTAAAGAAAGCCCAAGCTGATCCATCAAAAGCAGAAAATTGGGTAAACTACAGGAAACAGAGAAACTATTTGACAGCTTTGTGCATAAAAACAGAAGCTCAATATAAAAAATGAAATTTGAAAAAGCAGACAACCCAGCAAGCTTTTGGAAAACGGTCAAGGCCATGAATGGTGTACAAAAACAAAGACAGATTGGACCAATAAAGGGGGAAAACAATCAAATTCTAACATCAGATATAGACATGGCTAACTGTTTAAATCTATACTTTTCAATTGTGGGGGAAAAACTTGCTGAAGCAAACTCGCAGATATTGCAGACAGAGAATGTAAACTCGAGAACCGAGAACATAACAGAAGTCCAAGATCTGTTGATAAATGAAGACAAAGTGAGAGAGACAATACGGAAAAGGGGGAGCCAGGAAAAAGTTGTGGCCATGACAATGTTTTATCAAAAGACTTGTCCTTATTTGGAGATTTTGCAGCAACTGGTTTATCAGAGATAATAAATAAATGTTTTGAAAGATCACAATTCCCATCCCAATGGAAGCTTAACAAAGTCCGTGCTTTGTTCAAAAGGGGTAACAGGATGGGAAGGGAAAATCACAGACCCATATCTCTTTTAGGAATTCCAAGTAAGGTGCTTGAGTCAATCATATGTGAAAACATTGAAACACATTTTACCAAAAGCCATCTATCAAGTCCACACCAATGGGCCAACAAGGAAAGGTACTCTACAGAGCCATTTCTGTTACACCTCACCGAGGTCTGGAAAGATTAAGTGGACAAGGAAAATGCTGTAGGAGTCCTTTTCATTGATTTCAAAAAAGGTTTTGACTCTGTGTGCAGTAGTGGCGCCACGGGGGGACTGGGGACACGTCCCCCCCCCAGTTCTCAGCAGGATCAATTTTGTATTTTGTCTAAATTCGATGAGAAAGTGTTGGGGGAGGGGTAATATTTTGACACCGTACTTTTTGTGATGTAATCATATGATTTTCAAACTGCCAATTTTCAAACAAAAGTTTGTCATAGGCGTTACCTTCGGATAAAATTGGCATTCCCTGTTGGTAAAAGGGCGTTTTCTGGTGGTTAAAAGTGTGTGGCTTAAATTTTTTTGGTTTGACCCCCCCAGAACTTAGTGTCTGGCGCTGCTATTGTCTGTGTGCCATAAAATGTTGAAACGAAAATTGCAAGCATATGGGATTAAAAGTAGACTATATGATATACTTGATGACTATCTCAGAGAAAAAAAGCAGTACGTGGTAGTAAATGGACAATCTTCTGACCACATGGAAGTTAAATATGGAGTGCCCCAAGGCTCCTTACTCGGGCCAAGACTATTTGCTATGCAAGTTAATGACCTTACCGAATGTACCCAGCAAGCGAACACTAGAGATGTTCGGAGATTGTACAGAATATTACTGTGTTGGGAAAATGGTAGATGAAGTGATGTCACTATTGCAAACTGGTATTAATAGAGAAATATCAGAATGGTGCAAAAGCAATAGTCTAACAATCCACCCAGAAAATCTGAAATAATGATAATATCAAATAAAAAATTCATTGGGCCTCTATCCCCAGTAAAGCTAGGTGATAACGTCATAAAAGTGGTCACTGAATCAAAATGTTTAAGGGTGTCCATTGACTGCAAACTAACCTGGAAATCAGGTGGCCAACGCAGCATCAAAAATGAACAAGAAAGTTAAGCAACTTAAAAGATTCCGTTCACTACAACCAGAAGTCCTTGAAAATATCTATTTCCACGGTATTCTACCAAGCTGCACCTACGGAATGGCTATTTAGGGAACAGGACCATCCTTGGAACCAATTGAGACAAGAGAGCAGCAAAGATAATACACAAGCTGCCTAAATCAACACCTGCGAATAACGTTCTCAAAAAAGCAAATTGGAAAACTGTCGATTATATCTATAAAAGACACGTAGCTTGCCTGACTCATAAAATATACAACAACAAGTGTCCTTTTGCCCTGAAAGATTTAGCGATAAAAACAAAATCTCAGAGATCATCTAGGAACAGTTGCAAAGTGGAACTCACCCGATCAAAAACAAATGTTGGCAGAACTTGTTTCAAGCATAGGGCAGCGTTAATTTGGAATAGACTGCCACCATCAATGATGATTCAGGAAAATTATGAAACAGTTAAAAAAAAACTATCAGACAATTGCAAAATATTGGATAGCATCTCCTTTGGCCAAGCATCTACCATATCGTAAACTGACTCAAATGTTATTTTCTTTTAAATTTAAGAAACCACTCATGTAAATTAGAATATTTATCTAAGCTATCTAAAACTTTTTAACCTTTACTTATGAGTTAATTAGCAGGTCTACATCAGCGAAAGCTGCCTTTTGGATGACCTGCATTATTAAATAAATTACGTATGTATGTATGTATGTAATAATTTTCTGCTACCCACTAAATTATCATTGTTGGGTGCAGTAGGATTCGGTCAAGTCACAAATATATTGGGGGTGTCGCATCCCCTAAATTCCCTAGTAAATCCATCCCTGATGTCTGTTTGTGACATTAAGGTACCTTGATAGCTACTTGGCTCATCATGCATGTGATACTTGACTTGGGAACCTTGTACATGGCCAAATTTTTTTATTGCAGAACAATACATTTGAATTTGAGAATAACGAATGTTTTCTGAGAAATCATGCGCAGAATTTGTAGCAAAGGCTTTCAAAAAGGCCTTCTCTTCTTTGTTTTCTCTTGTTATCAGGAATGAGAAATTTATATTGTGGACAATTTTGTCCAATAAAAGACAAAACATCAGTTTCAGTGTGATCTTTTCATCTAAAAAATTAATCTTTGTCCTTACACTACACTTTTTTTATTTATAAGAAACTAGTTTATAAGAAAGTAGTACAAGGTTGCCCAAAAATTTAAGAAACTTTAGTACTAGGCTGAAAAAAAGTATCTGCGTTAATATTCGTCCAAAGTTGCTCAACTTTGAAACAAAAAGGCAATTTTAGGTCCTGAAATATGAAACCAACTTAAAAAACTTTCAGTGCTAAAATGCAAAAGTTTGGATACCAAATTAGGAAACTTTAAGTAATTAGCAGTGATTCAAGTTTCTTGTAAATAAAAAACATGTAATTTTACTGTTTAATCTCAGCAGAGGATGGATATTTTATGCAAAAGTTATCTAGATTTGTCCAAAATAAAGAATTATAAGTAGTGATCTGGTAGCTAGGGTGAAAAGTGCATTTTGCTCTTGAGAAACCTAGCATGGACCTGTTCTCCAGTCTGGCATACATCTGATCCTGATTTTACTTCTATAGCAGAGGGAGAGTTCTATATTTTTTTAAGGTTTTTTCTGTTTCAAGACTTGGCATAAAGCCTCTTATCTACTGGCAAACAGCTGACAAATATTTGGCTTCAACCCTGTTCAGACATTTAGCTATCTTCAGTAGCACAGATGGAGAATTTTTGCTTGGTTTGCTAATAACAAAATTTAATGTTACATTATCTCATTTTCCTTTCAGAATCTGCTTCTTACTCTCTTGAAAGAATAGTTGATAATAATGAGCAAGAATTGATATGCCCTGCTGTCAAACAAAAACATACCATGGATGTGAAATCCTTGCCCAAGGGCCAGTTTCTGGAATATTAGCTCTTCAAATTTGTCAACAACAATGTTATGTTACTATTTTGTTCAATTTTTCAGGTTGAAGATGCAATCTCAAGCAAAGATGGTGATACTTGGGGTGTATGTGGATAAATCCTAACTATCATTAAAATTTGTTGCCTATCCTTTATTTCATTCTGTTAACTATATTTCACACTTTACATTGTGCTGAATCAGATATATACAATATTTTATTCTCCTGTGTGGCTAGAATTTTTATTCCCAGTCCTATCTATGATCACGAGCTCCACATGACTATTTGATTAATTAATATGCAGTTTTTATTAACCAAGAGTTATAAAAAAATTTGTATTTTGAAATTATTTTCCTTGAATGATATCTTATGATTATCTTTTATTGAAGGAATTGATGTCTTATAAGCATGCCCATGTTGCCAACCCTAGGCTTCAGGTACTTTTATTTTTAGTTATTTATTAATCTTTTTTATCTATAAATCCTATACTATTCAGTAAATTTAAGAGACAAAAATGGTTTTGTAACAATGTTGGTAGCTAAGAACCAGAACAAAAGTTTAAATATATTTGTATAACACTACTACAAGTATTCATAACACTACTTTTTTCATTCATTGTTTTCTAGATCCACAAAAGTGCAACTAAATATGTGTTAAAGCAGTATTGCATATGCATGCAGTATTAAAATTTGTTTTAAAATCATTAAGTTAGCTGACAATTGCCTATTTCTTGAGAATAATAAATTGTCAGTATCAATGTTTCCCCATAGTTGGAGAATAGCATATCTCTGTGTCAAAAATGGTTTCCATCGCCTTACGATGAAATGGTTGCTGCACACTTGAGGTAATCTTTGCCTTTAAATTTCAAAGAAATACTGATTTGTTGCTATCTTCTCTGCATTTGAAATGGTAAATGCAAGTAGTGTGTCTGAACAAGCAACCTGAGATAAGTTTACAATTTTTGAATCCACCTTACCTTTTTTGATGGAGGATATGACCTTACTCTTTTTGCTCCCAGAGGTGTTTGGGCTGTCAGTGGCAATGATTATGTAGAGGCATATGCATCACAAGCTGTTGTGGTGCAGTATCTTTTCACAATGAAGCAAACTCTCAAGTCGTTTTTGCTTTAATTTTAGTTCTTTTAGCAAGGCCCTATTGTAAAGTTTTGTGTTTCAGTTCATTTCATACCCTTGTATTCATAACTTTTTGTATGTCTGCTTTGATTTGCCAAATGCTTAAGTATTTACATAATTTCTTTAACATATTTCTCAAGTTAACCTATAGTATAGAAAAATGGGTTTTTTTCTTCATACTATATATCCTATTGTATACATCAAGTTTCTAAGTCTGTAAAATATATGTGGAAAGTCGACCTCAACTTATACCACAGTGATATGTTTTCAAGAAAACTTGCTTTGTATTCATGAGTGTACTTAACAGGAAATTTATGCAGAAAAAATTTCTGATTGAACAATGGATTTCCTTTTTGAACAACTTTTGATAAAAGAGTGTAAACTGCAACTTTAGAATTAAAGTTCTTCTCTCCCAAATGCTGTAATTTTGGTCAGTAAAACTCAAAATGAATAAATAATTTTTTAACATTGAACAGCAAAAAAGTTTGCTATTTCTAAATTTCCTCTATAAAACATTGAGCATTTGCAATTAATGAGAGCATTTTTTGTGGTTAGACATATTGCTAAAAGTATTTTCATTCAATGGCTCAACTTATGTGCCAGGTAGTCTTACACACCAAGAGATAGGGTAGCCAAACATGAAGATGAAAGGATTGAACTCTAAAAGTTTACCTGAAAATTTAAAAATGAAACCTGAAAAAGGCTGGGGTATTTGGTATTCTTTAATCCTTAATATCATAAAACAAAAAAGTTACTCTTGATTTTATTGGCATTTTTGATGCCCCGAGGGAACCTTACAAGTGGCTAGTTTAAAAATTTATTAGCAAAGATAATTTTGTAATGTGTGCTCATGCTCAATCCTAAAAAGAGATGTTTATTTAATGAATTTTGTATACGAATCTAGAGGAAAAACCGTTAAGAACCGCGTTTTTCCTTTATTTGAGTTAAGAAATTTCTTGAAAATTTTCCAATCAATGAAAGAAGAAAATTGGTGAGTATAAATTACTCAATCTGCTTGTTAAATAAATAGGGACCAAGATGTGTTTTCTTTTAATAAGTTGACATGAGATAAATGAGGAAAAGTAAGAATGGCACTTTGCCCTGAAGGCTAATAAATATGCTGCATTGATGATCATTTTAAGAGACTTCTATATCAATTTGCGGTGCTACAGTCTCATTTGGAATATGTTTATTTCCTCCTCTATACTCTGTTATGGGCATTATTCAAGACTGTTGGGAAATTATGACGTACGAAATCCTCTGTTACGAAATCGTTCCCACCATCTCTTTGTTAAACTGTCTGTCTGTTTCACTTTCTTTTTTCCCCTTCCTCCTCCTTGATTGTCCTGACCTGCTTCTTTCTCAAAAAAGCATTTTTCGAGAGTACTCTTCTTTTTCTTTTCAGGGTATTGCCTGTTCTTTACACTGTTGCTGTTGACCTCCGACAGTTTGCTTTAAATGTAAGTGTTTGTCTCTCAGTATAAAACTCGATGACCATGCTATACCTCATAGAAAGGGACAGCAATATAAAAACAGTCCTACAATAGGAGTGCATAGCTTTTTGAAATACTGATGTATATCTTTTACTCATATCTAAAAAATTGCCCTTTGCATTTCAGGCTGATCGTCAGTTAGCTAAAGTAAATCGTGGTAAATTTGGCGAGAATCTGGAAAAAGCAGCAGAAGCACTCATGAATTTGTTTAGAGCCTGTGTTAGTGATACGTAAGTTCCTTTTCATGTCTCCCGTCATTAAAAGCTTTAGAGCCCACCGTTTGGCGTTTTTTGGATCACAAACCTTCCCAATTTGACTCTGATTTTTCATTGCAGGAGGGCACCACTTGAAAAATCGAAGAAATGGGGAATGCTTGGCATTGTCAATCAGCTGTTTAAAATTTATTTTAAGGTAACTTTAATATAAGGTAATTTATAAGTTTTAAGCTTATTATAAAACGCTTATTTTAAACTCATTCTTAAGCACTGTTGTTTACTCGTATGACTTGCTGCCTTGCTATTGTATTTTTCAGTATCATTTTTCACCTTCTTTACTCAGATAAACAAGCTTCAGCTGTGCAAACCGATGATTCGTGCAATTGACAGTCTTTCATTCAAGGACCAGTTCAAAGTTGCTCACCTCGTCACTTATCGGTAAATAGTATTTGATTACTTTACCCACTTTGTCATCTTCTAGCCACCTGGAAGTAACAAGATTGCGACATGTTCCACCCTGTAGTAGCTAGTTCAGGCCAGATAGGCTTACTGGAGAAAAATCCGATACGGGAGACAGGGCCAATAAAAGATGGGACAACGATTTTAAAAATTTTCTTTAGAAACCAGCTCTCCTGGACAACAATTACTTCTGTGTTTTTAAGAACTTTGTTATTTTGATTTGTTTCTTAATAATTGGAGATACCAGGTACAAAGATTTTTTGCTACGAATAGGCAATTGAAGTAGGAGCAAATTGCTCGTCTCTGGCCTACGAGAACCTATTTTCTTTGTTAAAATGTCCCGTTTGCAGTGGACTTGTTCCGTTTGCAGTGGACTTGTTCCGTTTCCAGTGGACTTGTCCCGTTTCCAGTGGACTTGTCCCGTTTCCAGTGGACTTGTCCCGTTTCCAGTAGACTTGTTCCGTTTGCAGTGGACTTGTCCCGTTTGCAGTGGCCTTGTCCCATTTTCAGTGGACTTGTCCCGTTTGCAGTGGCCTTGTCCCATTTTCAGTGGACTTGTCCCGTTTCCAGTGGACTTGTTCCATTTCCAGTGGACTTGTCTCGTTTGCAGTGGACTTGTCCCGTTTCCAGTGGACTTGTTCCATTTCCAGTGGACTTGTCTCGTTTCCAGTGGACTTATCCCGTTTCCAGCAGACTTGTCCCGTTTCCAGTGGACTTGTTCCATTTCCAATGGACTTGTCCCGTTACCTGTGGACATGTCCCGTTTTATTATCGTAAATCAAAGATAAATGCACTATTAAACTCTAACAATTTCTACCCTGACTTTGTTTTGCAATTCCTCCCTACTTTGCCGTGGACTATGCATTGTCACTTTGTCAACTCAAGTTCCAAAGTGCATATAACGACGTAAATTATGAGTATAACTGGTGAAAAATGTTTAAGATTACAATTTATGTGCAAGTTAAAATCAGGATATGGTTAATTATATGGTAACATCTACTCCATGCCAATTAATCCTATTATAACAATTTCTGTTATAATGCTTTATTAAATGAGGAAGATAACGGATTTTTATCAAAGATAAAATTAATCGTCTTGTTAAGAAGTAGTATTGACTTGACATGTTATCTTGATTATTTTCCCAGATTCTTTGTTGGCAAGAAGGCCATGTTCGACAGTGACTATAAATTAGGTATTATTTTGGTTATTATATTTTGACTATGAATACGTTCGTTAAATATTTGTTTTTAAAACCTACCTTTAGCTAGCCATTACACTCTTTTTTATAGGAATACTCAGCTACAGCATCATCCAAATTTTGAGAATATCGCAAGAATATTGCTTAGCCTCAGCTCGCTGATTTGTGTCTCATTTTTCAGCAGTAGCCTGTTTTAGAATGTTCATAGCAGACAGTCGCATGACTCATCAATTCGAAACCTTTCTTAAGAATGCAACTATTTTTTATAATTTTAATAAGCAAAAAATAGGTGTAAGCAGGGTCGTCGCTTCTATTGTGCTCAAAACTGCTCCGATTCAATTTCCGACAAAGTTGTTGAACAATCGTTTATTTGCCGACAAACCCTAAAATTTGCCGACGAAGCACCCCTAGGCGTTAAAAATTTTCTCGTTTTTACAATGAACTTTTTTCAATTGGTAGAATTACACCCCCGATCCCCCCCCCCCCTTCACACCCCCCGTAGTGACGGCCCTGGGTGTAAGGACAAGATTTCAATTCACAGACCAACCTTTAGCTTCGTTTATAGCTCTACCCATCTTGTTTTTTCTATAACATGGATCCATAAATTCACCTTGTTTAAATAAATTTTCATGGAAGCCTTATTTAGCTTAGAAATTTTTCGAAATGCTTCATTTCTTATAATCTGATAGCGTTTTGAATTTTTTTATATCTGTCAGTTTTTCTATATACAAATTAAAGATAATGAGAGTTACTGTTTACCGGTCTGTGATATTGTGCTCGATGCCTCGTAGGCAGAACTGTGCACGCTTTAGGTGGTTGCATTAAGCGTGAAGGTGAAACTCGGATGAATATATGTATATACAATTCTATCTTGCCTGGAATCCTTTTAGCTCTTTACTAGGTACTGTATAGCGAGTGACTTTTCGGCTGAATTTTTTCTACTGGTAAATGTTGACCCAATAAAGGTTCACCAACATAAGTTTATTCTAGACGTGACTTCTTTCACAAGATGCCTGTAGTCTTAAAATCTTACTGCCATCAGGCTTTAGACAAATTCTTTTTAGCCTTCCTTTGATATTTTAGCAAATGATTATCTGACGTTTGCATTTGACCACTGCCACCGTCGCAGTTTTAGGAATAAAAGGTTTGTTGCTTGATCTTAATCGTGAAGCTTTGTACATAGATTTTTCTGTAACCTTGGGAATAACAAGTTTTGGATGGATTTTGGCATGAATCTGGACATTACTTAACCCAACAATCCTAGTGAAATTGTTATTTTTGTTGCATTACAAACAAAACGAAAGTAATATATGCTTAAATATAAGACACTAAGAATCAAAGCTGTTTATACTCGCCATCATCCGGTACGAAAGGACATCCAATTTTGGTAAATTCTTTTGTGTACTTTTATCATGTTTTCTTTCGATATATTATAAATGAAATTGTACTTATATTATGTAAAAGAAAGTGATTTTTTAATCTTTCTAATGTCACTTTGCTTGTTGTGGCGATATTCCTGGAGTAATGGCAAAAAGATGCTGTAAATCTCAAAACACTTTAATCAAACTGCTTTCACAGTAAACGAGTAGTTTTTCCTTCCTTGTTTTTCTTTGTTAACTTCGAGTTATGTACATGTAATCAAAACTTTCAAACCTACCCATACGGCTCATCAAATTTGTTTATTTCATAAATATTACTATTTTTCCTTCTAGACTGATTTTGATTTATCTTCTTCCTGTGAAAATGCAGCTCGTAAGTCACAATTATTCTTTTAAGCTCTTTGTTATTCATACGAATTTTTAGGTTGAAATTTTTTATGAGTGCACCCATTGGATTCGCTATGCTTTGCCAACCACTGGTTATCTCGAAGAAATTTTAGAAGGTTTCGTGACCTGTGGATTGACACAGTATGTCATTGTTTCTTTCTTTTACACCTTTGCTGTTTTATTTCAGTGGAAGATTTTCAACTACAAGCAAGGACTTTTTTTAGTGGTACCCTGCTTTCCCCTCCCCATTTCGACAACCGTAGAAGAATTATAATTTCCTGAAGCTATGGAGGAAACGTTGGAAGCGTTCAGAAGAGCATATTGCTCAAACAAAGTGCTGGCACACCCTGGTTTGACAACTTTTGCGAGAAACAACCAGTTAGCCTATAATGAAGGCAAAAATCAAATATCCTCCCCACTAAACTAATCTGTCACATGATGATGCCTACCCTTCAGTTCTTCATGCAGGCTTAACTGTTACCTCCTGCTGTGGGCTATATTCTTAATGCAACTTTAAAATATACCCTCAATATTCTAGGGAAGGATGCCCAGTAAGAAACTTCTACACAAGTACAAGCTAGATCAGTTTACTGACGTTGCAAAAGCAGTTTGGTAAGTTTCCTTGTTATGTTTGTTTGAAACCATAAAAAAGGACAAGCACAGCTTGTCAAAACTAAGAAAAAACAGTGTAATACCAAACTCAACCAGATCACACTGGGCCCTCTCACAAAATATTGTGTCTTTAGTAGATCTTGGATCCAGGTTGTTGTTATAATAGTGTGCCCAACTTGAAATGGGCGTGTGTCAGTATACTATACTATATATATAACATATACAAACATGTATACATGTTGTCTTTTTTTAATTCTGAGTCCTTGCTAGCTCATCAGCCAATTCACCAGGTAGAGCATTTCGGGGCTTCTGATCAGAATGCTCCTTTACACTCCTTTACACGATTAAAACTCATCGATATAAGGTAATTAATCCCAACTCATATTTCCCCCTAAATACTGCTTAAGACAGAAAACTGTAAAACTGGGACCACAGAGTCTTTTTTAGTTATTTAGATTAGTTTGATCCTAATCTTGCTGTAACTGCGGGTACTTTTCAGTTTCTGTCTGCTTGATAAAGCCTGATATGGAGCAGCATTTTATAAAATTCAAGCTTTTTCACCCCAGACCTCTCTGTTGATGAACTAATTTTTATGTTTTCATCTTTTTTTAAATGTCATAATTATTCAAAAATATTTGCATCGTCAAGTTTTTTTAATCATTCCTAAATTACCCATTTTTGTTTTTTAGTGTTGGCAATCTTTTACTGCTGAATCAGGCACTAGAGAAATACCAGGTAGATATTCCTACTTGCCAGACTAACATTTTCACTGATTTTCTTAACATATTTTGCATTTCTTGACGAAAACCTAAAAAATTCAATACTTAATTTTTCTCAGCCACTAGTATTGACTAATCAATACAAATATAACCTGTTTTGATTTAAGAATTTTATTAAGTTAAACAATTGCTTTTTAACTATTATCTATTTTATTTTAGCTACTTTGTCATCTAACCTATTCATACCACAACTAGCTACGCTGACTGATTCTTGATTGAAGTCGATTGAAGCATTTCTCCAAATTTCTAACTTTAAACATGCGAAAGAAAGTTTGAAATCTTTTCAGATTGCAGAAGTATTGTCTTTTTTCGAAATCTATGTAGTTGCTCGTTTTTTATTTCATATGAATGATTCTTTTTTACTCTTAAAATCAATTCACTATGTTACCTTGCGTATGTCTTAATTATTTTCTTGCATTCAAGGTTTTTGTTTAGATTTGGGAGTGTTTATGAGATTAATATCTTTTGCAGACCTTCTTTATACGGTCAGGAATTTACCTAATTCTGGAGAAGCTTAAGATAATAACATACAGAAACTTATTCAAGAAGACGTGAGTCTTTATTCGATGTTTGTACACACAATTAGTTTTTATTTCAATTGTTATAAATAGCGATATCAAATGTTATATTTAAGGGACAGAGCGCAGCCCTCTTTTCCAATTACATTTCTATTTTTCATGATACCATAATTAATATTTTTCGAAAATAGATTTTAAATCTGGTTTTTAAAATTTATAATGCCTTTTTAACCCATTTCGCAAAATAGACCTCGGCTGTCCTCTGCCTTACACCATTCTAATAACGGCCTTTGTCCTTGTACTTGGAGTTAAAAGATTTGTGTATTTGATAGCTTTTAAGATATTTATTCAAATTTTAGCTACTTTTATCAATCTAAGATCTAGCAAGTTTTATCACTAGCTATTTGATTTGGGCTAGAATTCGCAGTTAATGTTGGCTTACCTTTTGATGAATTAGGAATCAAATCGTAACGGAGTCCTAAAGGCTTTTGAAAATAAGCTGCAATGGGATGCGGAACTATTTTCGTGGTTTGTTTTGTTTTAGATGCCTCCTTATGAACACTCATCAACTACCAATAGAAGCCTTCAAAGTTGCACTGCATTACATGGGGGTGAGATTTATTTTGCTGTTAGAGGCCTATTGACTTGTACACCATTCAATGTACCCTTTGTTATTGCAAATATGAAAATATTGTTTTACTTAGACTCCTCTTTATTCAAGAATAGTTGGAAACATTACATAGGTAGGTTGAAACTTTCTACTCAGCCAATTTTAATGAAATTTATTACGTAGCAAACTGTTACATCAAATGGTTTTGTTGCCTCTTATCGTTATTTTTAATGGCATGTCGCTTTTCACAAGTCCCTCTTCTGTCCCGAGAAACGTTTCTATTAAGCTTTTGCCCACCATACCATCTGTACGCAACTAAATGGTGGCTCTTCTTTTGTAGGCAACTGATGTGGACACAGATGAAGTCCACTGCATACTTGCAAACCTTATACACATGGTATCTTATTATGTTGTTTAGAATTGTGTTCTATAATACACGTAAGGTCCAATCTCATATTACAGTGCAGGCGAATTGCTACCTTCTAATAATGTTCCGTTGCAGAATCTCAAAATGAGCAAGATCTAACATGTATGTCTAAGCCTAAGGGTTCCAGGGGGTGATAGAAAGAAGCGAAAGGGGGCTACTTGTTCTCATAAGATGGGAGGTTGCTTTACTCTTGTTTCTTCACTCTTTACATATTATTTGGGCCTAGTTTTCATTCAGAATAGAGCCGTAGAAAGAGATTTGAAAACATGCAAGGAATAGGTGTCATTTCGACATTTGTTCCGTTAAATTTACATGCTTAATTCAAGAAAGAAGCTGCACTGCGGTAACTAGTCAGGTAGTTCTGCTGAAGACTTGAAACCGATATGCACTTTCCGTCATTAAAAAACCTGGGAACGCTAGCCTGCGCCCCAGTCAACAAATGCTGTCAATAAGGAATTCTTGTCACCTTTTTATTTTTCCAGGATCAAGAAGTTTTGTAAATCACACCCGCTGGTAACTGTTAAATGATCACCAACAGTTGAGCATTTCTTTGACATTAAACTGTTTTTTTCTCTGCAGGGGTATTTGAAAGGATATATTTCCTATCAGCATCAGAAACTGGTTGTTAGCAAAAAAGACGCATTTCCAAGCCTAGCAACGTTCTTATGAGTTTGGAATCAGAAGAAAAACATCCATTATCCGCAGAGGAGCTTAACATGTTCTTCAAGCTCTCAGAGAGTTATAAAGAAGACTTCAACAAAATCTGTTTTGGAAGTCATGTTTTCTGCGCCATGGTGACGAGAGGATCGTACTGAGATACTAAATGAAAAAACGAAAGAGAGCAAATGAAAGTTGTAACTCGTGGATAGAAGAACTGTTTTTTACTTAGGTTTTTGTAAATTTACCATAACCATCAGGGGAAAGACAACCTTTTATTGTTTATCATTCGGCCTGCAGTACGTTTCACCGCACACTTAGAGCAAGGTTTTCAGTAAAACTCAGAGGATATAATGGAAGCTTCTTTGCCAAAAAGCTATTCTTTTAACTGCTTTGAATGTTTCTATACAGTTCCGCAAGTCGTAAAGGTTTTAAAGTCTCACCCATGATTTTGAGATATTAGAAATAGTTTATGGAAGTGTTTATTTTGTTTTGTAATTCTTTTCAGCTCTGAAAGTGTTTTCCGGTTAGCAAGCACCTGACCATCCAATCCTTGTTTGTATTCATATAGGCCAATTTATATATGTTTATATAATATAAATGCTTCTAGTGAATCGTCAATAAACTGCTTTTTGTGTTCTTGTAGTCATTAGGTAACATTAATCAAGCATGAAGCTCCGAGATGCAACTTATAGCCGTCCTTTTCTACACACCAAAAGCATCTATATTTTAAAAAAGTTACATTCTTGAATGGTTTATGTCCCATTATTTTCATTTACCAAACTGTTCGATTCCAATTTGCTTTATGTAGCAAATTAATAGCGATATGATATTTATGGTGACTGAAGTCCAATGGTAATCGCTAAAGTATTCTTGAGGGGACTGTCGGCATTAAATAATATGAAAATTACTTTAGGATGGGGGCATATTCGTGGGGGGGGGGGGCTTTTTCGAGGATTTACGGCAACCCATGCCATGCTGTTTACATAAGGTACTTGTATACATGTTGGTTTACATGAAGTACTTTTTAAAGCACCATTAACGAGAATGGAGAAGTTGCAGTAAACCATAAACAAGGAATGGATTTTAATCGACTCCTATACTGTAAATAATTGATGATTTAGCGTAAATATGGCTTAAAATGATTCTCATATGCATTAAGAGCTCTTAGGTAGTTTAATTTGCTAAGCAAAGATGGAATGGTGCAAGAAATGGCTAGGGAATCTCAACAATGTAGGCCTACTCTACTTCCTGTTCATGCTGGTGAAGACGACCGTCGGCAATACTGCGGAACTCGTGAACCGCGTGGAAGAGGCCACTGAAGTCAAAGTTGAGAGATCTCATGTTGTTGACAGTCAGGTTTTGCTGATGTTTATTGGCTTGCTAATAGCCACAATCCTCACCATTTGGCTTTTCAAAGTGAAGAGATTCCGATACATGCACGAAAGCGGATTGTCTATGATATATGGTATGGGATACCAGTTACATTTATTTAGGCCTTGTTTTTGTCTACCCTATTGGTTTGCAAATTATTTGCATTAGAATTCTATTGAAAGTGTCGAAGTTTTTTGAAAAAGTCTCCACAAGCAGATAAGAAAAATATTCAAAATGTTGCTTTGTGACTACTACGATATAAATACGGTCTTGCGTGGTTACCGCATCGATACAGTTTGAATAATTTAACAGTTAAAATTAGGGCTAGAGTTTAAATGGAGTTTTGATGATATGTAAGAATGATTAAGATCTCGTCTTCATGATTAGTTATTTTTTATATTAGTTTTATATCAGATTCTCTAAAACTTTTGATAGCCAGGGATGTTTCAGCTTTCTCTTCTGTATATTAAATACGAATCTGTTTATCAAAATATTATAAAAGGTGCCTCCTGGTCTGCAGACTATGACAGTTGCCGGGGCACATTGTCAGTGTACACCAAACACACCAAAACTGTGCACACCAAAACTGGAACTTGCACGTCAAATTAACAATAAGCATTATCATAGAAAGTATCCGTTTGCATGTCATATGATAGATAATTAGGAGGATTACATGCAGGGGATGTGCATATGTGATATGTCATTAAGAACTGCCATACTTTGCTGGCCAGGGCATCACTGCATGTTTGTTTAATACAAAAAAAATGACACTAGATATTGCAAGAAATAATAAATAATGACTAACATGGTCACCATATCATTAGGTATTTGCAGTTTATTTCATTGACATCAAATGGAAACATACAGTGTTGATTATTACTTTTCTTTTGCTGTTTTGCCTGGTAGTTCTAGGTTTGACAGTCTTTAAGGACTTTAGTTCGCTTTTTCTTTTTTGCAACAAATGAGTAAGCTGAAATAGCTTTTTGAAACCAGGAAAACAGCCAGTAAAGTTTCCTATATAGTGCCAATTACCCAATTTTGAATAAGGGATGTCTTAGTAAAATTTTTAGAGCACATTCTGTGAATTTCACTGATAATACAAAATACATACATGAAATACATAAATCAGGCCTTTTCATAAGAAAGAGCCCACACAAGTGGCCCATCGCTCACATGATTTCTCTTGCATGAGCAATCGCTCTAAAAATGATAGTAATGAACAATGCTAAAAGCATCAGTAATGTTTATAAGAATAGTATGATCCTTTTGTATAAGGTAATATAAAATGAAAACAAACTGTTAGGATGACCTTTAATGCATTTCAGAAATAATTAAATGCCCAACACAAAATGTGCTTCATTTTTAAACTTTATGTATATCATGAAGGTCATATAGACATTTTTGCCAGATGATCGCAAAATGTTGTTCTTTTTTAAAAACAGCTTTTACTGCCCAAAAAATGTTCCAAGGGCCAATAGTATTCCTAAAAATTGATGATGGAATTGATTTTCAAATGCATTTTTTTGTTGAGATGTGGTTAAGTCAGCTTACATATATTTCCCGTGTTTGATATATCAGCTTTGTATTATCTATGCCACTTGCTTGGGTCACAAAAGATGATTAGAATAGGTTAATTGATGAGACATTTATTCCTCGAAATTTACGTTTTGCGTGAGCGATCAATCACTTGTGTAGTTGGGTTTGGGCGAGTGCTGATGTGATCTCGAATGATCACTCGCATCAAACGAAAAGGCCTGCAGAAATGCTAAAATTTTATTTTTTCTTGTAAGCTTTCAACCAAGATTTTGTTTACTACCAGTTTCCTTGCCTAAGTGGGCTAAGAAACTGTCAATCATCACATTTCTAGCAATAAGATTGATTATAGTTCTCTTTTCTCTTGGCCATCTCAATGTACTTTGTATTTCTCAGTTGCTTGTGCTATCAGCCAAGGATTTTTAACTACTTTACTCTTTTGAAACAATCATATTTGTAGCTAAAGTTGTCAACATACTGGCCTGAATTAGTGTACAGTAAACAGCCCTGGGCATTTTTTTAAGCATTTGCTTGAACAAGTACCCCTCTCTTATTAATGGGGGCACTTATCTGCTATTTAAACTTGTGTAGAAAATTAACTCTTTTCATTACTACTTTTAAGTGCCAGCTTCTAGCATTTGTTCCAAAAGGGTTCATATTCAGCAGCAGGTGCTTATGTGGTCATTTATGACATTTAAATCATCTCTTGCTGAATGAGCTGGTATAGAATTGTTATGAGGATCTAGAGTGACATCACGGTGAAATCTAATATGTTATATTTTGCATTTTGATTTTACTCAAGTGTTTACATATCAGACATCGTGCAAACTATTAGACACAAGTTCTTTGATATGTCTTTCTTTCCTTTTTTTCTTTCAAGGGATGATTATTGGGCTAATTGTGAAATATGCTGGAGCGGGTCCAACTGCAGTTGGTGTCCCTGTCACCTTGATAAATAAAACAACAGCTCCTCAGACCCTCTGGGTATTGATTGGCAATTATTCAAAGTTTTCATACCAGTTAAAAGGTGTTCTCAGAACTGTGACAACAAAAGCTGGCTCAGAGTTAGAAGACATGGTGAGTTGAAGAAATTTTCTTTTGTTATCTTCTGGCAACTTTAACTATCCTCTCAGTTGAACCATCTTTTAGGGAAACAAATTTGCATCTATTTATCTAGAGATACAAGAGAACAAGTCCAAAAACATATCACAGGTTTAAAAGTCTTAAGTCAATTCGGCCACAAACTTTGAGTTACTCTATCAATCTGACATTGTCTAATAAAATGTACTGGCTCACTTTCATTAAGGACAGGGTAGTAACATGCACATGGAGTTATCTGTTCATGCTTTGTTTTTAATGTGCCAAGCCAAATGTAAGCTGGCATCTCTGATTCAAAGTGTACCATTATTGAATGGCTGATTCCCATTTTAAGGTCCAGAAGCTTTTAAGATTCAGTTATTGATTTCCACAGTTCGAATTATTTCCAGATTATCCACTTCATCATTTTTGCAAAAATCTAGCTTGAGTTATGTCCGGTATTACCACAATAATGCAGAAATTGGTGTATAAGAAATTACACAAAAAATTATTCAACCCATGTGCATTATGTCAGTGATTGTTGGTAACTTCAGGTTGTTAGGCAGGCTTACATAGTCTGCTCCACCTGTGATTGAGAATTTAAATTTATGCCAACTCATCAGCAATCCAAGGTTGTACCATCCCATACATTTCAAAGCATGTTAGATTTACTGTATATGTATATAAAAATGTATAATTTTGTTTATGTTTTAGGCCGTTTTTGACCCAGAGATATTCTTTTATGTTCTTCTTCCTCCAATCATCTTCTTTGCTGGATTCAATATGCAGAAGGTAAAACAGCTTATCTGTCTTAAAATTTTTATACCATGTTTTAAGAATAGCCTTTAGTATTATTTAATTTTAAAAGATATTTTTTAATACTGAAACTGTTTAATATTTCAATATGCCAAAGGTTGTCCATATTTTGCAGTTGTACTTGTTAACTTTTTTATTTAAAAAACAGATCATAATATGACTTCAATCTATATATCAGTCAAAATGAGCAACAAAATATTCAGATTTTAGTTTCACTTGAACATAAGTCATATTTTCAAACGAAAATATGGAGATTGTAGGGTATGTGCGTTGGCATTTGATGTGATACCTTATGCTTCTAATATATTTTTTATTATCAGTAATAATTTTAAAAAGCCATAATTTTCTGGTTGTGTATCTTATAAATACAATAATATGTGTCTTCCTTCATCTTTTAATTACGGAAAAGACTATAGCGTTGCATCACATTCAAAGTTACTATCCAATATTAAAGTAGTAAAAATGGTGGAAAATGAACCCTTCATATCGATTTAAAAGTCACAAGCTGCTGGTCAGCAAAAACTGAATGCCAACCGACTTTGCCTATCTTGCTTATACCTTTGAATCAACTGTACACATTTATCAAACATATTGTTTTATACACTTTTTTAAGGCGGAATATAAGCTTACATTTTCTGTGTAAAATGAACAAAAGCACCTTACTAAGACCATTTTCACAGTGATCAAACCCTGCAAACCTTACTTCACTACATAGTCAATTTGTATTGGATTTTTCTTCGTCATTTTGCAATGTTTCTCCCTAACGTTTATTCTTGCTATTATCATCGCAAATTTATATAATCTGTTGACGGCTTATTCCCAGTGCTTCTTCCTTTTGTCATATAAAATATATTTACGTTACAAGAACATTTTTGCCCTGAGCCTATGAAGGAAAACATATGGTCGTTTTGCTTTGTATTTTGTTTTTCAATTCACTTCGTATGTATTGTTTTACAATGCAATTCTCACTAGATGAACACTGTTATTTTAGTTAAAAATATGGAAGTTGATGTCAATTGATGTCATTGGCGTCATTAACAACTTTGAGAACCAGTTTTAGCGTCTATTTACTTTCCAAAACAGTGCCAGAAATTATTTGTTCCATAGTGACTAAGGGTCATAGTGGAAGCTTTCAAAAAGAAGAACGCTTTTGATTACAAACATGAGAATGTTTTAAGAATACTTTGACAAGCTCTTTTCAGACTGTGTCCATAATTTAGGCTGTCTATTGAACAATGTCTATTGTAAATAGGCTACAACCTTTGAATACGCTCTGTCAAATTTTTCCAACTTTTTTGCAGAGGTTTTTCTTTCGAAATCTTGGCGCAATTTTGATGTATGCGTTTGTTGGTACGACAATATCCACAGTGATTTTCGGGTAATTGCCAGATTTTAATGCATTAGTCAGTTTTTTATTTCGAGTCTTATGTTTTGTTTTGTCCGTAGCATTACACAGTTAAGTTAACGGGATGGCTTGAGACACTTTTATATATTTATATGTATGAATTTGCGAACAAACAACAATCAAGTGACAAACAATTATATTTCGAGTATACAACACATGGGGCCTGTACAAATATTGCTAGCCTTGTGCCATTATACACTTGAAATAGATTCTAAAACTGAATCAACAAAAACTACACGACAGTACCTTTAAGAAAAATATAAAATTTATTTGATATCGATTCAAATCAATATCTTCAGTGATATACTTGATTTCCATGTTGTTTTGTCCACGTCTCCATTGACCGATCTAAACTATATATATATATATATATATATATATATATATATATATATATATATATATAGACTAAAATAAACAGACTATTGTGACACAACTCTGAGTTTCATGTGTAAACAATCATCAGGTGTATAAAAGAACACAAGTTAACGGCAAGCAAGATATAACGGTGAAAACGAATAATCGAACACAATCAAACGAAGTTAATTGTGCAGAGTGATAAATCATAACAACTACATTCTAAGATCGAAAATTGCTAATCAAAAGTTTGTTTTGGTGTCTACATTGGCTTATAAATTCTGTTCTATTATTAAGTATTTTATTGTCCCCTAAAGATTGAATTATATAAAATTTTTCTGTCAGGCATAATTTACAAAAGTTGCTTCTAGCTGTGCTTTTTATTCTTTTGACAATTCTCCATTTAATGGTTGGTATCTTTCCTTGTTCCTTCAATTTCCAAATATATTTTGAAAGTTCGGTACTCTTTTTATATCTTTCGTGTTTAAAATCTTTGTTATGGTTAGCATATCGTAGTTTGAATGTACCTTCGGTGAGGCCAATATATTTTTTCTTTTCATCATCTTTATCGTTGCTAACTAGAGTGGAATGTTTACAAAACAAAGAAGCTTATATCACCATCAAAGATCATAAAGAAAACTTCCCCACCAAGGTATCATGCAGACTTATAAACCCAACCAAATCAGACATTGGCAAAATTAGCAAAACAATATTAGATAAAATTAACAATGAGATCGTCACAGCAAGTAAAGTTCACCAATGGAAAAATACAGACTCAGTTATCCAATGGTTTAACAGTATTAATAATAAAGAACACGTAAAGTTCATCACCTTTGACATAGAATCATTTTACCCATCAATATCTGCCGAACTATTCAACAAAGCTATAGACTATGCCAAAAACCTAACAGATATTACAAACAAAGAAATTGACATTATATCGAAAGCAAGGAAAACATTACTTTTCAACTCAGGAATCCCATGGGTAAAGAAGAAAGGCGACGAAGATTTTGATGTACCGATGGGTTGTTTTGACGGAGCAGAAATTTGTGAATTGGTTGGTACCTATATCTTAAACAAATTAAATTCAGTAATGGGTAACGGAAATGTTGGGCTATACAGAGATGATGGGTTAGGTATTGTAAGGAATTTATCAGGACCAAACATTGACCAAAAAAGAAAGAAAATCATCCAAATATTCAAGGAGTGTGGACTATCTATTACAATTAAGACAAATCTCAAAACAGTAGACTTTTTAGATATACGCCTGGACCTTCAAAACAACACTATTCAACCATATCGAAAACCAAATAACAATCCTGTCTACATCAACAAACAATCTAATCACCCGCCGACAGTATTAAAAGAACTACCTAAAGGCATCAACAAACGGATATCAGAATTATCATCAACTGAAGAAATTTATAGAAGAGAAATGACCGTATATGAAGAAGCTCTTAGAAAAAGTGGTTTTAACGACAATTTGAAATACATCCCCAAAGATACCGAGAAAAGGAAAAATAAAGATAAAAAGAAGCGCAAACGGAAAATTATTTGGTTTAATCCACCCTACTCGAGGAATGTCAAAACCAACGTGGGCAAAATATTCTTAAAGCTTGTAAAGAAACATTTCGCTGATGATGAAAAACTGGCTAAAATTTTTAATAAAAACACAATCAAGGTTAGTTACAGCTGCATGAAAAATATAGGTTCCATAATATCCTCACACAACAAATCTGTTTTAAACCCAAAAAGCAAGGAAGAATATGGATGTAACTGCAAAAACAAAGACGACTGCCCATTAGGAAATGAATGTTTAACACCCAACCTCATATATGAAGCAACAGTTAGCAACGATAAAGATGATGAAAAGAAAAAATATATTGGCCTCACCGAAGGTACATTCAAACTACGATATGCTAACCATAACAAAGATTTTAAACACGAAAGATATAAAAAGAGTACCGAACTTTCAAAATATATTTGGAAATTGAAGGAACAAGGAAAGATACCAACCATTAAATGGAGAATTGTCAAAAGAATAAAAAGCACAGCTAGAAGCAACTTTTGTAAATTATGCCTGACAGAAAAATTTTATATAATTCAATCTTTAGGGGACAATAAAATACTTAATAATAGAACAGAATTTATAAGCCAATGTAGACACCAAAACAAACTTTTGATTAGCAATTTTCGATCTTAGAATGTAGTTGTTATGATTTATCACTCTGCACAATTAACTTCGTTTGATTGTGTTCGATTATTCGTTTTCACCGTTATATCTTGCTTGCCGTTAACTTGTGTTCTTTTATACACCTGATGATTGTTTACACATGAAACTCAGAGTTGTGTCACAATAGTCTGTTTATTTTAGTCTATCTAATCGCTCCGGTAAGTTGAGCACTCTAGACAGCAATATGATAATTAATAACTATATATATATATATATATATATATATATATATATATATATATATATATGAAATTCTGGCAACCGTAATCATGTTTTGTTTGTTTTTAAAGAGCAATGATATATGGGTACACAAACATGGTTCACAGTGAATACTATGCCACATTTGACTTCCAGAAGTGTTTGATGTTTGGCTCCTTAATATCAGCAACTGATCCTGGTAAATATCGTAATTATTTCTATATGAAACCTTCTCTATCCTTGCAAGGTGACTATGGATTAAATAACATACATTTGCCTGTCCATACAAGGTGATTTTTCCACTTGGCCTTGCAGTATGAAGCTTTGGGTACATACAAGTGTTGCTTTTTAAAAAATCCGTAGTTTTCCTATAGCTGTTCTATGTTATGTGGGTGGGAAGGTTTCCCACTAGTATGTATTTGAAACAGGCTTTCAAAATAGCATCGTGATTTTGAAGATGGATAGGTAAGGAAAAATATAAAGCAGATATTTTGTGCCATATTTGATTAATAGATCTTCAAGAGAAGATGATCTTGTCAATTTTCCTAAAGAACTTTCCGAATTATAGGACGTTTTCCCTCTTTCACAGTAACTGTGTTGGCAATTTTCCATGACATGCACGTTGATGTTGATCTCTACGCCCTGATGTTTGGGGAAAGCGTGATGAATGATGCTGTTGCCATTGTTCTTTACAGGTTTGATCTACGCATATTTACAGTATACGTGGGTTTTCAAATTTTAAAGTGTATAGGGGATCAACAAAAATATCCTGATTGAGAGATGTAAGCAGGGTATGAAAACCCACCTAAACTGGCAGGAAACTTTTCATGCATAAAGTTCTGCAAGAAATTTTTTTTTCAATTACCTTTTTAAATTAAGCACCTTTACTATTTTCATGTTCATCAAAAAGAAAAAACATTACTCCAAAACAACTTATCTTGGTTGCGTTCTCCTCGGAAACCGATAAGGACAAAACAGATTTAAGCATACACGTAGGAAGCATTTCAAATTCATATATGGCAAAGAAAGGGCTACTCCATGAGCTGCAAATAGGCACTTTTACTCTGATTCTATATAGTGTGGGGGGCACGTGCTCCTAAGCCTTCTCTCTATAAATTTTTGACAATTTTTCTCAAGTCTGATAGTTAAAACATTAGTTCTTTTGTGGTAAAATTGATTCGATGCTATGAATGTTTAGAAGTGGGGCTCGAGCCTGGTCTCATCCCCAAGCCATCGCTACATTTCAATCTGTAGTTCTTGTAATTATAGTAATTTCAAAGTAGCTTAGTTTTGATGCTTTTCATCTCAGTTGGAAATACCTCTGTAATATCAAGCTGATGCTAAAATTATAGGGACTTTATCGAAAAGTTCTCATTTTGGAACTGGGTATGATAATGAAAATTCAAAGGCAGCATTGAGACCTTTGGATCACAATTTAAGCCTGATAACATTAAAATGGAAAAATGTTAACTGTCTAACGTTTTTGAAGGGTTGTACGCCGACTATGGTCTGAAATATTACTTTATTAGCAGCTCGTGGTAGCTTCCTTATTGAAAGTTGTTGTAATGATATTCAATCATAGTCCCTTTTTTATGTCTGTACTGCAGGTTTATATATAACAAAAGGACATAAAGGGCTTTATATTGTTAAAACAATTTTATATTGCGACTTGTGATTAAAATTCAACAGTTTTCAATTAACTTTACATTAGAGGATTTGCCAAATGTATTCAATAATTTCTATCTATTAATTGATGTTCAGTCTAGCTCTATATCTAAATTGAAGGTCTATATCTAAATTAAGCTCCATTAATGATCGTGTAAGCAATGACAAATAGAACATTCGTATAAATCATATTTTTATTTTTGTATGAAAAATCTATTTCCTCTGGGTATCCCTTGAAAAGTTTTGATTGTTGTATTTCCAAAATCTTTAAATATCCAAGTTATTGGTTAGATTTAATGTCTACAAATTTATAACTAGTATATATATTCTGCGATTGGTGCAAATTTTGTTTGTAGAACGGTCGAGTCCTACACAGCGTCAGGGCTCGCTGCAGAGCCAGTCTTCGCAGCAATTGGCCAGTTCATCGGTGTATTCGGTGGCTCGTTTTTGCTGGGCTGCCTAATGGGCCTAGTCACTGCATTAGTATCCTTCGCTTATTATTCATCAACAGGACTGCCTCCAATGAAATACTCTAATTAAAAGTAGAATTATATCAACCAAGTGATTCAATGAGCTAAAGGATGCAGCTGCTATCAATTGAAGTCCTTTCTATTGAAGTCATGTTTAAATTATTATTTTCATCTTGTGGTATAGATATTCTCCTAAACTACTGATTCGGACTGTAAATCTAGACCTGTTATAACTTTCAAAGTTGCGTTTTAATCATCATGGACGTTCGCTCCTTTCCATTCTGTCTGTCTCCATGTGTTTATATTAGGATTTGATATCATAGTAATCTTTTGTGATATTTTCTTACTATTTTGACGTTCAGAAGAATAGAGCATGAGCTTCAGTAAAACACCTAGGGCTACTTCTGTTACTTGACAGCAAATTATCTCGTGTCCTGCCTGTTTCAATGTGTATATGTATGATTAAGTTTTTTTGTTTTGAGATGTGTTTTGTGATAAAAAAGGTCGTTTATGTCTCAGGAGTTTATATCAGAGTTGAATTTTTTAGTCTTTGATACTTTTTCCAACTGCTTCCTTGACGATATTAAGGTAACAAAACTGACCAACATTAAGCAGTTCCCACAGCTTGAAACAGCCCTGTTTGCTCTGATGTCTTACAGTACATTTCTGCTAGCTGAAATAGCTCAATTGACTGGTAATCTTATATATTTCTTCTAAAAGTTTATGAAGACGATAGTTTGTTCTTCATATGTGGTTTGCAGTATGAGACGGAATAGTTTAGTATCAGGACAGGGGGGACGGGGGGGAACTGAAACATAAACTTCAGACTTCAGGGAATAATCTTGGAATCAGAAAATATTTTGACATGGAAGGAATCATGGAATCATGCCCTACGAATATTGCCCCTTTCATTTTTGCGATAGTTTGGAATATTCTTATTCCAAAATATTGTCTGCGTATTAAAATTACCAGGTTTGGTTGTAGTATTACCAAAATTATGCAAGACACGAAAAATTTTATTCCTGATGTCCAGCTTATTTTGCGTCATCCAGGAGTCTTGAGTACATATTTAAAATAATAATGGGGCAAAGTACACAAATGCATGCTTTTTTAATTCAATGGAAAGGAAACATAAGTGCCAGCGAAATAATGCTAGACGTAACAGTTTTGATCGATCATGCTTTGCTCGTCACGTCTATTTGCACTGATTTGAAGCAATGCTTCTCCTTGGACTCGTAAATCAAATCTACCCTGAAAGTAGTTTTATTTTAGAAATTGGACTCAGGACTTGCTTCTTTTTGGACTCGCAAATCTTATCTTCCCGAAATATAATTGATTTAGAAGCCATTCTAACAATTGATATTGTGTAAAGCAATGATTCCTTAAATTCACAGAGTTTTCAATTCCCCCTTATTGATATACTTTAATTTTTACATAGGTATCGTGGCTGTTTTGTTTTGTGGCATCGCCCAAGCACAGTACACATATCCAAATTTGTCAGAAGATTCAAAAGCAGCTACAAAGCAAGTGAGTAGATTTTCAACATTTCATTTCAATTAATCCAGACTTTCTTATCAGTATTTTTATTGCCGTTTGTTTAGCTCAACGTGCTTTTTTAATCTCTTGAACTGTTGTCTATGGCAAATCAAGCAAAGAACGACAGAGATTATTGAATAGTATATCATAGTTTATCAAAAGAAGGCAGAAAATTGCGAATTTTTCGTAGAAGACCGAGATAATGCTTTTCCTTTTGAAACTAGATAAGATGCAAATAAATATTTAATTGCTTTCCGACTTAAAACATCCGCCTTAAAACATCTTTGTGAGATATTCTTAAGAGTATTTTGTTTTGCTTTTACAATATTGTATAAGAATTACTTGTAGGTTCAAATACTATTTATGCCTTGAATCTGTGAGAAGCTTTGTCCACTCTCATTTATTAAACCACGTTTGAATATTCCCGAATTTGAGACTAGGCCTAGCAAAAAGTTACTGACTCTTATTTCACCTGTCAACATTTAATCTTGTTTTAAGAATAATGTATAAAGATTTTGATTTTTTGATTCTAAAGATTTAATTCAATGATTCAATTTTTCGTCAAAACGTAATTTAAATAAACTAAAGCATTAATTAAGTAAAGTTTTTCTCATTTTTAATTGCTATACTGATTATTGTAATTTAGGTTAAATATGCTTTTGATGAGTTTCCATAAAGTCATTTATTAAACCACGTTTGATTTTTGTTTCCATAAAGTAATGTTGAAAATCGATTGTTAGTTGTTTTGCTCTCCATGCTTGTGTTAGTAGTAGCAACTTTTTTCAAGGACAAATTTCTCGCTCTCTTTAACTTGCCTTTCGTTGCGCATTTAGCAATTTGTTCTTCTCAATTTCTTCTCAAAAATTGAATAAAACGGAGCAAGAAATATATTTTCGACATGGGCGACATTTAGTCGTTAGATATTTCTGATAGATACATTATATTTTGGTATTCTGGTTAGAAGATATTCGTAGCAGTCTAACCTTATTTCTATGGTAAAATGCAAATATATTAGATCAATCACCTTTACAAAATGAAGAATTTTTTTCTACCTGTCGCAAGGAATCGAGTACAATTGCCGGAAGCAAATGCTTTTGTTTCTTTCCACATTTTCTTATTTTGCTACTGATTGATGTTTTACATAGTAAATAGCATTTTTGTTCCAATACTTCAATTTCTGTCATCCCATTACTCTGAAATATTTCTTTCTTTTGTAGATGTTTGGTTTGCTAAATTTTCTCTCGGAAAATTTCATCTTTCTCTACATGGGCCTAACCGTGTTTACATTTCCGCAACATCAGTGGCAAGACGTTGGCTTTATGGCGTGGTCTTTTGTATCTTTTCGTCCCAAAATTTTAAGCTTTTGACAACGAAACAATATTTCTCCCCATGTATGAGAAGACTTGTATCAGAAATCCTTACTTATATGAAAATTAAAATCTTTCACATATACCTCCATCGACCAAGATCTACTACAGGATTTTCAACCGATCGATTTCAATCAATGGATAGTGTAAATTGACTTGGCTAATCAAGACCTTATCTGAGAGGAATTGATAAAAATATCATAAACAAACTCGGTGAATTCGCCACCCTCACCATTTTGAATATTGCAGTGCTTCTAGGGACACATCGGTTACCATCCTGAAACATATTAGATAGACCACCTTCCTTTTAAGCTGTATTTAACCATGTTTTGTTCAATCTTTTGATCTTGTTACTCATTAAAAAAAGATTGTTGTTTTGAAAAATAGATTAGTCTGCTATGAAACCGCTTGTTTTTGTTTAAGTCATATCAGGCTCAAAGCTGATTGAATGGGGTTTTTCTTCATGACCTGTTAATTAACTTGTTATCCACAGGAGATCCTTCGAATATCAAAAACTGCTGTAAAGTTAATGTTCGCCGCTATATTTTTCGCTAATGCTAATGTAATATTATATTTGTTTGCTTTGCCCGTCACTAAATCACACAAACCCATCACGTGTATTACAGTTCTTGCCGGATGTTAAAAAGCTCTTAACACTTACAAGCTCGCGATGGCTATCTCAAGACTTTTCAACATTTACCCATTAAGTTTCATCCTGAATCTACAAAGGAAGAAAAAGATTCCTTGGAACTTTCAGCATATGTTGTTTTTTGCAGGTAGGTGGGATTTTTTCTTTATTCATTCAATCGAGCCTCCATATATTACTTGTATAAACATTGCACGAGCCTGGCCTTAACCTGTTGATTTAGCTGTAATGTCGGACGTGCTTTCTTCGTATCGTTTGTAGTTAATTAAAGATCTAAGGGCACTTGCCTTCTCAGTACTTGCCTTCTCAGTACTTGCCTTCAGTTTCTAGTAATTGCCTTCTCAAATTCTTTTAAGTACTAGATACAATGTAATGGCTACTAGATATATATTATTTTAGATATTTATTTTTACACTTATTTACATCAAGAAATTAAGCCCCTTCATAGGAGCTTCTTCCTGATTTATAACCAGTTAGTTGTTAACAATATATCATATGACATAATTATAATGGCCAAGGTGCCTTTGAACCCAAAGCTGCAAGGCATCCCTCCTTGAGACTCTTACAAATAGCGTACAAGATTTCAACGGAAAGAGAATAAAAGGATTTTCTAATCTCAATTCCATATGTCACAATTCCAATCATTTTTTGTCATAATTAACAGAAAATAGTTTTGGTAAAATGATTTGGTACCTTGAAACCAAAAAAGGATTAAAAAATACTGTTTTGATATATATGGTAGCATAGCTTACAATCTGGTAACAATCTGGTTGACATTTTGCCATTGGGAATTTATGTCTCCTAATTTATTGGTGGTATGTCCCTTCATAAAGTGTAAAAACCAAGCACGGCGTAAATTTTTTACGTTATCCTGCTCCTAGTGCTGCTTTGAATTTGGAACCTTGAAATAATATCGGGACCCCTCTCCTTTTGCACACCTCCCTTCCCCCTCTCGCCCCTTCTCCTTGCCTCCATCATAACACCTTTAATTCTCCTCCCCTCAACTCTGTCAACCCCCTATCCTCATCCCTCTTATCCCCCTCTTATCCGCCTCTTCTTTCCCTCTTTCCTCCCCCCCTTCCTCTTCTCCCCCTCTTGTCCCTCCTCCCCCCTTTTCTTTCGCATCCGCTTCCCTCCCATCCTCCCAATGCAAAAGAAATTACAGTAAATTCTATCCCAGTTATGCAAAAGAAATTACAGTAAATTCTAACCCAGTTATTGTGAGTGACCACAATTCACTTGAGTATATTTCATCCAATTAGGAAGTTGTGTAGAAAACATTTTTAGAATTTCCAAAATTTTCATTACCAATAAAAATCTTTTTTTCTATTTCTGATAAAAGGATTTGTACTCTAATCTTGTGGATGACTACAAAGTATATTCAGGTCGAAGTTTTTTCTCAGTCAACGCTTGACACACCTGTCTCGACTCTTGATTATTTCTTAGTAAGAACAAGAGTATAAGACAGATATAATCCAAATCGACAGTTTGCCAATCAAAATGACCCAATCAACGCGCATGTGATTGGAATCACGCTCGCTGATTGGTCCTTTTTGAGTGAAAGATGTCTTGAGCCCCTTAAGTATCTGTCGGCTGCCTTTAATCTCATTTCGTACCTATTGTAGTTAGGTACGGAGTAAGTGATATGGCGCTTACATTGGGCATTTGTGATACCTGAAAATCATTCTCACAGTCATAACACATGTTTAAAGGTGACATTTGAAATGCTTGGCTCATATTACGAATGGAGGGATTTCGGGAGGGGGGTGGCTAAGGATGCAAAGGGTCAATAGCGAAGCTATTTTTGTGTCGTTTTAAGTACAGTATCAAAAAATATTGGATGTATAAGCCCCCAGCCGTTCTTTCCTATTTCTCGATCCCCGGCACTGTAAAGTTTTTCTTCAAAAAAGCTTTTCGTTATCAATATAATGAACAACTAACTTGAATTTTGGAAATGAAAACAGAGAATGATTTTATATCTTTGAATAGAAGCTGGATTTTGCTTATCAAATTTTGAGTATTAAAATGTTTGGCCTCAAGAACGATGTAAGTTTGCCTGATAAGAATTTATTTTCATGTTCTTGTTTTCTAGGCCTGAGAGGAGCAGTCGCCTTCGCACTGGCCATCCGCAATACCTCGAGCATTCCACGGCAGCTCATGTTGACAACTGTTTTGGTCATTGTACTCGCTACTGTTATTTTCAATGGCAGCCTAACTTTACGTGCGCTGCAGTTTCTGGATATCAGGTAATTCTTTTGGGGCACAATTTTTTGTCCTCCTCGTAGTACATTCATAAAGAACCTTGGAATAATGTTTGTCACCTGATAAACAGAGTCCAGAAAACAGTCCAGTCGCACGGTCATTGACCGGAGGAAGGTTGATAAACGATAGAAATTTGGAGGAAAATTTTGGTAAAAAAGAATTTAAAAAAATAATTGAGAAAAATTACTTTACACTTATTTCTTTGTTGCGCTTTAAAAACGCACGTCTGTCGCAGAGTCGAATGGTGGTACGAACAGGTGCAAAAATTTTAGGCCACGCCCTTTTACCGCCAGAGAACACAACTGAAAAGAGAATACTGTTCGTGTTCCATGGTTTTGAATTTTTTGAGTTTATATTTAATCATATTTCCATCGATTTTATTATTTGACATTCGAAAAGAAATATTATTCTTGAGCTGTAATGTGATTAGTATTCTAGCAAAGTTTTATCGTATGCGATAATTACCATCGACCCAAACGTATAACTTTGTCTGGATTTATTGCGTCTGTCACTCCCTATGCCGTAGCCACTCCCTAGCCACGCCCTGCCCAAGTTGATTGCTTGAAAAATTGGAGGAAGGTTTTGACGGGGAAAATTTGATGGGTGAAAGGTCGAGGACTTGTCTGGACTCTGCTGATCAACGACTATGACGAAAGCTAGTGAATTTAGAAAAAATTAATTGACACGCCTATAACAAGGATGTTTTGTGCCTTTTTGTGATGAAAGTTTCTAGAGCTTTGGGGATTTGTTCTTTTGTTTTTGTATGAAGCACTATATATAACCTACTTTTTAAATTTTGGTGAAAGAGCACCAAAATTCCTTTACCATACTACTACAACGTTCATTGTGGACTTTCTTCATCTATAAAAAGGTTTCTTTAAGACACATAATAATATCTTATTAGATACTTCTTGTTTAGAATAATAAGCTTCATTTGAAATAAAGTTACAAGCTAGCTGATGTATAGATACAATAACAAGCTTTCGCATTGAAAGCATTGCCCTAATTTCATGAAAGTAGTTTTAAAGGTTATTGAAAGAAGCATGGTATTTCCAGTGCCTTGAGGCTATTCATTATGTTTGTGATTTAAAGCCATTGATTTTGAATTAGCCTGTTAGCTCTCTAGAAGAGGCATCTGGAGTCTTTCATAGGTGGTTTCTTTCAAAGCAAAATATTTTGCAACAAGAATTACACACACGAAAATTGCTTCGACTGTAAGGCGCTGCAAGTCGCTGTTGTGTCTAAGTATTAAGGGTGTGATTATCGGCTTTCCAGTATAAGGTAATGATTAGGCGAACAAGAAGCCAATTAAAGCTAGACCTGTGACTCTACATCAAAACATCGCAAATAATTGCACTGAATATTAATTGCAGAAAGCAGCTTATGGCATACACGCGAGAAGCATTTTGATCATTTGAAGCAAGCACATACTACATTTGAAAGTCCATACGTTGTTCACTGCAAAATGATCACCAGTGTTTCGTGTCTGTATACATTTATTTCTGGTTGGAAGCAGACGCCGTTTTTATGTACGAAGAATGAGTACATGAAGGGGGGATTTTGCTCAGCTCGATGGGCATCCATATATATAGATATATATATATATAGATATATATATATATATGTAGAATTGTTGCCAATTGTGTAACAATGCATCGGCATTTTGATGAGTTCAACAATGGACACATAGAAGCCGAATTCAAAGGCGTGAGACAATCGAAACAATGCAGGCATAGAATGCCAGAATCAAAGGATTTTCCCAATTTTCCCAAACGAACAATCGAGAATCGTGAGTTTCCCGATTAAGTGGGCAATTGAGGTTCGCTAATCGACACTTAGGTCGATAATCGTGCTATTAAATTGGGTTCGGCTGCTAGCGTGAGATCCCCTTTGTGGTCATCCTCTTCGATTCGACCAATCGCCTTTAGCTTTGCTCGTGACGTTGTGCAGTTATAATTGGTTCTGCACGTGCATGTTGAGCGGTGGCCAGAATAGATCAGAACCTTCTCGTAATCGAGAATGGTGCTTTCATCTTGTCAAGCGTCAACGTAATTAGACGTATAATTTGCAATTTGCTATGTAGGATACAAGAGAAAATGCGGGAATATGCGATTTCACGAGTTTCTTCAAGAAATAACTTGCATGCATGAGACATGGAAAGGCACATGGGACATTTTTAAAGAGTCTGAGGCAAGGGCGGGAAATTCGAATATATTGCAAGTGTTAGAAATCTGTTGAGTTTTTCGCATGTTTTGCAAAGTCGGTGAAAGTTATTCGAAAGTTTCCAGGCTATGCAAAATTGTCGCAAAATGCTTGCAGGTACTTTCCAGTTTTCTCTAGGGTTTATCCAAAATTCATTCCAAATTCTTCAGACCCCGTTGGATAAGGTAGTTTGGTGTAGGAAAAACATAGAAACAACGGGAATTTGTTAAAAGTCTTTCAGACTAACAGTTACGAGAATGATCAATTAATGATTTGGGGAACTGTGACTACATTTCTTAATCAAACGGTTCAATTGCCGAATTAAAGAAATCTTTGCACTCGCAACTAGGAAGTTTACGAAATTAAAAGTTTGGCTGCTCACAATTACGTACGAAAGATTCCCCTTCGTAATCCAGTAATTGCACTGCCGCGAGATCATTATGCTGGAACCGTTTTGTCAGCGCGGGTCGTTAGAGATCGTTAGGCACGCATCGATTTCTCCTTCTGCAAAGGTTGATAGTGGAATCCAAAGATCTGGGTTTGTAAACTTACTGCGTCATAGCAGTTCCCGCCGTTTATCAAGAAACTGTAAATATGCGAAACGCATTTTGATAAAGCAACCGAATAAAAATAATTTTTCGTGTTATGCTATCAAGCAAAAAATGTCCTTCGTCATATCAAAAAAACAAAATCCCAGTTAGGTCCCACTCACAGAGCCCCAATATATGAGTTGTGTAAAGTTGCTGCGTCATAGCTTGTGCCGCCGTTTTTTTAGGCATTCTCATAAAACATAAAGGTTCTTAGTTGTCTGGGAAACAGACTGGAAGCGCATCTAGAAAAGTTCAGACTTTTAATACATTTGGAATCTTCGTTGTCGTCATCATTGTCATCGTCGTCATCATAATCACCATCATTATAATCATCATCATCAATCATCATCATCATCAGTTTTGTCCACATCGCCAATTCATAATATCGAAGTACCATTCCTCCACATTCTTCGTACATTGCAAAAGCCGTGCTATTTTTATGTACGAAGAATGAGTACATGAAGGGGGGATTTTGCTCGGCTCGATGGGCATCCATATATATATATATATATATATGTAGAATTGTTGCCAATTGTGTAACAATGGATCGGCATTTTGATGAGTTCAACAATGGACACATAGAAGCCGAATTCAAAGTCGTGAGACAATCGAAACAATGCAGGCATTGAATGCCGAAATCAAAGGATTTTCCCAATTTTCCCAAACGAACAATCGAGAATCGTGAGTTTCCCGATTAAGTGGGCAATTGAGGTTCGCTAATCGACACTTAGGTCTATAATCGTGCTATTAAATTGGGTTCGGCTGCTAGCCTGAGATCCCCTTTGTGGTCATCCTCTTAGATTCGACCAATCACCTTTAGATTTGCTCGTGACGTTGGGCAGTTAAAATTGGTTCTGCACGTGCATGTTGAACGGTGGCCAGAATAGATCAGAACCTTCTCGTAATTGAGAATGGTGCTTTCATCCTGTCAAGCGTCAACGTAATTAGACGTATAATTTGCAATTTGCTATGTAGGATACAAGAGAAAGTGCGGGAATATGCGATTTCACGAGTTTCTGCAAGAATTAACTTTCATGCATGAGTCGTGGAAAATATATTGTAAGTGTTTCAAATCTGTTTAGTTTTTCGCAAATTTTGCAAAGTCGGTGAAAGTTATTCGAAGATTTCCAGGCTTTGCGAAATTGTCACAAAATGCTTGCAGGGACTTTTCAATTTTCTCTGGGGTTGATCCAAAATTCATTCGAAATTCTTCAGACCCCGTTGGATAAGGTAGTTTGGTGTAGGAAAAACATAGAAACAATGGAAATTTGTTAAAAGTCTGAGGTCAGACCAACAGTTACGAAAATGACCAATTAATAATCTTGGGATCTGTGACTACATTTCTTCATCAAATAGTTGAGTTGAAGAAATCTTTGCACTCGCAACTAGGAAGTTTACGAAATTAAAAGTTTTGCTGCTCACAATTACGTACGAAAGATTCCCCTTCGTAATCAAGTAATTGCACTGCCGCGAGATCATTATGCTGGAACCGTTTTGTCAGCGCGGGTCGTTAGGGATCGTTAGGCACGCATCGATTTCTCCTTCTTGCAAAGGTTGATAGTGGAATTCAAAGATCTGGGTTTAGCATTGCCCGCTGTTTATCAAGAAAGTATAAATCTGCGAAACGCATTTTGAAAAAGCAACCGAATAAGAATAATTATTCGTGTTATGTTATCAAGCAAAAAATGTCCTTCGTCAAATAAAAAAACAGATTCCCAGTTAGGTTCCACTCACAGAGCCCCAATAAATGAGTTCTGTAATCTTGGCGAGTCATAGCTCGTGCCACCGTTTTTTAGGTATTTTAAGTCTGTGAATCGCAATCTCATAGAGCATAAAGGTTCTTAGTTGTCTGGGAAACAGACTGGAAGCGCATCTAGAAAAGTTCAGATTTTTAATATATTTGGAATCTTCGTTGTCGTCATCATTGTCATCGTCGTCATCATAATCATCATCATCAATCATCATCATCATAATCATAATCATCAATCATCATCATAATCATAATCATCATCAATCATCATCGATCATCATCATCATCAGTTTTGTCCACATCGCAAATCCATAATATCGAAGTACCATTCCTCCGCATTCTTCGTACATTGCAAAAGCCGTGCTATTTTTATGTACGAAGAATGAGTACATGAAGGGGGGATTTTCGTCGGCTCGATGGGCATCCATATATATATATATATATATATGTAGAATTGTTGCCAATTGTGTAACAATGGATCGGCATTTTGATGAGTTCAACAATGGAAACATAGAAGCCGAATTCAAAGGCGGGAGACAATCGAAACAATGCAGGCATAGAATTCCAAAATCAAAGGATTTTCCCAATTTTCCCAAACGAACAATCGAGAATCGTGAGTTTCCCGATTAAGTGGGCAATTGAGGTTCGCTAATCGACACTTAGGTCTATAATCGTGCTATTAAATTGGGTTCGGCTGCTAGCCTGAGATCCCCTTTGTGGTCATCCTCTTAGATTCGACCAATCACCTTTAGATTTGCACGTGACGTTATGCAGTTAAAATTGGTTCTGCACGTGCATGTTGAACGGTAGCCAGAATAGATCAGAAACTTCTCGTAATCGAGAATGGTGCTTTCATCCTGTCAAGCGTCAACGTAATTAGACGTATAATTTGCAATTTGCTATGTAGGATACAAAAGAAAGTGCGGCAATATGCGATTTCACGAGTTTCTGCAAGAATTAACTTTCATGCATGAGTCGTGGAAAATATATTGTAAGTGTTTCAAATCTGTTTAGTTTTTCGCAAGTTTTGCAAAGTCGGTGAAAGTTATTCGAAGATTTCCAGGCTTTGCGAAATTGTCACAAAATGCTTGCAGGGACTTTTCAATTTTCTCTGGGGTTGATCAAAAATTCATTCGAAATTTTTCAGACCCCATATTTTTTTAAAAGAAAGGGTCAACATGTTGGATAAGATAGTTTGGTGCAGGAATAACGTAACAAAAATAGAAATTTGGATCGTGTGAGGTCAGACCAACAGTTACGGGAATAATCAATTAATAATCTTGGGATCTGTGACTACATTTCTTCATCAAATAGTTGAATTGCCGAGTTGAAGAAATCTTTGCACTCGCAACTAGGAAGTTTACGAAATTAAAAGTTTGGCTGCTCACAATTACGTACGAAAGATTCCCCTTCGTAATCAAGTAATTGCACTGCCGCGAGATCATTATGCTGGAACCGCTTTGTCAGCGCGGGTCGTTAGGGATCGTTAGGCACGCATCGATTTCTCCTTCTTGCAAAGGTTGATAGTGGAATTCAAAGATCTGGGTTTGGTAAACTTACTGCGTCATAGCATTCCCCGCTGTTTATCAAGAAAGTGTAAATCTGCGAAACGCATTTTGAAAAAGCAACCGAATAAGAATAATTATTCGTGTTATGTTATCAAGCAAAAAATGTCCTTCGTCAAATAAAAAAACAGATTCCCAGTTAGGTTCCACTCACAGAGCCCCAATAAATGAGTTCTGTAATCTTGGCGAGTCCTAGCTCGTGCCACCGTTTTTTAGGTATTTTAAGTCTGTGAATCGCAATCTAATAGAGCATAAAGGTTCTTAGTTGTCTGGGAAACAGACTGGAAGCGCATCTAGAAAAGTTCAGACTTTTAATACATTTAGAATCTTCGTTGTCGTCATCATTGTCATCGTCGTCATCATAATCATCATCATCAATCATCATCATCATCATAATCATCAATCATCATCATAATCATAATCATCATCATCATCAATCATCATCATCATCAGTTTTGTCCACATCGCCAATTCATAATATCGAAGTACCATTCCTCCACATTCTTCGTACATTGCAAAAGCCGTGCTATTTTTATGTACGAAGAATGAGTACATGAAGGGGGGATTTTGCTCGGCTCGATGGGCATCCATATATATATATATATATATATGTAGAATTGTTGCCAATTGTGTAACAATGGATCGGCATTTTGATGAGTTCAACAATGGAAATATAGAAGCCGAATTCAAAGGCGGGAGACAATCGAAACAATGCAGGCATAGAATTCCAAAATCAAAGGATTTTCCCAATTTTCCCAAACGAACAATCGAGAATCGTGAGTTTCCCGATTAAGTGGGCAATTGAGGTTCGCTAATCGACACTTAGGTCTATAATCGTGCTATTAAATTGGGTTCGGCTGCTAGCCTGAGATCCCCTTTGTGGTCATCCTCTTAGATTCGACCAATCACCTTTAGATTTGCACGTGACGTTGTGCAGTTAAAATTGGTTCTGCACGTGCATGTTGAACGGTAGCCAGAATAGATCAGAAACTTCTCGTAATCGAGAATGGTGCTTTCATCCTGTCAAGCGTCAACGTAATTAGACGTATAATTTGCAATTTGCTATGTAGGATACAAAAGAAAGTGCGGCAATATGCGATTTCACTTTTCACGAGTTTCTGCAAGAATCAACTTTCATGCATGAGTCGTGGAAAATATATTGTAAGTGTTTCAAATCTGTTTAGTTTTTCGCAAGTTTTGCAAAGTCGGTGAAAGATTTCCAGGCTTTGCGAAATTGTCACAAAATGCTTGCAGGGACTTTTCAATTTTCTCTGGGGTTGATCCAAAATTCATTCGAAATTCTTCAGACCCCGTTGGATAAGGTAGTTTGGTGTAGGAAAAACATAGAAACAATGGAAATTTGTTAAAAGTCTGAGGTCAGACCAACAGTTACGAAAATGACCAATTAATAATCTTGGGATCTGTGACTACATTTCTTCATCAAATAGTTGAGTTGAAGAAATCTTTGCACTCGCAACTAGGAAGTTTACGAAATCAAAAGTTTTGCTGCTCACAATTACGTACGAAAGATTCCCCTTCGTAATCAAGTAATTGCACTGCCGCGAGATCATTATGCTGGAACCGTTTTGTCAGCGCGGGTCGTTAGGGATCGTTAGGCACGCATCGATTTCTCCTTCTTGCAAAGGTTGATAGTGGAATTCAAAGATCTGGGTTTGGTAAACTTACTGCGTCATAGCATTCCCCGCTGTTTATCAAGAAAGTGTAAATCTGCGAAACGCATTTTGAAAAAGCAACCGAATAAGAATAATTATTCGTGTTATGTTATCAAGCAAAAAATGTCCTTCGTCAAATAAAAAAACAGATTCCCAGTTAGGTTCCACTCACAGAGCCCCAATAAATGAGTTCTGTAATCTTGGCGAGTCATAGCTCGTGCCACCGTTTTTTAGGTATTTTAAGTCTGTGAATCGCAATCTCATAGAGCATAAAGGTTCTTAGTTGTCTGGGAAACAGACTGGAAGCGCATCTAGAAAAGTTCAGACTTTTAATACATTTGGAATCTTCGTTGTCGTCATCATTGTCATCGTCGTCATCATAATCATCATCATCAATCATCATCATCATAATCATAATCATCAATCATCATCATAATCATAATCATCATCAATCATCAACAATCATCATCAATCATCATCATCATCAGTTTTGTCCACATCGCCAATTCATAATATCGAAGTACCATTCCTCCACATTCTTCGTACATTGCAAAAGCCGTGCTATTTTTAGATTCAAGATTCAGTCTGCAACAATTGCAGCTTTAATGAGGTGTTTCTGATTATCGCCATCGGTATCCTAATAGGATACAAAGAAAATGCCGTTCACAACATTTGTCAACTGCTGCAGGCTACAACTCATTCTCTATTTAAATTCATACTCCATTATTTAACACAAAGATTGGAATGACTAACTCCATATGATCCGTTATGAGCTCAGGGGGTCGTGGTGGGGAGCAAAGGCCTATTCTTTCATGAACGTAGGAAATATGTAAATTTTCATTGCAAATCCTCCCTACAAATCTGTCCAATTTTCGAACGGGGGGATGGGGGTGGCAACAGTCACGGCATAAGCCCTCGAAACTTTCGGGAAGCAAATACTTGATTTATGTTTTGGTAGCAGAAAACTTTAACAGATATCTGAATTTCTCTCTAGGGTTGGGGTGGATCCTGAAGAAGAATTAAAGAAAGATTTCACTCCGGTATGTATCGAGATGTTCTTAAATTTCAGCATACTTCAAAATCAGTGGACGAAACTCGTCTCACATGTTACATTTTACAATGTGTAACAAGGAAACCAACTCCAAATTCATTGGAAACATTAGCATAATATTCTTGCAAGTTTTCTGGAATCTTTCAATATCCTAAATGCTCCTATAATTTCAATATCTCCAAAACCACAGGTCTATTATATTTTTGATATTCATTTGTCTCAAACTGCCCTTGCCACTTTGTATTTATATAAAACCCACAATTATATCGGGTTTTTGAAAGTATTTTGCAGTTCTTATTAAGAGAATTAAATTGTTCATTGTAGGGATGTTTCCTTTGTTGGGGTATGTTCCCTGTTGAGATGTGTCTGTTTTTCGAGGCATCTCCGTTTTTCGAGGTGTGTCCGTTTTTCGAGGCTTGTCCCCTGTTGAGGTGTGTCCGTTGTTAACATGTGTCCGTTGTTAAGGTGTGTCCGTTGTTGAGGTGTGTCCGTTATTGCAGTGTGTCCGTTGTTGTGGTGTGTCCGTTGTTAAGGTGTGTCCGTTGTTGAAATGTGTCCGTTGTTAAGGTGTGTCGGTTGTTGAGGTGTATCCTTCGTTGAGATGTGTCCGTTGTTGAGGTGTATCCGTTGTTGAGGTGTATCCTTTGTTGAGTTGTGTCCGTTGTTGAGATGTGTCCGTTGTTGAGGTGTATCCGTTGTTGAGGTATGTCCTTTACTGAGTTGTGTCCGCTGTCGAGGTGTGTCCGTTGTGTCCTTCAATCAAGGCGTGTAAAATGACGAAGATTTTTCAGAAACCACAGACTAAATACTTTTTCCACCACAGATTATTTCTTCTTAAAGTTAGGGTCTTTTTTGATTAGCGTTATTTGAGATTGATTGCTCTGCTGGCTGACATACCTGTCTTGTTTATGCATTTTTGTATTAAAAGCATGCATGTAAGCCTCTAATCTTGCTTGAATTTCACGCATGAACCTCAATTTTTACGTGACTGCAATTTCTATTGCTAATTACTATCAGGCTTTAACTGAAAAGATTTGGAATTTTTATGAATTGATTTTCCGTTTCAAATGTAAATAGCACCTAATTTTGCAAATATCCATCTACTTGCTCAGCGAATCGGCTGTTATTTGGTACGAATTTAGTGCTATCGAAGAGTGTTTCTATTGTAACTTCATTTGATAATACGATCTGCGAGAAACCTATTTAGCTGTTCGCCAAGGTGTCATATTTAAGGTCTTTCAACCGCATTAAGAGATTTATCTGCCCGAAGACACGTTTTAAGCTGGCCAATTTCGCAATTTCTCTTCTGTACTTTAATTAATTTATTGATAATGGTTCTTGTGAGGACGTGTTTTGGCAGTTTCCAGTTCGATTTTAGGGGTCTTCGCTTCTGATAACTGTACACGCTTGCGATATTTTTTGAACTAGATTAGGTAGTTCATCAAGAACACAGATTGGAATCACGTTTTCCAGTCTTTGTTTGATTCCTGTTCGAACGAACACACGAATTCCAAAAGCTTCCTAACACGTGGATTCGAGACATACAGATTCGAAAGGCACCAATTTCAGCTTCTTTAACACTGTTTCTTATATTTACCTCTCTTTACAATGTTTTATATTATGGTCCTCAATATCATTGATGGCTGTTAGAATTTTAAGTCTGGACAGGATCTTTTCTATCTAGCATGATTCTTTCATTCAAACAAAATTCTGCTGGAGCAGGGACCGCGGAGCAGGGGAGCTGGGGAAACTTTCTTTAGACCCCCCACTTTTCTCAACGCTCCGCGGTGCCTGTGGAGTACATTCAATACATAAGCGTTGTAGACACGGGGAAGTTCAAAGCGTTTAAAGTCACCATGTCCTTACGCATTTCCATTTAAATTTCCCTTTGGTTGGACTACACAATAGATCTATTGATACGTATCCAGTCGGCAACGTAAGGTTAATACAATGTTTTCTCAATCATAAATGCGCTACAATAATCATTTCTTTACACGTAGGATACAAGTGGACCGAACGCAGGCCAGATTCCATATGAACGGTCACCACTTGTAAGGATGTGGAGGAGATTCGATGAAAAGTATCCTTTTTGTTCATATTTATCTTGCAGATTTGCCTTGACACTTTTTCAGATTTTAAATTTCGAACATAGATATATTCTTCGTTAATTCTTGAACGATTCCATGGGTAAATTTTCTTAGGAAATGGAAAAGAGGAAGAATTTATGAAGCCCCCAATTTAGAATAGTTGGAACAGATTCAAAAAGATTTTTCTGACTTTTTCGTTGTGTTGCTCTAATTTGAAATCTTGCTGAAGTTAGAATTATAAGAATATACAGATAAACAGTATTAAAATATTTATCTAGCCAGCTATAATTCGTAATTTGTTCTTGGATTTAAGCAATTTTTAGCCTTAATATTTTTATAAACTTCATTCTTATAATTGATAATCTCCTATCTCCAATTACTATTTATCTTATCAATGCGTACTCTTTGATGTTTCTTTGTTTAGTCTTAAAAATTTGTTTATTTAGCATTTTAATTTTGGTAATTAAGTTTAACAACGCTGATGTAGAATATATACACGATAGAAAATTAAAATTGAATTTGAGACTTTAAGACGAGTGCCAACGAAGCGAATTTATTCTCAAATCAAATAAGGAGCAACAAGTGAAGGATTTCATGAATAATTGTGCTGGAAATGCTGTAAAAATTTAGATTTAAGATGAAAACAGTCGAACGGTGGATTAGCTATCTAGCTTTACCAAAGGTGATGCCGAATGCATCACTACCCGCACTAGTCTGAATCCTGACTGTACCTTGGAATCTCTAAGAAATGTAGTTAACCTAATTCATGTTTAGGTTAACTTTAATTTAATGAATGAATTTAATAGCGATGTTTAAGCACCTTTAATTCTGCACTTTTGCGTATGAAAGTGTAACCTAGCTATTTGCTAGGTTAGAAGGCCCTCGCCAGAGCTTTGTTTTTGTTTGAAAATCCTTGACTTCACAAAGGTATATGAAACCGCTATTCACTAATACTGGCCGACCGATTCATGAAGCCTTTCCGAAATGCTGTCAGCCATTCTTAAAGTGTTTGTCCGGCACTAAGGAGGAGCAGAACGACAATACAGCTGTGAGTCAGTCCTTCCCTTATTTATCTGTTTATTTTGGTTTGTTATAAAAATGTATTTTTAAGAAGTTGTAATTTTGCTGAAAGCTCAATTTTCAAATCATTAATTTAGAGTATATGGAGTGTTTTGTTTTTATATTTTGTTATTTTGATATATTTTGATATTTTTTATATTTGTAGCCTAAGGCTACGTTAACACTACTCCATATTCGTTTTGCTCCGTTTTCGTTGATGAAAACGATGTCCGTTAACACTAACCCGTTTTCATATGAATACGCTGTGAATACGATAGGTGTTCACACTACTCCAACAAAAACGCTGTTGGTGGCCTCATTTTTGGAAAGAGGCGTTCACGAATCCTCAAAAAATTGGCGTCATTATAAATGAAATTAAATAAAAGTAAATCGTGAAAAACTTTGTTGTAACAGCTACCAGTCCATTGTGAATTCGCAATTTCAAAATTTTTTAGATTTGATGTGCTACAAAACACGTAATTTGTTGCCGATGTTAGCGTATTCAAATGTCTCCGTTTTTGGTGTTCACACTGAAAACGGAACGTATTCAATACGCACTGTATTCGAAAGTATCCGTTTTCATTAGCGTTTTCAAACGACTCCGTTTTCATAGCAGAGTAGTGTGAACGCAAGGCAAAAACGGATTAGTTTGACTCCGTTATCACGGGCCCTAAGTCTTAACTTTATGGAATTAAGAAGTTTAGATTGTGAAAAATTAAACTGTCATTATCCCCTCGTATAATCAGCTTTTCTATATTGCCTAGCGTGAGTCCTTCAATTAACAGAAAAAATCATTTCGGTTTAAAAGGTTCCAAAAATCAAATTCTTGAGCGATCGTTTCTTGAGCTGTATCTGATTAACTTAATGTCAAAGACAAGAAAGGACCTGTTGCTACGTGAAACCTGCAAAGTGTCCACTTGTTTCGATCACATGAACGGCTGTAAGTTTTTGAAAAAAGATTTGTATAGAACATTCATTCAGTATGTATGTACTTAATTTTGAACATGTGTTATTATTTTAAGGTTCCAGAGAAAAATTGGAGGTGATTTAAACCATAAGTTCAAAACATAAATCCGTTTATTTTTAAGCCAAAAACTAGTGTTTATGTCGTTGCCCATATCAACAAATCTTTAATTTTTGCGTAGTTCTAGCCATACCGTAATGCCTCGAACAAGCGCCCCCTCGAATAAGAGCCCCCCTAGAATAAGCGCCCACCCTAGAGGTGAAGTTATTGAATAAGCGCTAATCCTTCAACCTTCAGAAATGGGCGCTTATTCGAATTTTCAACGAAAACATAATTGGAAGGCAATTCAACAAGAACGATTAATGAACAACACAATTTGCACCCAAATCTACTTTTTAAATAAGCGCCCCCTCTATTAAGCGCCCCCTTGAATAAGCGCCCACCCTGGAGCCTTGAAAATTAAATAAACGCCTGGGCGCTTATTTGAGGCATTACGGTATTAGAAGTCTTTGAACTAGAAGCTTAGTCAGGAAACATTTTTTATACTAATGCATTGAACTCTGGAGGGAGATTACTTAAGAAAAAGCAAAAAAAAAATTAAATGTTGTACCCCCCAAAAAGTTTTTACCAATTGATTGTAATTCATGATTTAGCTTTCAGTTTTATTCCTAAGCTTACATTGTGAGAAAAGTCACTTTAGTCATGAATAATCGTCAGAATTCTTAGCCTATTTTGATTTTAAACCTGCAGGACATTTCTTAATATAGTATTTACAAATAAACCTTTAGTACTGTAACATTTGAAAATAGCACGGGAAAGTGGAAATATATCATACAAATTCTTTTATCAAAAGTATGATATGTTCCTGTTTTTCTGTGTAATTTTCGAATTTCTTACTTAAAGGACAAATGACACGCTTTTGGCGCCAAATTTCTTTTTCCTTTTAACTTAAAGTAAAATGCTGTATGAGAGTGTTGTTGAAATATTTTTCCTTTCTGATTTCATTTTCCCACTTAAAAACCCATTTGAAATTATGGCGGGAAATGAAGCACGTGACACCGTGACGTAGATTGTGATAATTTGTTATTGCTGCTACTGGTATAGAGTGCAATATTAACGTTTACAGCACGCTTGTAAACGAATACAGTTCGTCTGGACCTGTCGCGTCGTGTTTCGTAAACTCTCTATCAATTACAGGAAAATTCTGAGTTATCACAATGTACGTCATAGGGTCACGTGATAAAAAGCAAAATCGCGCCCCCTGCGCCCCCTGATTAGAATTTTTTGTTCCAAACCAGGATAAACTTACTTCTAAAAGATGATCTATAAGTTAATGAAAAGAAAAGATATGGTGAAAAGTGTGTCACTTGTCCTTTAAGCAATAACTAGTAAGATGAGAAATTAACGACGTAATACATTTATCAATTGATTATTGGATAAATATTTTCCCTATATAGTTTCCTATTGCTAGTCTAAACAACGCCCAACCAATCTTTTTTCAATCAACCCATTTCCTTGTCATGCATAATTTAATGCAACCTATATCTGACATCTTCTTTTTCATATTTTCCAACCATACCCTGCTGGCTGTTTGTTGAAGAAGAATTTCATCACAAGCTTATAGTTTCTTCCCCAGCAGAAGAAGTTTGCGGAAGCTTTAAGTCAAACTTTCTATAGCAAGACATGGTCATTATCGCAGCTGAATCCAAAGCGCCTCCTTGCTACAGAATCTTACTCCTGGTCCGCAGTTGGCGAATTCCCTTGAGAATTCTTGCTTATTGCGGAAGGTTGGAAGATGAAGGAGTTGCTGTGTGATTTCGTAAGCATGGTTGTTCATCAGTGGGTATTCCGCCCACTTATCTGACAATATTTTCTCAGAAGAACTGGAAGATCGTGAATTATTCATAAAACGATGTCGAGGGAAGTAACGACAACGAAACACTGGCTAATTGACATAACTAGTGTCTCAGTTCCTAAAATCTGTTAAACAGAACTTTTCTTCACACCCATAACATGCAGCCTCAGTTGCTCGGTTTATATTGTCCGAGTAAACGCTATTTAAGAAACATTATTATCGTTAATCATTCTTTCATCAGTCATCATCATCATTCGTGCATTGGCAATCGTAAGTCATCAATAATCAACGCTATAAGAATCAACATGAATCACAATGATCAAATGTATCATTGTTATCATCGAATCACCGTGTTTGCAGCAGCTTTTTCACAGCTAGTGGTTGCGATTGTTCTGAATCATCTCTCGCTCTTAGTATTTTCATAACTGATAAATTTGACAACTTTTCTTTGTTTCCATTAAAGCAGATATTCTCACCCTTTGCAAACCCTCCAACAGTACTTCAACCAAGTCTTCTCAGTATTTGGATCAGATTATTCAAATGAATGGCTGTTCATTCATTCCTGTCCTTCTTTGTCGAGTACATATTTACATTAATAAATGAGAAACCAAAATCAAACTTCTTCATCGATTGGAGCCCGCCCTTTTCCTGCTTTTCCTATTTTGAACACTTTTTCAAAGTTTGTTCCCTGTTTTTCGAAATTGTCTTCCTTTGTTTCTGTAAGATTGGTTATCTATCTATGTGGCCCCTAGTTATCTTATCGTTGTACGAAGCATTTGTTTTGAAAAAGACCACGACATCAAAGATTCTGGTGTCCTTCTGAAATTTTAATGCAGCAAAGAGTCGTAGCTCTGTTGGAAGTATTAGAAAAGTTGAGAATTTTTCACCCGAAGAATCAGCACGTGATTTTTGCATTAGCTACAAAATAGACGAACCGCCAGTGATTCCCACCAACGATAGTGTGGTTTCCACAAATGATGGGTGATTCCAACAAGAGATGGAGTGAGTATCAGCACTGAAAAGTGCAAGATATTGCTGTTTCGATAGTGTAGAGATGTCAAATGAAGAGTCATTTGGTGCCTCTTCAGTAATAAAATCTACATTTTTTAAAAAGGAGCAAAAAATTTAAGAACACAGTTCACGTAATTTAACGACTGCAAGCAATCATACCGTTTCATCATCATTTTAATCATCAATATTTTCAAAAAACCTAATTATTGACCTTGTTGTGACTCTTTCTCACGTTGACTGTGAACATCTACAGATTTACGCCCACTATACATCTGCAAGGCCCAATTTTCTCTTCGCTACAAATGTGCGATCATACGTTGAGAAGTTCAACTCAGCTGATTTGTCGACTTAAGCGGAAAATACACCTTTAAAGGACAGGTGTGCTTGCTTTGGATAGAAGGTTGCTTAAATGTAAACAGACTCGCAACCAGCTGGAATAATCTCCAATTAGCCTGTACAACTGTCGCTGAGAACACTGTGATTTTTTTAAAATTACTTCACTTGGAAAAGCACCTTTGTATTGTTTTGCTACCTTGCATCTGGAGGTAATTTTTGAACACTGAGAAACTGTGCTTCCTGGTCCTTGATTCACACGCCTGGCAATACAGAAACGTGACGACTCCCCTCACTCACTGTGTTGAAGTTTAGTCATATCAGGGGCTCGAGTCAGCGACATTTGGGTCTATAGTCAGCCACCATAACAACTGAGCCATTCTCGCACGATAATACCCATGGTATCCATTGCACCGCTACAGAGAAGAGATGCCTGCCTTCTCCCTCCCTGTCATTGTCTGTCGGTGCAATGCGAATTTTTTAGTCATCGTATGTAAGGAGGACGATCGTACTGTTTTGTTTCCTGTTTTATAGATGTATGGTTTAGAGGGCCTGATATTTTGTCCTCCTTCTTGTATACGTGAAATTGAAGCTTTTTCAATGATAGCTTTTTTGATAAGTGCGAGCAATGCTCACCAAGAATCACAGCTATGGTCAGTGAATCCAGTTCGTCACTAGAAAAAAACGAAGGAAATGCAAAAAAATCCGGATCCAAATCACTTTGACATAGTTCAAACGTATTTTCGATCGTTTGTTGTGGCGAAGAATAAGTAGACTAACCTTTTTGATCATTTTTTTGTGTTGCATTTTTTTAGCTGTTTGATGAAATCTTATGCTGCATTTTCATATGTTTTTCTGTTATTAAAATTATTCATCCAACTAAATTGAATATTGTTAATGCTTCAACTGAGATATGTGATAATGATCTCTTTTTCCAATTGCATTCTGGGTGAACAATTAAGATTTTGTTCATCTACAGATAATAGACGATGACGAACTATTGAATGTCACTATGGAGCAAAACGCAGTGTCTCAGAGGAAGGAGTCCCCGTCGAAAGGCCGTGGTAGCTTAGAGGATGAATCGTCTGATCTTGGAGATGGCTCGAGAGTACAGCTTGATGCCTCGGCTTTGAGAATGGAGATACTTACATGAAATGGACAGCTGTTTAGAAAGTGGGTATTTTATTGCAAGGGTTTGATTTATTGTACTTTTTCAATCATATAACTTAATTTTAGGCACGTTTTCGAGTAATGGTACGTTCTCGTTTGCCAGGGATCAGATTTGATGTTTACTCAGACGCCATTTCCTCGCTTTTGACCCTTGATCTTTGACTTCATTATTTACCTCTAAGTGTATGATGACCTGCTGCTCATTGGTAGATTTTTAGTTTTTTCCAATTACCTGGAGAGATGCAATGATTTACAACCGCAAGTGCTCAATGCGACGATCTATGCTATCCATTAGGCCTCGCTTGCAATACGTCCTTACTAGCCAAATATAGAATATACAGAATTTAAAAGACCAAGCTTCATGTGCAGTGACCAGATTTTTCCGTAACTAATCAAAGAAACCCTGCTGCTGTTAGATCGAAGTCCAGACAACCAATGACAACTCACATAGGCATGATCATTGCACATAGATAATATCATATCATGTAGCTTGGAAAATTAAGTATGCGCCAAGCAGAACCATAAGAAAATTCGATTTCTTGATCCTAGGTATCCAGTATTTTCTGCAGTGTATTTATGAAACTCGTCTGATCTTCAATAGCTGCGTCTGATCTTCATTAACTTGGTATAATAATTAAAACTGTTTTTATGCACTGTCATTTGTTTGTTAAGGGTTACAGTCAAGTGACAACTATCGGTAATAGATCAATTTATTGTATTCACTTTGATCGATCCTATTTTCTTTATGGCGAAATGACGCTCTTCATAATACAAAATAGCACATGACTGAATTCAGACAGATGGATTCTTAATGCTCTTTCTTTTGGAAAGTAGTTTAACTTAGAACAAAATACTCTACCTACGAGAAATTTAGAATATGCAACTGAAAGATCACAAGGAGAAATCGTTGGCTTTCGAAGATAAATCTTTGACTTTCGGACCCAAATCTTTGGCTTTTATAGAGACATCATCGATTTCCATAACGTTGACTTTCATTTCAGCATTGCAGTACGAATCAAATCAATATTTACCATCTTTTGATTCTGATTAGCTTTGAATGCATCTTGCCTGATTCGGTTGGTTGGTCAAGCTTCCTTCAAGCATAAAATATTGAGAATTTGAAGTTTTAAGAAATTCTTTGGAAGGAATTGAAGTTTGGCTCTAAGGAGCTTTCCAACTCTTAACTCTGTCAAATGGACCACCATCCGTCAAACAATTCTGCTATGGCCAATTTACTTTAGAAAGTGTTCATAAAATGACTCCTATTGTGATTTTTCATTGGGGCTGTCTTTGGATCTTAGATACTGTAATAGAATTGTAGCTAAATTAGAGTCAATTAAGAAATAAGTTAAACATCACGTAATTTGGATGGTTAATTTTTTTATTTATTATTTAGTTCCATTAAAGTTTCATTAAAATTCGTTTGATTTGCAAGCCTGACACCATATTTTCATTCTTAGCACCCAACCGAATTTTCTTTGCTTTATTATTTTCTTAGTTTTGTGCTTGTATGACGGAAATATTTTGCCACTGCATTTCTCAGCCAAGGCAACACTAACGTCTTTAAAGAGAGTTTCCATTAGCCAATGTATAGCACCATAGCGAGAGAGGGTATTGCCTTTATGGGTGATACGCTCTCGTTTTGTGCTGTGCGACATGCAAATATGCAGAGCCCATCATTGACTTCATTTTCATCATAAGCATTTTTCCATTAAATCTAAAACAATGACAGCAGTTTGATCTTCTTAGCGAATCTTGACAGATCTTGTAGACAGGTTGGTGGGAAAGTTTATTGTAGTATTTGATCACAACATTTTAAAGACCAGTTGGTGTATTCAGAATGACATCCATAGTTGATGATTCGATCCTCATCCTGTACATAAAAAATGTTTTTATCGATTATTCTTGTTGTATCGATAATTCTAGGACTGTTGCCTTGGCTAAAGTTGGGTGGTAGTTATCTAGCTAAGTTGGAATACGTTTAAGATAGAACATTTTACTCGATAAAATTAAAATTGTTTAGATTAATTATAGATTTCCATTATTGTTCGTCAGATTTTTCTTCTTGTGATCGCTTGATGCAATGTAATTAAATTTTATACAATATAATATATCAATTGGTCTTACATGTGATATTCTCTCGAGTCACCTGCTGGTATGGATACTTTTAGCTTTTCTTTTTCAATTTTCATTCAAAGCTTGAGGTTCCTCTTTCGAAAGTTTGAAACTAATCTTTGGTTTTAGAAAGAGATTTTTGTCTAAGATGACAGATTTACGTCACACCTTTTCCTCTGTATTAAATTAATCTTTTTGGTTTGGGTACCAGGGAATGCATAACCATTACACAGTATGATATCTTTCGTAGAAACGTTAAATGCCATTGAGGAATTATCAAAAAAGCCTTCTGACGGGCATGTTTTTAAAGATAGGCTGAGACGATAGCCTGCTTGCGGATTTAACCTTCGCGGAGGACCTCCTTCGCAAGAGTTAGGTAGAAGATATACTACAGATAACCGGATCGTTGAAACAGGAAGGGAAGGGGCAGTGGATGCTTAGCCCCCATTAATTCTCAAAGTTTATTTAGACCATGCAATGCTTGATATGGGAGTTTCCTTGCCAAAGAGATTGCTTATCTGGGAGAAAAAGTCATTGGAAGGGGAAGAAAAACACTGAGCTGCTGGGACATATCGTTCAACACAGATTATCGTCTAAATCGCTAGATAATCGCTGGGAGTATGGTCATTGGTAGATCAGACAGACAGTAGGAGCCCATTTACACTTAAGTAAAAAGAACAGAACTATTTGCTTTCATTGTTCCTCGCTATTACGTTGAAGAAAAATTAGATGAGGAACTAAGGAACGGAATTAAAAGAAGATGCGTTTATTCAAGATCGAAAAAGAACGGAACTCTCACATTGAATTGATCAGCCGCGTTTCCAACTGTAACTAAATAGTTCCATAGAAAACAAGCATGGCAACGCAACCAAAACGTCCTAGAGAACTGATCGGAAATTATGAGGAATCTGTGAAATTCATAATCTCAAGTATAAATCCAAGGACTATATTCGCTTTATTTGGCACAAAACTGTTTAGCTCCACCTTATTCGCCTAGGGGGATCCTAGGTTAACTTCTTGTTGACGTTTCGTATTGATACTGAAAGTGAACATTTCTTTAAACTGACGTTTTCACTAGCATTTAAAGAAGCGACAAGGGTTTAATTTCATTGGGTGATATATATGTTTGTTTATGATATGCTCTAAAATTGCTTGGTTGACATGCTTTTTTTGATATAGAAACAATGTGTGTTTCACGTGAATGCTGTATCAAGGCAAGCTAACTCTTAAGGTTGAGGTGGACCCATTTCGGTTCCACGAGCTGACCCTAGGACTTTAGTGGGGACTATCAGCTTAATTCTATAGAACCACTTTTCAGGAAAAGCTGCAAAGGAACTTAAACAACGCGAGATGTCTTGTCTGAAGAGCTTGTTTCATAAATATGTCATCAATACTTTGCGTTTGAAAGAAAGCCCCATGACGATGTTTGACTTTCTACGTAGCCCGACACATTGAAATGCTTGACACGCTTAAAATCTATTTGCATCTTCCAGGCATGCCGGAGCCAGGGGGCAGGGTGATACAGATCCCTTACTTTTCTGCTGAACAATGATATTCAGGTAGTGACATAAAAGACAAGGGGGAAAATAACATACAAGTTTGCCAATTTTTCGAAAGATACCTCCAACCCCCAATCCCCCCCTAACCCATTACCCCAATGTGTTTCGGCGTCCCTTTCGGATAACTGATTACGTCACAAAAGCTGCTAACTTCTTTTTTATTTTTAAAACTTCACGGGTTGCAGAATGATAAGTAATAGATAGCGCTAGTCCTTTGAAATGATATGATTTTCATTCTCCCTCCTCCTATATTCCAGAAAATTCCTTTGTGAGGCCATAGTCCATGTACTTTGATAAGCTAATTCTTTTCATCGGCTCCGTTGGGTGAACTTCACTTTACTGCTTTGTTCGAATGTCAGTCACTGTCTAAGGTTTTGTAAGGTTACCAAATCAAAATAACTGAAGTAAGAGTGAATCATCAAATGAATTCGTACAACAGGAGCGATCTGGCATTTGTGGGTACTTTACATCAATGATACTTTTATACAGGTCAGTCGTTAGTAAAACAATGGCCAATTGAAAAGATCGCTTGAACCTACCTCAGAGACATTCCTGATTTCGAAAGTAAAAAAGGCTAGTTCCTGAATGGCTTTTAGTTTCCAAAGAACAAAGTTGTGGTTTTCTGTTGATCGGTTGATACAATGGACGGCTACTGACTTTTGTTAACTTTTCTCAGCAACTTCCTTTGTTGTTGTTGCTGTATGAAGCCATTTCGGTACCCTTTATTCGGATATCAGCCAAAATAAGATACAAAGACAACATCCTTACAGTTCACAAAGAATTTAGGTGAGGAAATGCTAGTCTGCAGGGGTGTAGAGCTAGGGGGCTCAGGGGGCTCAGCCCCCTTCGTTGATGCCGAAAATTGCCAAATTTCTACTTTTGCCTTTTTTTTGAACATGTTTTGATAACACAACACCACTGCTAGTCTGCCCATCTGTGTGAAGAATACCCCTTTCACAAGTGATCTTTCTCTGAAAAATGTCGTAGAGCTACGTTCTTTGTAACAAATACCCCTCCAACTTCAAACACTTCTGATACCATGCAGGACTGTCGGGAATGAATTCCAAAAAGGGGGCATGGGATAAGAAATATACTCGCAATATTGAGGTGGTATACTATTTATGATAGAATCAAATGCACCATTTCAATTGACGGTCTCATTTTAAAAGAATTCTTCAGACTTTGTACAAAAGTTTTGACAGAAAGAGGGATTGGGGTCCAGAATTCTAGTCTCGATAATAAATTTCGGTTTTATTTATATTGATTTTAAGACGACTTTATAAATTTTACGAATCTAGAAGCGATTTTGCCATGATTAATGACTGAGGGTGAAAGGTTTCACCCGAAACGGTCGAATCTTTAAAACGTTTTTAAACTGGTCATACCATTTAAAATCTACAGTTAAAACATAAACTTAAATAGTATGCATTTAAAGCTGTATCCTGGCTTAAAGTGGAGTGGTTAACCCTAAATTGAGCTTGAAATGGTCGTACAGTCAAGAGTGGAGTAATAGATCGAATTGCCGATAACAGCGAATTCTCAATAAACCATAACAAGAAGTAGAATCAGGAAGAAACTTTCATGCATTGATTGTTGAACCTCAGGGGCGGTAACTTCCCTTCCAACTAATGATTGCATTTCGACATAAGTGATGTTTTTACTAGTCTTCTAAATCTTTAAATCCTTCTGACGCTCCAACCTTTTTGTTCTGTTGTTGCCTGACGTTGCTATGCCATTGGAGTCACAATATGGTGGCACAGGTTGCAGTGGTGTGGTGGCAGGGGAGCCATGGGGCAGGGACAATCTAATAAAACGTGCCATTCTACAATCGAAGCACGTTGCGTTACCATGACCCAATCAAAATTTGTTTCATATATTGCTCCCTGTTGTGGTCAACACAGTCGATGTGTAGATTTCCTAGCTGCAGCTTTGAAGGGCTTCGAAGCCTGCTCTGAACATCGAGGCGGCGAAGGAAACAAGAAAGCGGAAGTAGGTTGTTAAGTTGTTGGTTTTGAATGAAGTGAATTGAATTGAAGAAAAAGTACATTAAGTTGGGGGAGCCGAAAATCAATCCCACTGAACTTTTTGGAAACCGAAAATTTTTGTTATTGCAATTATCGAAATTAACTAACAAACTTAATATTTTTTATACATCCAATACATATCTTTTTCAGCTTTTGGCTCTCCTTCGTTATCAACAAATAAGATATCCGGCTCATCTTAACTATCTTCTCTTTCGCCCTCTACATTCAAGAAATTTTTAGTTTTTTACAGGCTGAGCTAGTGCTTCTTTGGTCTTTTCATAATTTCTCTTAATTATTTCTTTCTAACGTTCTCAGCAGTTTCTATTTCAACGCCTCGATTTTTAGCTCTAAGTTGATCAGAATTTCTAACCCCCTCCTTGAATTGAGCCGTCGAATTGTCTATTCTGAGCGGTATAGAATTTTGTTAAATTTTAGTCCCGGAGATGCATTTTTAGCCATTCTAGAAGGCTTGATATCAAAAAAAATTTTGCGCGTCGGACCCAACCGGTGGGTCCTCCTATGTCACTAAACTTGATTCTTAGCCCCCCCCCCTAGATTCAATTTTGATAATGTCGCCCACAAGCAGTGCCCCTAAATGGAATAAGGTTACCTTTAGTTAGAAAAACTAAGGAGCCCCAAAAGAGAAATGTTATTTTACTCTGAAGCTGGTATTCTGGATATAATAAACAAGATCAAGGGGCCGCCAGCCTGTATGAAACATCAATGTAAATGGATAGAATGTCTTTTGATTAGTATTTTATGTTTTGTCTATCATATTTCCGCGAAAATTGGCCGACCCTCAAAAATAAGCCAGTTTGGCTGGATATTTTAGCGAATCACGATCGAGAAGGTCATCTTAACTTTTGTACTGATTACATAATGCTTTCCATTCATACTCGTATTTTTAGTTAAAACCTATTCATGAAATTTTGAATTCAAGTTGCAAAAATTGATTTATCTTTTAGATACACGTGATATCATATATAGATCATCACCATCAGGTACCATCTTCTATCAGAAGGTTGGCTACCATGACCCTCCAACTATCCCAAAATCTGAGGGTTTGTTGTCATGGTCATAGATAAAATCGCAAAAATCGACTTGGCCGCCACAGGGAAAACATAGCCACCCCGCCACTGACAGGTTGAATATGCAAGGAAATCTTTCAGGTGGCAATGATCACTGATTGCAGAGAAAACAGGTATTGTACGGCGCACGATTTCTTACGCTACTTCTTCATGCTTCACTGCATGAGCAAGTGTCTGCATGTGTCGGTACTTCTTGTCCCTTACGGTTTTTATGTTGTTACAGAAAAAAGCTGACCAGTTCCTTGGAGGGTGTAGAAGGGGGGACACTGTTAGTCAGATGATCAGAGCCTCGTTAGTCACTAGTCAAGATTTTTGGTTCCAGTTAATCAAAATGTACTTATAGTACAAAACTCCTGGTTTTAACGTTGTTTCATAGTTTCATATACAAAAAGAAAAAATTCTTTTATGAGTTCTTGATTGATTTGCAAAATAAAATAGTCTATCACAGCGGACGTTTAGAAATTGTTATCCTCTATCATACGTGGAGCAGATTTCACTCTTCAAGGAAATTAAACGGCCAAAAAAAAGCACAATCATTCAAGAGAGAAAACATAGGGAATACGCACATTTACCTAATGAAAATTGAAAATTTTTGAAAACTCTTCTAAATTCCCTTAAATTTCCCCTAAATTATCAGTTGATAAGCATAAGCAATAGACTATAACAATGACGGTAAACGTTTTGTTCATCCCCCTCTCCCTATCTCTGATTAGGAATATGTAAAAGTCTGCACATACAATAGCCAACACATCGATAATTTGGTCTAGTTACAACCATTCTGTCTTGTGTTTTACACATAATTAGTCATCAGGCAAAACAATAGTCACCTAGTCAAAACCCCTTCTACACCCTCTCCTTGCTCTCATAGTCTCCTTACATTTAAGGGACCTCAACTTGGCGATCAGGTTAAAATCAAAGCAAATAATTTTCACGTGGGGCTTGAAATGCTACTGTCCCTACCTTAATAAGTCTAAGAGGCTCTGCGTTCTTTTCACCCCTAATACCAAACTTGAAATGTGTTATTTCTCTGCCTTGGAACAGACAGGCAACGGGATTCCTTCTTACCGTTACGACAAAATATAGATTCCTCTAGCTGGTGATTATGCTTTGTATGGTATTTTGTACGTACTGTGCTACTTGGATATAATATACGTACAGCTTCACCTCTTTTGCTACGAACCAGTAAATTGAATTCGAGACTGGATAGTTCTTAATTTTTTCTTAAATTATTAGGGTGTGAGCTGTTGAATTGCGTGGGTGTTCAGGCCTCATTTGCCAAAAAAGTGAGTGAAATTTCCATTATTTGCCAATTCACTGATGCACCCCTAGCTGGAAAAAAAACTCCTCGTCTTTGAGAAAAAATTTTAGGGGGGCTTCATAAATTTGCACGAAATTAAACTTCATATTAGCTCAAATTTCTTTAAGCAAGACAAAATTGCTGCAAACAAATGGTAGAGTCATATGACCTTCTCTATTCGGAGACTCATGGTGGAAACTTGCAGTATCAAATCTGCTTGTTTTGATTTACTCACTCACCTTTTGACCAGTTTTTAGGCCCGAGTTCTTATAAAACTTTTTTCACAAAAAGAGTGTCATATTGGCTGTTGTCTTTTTTAAAGATAACCTTTTTATAACTTTGACTTTTATCTTAATCACTACTAATTCCTTACCCCTTCCTTGCCTTTTAATGTTGCCTTTGATCTCTTCCTGGTTTTGATGTACTTTTTAAAATGAAAGAAAATGAAACCGAGGCTGTGTAAACTGACGTACCCTTTGATTTGCTTCCTTCGATTTTTCTCATTATCACAAGTTATGTTGCATTCGTCTGCTTGTTATTTTAAATTTCGTACTTTAATATTTTGATGATTATCCTACAGCGAATTTTATCAATGCACAATTCTCATCCACCGCAGATTTGTTATCACAGAGCCTTAAGATAGGATATCCGATGTCCCAAGGCAACGAGGGGTTAAAACTGTAGAAAATTTAGAGAGATGGGGAAAAAGCAAACAAATCTCTGCCTATCGTCCTTCCCTCTTCCTTGCACGATTCCTCCTTTATCAATTCGCTGGTGCTCAAGTTACTGGTAGAGTTAGACAATTCCGGCTTTTTCAATTTTTCCTCGTCTTTTTTCGATGACACTAAAATATATCAGGCTGACTCGTAGTTAAATAGTTAAGCCCTGAAATCACTGAGGCTTATTTTCTATTTCGATGCAGGTAGTTTGCAATTGTAGAGCCAAAGTTTTAGATCATTCAAAACTGATCAAATCATTTAATCGATTCTTTGCACCATTCAAAATTAATGAAATAAAATTGTGCGCACTTGATTTTTCGAAAGCAGGTGTTTGTGGAATAGAGAAGCAGCCTCAGAAGTTTCTCACAAACTTACTCCTCCTATATTAAATTTATTCTTTTCTTAATTTGCATAAAGTGCCTTAACATCAAACATTTTATGGCGTAAATCTTTCCTAATTCCACCGACTAGACATTTCCTTTTTATTTTCGCAAATCCGATACTCAGCCAGGCAAAAATCTACCTACTCACGAATATTAACTTAAATTCATTGCTCATTTCAAGCATAATGACCAAGAGATAACTAGCTTTTTTTCCCTTGCAAAACCTGATAGCTATGTTTGAGTTCATTTCTACATCCTGCTCCTAAAACACCCCTGTATAACAAGCCCCCTGACCTTTTTACCAAGGGGGGATGGAAGCCAAATATGGAGCCATGCAGCAAATCTGTCTTCGACTGGCAGGGTGAAATTTTCGATCATGTTGGCAACGCGTGTCAAATAGGCCATGGGGTCAAGAAGATAATTTCAGGGACGGATTTACCGTCCCCCATATTTGTGCGTTTTTCGGTGAATTTGGTTTCGATTAGGTAAGCAGATTTTGGTAGGCAGCCTGACTAGTAGTAACCAAATGAGGCAGAAAATTTGCTTTATTTGTCCTCTTATCTACTTTAACTTAAAGTTAAAATCTGAAATTTTAAATAATGGCGTTTCCATCATTTTCCATTCCCATGAAGGGTGTGTCCAAAATCAAATCATTATCTAATGCCCCCCCCCCCTTAATCATTTGCACCGTGGGTGAGGTGGGCCTTGACTGCGGAGTTGCCAAGGAAGTTTATAGTTCCAGCTTTTTCCGTCTTGTTTCATCCTGCCAAAGTGATAACACATGCACCAAATGTGGACAAAAATGCTTAACTTGCAAGGGAGGCGAAGAAATGGGAAAATGGCGCGGTCATTCAATGATAAGAAATGGGGCTCCCCTATCGGATTATTTCTCACCGGGGATGGTTTTCACCGGGCCTGTCCTCAACTCAAGGTCATTAGCCTGATTTTCAGGGACTCGAAACACGCCCGTCTAACACGTTAGTTTTCAGTTTTACAATGCAAGTTTCGCAAATTCCAGAGCTTAATCGTGATCAAAACAGGAATTTGCAGTTAAATTTGAGGCAGGCAATACTGATTCTTTTTCATGGGCTGAATGGAAATTGAAATTTTGGCTTTTTAAAATTTTACATCTTAGGGATTCTGTCAGTGACTGTGTCTTTCAAACCAAGTTTCGATTCGTAATAGGAAGTAATTATGTGCCCACGTGGTAACATTCAGGCAGCATTACCTGGGGCAGTGTTACTTGATAATGGTGCGCCCGGTTCTTACGCCCCTGCTCGCATTTCAGAGTCTAAAATATTCTATGAGTCAATGTTTATACAAACAAATAATGTTGATGTCCGTTGTATTATATTTTAAAGCAATGGATTTACCCTGCTGTTGAATTCTTGAATCATCGGTAATTCATCGTGCCAAATAAGCAGGCGATCGCCAAGAACTTAACACGACAGAATATTCTAAAATTCTTGAAGCTAGTAGAAAAACTGACATTTAATTTACTTTCACGCGGCATTTCAGGGAACAGTATTTGCTAGAGCCACTGTTGGATGGAGACTGTAGTATACTTTTGATAAGAGCATCCACCTAAAGTTGTTACCTACCAGTCATACAATTTCTTGCTGAATTTTATCTTGTGTCAACCACGCAAAAAGCTAATATGTATGAGATAAACATATTTGAGCAAAAAAATTCATGATATAGTTCTACATCATATACGCTACAATGGGCATTTGCGGGAGAATCTCAGTATATGTATCTTTGTCAGAACGTTAGGGATCACAGGGCCGGCGAAACGTAATTGAAGTGGAGGGGCCAAATATTTAAGGAGGCTGTTGATAGTACATTTACAGAAACAGTAAAATGACTATAAAATGAAATCCATCCAATGTAACTCCTTAAAATTTAGCACACATTTGATTCTCTTTGTTTGAAATATTTTGAGCAAAAATTTTGGGGAAAAATTATAATGGTTTCCATGGAAACGTAAGAAAAAGGGTATCAAATTGCAATGATTTAGTGCAGATATTTAAGCTTAATAAAACAATATAAATGTGAAATTTTGCACAAACATCACTTATACCATTAGGAATGCAATAAGTAGAGGAAATTTTGATATTTCAATTTTGGGGGCAAAATACCCCGAAAAAGACTGTTTCCATGGCAACTACCACCAACTGTGACAGATTTCAAAATCCTCTACTTATTGCATAGTTTAATCTTTACTACATATATTCCAAAAGTTTCAGCTGGTTTCACAAAACAGCTTGAGAAATACAAATGTTTTTGTAACAGAAGTGCTGAAATTTCACGTTTTGAGAAAAACGGCATTAAAAATAAAGTTGTAAATCTTGGCAAAGTTTGGCCTTTGCAAGTAATATAGGGTACTTGGCTTCATTTTTTATTACAGCTGCTTGAAGCTTACTCATTACTGCAAAAATATCTGCAATTAATCTACAAATCAAGCATACTTTTTTGGTTTAGTTTATCTCTTCTTCTTTCTCTCTACAGTGACAAAAATGTCTTTTTCATCACAAAATGTTATATTAGGGACTTCTGTTTTCTTTGTTACTGAATAAGGTCTTTTCCTGCTCTGCTTCTTTTTGGCACATTTCTCAACCTCTGGCTCAACTTCTAAGCCAAAAGCACCTGGTTTATAGAAGGTTTCACTTGGCTTTCCCTGGATTCTTTTCTTTTTCATTCGTAATTCTTTTCGGCGTGCTTTGAATTCTACGCTAGACTTCCTTTTCATATTCTCTAATCTTCTTTTGTTCTCCTTTCGAAAAAAATTAAGGGTTTGAGAACCCAAGTCTGTTACCCCCAGACTCTGCATCAGCATTGCTTTGCATGCAGTACCTGTATTAAAAACAGATACAGCTTCACATACAGCAATTGTCACTCGTTTTACACCACAGTACTTTGTCTTAGGGCATCGATTTGTCCAAAGTTGACCATTCAGGCTCTCATTTTGGTTTTGTGTAAGGCCCCTTAAACATCTATTTAATAGTTCATCCTGGGACAATCTGTCAAAAATTGGTTTCAACTCTTCATGAAAAACAGCAGGAAGGCGATTCTCTTGATTGTATTTACCATCACCGAAAATCTTCTCTCTCCAATACTTGCACCATGTTGCTTCTTCCTGTGGGCAGTACTGGTGCTGCTGCTCAAGAGAAAGTTTTTCTGACTTTACCATGTGGTGCTGAATTGCCATTATGCTGTTCTTCATACCATCCTTGTTCCCTGCATTTCTTCTGATAGCCAAACCATAATAGTTTTGAATGCTATCAATTGCAGCTTTTGTCAATCTACCTTTACCCCCGACAGGTTTTCCATCTGGAAGCATTTCTTTCTTCATCCTTCTTTTATATTCCCTGAGTGATGTACCAATTCGCTTTTGGACATGGCCAACACATTCTTCCTTTAAAACTGAATAATCATCCCCATATTTGACTTGCAATGCCTCCTTTACTTTTCCAAAAGTACTACTGTCCCCATCTCCAATAAACTCTGTATATTTCAAAAACCTTTTTTCAATACTTCTTGTAAATATTTCAACAGCACCATCCACTTCCATGTTTCCTGAAGCTCCCTCATGATTTATGTGACAATGTCCTACATGCTTTTGATGCCAATTTTTGTACTTAGCTGTGTCTTTATCATCTTTTTCATGACTTTTACACTCATGGCAAAATAAGGATTTGATGACATAATCCAGCACTTGACCAGTCCTGACAGATATCACAAAAACTACTCCAACTCTTGATGAGTGGCCTCTCTTCTGCCAAGTTCCATCAACTGTCACTGCAACTTTTGCAACCTTTTTACCATCTTGCATCATTTCAATTTTTGTTGGCTCTTCCTCTTCAACTATCTTGAAAAGCTGCTCAGCTGCCTCTGACATAACTTTCTCTGCAATTGTAACTGATTTGCAAGCAAGTTTCTTTATTTGTTGATTGTATGATCTGCTTGACAATGGTGGAGGTAAGCCCATACCTCCACAAAACTTTTCTAGCCCTGCACGGCCCCATTGGTACGATGAAATTACTGACCGTATATTTACTTCTAATGTACCCCTGCCTTTAGTACTAACGTGTTTGCTTGTGGGAATTGCTGTCTGAAATCCACAATGTTTGCAAAATATGGTAAGGCTTTCAGCAAGGCCTTCTCTCTTCGTTTCATCCACAACAATTTCAATCTTTGTCTCCTTGTTTTCACAATTCCTACACAAAAATGCAGTTGCCATGGAATGTTCGAGTAATTCCGCATCAAAAAGTTTAAAGCCTTTTGCTTGATGCATTTCCTCAGTTCTCAATGCAAGTTCTAGAGATTTATACCTTGTAATTGTGCCATGACTCTCCTCGATTTCACTAAAGGACGAGTTACCCAACTTTTCAAATGATTTGTTTAGTGTCTCATCGACCTCTGCTTGATTACTCGGTCCGGGCCTAGGCTCATCGACTAAATCAGCAGCTCCATCAACCGTTCCTAAATCTGCTACTGCTGCATCTTGCGGTCTTGTTCCAAAAAAGCCTCTCCTTTTCTTCCTTTTGATAGTACGGAACTTCATTTTGCTCTCCGAATAAAAATTTACAGAATAGAATAGGCAATTTCAAACATAAACTCTTCGTCTCGATGTTGCCAAGTGCTTGAAAACCAGTGTCCGACGGGATATCAAGCAGAGCCTTATGGGATATCATTCATTGGAAAGCACGGAATGGACCTTTAGAGTCAGATATCATAGTAGAAAAACCAGAAGGGGTGAACTAGCAAGAAATCGTCCCTAGCAACGAAAAATATTGGTTGCTAAGGAAGAAAAACTCTACCAGCGACATTTCAAGTGACAAATTAAATCACTTTGGGGGACTATACATTAACAAGATGCAGTTTTTACATAAGATGAAAGGTGTATCTGTCAAAATATGTATATTTTGAAATTTCTTAAAATTTTCACATTTGCTTCAAAATTGAATATCAACAGCCTCCTTAAGTCTTGAAGGGGCTTAGGTTAGGCCGCCACTGGTTGGCGGCAAGAAAATTTTTTAGGATTATTGTACTTTAGGGATGGCCAGAGACTGTATCTACAATGAATTTTGACGGAAGGAAAATCCGAGGCAATATCTTTAAGCTTTGTTTAATCAATATGTGCAAGTTCGACAAAAACAGAAGACCTATCAACTAAAATAAAAGCAAATTAAGCAATTTGTACACTTGGGATATTGTTTTGTAGCATCTGACCTTAAATAATTCGGGAAAAAGGTGCTTTGAACAAAAATCAAAAATAGTTTTAATAGAATTTATAATTGCGTCTAGATTTTCTTTCTTGGTAGGAATGGATTATCGATACAATCAAGTGTTGAAGTTTTCTTGATTTTACTTTTATGATACAAATCTGCCCATTCTTTCTTTCTCATGTCCTCAAAAGTTTTCTTTTCGTCAGTTTCTTTCCCTTCTACATCGCTAGCAATTTCTCTCTTTTTGCAATGTTCCTGAGAGATTTGTTGTTAACAAATAGACCTTGTGAGCCACGTTTAGGCAATAGAAAAAACGAAACTCCATCAATTTGTGCTGGCACCAAGTTATTCTGGACTAGTTTTCTCGATCTATTTCCTAAGCCAAGCTGTTACTCGTTGTACAACTTAGCCAATGACCGATTTCTTTGATCTTATTTCCCATATTCAATTTTATGTATGTCTTTTATGGTAAAGTCAAAGCAACCAAGTTAAATCTAAAGGCAAATGTAAGGGATTACTAAGCACAGTTACTACATATACAGAATGATATACTACATATATTTCCACTTTTGCCTAAAATTTTCCTTTAGATCTGCAGGAAAGTGGGGGGGCCATGGCCCCCCCCGGTCCCCCTGCTTTCGCTGGCCTTGGGATCAAATCTGCTACCAGGGGCATTATAGGGTTAAGTTTAAAGTGTGTTACATTAATGAAAGCAAGATAGGATGTCCTGCTTTCAAAAAGTCGAAGTCCCCATTGACATCACAACATTAGATATCTCTGTGTCCCCTGTCATACACAAAATTTATTTTAAGTCTGGTGCTAAGCAGTGGCACGAAAGAAAGTTACCCTTCTAAAGATTTATAAAACGATGATAATGATTATGATGATGAGTGAAAATCTTGATCAATGAAATGGCTCTGCGGAGGAATTTTATGCCCAGCAACAACAGCATCTTGATGTTGACTGCCGCTGACCAAGCCGCAACGATGTGAAGCCTTTCCGGTGCTGAGAATTTTATGGATTGACGATTTCTGACAATGATGATTCTCAGTGCTGATCAAAAGAGTGTTTGCAGTAATCTTTTCTAGGCATCGCATGATCTCCATTTGTTTTCACTTTTGTTTAGACCGGTAGATGGAAACGAGAATGCTCGTGTGTAACCAAGGAAGAAGGCAATAATATTTAGAAATTTATGTTGGTGGACTTATGAAACTGGATTACAGTCGGTGGGTGTAGAAGTTTCTGGTATCGTTAGCATGAGTTTTTGCGGCCTAGGTAAATTACCTGCAATATAGGCCGTGTGTGTGCATTTGTACATGACCTTGCTTATGCAAGCGACAGTGGACCATGAAGAAACAACGCAGACGTTCGGCCACCATGAAGGTCCCTTTTTAATAATAAATGGATTTCTTTGGTACCGAACTTAATTTTCTTGTCTGCCCGAGCGGATTTCAAGAAATGTTGTCGGCTGCTTGAACCACCGTGCTGGAGAGTTGTTTTGGAAAAAACTTCGGCCTGTCTTTTCGCATATTTTCACTGTTTGCCTGTGGCAAATCCCCAGCGAGTCCCGTGGACAAAATTCTTTTTTAGAAGCTGCCTTATAATTGGAGATTTTTCTTGCGCTGTCAGTCGGAAGAGTTTATAATTGATAGACTAAACTTGCTGGTTTTTATTTTCATCGAATTTTGATCGCGAAATGGCAACAGAGTCGGCTAGGCTTTCGCCGAGGGTTAGTCGCTGTAATGGAAGCAGCAGTCCGGAGCAAGGAAGCCCTCGAAATAATAATGAACAGTCGTTGCATATTTTAGTTGAGCCTCAACGTGATGGACAGACGAACATGATAACTTTGGTGAGCCCATTGAGTGGACAAATATTTTCACAATACATGGCACAAAATGGTGCATGCATTGAGATTCAACCAGGCCTTGTTTTTAGAGTACCTTACCCGCAAGAACATTCGTATGCTCCATTCCCACCTCAGCAATTCCAGCAAGCTCCGTTTAACCCAAATGCCATTCCTTATGGAGTACAGGTTCCAGGAAATTTGTTCATGCAAAGGGGCCTGTCTGGCCCTATTGAAAGCCACAGCCCCCATTGTCAGTTGCATGCTCAGTCGAGTGCCTCGAATGGATATTTACAAAACCCCGAAGAAGGACGTGGAGATAGACGAAGGGAAAACCCCCCAAGAAAATTAAGAGATAAACAAGCCCAAGGCTGTAATTGCTACGTTGGTTCTTATAATCATTCCCCGAAAATGTCAGCAGGTTCAAAATATAATTCCAGACGTGAACCGAAAATGAATGGCCCTGGATCATCGGAGCCAATGCCTTCTGAAAACGGAGGCGGTGAGTAGACTTTTATACTTGAAACTTACTTAATTACGATGTACTTGGAAAATTTAAATAGGCAGTTCGCCACAGTCTTGCTTTATAAATGAATTACCTTCAATTCTGCTGGATATCCGTTTCTAGAAGCTATCTAAAGTTTGACGAGCTTTGTATCCAATGCATGGCCTAACAAAATTAATCTGAACTTGGCATTTGGAATTCGGCACAAAATCATGTTAAACCTGTTTATGCAATTCCATTTGGGTTTGATTAGAAAAAGTCATTTTGTGAATCTGAGAGTATCAAATCAAAGATGTTTGTTTTTCTTTCAAAAAATGATACGTGGAACGTACTTATCCTATTCAGCAGGTTAAAAACGCAAGCAAAACACGATACCGCCATGTTTCAATCGATATTCCTTTCTTTCTTCCTATCCTCCCCGTACATAATAAATTCGCTGTCTAATTTTTTTATTTATAACCGGAATTATTGCGCTACAGACAGCCCTGTTCTTTTTGTCGTCATCTTACTGGCAAGAGGAAGTCTTCGCCTGGGGCCTTTTGTCATGGTCGATAAAGTTTTACAAAAATGTCATTCCTGCTTTCTTTTTTGTTTGACAATTTGCTTTTCTTTCAAATAAAGATAAGACACTTTGAATTACTTTTCATCTTCCCAATTTTTCGTAATAGAATAACCGGAAGTTTTCTGGAGAATGAAAAGGAAGGGCTTTGTAAGTGAAGTGATCAAAAACTGCTTTTTTTAAGCCGTATTATCACTGCAAATATTACAGCTTAGTTTTTATACATTAAGTTCAGTTTTCTATCAAGTTTGCAGTGTCAAAAATCTTTTAGCAACATCAAACTCTACATGTCTGAATTAAAGGATGATTCTCTGTGTTTAGCTCTTTAGCAATACCATCAATCAACTGTCAGCAGAAAAATAGGAAATTTGGTTGTTGGGAATATGTATTTTCTTCAGATTTTTAGATAGAAATGCTATGACCAGTAAGGTTTTTCAGTGAAAATTTGGTCATAATATATAGTAAACCTTTGTCTTCTATTTGGAGTGGAAAGGTATTATAAAGTAAATTTAGGCAATTTATTTTACCTTCTCCTTCACACCATCTCTCAAAGATATATTTACTAAGTATTATTCAAAGAAAATGCGAGTTAGAGGGCAAAATAAAATATTTGATGCAAAGGATGTTCTGTGAATGGAGATTCCAAAAAATGAACATTCTTCATAAATGCCTTTGTTGATTTATGGAAGGCAAAAGCCAAGCGAAAGATAAATGTTTTTAGGCCAAAGAATAATGCAAAAATATATTGAACAGAGCTTGCGAAAAGCTTGTAATCATTTTGTTGGGGCAAATGGCTACAAATGTTGTATGTTGATCAATGGGAAAGTCCCCTGCTTTGGTTGTATTTGTTCATATTTGTTTTCCCTGTGCAAACAAGATTTTAAATTTTTATTAAGTTTAGTTAGCTGGTCTCAACTTCAAACATTATATGTAATATGAGGCTATCCTTGATTACTCTTCTTGTTTTTATTATCATAATTTGATTTAAAGGATCTATTTTTTTTGCTATCCTAGCATTCATTTGATTTAAACATGCACTGAAATATGACTAATATATCATTTTATGTTTCTGTGCTTGTTAGCTTTGCAAATTACCTGTTTTTTGGATGTAGCACAATCACTCTTTGCTTAGAAAGGTCAAAGCTTCTTTATAACAAGCTAACAATTTATTTACTCAATAACAACAATCTAGTTCCACGAATTAAAAACTAGATTAGAAATCTATGTGATCATATGTGACTACATTTGGTCACTTGGCTTTGTGGTTAAAGGGTTACTTTTTCCTGGATACAATGAGTGATTTGCTCATCTCTTGAATAAAATCCGCCATATAGCTTTTGAAAATTGCTACACAGCATTGGCTTTGAAAAAAACTGTAAACATGAAATTCCAATATCAGCTGAATATTTAGCTTAATTTTTGGTAGACATTTTGGGAGAGGCAAGTTATTACCTCTACTTGTAAAATTCTTTGTTAGGGTGGTTGGTACTGAAGGAAGGATAGAGGAAAACAATTTTCAAGAAAAATAGGGAAAAAAGATTTTTCATTAAAAGCAAAAGACTAAACAATTTTTTGAGAGACACCCCCCACCCCCTAAGAACAGTAGTGGTATTGATTTTTTATCAAACTTTATGATGATAATTAATGTATTCAAGAAGTGTAAAGCTTATCGTCTGTGGGATATGTAAAAATAGCCCTAAAGTAGAAAGTCTGATTTTATCTTCCTTTACCAAAGTATGAAAGCACTGGTAAGCTACTATAATGACATTTTTCAGTTGCTCTAAGTTATTCTGGTTATTGTGAAATTTTGTCTTACTTTTAGCATTTCGTATTATTGTTTCTAGCTGTTTCTAGGGAAAGAAATCATATGAAAATTTTTCCATAAGCTGTATGAAAACCCTAATAATTAAAAGTATTATCCAGGGTCTTTTGGAAAAAATATTATGACTCTAGAAAATGACACAGGAGTTTATGTGTATTAGACCATTAATGCTGTTGTCCAAAAACCAATTGATACTAGATATTATGCTAGTAATGGCTTCTCTTTGTGAGGGCCTGTATTGGCAAATGTGGGTGTCTGAACCCCATTACCCACTCTGTATAAAGCACTGCACTGTTGGTTATGCTGAAGTTGATGATGCAGCCTAATTAGTTGCACCTCATCGCATATTAACTCTCGAATAAAATGCGAAAAGCAGCCAGTTAGTTGTTCATTTGTTATTCATTGCTCTTGCAGCAGTCTCGTCATATATTTTTGTCAGTCGCTGACTCTTTGGTGTGGCAAAAAGCGTCTCGTATTTTGCTGGTAATGTTGATGTAAAAAACATAGCATATAAAAGATTTTCTCCATGACTCTATGGACATTTTTGTGAATCAAACCTCCCTCAGACTTTTTTGAACTTTGCTTATATTATGAAACCGACAAGCAGTCCTTTATACCAGTTTTCAACTAAGTTGAAAAAAAAACACAGGAAAAGTGCCAGTGCTTGTTCTATTTGAAGTTCACTAAGACAAGATGACAGGTTTAAATAACAGTTCTTTGTTCACCTTGAGGAAGCTTGAAAAACTCATGTGCTCGGGTGAATTCTGTTGTAATAATCCGTGCTTTTATATAGAGTTATTGTTCGCAATCCATAGAGCGTCTGGGTCAACCATTACAAGAATCTCATAAATTCTTCAAGAATATAAGAAATTCCATAAACAGATAATTGAGTTGCTGCTACTGCTATTGTCGTCATCCCTCCTCCGTTATTTTCTTTCTCGGCCTGCTTTTCTGATAGCAACTTGAATGGATTTTTAATCCTAAATTCATATCAATGTGTGAGAATGTGCGCTATTTATGACGAAAGGCTACGGCTATTATCCTTAAAAGTGGCCTGGTACCAAGTCTGACGTCATAACAGGAGTAAATCTATTTCGGCAACCCGTTTGGTTTCTTTGGAATAGTTCATTCAATTCTCATCGTTTGCTTCATCAATATATTCATGCAAAATCATATTTCCCTCTGTCATGTTTTAAATTTGCGCACATTAATTGTTTTACGTCGTTTACGTCAAACGTTAGCGATCAAGCAAAATCTATATTTTTTCCGAAGCTATCCAAAAATCTTCAATTGCACTAAGTGGATACAATATATCGTGTCCTTATTGCCCTTATATGCGAAAAAACTGACCGAGATAATAAGAACCTCTTTTTCCTTCATGTTTCCCACTAGTCAACCGTAATGCCGATGAGCATCCTAAAGTGAACGTTCAGACTCCACTGAAAGACCGCGGCGGGGAAAGTGGTTTTCCACATTTTTTATCATCAAAAAGCTTTGTTTTTGCGGGCTTTACGCAATCGGGCCAGAATGTTTAAACCAACTTAAATATCATTAGAAGCCCATGGTCTATAGCACCTTGGCGCTAAATTTCTTTTCTTGACACCCTCAAAACGGTGTTTTTGATAGAATTTTGACCGATCTCCAGAATTTTAAAAAAATGTTCGATATAGTCAGGCCCTGGCTAATGCTAAATAATATATAAATGTTTTTTTAAACTACCATAATGACACATTTCCATCCATTTGCTTTAGCTTTTCCTGTTCTGAAGATGTTTATTAACTGAAACCATTTTGTTTAGGGCTACATTCTTATAATCATTGTTCGTATAAAAATATGCGTGTATCCAATATTATGTGTAACTCATCAGAGTAGGCAAAGGCGTTTCAATCCTTTTTCCTCATGAAACACTCAGATTTCAAGCTCGTTACTGCTGATTTGTTTGCTCCAGCTGAAGAAAACTTGAATTTTTACTACTGACTGAATGAAAAATTGAATTTCATTCCTGGCCCTGTGAATGATATAAGCCAAATTACATCATATGTTGGCTGTTTGAGACAGGAGCGCGTCCGCAGTTTTAACCTTGGTTTGACGAAGCCTTAAGCCTCTTCCGGCTGACCATAAAATTGCCATTAATTTCAAACTTTCGGGTGATTTTACGGAAGCAGTATCCCCAAAGGAACATGCCACAGTTAACAAGGATGTGGTATCACGTTTTTGACGGTTGTGTCCGGTTGTGTTTTGCTTCATTGGGCCCAAGTAAATTTTTTTTATATAGCGCAGCACTATACATTTAGCGCAGAAAGTTTGAACGAAAGAACATTTTGATTTCACTTTCACCAGCATTTTTTGTCTCGCGTGATCTTCAGTAGCATCGTCGAAATTAACTCTGAAGTCGTCAGCAAGGTTATTGTAATTGTTAAGCTACAAAAAGCCAATTGTGTTTTACAAAAATTCAGTGGCTATTGGGAGTAATTTGTCCCAGCGAGCCATTCAATCGTTTTAAGGAATACTTATGAAAAAGTGAATGTATGTAGTTCCGCAAGAAAAGAGCGAGATAATCAAGTAATCAACTATAAAAACCTATTTTCGTGACCGTATTTGTTCTAGCTTGTGTTATTGCTTGATCTCATCAGTCTAAAATGTGACGAAGAAAAGAGACACGACAAACTTTTGTTACCATGTAATTAGCAGCAAAAAATTTCAATAAGTGGGTTCGTAGGGAAGGGACATGTAGTTTGGAAAGAAAGATAGTACTGGGTACAGGCAGGTGCGCGAATGTACCACGAACATAATGGTGCGCGAATTTAGCGGAAATAAGTACCAGATAAATTCTTAAATGATAATTAAACTTTTTTGACATGTAAATCCGTTTTAACTTTTTTTGATATTTAAGTCCATTTTAAATTTTTTTCATAATCAAGTCCATTCTGTGAATGCATTTACCCTGGGTGTCAGAGCCACAAATTTCGAGCGCGTGAACCGAATACCAAACGGAGTTGAGGAGGAGCGTCTAGCAGAGAACAAGAAATAAACGCTCCTGCGCTTCTCCACTCCTATCCTCTTTTCGCTCTCGAATTTTTGTGGCTCTGGTACCCAGGGTATGAACGCATATGCAACAGCTGAACGGCAATTGCGACCGATCTGAATTATGACGTCATTTCTTTAACAGATGCAAGTGACTCGGATGCCGTTGAAGCGAATAACGACATTCCGGTATTGGCAGCTCCAACTGTAAGTAGATAACATGGAATTTATTTGAATTTTAGCATCATTATTTCACATTATTATTTCCAAAGGCTTAGTTTAAATGCGAATATTCACATTTATTTTTTCGAAATCCAATTTTATTTTAAACCAATTGCAATTTTTTCCTATTTATCACGATAATTTTTTCTAGTAACTTTATTTTGGTATGTAAATATCTCGTTGTTATCACAGTAACTTGTTAAAATGACATTCTAGCAACTAACCTTTTAAGGTGCAAACTTTACAGTCAGCTTTTTTTGAAAATAGGTAGCAAAATGTAGCAATGAAAGAAGACAGGGGAAATAAAGGCAAACACTTGCAAATATTGTGAAATGAAATTTGTGAATTTCTTTTATTTCATATTGCTTACATGTCAGTAGATGTGATTGTTTACTTTTAGGCCACTGCAAGAGATGCAAGAACAATCAACATGTCTTGGGAAGACTGCGTCACAAATAATAGTCACCTTACAGACTGTATATTTGAACTCGAAATGTCATCGAAGGGCGGGGCATTTAGAGCCATTTACTGGTAAGAACTTTTATTTTTGTTAGAATGATAGGTGCAGGAGTGTTTGTGGTTGTAATGGAATCCTGTTGTCGTAACGAAGGATAAGCGATTGGTATGTCATTTTGATTGGTTGTAAGGTTGATTGGTGAAGGCGGGAAAGAAGCTTTTCCTGAAAGAAGGGAGATAATTAAAGGGATTGGGGCTGGCTTGAAAGGATCAATCAAGCGATTTAAAGGATTACGATGTCCTACATTTTTCATTTTAGTAATTTGTTTGTTGGAAGCTCGAATGTGCAAAATAAGAAGTGGGATGTTATGAATTTGTTATTATGTCGATCAAAGTTTGAATTGCAATTACTTTTGTTGTATTGAAGTAATAATTGTAAAACTACCATGTCTTCATCTTAGTAAGCCGGTAAGCTGTTGTGGTAGTTATCAAATCTATGAGCTATTAAGGTCACAATTTATCATTACTAAGAGTTAAGTATATCTAGCGCACACTGCAAAGCTTGGTTGTACCAGATATTGTATAACACCAGTGTGTTACATAAATTGTATTTTTGATGTAATTTGAACGCCAACAAAATGAAGGCCAACTGCAGCTAACTTGTTCATAACAACTCTCCAAAGATGCTTTCTTTTCTTGTATCTCTTCAGTGCGAGACCGATTATAATAAATTATTTATAATCATGTGGCTGGAGTTTGTGTTATTCATAAGATGTTTGTAGATGGTCAGCCAGTTTGCATCTAATAGACTAATTTGCTCGATAGAGAAAAGTATAGAAGACCCCTTGTAGACTTCTGATTACAACTTCCAGTTATTATTTGAACAGCATGCAGTGGCTCCACAATGTGTTCTACGTCATTTCGCAAATGATTCTCTATCTCTCAAATCTATGTATATTTTACTTTGAGAAACTAACATCTCTGAACCAATGCCAACGAATCTGTGCAAGCCAACTATTGGTTTAAAGTTTGTTACTTTATTTCAAAAACACCTGTCTGGTCTTCAGCCATTTGAATTATATATGAACTGAACTGAACTGGTCTGAACTGAGCCATCTTCGTGGTACTTGTTCCATCGTTAACATACATATACCTACACAGATTTTTTGAAATACCCTAAAGCTAAACGGAAGATTATGTTTATTAAATTAATGAGTGAAGTCAATATATGAATTGCGTCGTAATGTTATTGATAAAGCTGTTTGTAAGTCGAATGTGGGACGATAGACATCCTATTATAATGTAAAATCTCTGTTATAGAGCCAAATGCAATCAGTTTTTAACGCTTACAACATGGGCAGGGCAAGGATTAGAAGAACATGGTTGTATTGTCTTGTGGGTCACAGAGAAGTTTGTGACGTCAGTATGAAAATACTGCTGTGTTTTGTTGCTATTTCATTTACTGGTGTTATACCGTGCCCCGATTGGTGCTTTCGTGGCACGATTCCGATTGGCGTATGTCATTAGGTTTTATTTATATGATGACAAGCGTTTTTCTTCGCTTTTAAATAACGGGGGGTTTGCCGCCATTCAGTTTGTTTGGATCTGACTCTATTTCAATTTTTATAAATACCTTTTGCACTGAATTTGTAACCATGTTTTAAAACCGATTCTTTGAAAATTAAGAATGATTGTTAGATGTTTATCAATAATAATGATTTTATAATATAGTGGAAATGCAGTCGAATATCTGGCAGATGGTTTAAGCCCAGCGACCGAGTACACCTTCAGGTATGTTATAAAAATAGCATCTGATAGCATTCATTTCAATTTCATGTCACGTGCAAAATCCAGTCCATTAGATATGTCTTTTCTTGTACCGCAATCGAGGCGGCAAAACGAACTCTGCAGAACCTCACAGTTCACGCTGCGCGCAGGGCCGCTTACAGGCCGAAATTCAGCACTCAATACTGCTTATGAACACAGAATTAAATATACGCGGTTTGTACTTAGGAATCTTCTTCTGTTTTACCGCAAGGTAAAAATGCTCAAATCTATTTCCTAACAGCTGTGTGGAAGGTACTGATCGCAGCTATTGTAAGCAAGAAAGAACTTACCTTTTTCATAGCCGTACGTGCGACAATGAGTTAGAATTTTAATCTGCTATGTGTTTCTCAAACAATAACCCGAACAGGGCGATCTTTCTGGTCAATTTGATGTTATTTTTGGCAATATTTCAGCCCATCCTTCCTTCCCCTCCCTTTTGTTATGGTTATTTTTTATTTGTTGTTAGCAAGAAAATATTCATTGGTATTAAAATTTGTGTTAACTTGATGGCTACTATTTGCTCAATGCTTGACACAGGCCTTTAGAAACTTGATTTTGCAACTTGCTAGTGATGCCCATCTGCTCTTTTTTTTATTTGGCTGTCTATCAAGATCAATTTTGAAAGTGGATTGATCGATTATATGGTTTTGTTATCAATTTCTTCAAATAAAGAAAGCTCAAAAGTCCATCGTACCATGTTGGACAATTTATTATTGGATGATGGAAAGTTCACGCTTTCAGAATTAGGCCGGATGAAATTTCCCCATTTAAACAGGCCTTTAGATAGATGCATAGCAAAGAAATGATTTAATTTTCGTTGAAGTAAAACCAGTCAATCCATTAACTGTCTAGTTCTACGTATCTGAAAGGTTTGCTTAGCAGATGTGGTTTAAAGATAGATGACCTGGCCCGGAAATTCTCAGATATTGTTTCCATATGAATGGTTATGGATTACGTACAAAAAATACTTTATCCAATTTGCTTTTGCCCTTTGACTTGGTTCGTCATAAAAATCAGCCAATACGTGCGTTTTCATAGCAAAAGAATTAAAAGAGTTGATTCAATAGCTATTTGTTTAAGCCTCATTTCTTTTTTCTGATGTATCCTTTAACTAACCGTCTCTCTATTGTGATCTCGAGAACCTTTCCGAGCGGTCTTTACGAGTACAGTACAAGAATGTAAAGCCTTGAATGGGTTTTTAAATACAAGTTTTATTTTTATCAGATCCGAATAATCAAAATTATCTCATATTTTTGTAAATGGAACAGGTTAAGCAATTTGTTGCAACCAAAAATGTTAAATCATTCATCAATGGAAAGGCAACATTTTACCATTACAAGTTGAGAGATCAAATTTAAAAACAGACTTGTGACAGATACGTCCTTCTGAGCACCGAGTCCTTTGAAGTACCTATAAAGACCATGATTTTGTTTCTTAGCCATTTTTCCACAAACCTCTCCGATATTTACCCAAAAGAAATCAATATCTTTTTCAAGCAAGTTGTTTGTTGTATGGGGATGAATGTTCCTCTGAAAGACAGCGAAGTCAATAGCCAACCTATAAAAATTTGAGTATTTTAAGGTTTTGCCTGATTCCCTTGGGAAAACAATGCATTTTTGTTCTTCTTATGGACCTTAATCGATATTCTTAAAAAAAGCCAGGTATACTGGTATCAATTTATATTTGTGCATCAGCTGGAGCATCTTTGATTTGATATTTTATTTGCAGGCTTCGTGTCATAATCGATGGGAAAAAAGGAAGATATTCTGAGGTGGCCACTGCAGCAACCCCAAGCACAACCCCGAGTGCTCCAAATTTGCCAAAAGTGACACAGAAGACCAAGACAAGTTTGCTTGTTAAATGGAGTGTATGTTCGTCTGAAAATTGCATTCTTTTAACTGATCTTTTATCACCAGATAATGCTAGGCATATTTCCCAATACAATTAGTTTGCACGCATATCTACTGGTTGTAATGTTATTTGTATATAATCCTGTGTTTATTGCTATTTTTTATTTAGCTAATTATTTTTTGCATTTGTCGTTGGAAAAAGTGTCATTACCTTACACGATCATACTTTGAAGTATAGCAACGGCCAAAGATAATGTTCGTGAAGTCAAAAACTTCAAACTTTAAAGGAATCAAAGAACCCATTTGCTTCGCCCATGATCAGCTAAGAATCTGTTATTAAATTTACTTTTTTCCAATTTTTTAATCTATTTTTCTTTGAATTAGGCTCCGTATGATGGTGGATCTGCAATTACTGCATATTCCCTTCAATGGAACGGAGTAAGTAGATTCATTCTGAGTTCTTCCTCTTTGCAGATCAGCACTCTGTGCATCCAAGTTAATGGATAATGCAAAGTACTTTGCTTATCGTTTTATAGAGCAAGGCCGCCACCTTTCTGTTCAAAATTTCGACACCATTCTTCTTGTACATCATTCATATAAATAAATGGAACGAAACACCGAGGCTTGAGCCGCAAAACTACTGTACATCCATTTTTTAAAGAACCTTCGCAAAACCTTGGTACATGAGTAAATTAACTTTTTACCGCCATAAAAAGCTTCATTTAGCATTCCTTAAGTCAACAGGTAAAGAAAACCGCAACATCTTTCGCAGGGACCGAAAATATCCTTCAAAGGAAAAAACCGAACTAGAATAGAAATTTTTATAGTTCTTTGTGTGAACATGTGCAAATTATGTTGGCAAAACAAGAAGTGACTTCACTTTATCTGGCAAGAAATTGAAATGCAATGAAGTTATATTTAGAAGAAAAATCGAGAGTAAAAGGTTTGATAATACAACATCGAAAGTTAACTTTTTGACCTGAAGAAGATATTGTACTAAAGTTCCTTGAGTTTTGAGAAAATCAGTCTAGTATTTCTTGTGGAGACTCTCCTTAGAAGAAAGGGGTGTATACCGTTTACCAGATTCAATGAAGTAGAAATTTCTTTTGTATTGAAAGGAACGAGATTTTTGGGTGTAGTTTGTTCTAAGAACAGTTGGCCATAGAAAAAATGTCTGGAAAAAGCTCAGGAACACCTGCTGAACTCTGTTTCTTTGCCCATGCATAAAAGACAATCAAAACAAAATCACTGCAGCAAAATACGATTTAAGTTCATCGGAACTTTATCTTAAGTTGTTTATGTCTGACAATAGAATTTCTTCAGGGCTTCTAATCATGAACCTGTAAAGGCTGATTTTAGCCGCGTTTCTATGAGCAAATAATTACAATTTAATTGAAGGAAATCCTCCGATCTAGAGTTAATGTGAATTAAAAGATAATCGAATTAGAAAACCGAAACTGTTCTTTTTTTAACCTACTTTGTTAAGATGGTGCTCATTGATTTAAAATCATTGTTTTCGTGGCCCTTTCTTTGCTATTCCGCTAGGCCTTTTTATTGATTTTCACTTTAAGACGGTCAAAAGGGGCTGTGTTTCGCGTGGAAACCAGGAACCCTAGTTGCGTTAATCAGTTTTATTATGTATCATCTAAAACACTTAAAATAAGCCAAAGGTACAAATTGATTCGTCCTTTATAATTTCCAGTCAGTGATTGTACTGGCTGTTAGCGGTATTACCATCATTCGCCATGTGTCTTTGGCGGGGACTGGCATTCTCTATGAAATTTAGCAGGGAGAATTGAGTCCTAAGCCTCTATTCACAATAAATACTCTGATATTTATAATTTTCTAATCTTATATTTTTTGCTTCAGGGTAAGCCGCAAGCAGATTTTGAGGAGGTGTACAATGGACCAGAACGGCAACACAAATTGGCACACAAGTTGCCCCCCAGTACACCATGTAAATTTCGTCTCCGGGCCTGTAATGTAAACGGATGGAGGTAAGGGTATTTTCCAAATAGACTGCCTATTATTCTGCGCATACACATTCAAGATGAAACAATAACAGACAGATCGATGTTACTTGATAAAATTACTTGCGATTTTCAAGCTACTTAACGTGAATTATTGGTTCAGTCAAAGCAGGTCACATCTTGTGTTAATCATGGGATATCGTTGCAAGATTTGCTCTTTAAATCTGCTTAAAGGATATTTTTCATCTGGTAGCAACTTCATTGGAAAAATCATCAAGAATTGATTCTCTAAACGAGACGGAGAAAACCATTTAGGGATTTTAAACATTGACCCTCCTTAATTTTAGTTCCAAACAAACTGAAACATTATAGACACTTCCAAGTACACAGTTTATGTTGTATTGAATTGACACCTATGCGGAGGCGATGTTCAAAGTTGGTATAAATGGTTTTTAACTGGGCAGCCAGATCCGGTTTTGTGGTTGTAGAATGAAGCTGCGGTAAAATTTCAGCCTGTCCGACAGTTCGTGTCAGATAACAGTGCCATTAGGTCGTCAGATGGCTGATCTTGAGTCTGCACTGCTTGATCGACCGATTGACTGATCGGTTGATCAGCAAAAATATTTTCACATTCTTAGATTCTCACTCAAAAAGTCTTCTCGCCTGATTATGTTGACGAAGTCCCGTTGCTGGAGACCCGTCCCGGTACCCATTGACGACAGTAGCAATCAAGAAATGTTATGAAGAAAAACAAGGATTCAAAATATTCTGAAAATTATTTTAAGAACATTCATATCACAGTGATATATTTGAATTTGTTTACTTTCTGTGCATTTGCAACAAGGGTAATTCGAAGCTCAAATATCGAACTCACTGCAAGATGGCAGAAGACTAGGGATCTTACCCAGACCCCTTCTTATCAGTTTTAGAAATATTTCATGAATCATCTCTGCTGACCCTTTGGACAGGCTACACAAGCGTCTTTAGTTTTTTATATTGGGCGAAGTAAATTACTTTTTATATTTATTAAGTGCTGTTACTTAGGTATGATATATTCCGTTTCGATTCTCTAAACCTGTTTGTCCTTACTTTAGTGGTTACAGTAGAATCCTGGAATGCATGACAAGCGCTTGCCCGCCGGATGCCCCTGAACCGCCGCAGCTTATCAAGGCAACATCAACAACACTTTCCTTGCAGTGGACTCAACCAAAAGATAATGGAGGTTAACAATTATTATGAATTCATATTACATAGAAATAAATCATTTGTCTTGTGCTTCAATATCTTATGCATTATTATTTTGCAATGGTTTGACCAGCAACCAAAATGTAAGTTTTGTACCAACATGACATTTCATTTTTAGGCCTGTCACCTGAAAGCCTGTTCGTTAAAATGAAATGTCCATCACAAGAGTAAATAATCCATGCATGTTTATTAGTACAAGGAACCCCCACCCATCTATTGAAAAGGATTGCGTTCCTGCCACCCAAAAGTTATTTATTAGGTCCGTCATTTAGGAATTTACGTGCCAAAGTGATTCACAGGACGCACAATCCCAAGAATGGAGGAAAGAATGAAACAACATGCTCCTTCTAGCATTAGAAACAACCCCCCACCCCTCGCCTAAATGATGGTATGTTTTGATTATTGACAGAGTCTGGTCGTCTTTCCATCTACTAGTTTTAGAAACAACCTTCATAAAAATGAAAGAAACATCAATTATGACGTAAAAGCCTAAATATGTTTACAATGTTTGCTTTTTCAGAGCCATTTTTAAATTCTGTATCGCCAAGAAGTTTTTTATAAGATATAGCGTAATTATTATTTGAAAAAATAAGTTAATAAAGATTATCCACTAATTCAACACAAAGCATTGCATGGGGCAGTGAAGTTAGGTTTTTTAATTTGTCGCTAAAGCGGGTTCTTGAAATGAGAAGCTTTCGTGAATTTGCCAATGAATTCTTGATTCAAAGACAGTACCTGCATTATCGTTTGAAGAAATCTGAATTTCAAGAAAATAGTTGTCATATTGTTAGAGAAATACGGCGACGTTGGTTAAATTTTCAGAAGGTCGTTGGATAGTTGATCTATGTAAACGGCATTTTGTACCAGATTGTGGCAAGTGTTATATGTAATTAAAATGCCATCTTGGAAAGAGATTATGTGTTTTACAGTCTTCTTTAACCACCTTCTTTTCCAACCATCATGGATAATTAAATTATTAATTTTTGGGGTTAATTGACCTTACAGATTCTAATGTCTCTTACAGTATTACTATTTCTATTGAAGAGGTGCTGCAATATAGAATCTTGGTTTCTTATTTCAAAGTATTGGTTGCAGCTATAGACCTGAGACCGAGCACCTTGACCTTTTCATAAGACAATGTGTTACCTGTAATTCTACCTTTTATAGGTTAGCAGATCTCTTTAATTTTCACTTTTAATTTCAGCACCCATTACTGAGTATCGACTAGAGATGAACGATGAAACTTTGGTGAGTGGAATTTCGTCATTAAATCATTATCAAAGCAGAGAGCACACGAAGACCATCGTTCCGCTCGAAGGCGTTCCATAGTTTTGAATTTCAGATAGTTTCTGATTAGTTCCTTCTCATTCCTATAAGACAGAATACAGTATCACAGAAAGATGTTCACTGCTGGTATCCTTTTAGGCCAATACTGCTGTTGTTTGTAGATGTACCGCCTAATTCCGAAATCCAGGAGCTAAGGTTCCCATCAGTTGTGGAAATTAGCTTTCTTGGTACTTGGGCAAGTACATTGAATTTTCCCAGTTTCTTGTTTTCCTATCTTTTTTCTATATAGGAAATATCTGATTTTGAAAATGGACGTTCTGAGCCGTTTCTTGTCCCCTTTCCCTCCTAAAGCGTTACGTGTTACATGTTCTTACAAAGGCTATGCTTCATATATTACACCCGTGTCTGCGGCTGTCCCAGCTTGTTCATATCTGTTAGCGCCACACAAGCGAAAGCGAGGGTGAAAGCCCTAACCTCAGTGTCACAAAATCCATTCCGCCTTTGATAATACAAATGAGATTTTCAAGTTTTCAGTTAACTGGAAATCGTTTCGTATTTTCTGCTGAGAGAATACGTTAATGAAAGGCCAATAATCACCGACCGCAAACTAATGCTTGAAGAAAATCGGCTGCTCAAACACAATGAAACATTTACAAAAGATCTTTTTAAAAGACTGGACTTGAAAGAGCATCGTTCATTATTGTCCTCTACAATAGACAGACGGGCGTATTCATAGTCTTGGCGATGACATCTTCAAGGGTCATTTCAATTTGCATTGGCAACAGTGAAAGGATAACAAAACCGAAACTGTGTTTGAAGTTTTGTTGAATGGAAAGTGACCCAGCCCTATCGTGTCCTGTTTAAAAGGAATCAATAGGTTGAGGCGTAGAACCAACTAAAACGTTTGATGACCCCGGAATATCACAAATAAACCAACTCATAGGTCTTAGATAGCAGCATTTCTTACTGCGTCGTTCTTTTTGTTCTTAAAGTAGGCATGGCCTCTGTTGCAAAGCAGTATTTTTTCTAAATGAACTAAAAACAAGAGTATCACTTCCTCAATTACAGAATCCCTTAAGGGAATGGTTCAGGAATCGGATACTGTGCTGGGATTGTTTTCAAATGCCAGTTAAATTTTTGTTGAACTTCCTAAAAAAGGTCTAGGGAAACATTATAAACTAATGATAACATTGGAGAAATCAAGAAGAGTGAAATTGGAAATGTTTACAAATGATTTGATAATGTTGAGCTCTTAGTTTGGTATATCATTTGCCGTTGCTGTAATCCGCTTCTGGTAAGATGTTTCTCGTCGTTTGTTTTCCAATACGGCAAAGAATGCATTTAAGTAAAATTTTATAACCCAGACAATGACGATTGAATACTTGCAATAGTTAGAATTGAAGTGAAATTGGCCTTTTAACATGGATTGTGGATATTCCTTGGCTGATTGCCACAAATGATTATTCCCACGTTGTTTGTGGGAACACTTAAAATGTGAAACCAGATTCTAGTTAACCCAATCCTTGAAACTATTAATCTTTTGGCGGCCAAAGATTTCTTTAACAAAGAATTACATAGTTGAAACATCCATTGGCTGCAACGTGTTTTTGTGATTGTTATCAGCCGTGGATTTCATCAAGTAAAGATCTTGGCTTAAGTTAATTGAATTCAGGAGACTTATGACTGAAATGTCCACAATAACTTTTTTCTCCAGGGGTAATAGCAGTCATGTCCTACTTCTTGTTTATAGAAAACAGGCAATTGAGAAGAAATATTTATATAGTGTTTTAGCTTGCCCCCTTTTTCACGCTTTATTAACTCAAGATGCCGCCGGATGTACTCACACTTGTAACCGCATTTGTTTTCTATATAAATTTTTATAATAAACTGTACGCCTATTGAGAACTCAACGCTAGGAAATGTATATATATATATATATTCAGTTGTGGATCGAAATAGGCCAATCAGAAACTCGAGCACGTGACTATTGATCCCAATCAGTGCCACTGTTGGTTTATTCTTCCAGTTAATTATCGTAACAATGTCGCATAATGGATATGTATTTTGTTGTAGGACTACGGTTTTAAACCAGTATTCTGTGAGGACAAAAGAGAATTCACATGTTCCGATCTACTACGCGATACAGCCTATAAGTTTAGGGTGAGTCTGATTTATTTGTTGATTTTTGTAGTGAAACCCATCTTGCAGGTTAAATTTTGAACGTGATGTCCGCAATGTGAAAGTCTTGTATTGTTTGCTACCTAGGTTTCGATGATAGTTTTAGGACCTTGAAAAGCTCTCTTTATCAAGCATTGTCCTGGTTATTTCTCTCGATGTAACCACACCTCATGATTCCTTTGCCTGGAATCACAGAGAGCTGGTGACTCTCCTCACTCTGAGGGAAAGTTCGGTCATGCCAGGGACTCGAACCACGGGTCCTCGGGTCCCTAACCAATGTACTGTACTCTACACTGTACTCAGTGACCCTAACCAATGTGCCATCCTCGCACCGTTTTAGAACTTTACTTCACTTTACAACCTCTTGAACTTAACATACACGCTTTTTTATAAAAAACTTGGCTCGGGATCAGTACCTGGTATTTTAATGTTTGTTGACATCTGCACTTACCAAATGCTACAGTGCTACCTTTTTAGAGATTCATAAACCTAATATAAGATAACAGGAAACAGAACACCCATTAAGTCGCAAGATGTTTTTCTTTTTGTCGTCTTTGCCAATCGAACAGTTTCTTAAGTACTATAGTTTCTTAAGTACTATAGTTTCTTAATTTTTTGTCATCTTTGGGCTCGGTTTCTTATAAACACAATGCGTTTAATGTATTGGAAATTTCTTTCAGAAAGCAAATGCAAAATTGTTCATAATTTACAGCACTCGTTTCTTTGATTACGCTGTTTAGACAGTTTCTTATTACTTACGGGTATTTTCTCTATTCTCCAGCTGAGTGCGTCAAACATTAGCGGCACAAGCAAGTACAGTCAAATCGTCTCTTACAAAACGCTCCCAAAAGTACCAACAAAAATAGACAAACCGCGGCTCGTTGGCAAAGCGAAGACCCAGGGTTTCACAGTTTGCTGGGGTGAGAAACTTTCGTCTTTGTTCAAAGGATGCGTGATGCGTTGTCGGGATTGACTTTCACAAAGGATTTAATTTTTCTGTTCCTTTTTCAACCTTTTCCCGCTACTTTTCTTTTAATTCAAAAACCCTCCATGTGAAATTTTATTCTCGTTTCTTTATGAATCGGTTTTGACGCATCACTATCATGACTGATCGATCACCATTATGACTGATCGCTTTTGTCTATTTCATATCAGTGCATAGAAAACATGTTTGATTTTAGAAAGAAAGATGCATTTTGGAATATTCCTCTATGTTTTTTCGTACGTTATTCAAGCTTGTCAATATCATGAATTGTCAATATCAATATTATTAGTTCTGCATATTTCTGTAAATTTTATCTTTTTCTGCCAACATCCTTTAGTTGCGATTCCCAACTGTGAGAGTATGTATTTAAGAACCCTTATACTGAAGTTTGTACGTGAAAGTGCAATTAATTAAATTATTTCTTGTTACTAGACCCACCACGAGATACAGGAGGCCCTGAGATTGATTGTTATATTGCCGAAATTTGTGATGCAAAAGGTTAGTTCAACTTGTCATTTTTTGGTCTTTTCTTATAAAGAAAGACTTTTCCTGGACCAGATTATTTTGCTTATAGGGCAAAGCTTTTTCTGGACCAGATAATCCTTCTTCACCCAAGTCGTGTTTTATAATATCTGTGAAAAAATATATATATAGATAATCTTATATACTTTTTGGTGAGTAGAACAAGATCTTCCCATGTTGCCAAAGTGTGTACAGCTTTGCCTGTACAGCATCGAGTACTATGAAAAAGACTGGAAAGAAAGTTATTTTCATTAGAATTATGTATGTATATTTCTGTTGCTTAAGTCTTTTTTGAGTGGATTTTTTTTCTCGAGCAGTCGAACTTTTTTTCAGTTTGGGCTGGAAAAAAATGCGTAGGATAAGCAATGTTGCGTTACCTGGCATTAGGATATTTACTCTACAACAGTGTCTCTAATTTGTTATAACGATAATGATGCTAGGATATTTCTCTGGAATACATATCTCTTTTTTAGGAGGTGAAATTTTCGAAGATTACAAAGACATCAAGGCTGAGTATACAGCTTCGGGTCTAAAGCCCGGACATACCTACAAAGTGCGTGTGTACGCTGTTGGCGTAGGTGGTCGAAGTGAGGTGTGTGGTGTTCTGTTATATGTTTTGCTTCTTGTGTAATCATAAAGGGTATGTATGATTAATAAGGGTTTTATTGAATGATTAAGAGGGAAATATAAGCAATACGAATTTCTAGGTTCAAACTTGAACGATTGCCTGTTCACACTGGAGAAAATCAAAAGAGAAAATCGATTAGATTTTTGTCACACATTTTGAGAAGGCTATGCATAACCCAGATCCTGAATATTTGATCGTTTGAGGTTAAGCTACCAGCATATTTTGCAACTTTATATAGGCCTCGTATTTGACTGTAAACGAATTCTTGACAAAAGTTTTTAAGAGGAAGTCGTCGATTTCAGGCTTCTGTAAATCTTGTAGATCTCTGCTTCTTTCCTAAGACTGCCATTAAAGTTACAGATACTAAAGTCAGGATCGAAATTAGCTTTATTTACTGTGTTTGTGTTTGATTTACTGTGTTGTTTCATGATTCTATGATTCTGTTCGCTGCTGATTAAAGCTGCTTAGACGAGTATGTATACGTTCATCCCTACCATCCTTTGCAGCCTTCCCCATTTTTACACGTCACCACCCTGCCAGTTTGCCCTTGCAAACCCGAGCCACCAAGACTGTCAACTCGTTTTAAACAAGAACCAACAACAATTCATATGGATTGGGGTAAGAATGATAACATTTAATCTGCCATGTGAATTGCTTAAAATGTCAACCCTGCCTTTGGCCGTCTTTCTTTATATAACAATCTATAAACAGGAATTCTCCTGTTCCTACTGTGTTACCTTCACTTCATTTTTTGTTTTTTGTTAATAAAAAGAGTAAAGTCTCCTTTTTCAAGCGATCTCTGCTTTGTCACAAAATATTCTTTTCATACACCTTTAAAAACTCTTCATTCTCCTCTCCCTAGCTTCTTGATTTAATAATTGGTGCAGCTATGAATCGTCAATTTTTTATTAAAGCCTTAAAAGCTCCTAAGAGAGTCTTGCCTCCAAGTTCCTTATTTAGCAAGTTATCCAATGACATTGTATCTGGTTAAAAATCGATATATAGATTGCTCTAACCGTGCTCTTATCTTAATGAAGATCAGTTTCTCGCAGTTTAAGTCAAGAACAACCTATCCCTTGGCTTCTGCACCTGCCCTGATTTGACTAAGTCCGCCCCTGACGTCATTCTCAGCTTTGAATTTTTAATATATTGACACCGCTTGTAAAGAAAAACAACGATTTGCTATCAAGATTAATTTAGATTAGAGAAGATTTGGTATGATTTTATCAGCGCGATTCTTAATTTACTTCCCCCGCACAACTGGCCCGCTGTGAATTTGATATCTGAAGAGCGTGCTCATTATAAAATGTCTTTTCTTTTAGACTCACCAAAAGATGATGGTGGCTCCCCAATATTGAATTACATTTTACGTATGGGCTGGCCTAATGACGAAGGTAAGACACTGCAAGAGATGTCCGACGCTTGGTCGAATTATAAAATTAAAACTTACAATGATCATGACATTCTAATGTTGCAAAAAGAGTCTCAAACCACTACCCTCCCCCCTCCCTCCATGAGAGGATATTTTTACTTTAAAATGCATCTTCTCAAAGTAACCGAGAAAATGTAGCAATTTTTATCCAGCTGTTGAAAATCAAAATAAAGCACTTTTGAAGTATTGTTTAGTGGTGGTACAGTAGAATCCCGTTATAACGTACTCGGTTATTACGTACTTTCGGATATAACGTACTGGTGTGCTTGGTCCCGGCAAAAGGTGTGCTTAGTTTTAGTCAATTTTACTTACCCTCGTCGCAACGTACTTCGGATATAACGTACTTAATACGCTGGTCTCTTAAAGTACGTTATAACCGGATTATCTACATACATCTACAAACGAACCTAATCAAACCCATGATAACTCTTGAAAAATTTCGTTTTAATACAATGCAATTAATAATAATACAATTTAGTTCAAAAGTCTTTGAATTTGATTTTGATAGTAGCTTTTACTTTAAGAAATACTGCTTTTAAAAGCTCATTAAGTCGCCTTTTATACTGAAAAGCGATTATTAGGACTTTCAAGTCCCAATGATTTCCTTTATTTGTTGCTTTGCCTCTGCTTTTGACAGTAAAGTACTAGAAAGTGAATAGGAAGCAAAGGAACAATAAGTGAACCACAGTTTGGGAAATATTCTCCTAGAGCATCGCCACATCACAACAACAGCAAGGGTACAATGACCACACCACAACAACACCACAGCATCACCACAACTGTAATACTCAACGTGGATACATGTTTAGTTTACTAAGCGAAGTACTATATTATAGCAGAATTGCGAATTACTAATAAAAACAGATTTTAACTAAACTAAGTCTAACTAAACACGGGAGTACCCTACACAACAAGTCTCTGATTAGGTTCCAGAGAATCAACAGAAGTATGAATGTGTTTATTCCCCCAATCAGTTGAGAGTACCACCCTTCCAAACCCCTATGTTTCTATTAACAACAAATCACGTTGATTGTTTATTGGTTCTCTTTTCAGGGCGTCAACATGAGAATATATACGAAGGGCAGAAAAGGCAATATTCAGTAACGGGCTTGAAGCCTGGAGAAAAATATCTTTTTAAATTGTGTGCCACTAACAAGGCAGGGGTGAGCTGATTTTGTTCTTTCTCCACATTTAAAGCTACATTGTTATCCCCAAACTAGCGTATGGCCTTCTTGGGTTGTTATGAAAGCGATGGAAAACTGAAACATCCCTTTACCATTGGGGATTTTATAAACTGTCCTTTGACCAATTTGCTCCAAAAGTTATTAACTGTCTGTTAGGATTGAAGACACTTAAAAGCAAGCATTCCATGGAAGCCGTACATTTTTTACGTACTTTCGATGTCACACATTTCACAAATGAATTTGCAGACGAATGAAAAGATCTGAACATTTAATCTCTTACTCATGGATTTATTTCGATTGAAGTTAATATTTTGAATGAAACCGCTGTCTTTTTAGACAGAACCACACACCATCGATGTACACATTTAGATTAGTTACCTTAAATTGAATTAAACTAGATCCGATTAGGATATCAACTGATCTGCCCTGCTAAGATAGTTGGCTATTTTTTAGACTGTGTTAGTTTGAGAGATCTTAGTTGATAGGTTTCCTTTGGCTTAAGTTAGGAGATACCTTGGTCGTTGATCATGTCCCGTTTGTCTATATCTTTTGAAAACCTTATTGAAGCCTTGGTTACAATTGCAAAAATTTGGTAAATATCTACTGAAGATGATCTGTTAAACTAAATAAAGAAGGTTATTTCCCCCCATAAACCTCTTTAAAGGCATTGAGTCATGATAAAATGGATTGGGTATACCCTAAGTGCCAAAATCCGCTGAGTCATGATTTTCATGACTGCGATGCTATTGGTTGACCTGGAAGTGGTCACATGAACTCACCTCGTACTGATTGACAAGGCAATTTTCATCAATAGCAAGTTGTCAACAACGGATGCAAGTATCACATGAAACACCAGCGATCACGCCGAAACCAAATGACCCCCTATAGAGAAGGCCTATTTACCATGACTCAATGCCTTTAACCGTTATTAAATTGATCACACACTCTTGCTGCTCTTATTGGTTTTCCGTTAAAAGACTGGACGCCTAAATGGAGCCGAAAGGCTGCAAATTTCGCACTTGTTTATGAGCCAATCCCAAAATGAGTAAATTTCTCCTTAGGGTGGTTATTCATTATTTTGATTTGGTTTTGATTAAATAATTTTAAATCTTTAAGAAGACAGCGAGAAAAAGTAAAGCCCTAAGCAGTTTTCTGATGTTTTTTACAGACGAGTCCGTGGTCTGACTTTGCAGAACTGTGCACGGCTCCAGGCCCCCCTGACGCACCACATGACGTAACATGCACATGCAAGTCGGCGACACACGTAAAACTGGAATGGCGGGTAGGTTGATTATGGACATTTTTGTGTTGGACCAGCTCTTAATCTGCTAATCACGTTTTAAGGTGTCTGCAGTTTTCAATACATCTTAAAAGGCGGCAAAACGAATACATAAATGCGATATTTCAGACAACAACAGCAACCACAACAGCAACAACAACATTGCTAGGAGAAGTAACCGCCAAAAACGTAGATTTAAAATGACAACAGCTGAAAATTGCAATGCTACAGTATCTATGAAAGATCTGTCTTCCAAGGCACTTCAGTGTCGAACAAAAATTCCTAAAGATTCTAGATGGATACTTCACCCAGATAATTAAGGTGAAATTTAGCCTTGGAAATTAAACAAATCAAAATCAAGCAGAGTAGTTATCCGTCTCAGATTGTTATCAATGCGACGTTGACTTATTGTTCCTGTGTTCTGTCCAAAGCTCGTTCTGTTCAAATGCCCACTTGAAGCTACAAATTCTATCGGTGTGAATTGTGTTTGATGAACTAACTTCGCCGACGAAATCTTACGTACATCTTGACTTATCCATTCTATTTCACAGGAGCCTGAAACCCATGGGACATCGGTGACAGGATTTATCGTTGAGCAATTGTTGGATGATTCTTTTGTGAAGGTATAATTGGCGCCTTTATTCAATACATACCATGTTAACTAAAGTAAACTATTGTATGGTTATTGGTAATGATAAGGTAATATGCGGTAAATTGAAGTGTCATTTTTGTCGACAAGCTAAGAAGCAGGATCTCATTTGCCGCTAAAAGAACGCATAAAAAACGTTGCAGAAACCTATCTTGTTAGACAATTTGCAATATTTTAAGACCTCCTTAGGATTTCAGCAACAGAGCTGTTTTTACTGCCTTTTGGGAAATCATGGACCAATAGTCCCAATTTCGAATCTTTCTCTAGATAAAGCTCAGATAGCACAAAACAATATTGACACTTTTTTAATTAAACGCTGAAGTTTTAATTGTTTTTTATTCACTGATTACACACTGACTTCATATTTGAGAAAGACAGGAATAATTCGTGTTGCTATATGGGGGCGTAAATATCCCTGTTGTTACAATCAATGTTTCATTTTCAGGTGTACGAAGGCGTGAATAATTCTTGCGAAATAAAACGAGGACTCCACCCAGCTTCTTATTATTATTATAGAGTTCAGGTAAGTTAATGCTAGATCATTTTTTGATGAAATAATTCAAGTTTTGTTCTTAGAATTATACGCAACTAGATAAATTAATTGAAAGATTGTGACAAATAAAAAGGTCAATGCATGTTCGATGATTAAAGCTTATAATAGTGGCAGCAATAGTAGCAGGTTGTATGAAATGTTTATAAAAATAAACAGAATAATAACAAATAAGAATAAGGAAAAATTGCAATCTACTGAAAATTGTGTGTTGTATTGAACTGTGTTTCCCCAAATTGCCTTTTTGGATAGGAATGTGAGAAAAAATTTCTTTAAATGTGTTGTTGAGGTTGCTCTATGAAATGTAGAAACAAGTTGTGTTTGCTTTGTGCACAAATTTCCTTTTTTCTCAACCATCTCCTTTGTACTTTTCAGCTGAGGAAACCTGTTTTATGGTCTCTGTTTTAGACTAACATATATTTTTTACAGGCACTGAGTAATGCTGGCCCAAGTCCACACAGTGGTGTCTGTACTGTTAAGACTCTCCCCTCTTCGCCGCTGGCTATCACCTACGTAAAAGTAGTGAGTAATTTTACAACAAAGAAGCATTCAAGTTTTTTGAATTTCGTAATTACAAGAAAACGTTTTTTAGAAGTTTCGTGGATATCTGCTTGTCATTCGCAGAGATGAAGATTGAAAATAGGAGAATAAATGTATTTTCAGTGGGAAAATTAATTATGTCTAGATCTATGTTTTTGGTTTTAGTGGGTAAAACCTCCTGCTGAGAAGAAAGTCTAAGAGTTGAACTTTTCATCACTCTCTTAGAGTGCTAAGCGGGCAAGAATCCATCCAATCGTAATTGAAAGCAATTTTAGCAAATGAAATTGGATCTTGTATGCACCCATCAAATTACAGTAAATTTTATAAAATCCAAAGAGTAACAGAAGCAATTTACTTTTAAGATTGTGTTCCTTATTTCCATGCAACGTCATAGACAAGCTCCCTTCTAGCCAGCCTTTTTAATCACTTTCAGCTTGATCAAACATCGAGTTCAGCATTGTTACAATGGAAACACCCTCATGACAATGGTGCCACTATCACCCAGTATGTTTTGGAAGTAACAGGTGGAACAAATTTCAGTGTAACGGTACCAGTGGCAATGCAAAGTACTACTGATCTGTCGGAAAGAGCTTCTGTCGATGATGACGATGCTTCTGTTGATGATGACGTTGGAAGTCATTTCAGTTTCCGTGACGATGAAAGGTCAAAAGCGTCGAATGAAAGTCGCAGTCAGGAGTATATGGAGCATGAGGTAGCCGGATTGCTGGCGGATACGGCCTATAGGTAATGGTCGAACAAAGCTTCCTGCATCAGAAAACATTGCTATTTCACACATTGTCGAAAGTCTCCAAGATCTTTCTTAGTTCAAATCTCTTTTCATCTTCTGCATTTATGTTTATTTTCAATCTTTTTTATTTAAATTTATTTTGATATTTGGCTGTGGCAACTTTTTAATGGATAAGGAATAAAAAGGTAGCAAATGCAGAGTCTTGACGTACCTCTCATTTGCTTCAAGGTCAACCTTCTTTTCAAGAGACAGATTCAAAGTGTATTAAAGGCACATTGTCTCTTCAGTCAACCGTTCAGTGTCAACAATAGCCTTACGTTGCCGGTTAGATGCGTAAAAATATGTCTGTTGTGTAGTCCAACCAATAGGAAATTTAAATGGCCAGCGAAATACATCGGGCATAGTGCCTTCAAATAATGTTTCTCATGAATTCAACAAATCCGCACTGTTTCCCTCTTTTTTTCTTTTCTTTATACACTTTATCATCGAAAACTACCCAAGAACATACCAGCCTATATCAGGAACTAACTTATATACCATATATCCAGTTCTGTTAACCCGAAATATCTATTCACCTTTTATAGGATACGCGTCCAAGCCATCAATAAAATCGGATCTAGCCCATTCAGGTAAAGATTCAGTTTTTGGCTTTTGTTTCTTGACTAAACTAGATATTTGCAGAAGTCTGATTGTTCATTTCTTGGGAAAAAGAGGTTGAATCATAATGCCAACAAGTATATAATAAGGAATGATGTAGTGAATTGATTTTCGATGCTTGTGTTATAAAACATTGTATGTATATTGTATTTTATTGTATTCATTGCATTAAATGAAGTGCATTTCTTATTTAGTATGACGCAGAAGTCGTACCGGTTTCTCGAACCTACGAGAAATGAACGATGCCTGGATTTTCTGTTCTTATACACACCTTATAATGTTTTTTTTCTGGAAACCGTGTTCATCAGATGGTCATTGCTGTTTTTTGAGTTTTAACATTAATCAGTCCTGTCTTTGTTTACAGCCATTCTGTTCAGCTTGTGACAAAAGAGTTGCCCCCAAGCCCTCCAAATCTCGACCTTATATCATCTTCATATCAAAGCATCAAACTCAAATGGGGAGAGTCAGCCTCTCCAAGGAGAAACAATCTTGGTCTTAATTTCACTCTACAAATGCAAAGCGGCTCTGGGTCGTACGTATCATGTTTTTAGCTCACATTTTTTATCTATTTATATGTTATTATTCGTCGTCAATATGTTTACCGTCGAATTCATTTAAGCATTGTTGTACTCTTTTTCAATTTATCTTGAGACATTAAACATTTTAGACTTGAGAAAATAATTTCAACCCAGATTTCTATATCCATATTAAGGGTACGGAAATCCATATGAACTGTTTTATAATTTGGCCATGTAAAATCAGTTCTTAAGAAACAATTGATTATAATTTGAATAAAAGAAGACGCCGGTATACAAAAACGTATGCGAGCGCTAAATAATGTAATTAAAGATTCTGTTCCCCAAAAGTCCCAATTTTTGAACTGAAGGAGTTTACGAGGGGGTTTCTTTAATATCGTTGCCTGTGCCACTCTTTTGCACCACTCTATGAAAATACCTTCAGGACACTCGCTGCTTCTTACTTGTTGTATTTCTAATGGTAATTGCAAGCTTATTGAATTGTTTTCACAGGTTCGTAAATGTCTTCTCTGGAATGGCTCAGTCATTTTCAGTCAGCAAGCTAAAGGAACTATCGCCGTACACTTTCCGCATCAGTGCGAGCAATGATGCGGGTGATGGCTCCTTCTCAGACCCAAAAACTTTCTATACCAAGGCGCAGCCACCGTCTGTTGTCAAAGGTATTTTATTTCTGTTTAGTAATGCGGCTTAGTGATATGAATAGTAGCAATGCATTGCCATAACGGTTTCAATTAACCAAGGCAAAAGATAATTGATAGATGCCTTCACTTGTAGTTATTACCTAAAACTTCTTCTTGTGTGGGAACGTAGAATTCCTAATTTTAGCCATCATCGTTTGGCAATAATTTTGAAAATCCGTATTGAAAGCCCTTGGTCTTCATCTTACGAAAATTTAGTAAATGTTAACTGAAAGATGACAATGTAACTCAAGTAAGAAGTTAAACTGCTATTTCCCCCACTAACCCCACTAACTCATTTTTGTTACATTGACCCCAGACCCATAGGTCCCATGTTTCTCCCTTTATAAGCTAGACGATAAACTCAACCAAAAAAGCTGCAAATTTCTTACTGGTTAATAAGCAAATCAATTAGCACGACTGACCTAGTCAAGTAGCACGACTATGGAACGACTTCAAATCAAAAATAGACCTTGTCGTGTGCCGAACCAAATGCATAAATTATTCTAAATGATTTTCAAAATGAGGCTATCCGTGCGAGAACAGAATGGTGCGTTACTTTTAGTGGTAATTAAGACGAAAATAATAACGTAAAAAACTGCGCCAATTTTGAAATCTTCAAGTAACATTTCAAATTATAATTGGTTCGTCGTTTGATCTAGTGCTATGTCAGTGTCAGAGCTTATTCATATTTGGTTCGGCACACGACAGACTGGACGCCTTGGCCTTAAGTTGATCTAGGCCTTCATTTTATAAGCTTTTGTTCCTGCTTTTTTATGAATCCCTCAGTTTTCGGTTACACTAATCTTTCGATTTGTTCAAATACCTTTGATGACTGCATTAAGTATGAAACTCGGACTTGCAACTTAGAACATCTATTAGAGCAGTCCTGTTCTATACACCAAAGAGAGTGTACACCTCTGCCTGAACGGCATCGAGCACGTTATAAACGACCAGTAGCCAGTAGTTTTCGTTATCTTTGAAAAAATATATTTTGTTACCTTATTTTGTTTTTAGAATGCCTAAAATACGAAGATCAACAAGATAGTCAAAATAACAAAATCAAACTAAACACTGCTTTTGTCTTTGTAGACTTTGCCTGGAAGAGAATTTCCTCAACTTCAGCAAAACTGTCTTGGCAAGCAAACAATCCAGTGAGGTCTGACGATGAAACTCATTATATTGTACAGAAGATGCGGGTTGGTCATTCTAAAGATTTTTCTGAGGTACGTTATCTTTTAATAAAAAACAATCATCATGTTTTAGATTTTGATGGAAGTCACGTTTGTCTGCCTTTGAATTTTTATGCGCTCTACAATTCCTTCTAGCAAGGTGAATTGTTAAAGCATTCGTCAAAAGACCCAAAGAACGTGGTTTTATGATTAAGCAATCCAGGGCAATCATAGATTCCCAAAATTTATAAGAATAGGCTCCTGGATATGCTACTTTAAGTCAATTTTAATTATTTCTCTCCCCAGCCAATCTTTTGACAGCCATAGTCGCTTGGCTTTCAATCGTTGTTAAATTTTCTTTCAGATTTACAACGGGCCGAAAACGGAGTTCACTGCCACGCAGCTAGTGCCAGATCAGGAATACCATTTTCGAATTTGCGCAGTGCGTTTCATTGATGATGCTTTGCGTAACTCTGCACCAAATACTCCTGCGCAGATTAAAGGACAATTTAATAACACACTGAGGGCCCGTTTCCCTGTCGAAACAGCAGTGGACGCGACAAAACAACGCACTAGTGATGAAACCCTGAAAGATGAAGACATTAAAAAGGAAATGTCCGACACACAGGTGTCATTGATAATTTTATTATTCTTCCTCATAATCGGTATCATTTTCGCACTATCAGTTTGGTTCCTAATAGGAGAAATTCATTTTTAGTTGAGAGTATATAGTTAGAATTATTACATATCAAATATTAATTTGCAGAATAATTTTTAACCAGATTGATATGATGTCTGGATTGAACCGACAAATAACAAAGCCCCTAATGATGCTATTGTTAATCGAAACATTTTTATAAGAATTTAAAAAAATTTAAGGGTCACAATTTAAGCATTTCCTTTAATAAAAAAAGATGTTTTATTCTGTAAAGAAAAATTCATTTAAAACACGGCGCTGACAAAAATCAGCCTTGAATTCATGTTTTCATAAAGAGGCCGGGCTTTTCTGGCTTCCGGGTTTAGCTATACTCAAATCTGGCTAAGAAAAATTCTCTACAACTGCGCCGACCGGTATACAGTAATTTTCAGATATTATTCGTAAATATGATCTTGAAAAATTTTAGTATAGCATACACAAGACCGCGAAGCTTCGTCGTTTCGCCATATATATAGATGTAATTCAGCGTCGTTTTCGAAACGACTATTAACTTGATTTCTATTTTTAATTGACAGTATTTTACCGTGTCGCATTATGATGTAACTCAAATATACCACACGAGAATTAACTTGTATTTATCAGTGATAATATGGCGCAATATATCGATAATTGCTTTGTTTATTTCTTTGGTAATAGTGGGGTAAGTTCTCAACTTAAATATTCAATAGAAGTTAAATGAGAACTAAGTTATTTTCAGAATATTAATATTTTGTAGCTTCTGCTTTCAGTCCATATGTAGAGACTTTTAAATACGCAGACAATTAATCGAACCCAGATCTCCGCAACTTTTTCAATCAGGCAAATACAGACGGTAATGTCGGAAGCCACCTTTTAAGCAGGCTAGATTAACGTATATTAACTTAAAACAATGTCTTTCGTCCAATAAGGCATCGGGTATGTGTTGGGATGACAGCTGGGCAGAAGGCCCTAGTAAAGTGATGGGTTAGCAATAGTTATTTCCTCTGCTAATAAAATTCTGATTCCCAGATTTCTTTGTTATGTTTCTAGCTATTCTTGTATGTCAATAGTGATTTGACGAAGTTTTTGCATCGATGAAATATCAAATTACCTAGCATAGACTAAAAAAGCTTATGAATGACCGATGTTCGTGAGAAATGTAGAACGTTGCTGGAAAACACTTTGGAGTTTTTCTGTCAAGCATAGGTAGCAGCTCTAGAACGCTGCAAGTATGTATTCATATATCATAGATACTGACCAAGCTTATTGTTTTACGTTCTTGGGTTTTATTTATTCCTGTTATCCAAGTTTTACTATAGGATTTTCTTTAGGCACGGCATCTCGTTTTATAATAGCATTGAATCAAAAACTCTTCACAATATGAATACCCCCCCCCCTCCCTTAAGGTTAAATTTCAGGATTTTAGGGAATCAGGGATAAATACCAACTAAGGGACTGATATTTCTGTGTTATGCCATAAATGAAAATGCAAAGCATGCTTTATTTTCACGTAATTTTAATGTGACCCCTGGTTATCTCTACTTAGCCGTCGTTTTGCGTTTAGAAAGGGTAGTCAGATTCAGGCTCATGATGAATCAGATAGATTTGAATACAATAGCTTTTACCAGATGAACAAGGATGTTTTGTGTTCACAAGGTGGGAGTAATAAATTGCAGGATCAAATTGTATTACACCCAGAACGCACATATACATGGCTAAAGAGTAGTCACTGGAAACTGATTTTGAATCATCGAAAGCATAATTGATCTTGCTCTTCTGCTGCTTTGATAGATATAACCTTTATCAGAATAAATCAAAGCATTAGACCATTTTGTCTATAGTCTGTTCACATTTCCTTTAGTTATCTGTTGTTGTTTTTTTTCCAGTAGCTAGGTTATATTACGATTCGTAGATTTTGTTCGTTATTCTACGAGATTAAGGTTCTGTAGGCCTATTAAGTAAGCTCTATTCAGGTTCTAGTAATTCATTTGGCTTAGTTTTTCTCCCAACCAGTCAAAGTCCAAACCCTCAAGCGACCCTTCTCAATGTGCCATGCATCTTAAGATTTTTTCGGCAATTTAAAGTATTATTAGTCATTATAAGAATAATAGCGCTAGGTAGATAGAGAATCCCATTCAGGTCCACCCAAACATTATTACCTTCAAGCAAGTGCAGTCCATTTAACCAAATTTGGAGACAAAAGCTCGCAGATACACATACCATTTTCCTTTCCCCTGTTATTCAACACACCATTGGTTTACTGTCAAGTTGTGCCTCCAGATACTCTACAATCGTTTTCTAATCTCGATTGAATTTATGTCTATATATAAATATGTATGAGGTATGTACTATATGTCATTTCATTATACACATGTATACTCTACTGTTCAAAGGTATGATTTAGTTTTGGAGTTGGGTTTTAGAATGAGCATCGATATCAAATAGAAGAACTTATTAGTAAATGGTTAACTATCGCTGAAAACTGATAAAGTAATAGATGGCAAATGATCACACCGCGTTTAATTTTTGTGTTCTCCGTCTGGTCGTACGTTTGTCTGGATAGGCATTGAATTTCTGATGCGTTAAGTTATGGCTAGTTCCAAGGTATAATAAACTTACAATATCTGCCCCTCTCTATAAGCCAGAGGCCTACCGAAGGACTAGACCTAAATTTTGCAAGATGAATAATACCTTTCAGAGATATAAAGTTATCTGGCGTTCCTGGCCCTATAAAAGTTGGAAAGCTTGCGGTAGAAGACACATGAGCAATGATCCAATATTCTACTAACAATCAAATCAGATCTCAATCAAATCAGATCTTAATAAATTCAATATCATATTTACAATATTTACATTTTTGCAACGAAAAGATCTGTAAACAGGGATAGCCTCCAAATCGAAGCGATATCAAACACTATGGAAGAAAAACGCTTCCTATAGAACAATAGAGTATAAAAGGCAACTAACAAAATCTGAAGAGTTAGAGAGAAATTAAAATCCTAAATGGAGTAAGACATCGTCAGTTGATATTTATACAAAGACAGCTTTGGCGGCAGGAAATCCTCTCGTTACTATAAATGGTCCACCGACACCCGGACAATCTGATGCATTATACCAGTCGCAGCAATCACCGTTTACCTTGGTCAAGCTTTTCAATGATCTTTATTCCAATATTTGTGTCTTTTGTTATAATCACTATTTGGGTTGATAGTCTTTAGTATACAACAAGTAGACAAGGCTTTGCTTGAAACAACTAAAAGTATCGCTGCAATCAACTTCATGGCTTACTTAGCCATGCAGCTGCGGATGGCCTAGCTCGACTTGAACATATCACATAGCATTTTGTCGATCGGTGTCGTGTCTATAGCACCTCTAAAGAATAAGTTCTCTATGCTTTTTTGACTAACAGATCGCAGTGACGGCAGCATCAACAGCAATTTACCAAAGCGAGCATGATTCGATGGATGTGCTGTTCGAATATATTCACCCAGCATGCCTTGCGCCTGATCCTGCAGACTTTCAACATACTGTGGACAGCGTAGGCCGCGGAGATCTGTGATAAAAAAGAAAAATCGATTAACCAAAGCGAATTAAAAGGTATTCAGTATTTTGAAGTGGGTAATAGCTAGCTTACCCCTTATTGTCTGATGTTTACAATCAATTTTGAATCGTTGAGGGACCCCTGTTATATATCAATTTTTGACCCTAGCCTGTCGAATCGCCTGCATCTTTGCGAGTGTTTGCGCCTGCATCTATTTATACCGTTCTTATTGTAAAAAGAATCGCAATATTTCATTGAGCTAAAGCGTTTGATTGCTCTTATCTTACAGAACCTTGCTTCCTGCATTATAGTTCAAAGATCAAGTTCCAATTTTTTTACTGGCTGGTTGCGTTACTGCGGGGTGGGGGATCTTTTTCGATTCTTATTTGACTTGCAGCTAATGAAAGCTTTGGAGCCAACTCCATAACAAGTGAGTGAGTTTTTGCTGGGATGGATACCTGATGGTGATTTATTCGATTCAGCCAAAAATGTTAACCTTACCTGGCTTGAAAAGAACAATTGCTTTCAAACATGCGAACTCTGTTGAATCTATCTGGATTCCCTGGAAGCGCTGGACGATATGTTGCAACAAACGAAGATCTGCCATACTTGTAGCAATTTTTTCAGAAGGAACTTTATCAACCTGAAAATGAGAAAGGAAAATGAAACGCAAATCTAATTTTGCAGTTTTCTAGTCCAAAGGGGCTACAGTATAAATTTCTGTATAAAAAATACTTTATATCGTCATAGAGACAGAATGTTGAGTGCTTCAAAGTTTCCAGTTGTTACTTTGAAAGTTTTTTAGCAAGGTAGAGTGTGCAATGGCTTACTTCGAGGCCTTAGTTAGGGGTGCATTAGCTAATCGGCATCGAGGCTACAGCCCCCTCCAACAGCAAAAAATTTGTTGGAAAACTTGGAAAAAGCTTCCTACTTTGTGTCAAGCTATTTAGGTGAGTTTCAGCCTCATCAGAAGCTGCACCCTCATCCCAAAAAGTTACCTACAACTATACCCTTGGCCGCAGTGCTTACAGGGGAAGGGGGCAATTGCCCTCCTGTCTTTGGCAAAATTAGGCTTTAAGTGCTACTTTACAGTGTATTTAGAGTAGTATTCCCTTTCATGATTTCGTGAAGAATTGGTAGCATTATTTTGCGTTGGTCGATTTTATGATGTTTGGATATTGACCTACTTTTAATGCAATGATTACTTACTTGGAGTCCAGCAGCTGATAGTAACACCCCAATGTCTAGCGGCAGTGAGCATTGTATCATACAGAGTACAAACAGCTCACTCCAGCTTTCTTCCAATAATATCGCCTGATCTCTAAATGGAAGTTCGAGGAATGTTGGTATATTTCGTGCCCAGCTCACTGACATGTAAAGGTATCGCGTCGCAGATTCGTATATTTTATCGGGGTTTATTAAAGGCGGTAGCGAGAAATTTCCTAAAAGCTGCATTTGCGAAAACTGTGTCGACCCATTGCTGGTAGTCGTTACTGTATTACCGTTGACGTTCGTTCCATTTAAACTACTGTTAGCTTGCAGCGAGTTCATTGTCATTTGCATCTTATCTGCGAAACTTGTTATTATTGTCGATGCTTCGATCGCATCACCATTCGTGTTGGCTCCGTTACACTGAGGGCCAAGGCCAGTCGCGAGACCGTTCGCCGCCTGAATCAGGCTAGCGATAGTCATGAAACCGTTTTGTTTGCCGTTTTCAGTTCCATTCATGTGGTCTTCCGGTGGGGTATGTGGTGGCGAAAAATGCGGTGCAGCTTGGAGTAAAGGGAATTGAGTTTGCTGAAGTGCTTGCATTCTCGACTGCTGGAATGTTGCTTCGAAGGCTGCGAACGGATTGTTTGTTTTTGATTGTGAATTTCGTGGAGCTCGTTCATGTTGTACAGCTGTCAAGATCAAGGAAAAAATTAGTTTTTGAAGATTTTTTCGCGTAAGAAAAATTAAAGTTCTTATGGGTAGCTTTGGTCTCAGGCTTCCTTTTACAGATTGCCGTTCTTTCATATCAAAGAAATACGAGTAAAAACATCAACTGTAAATAGTTTTTTTTAAGTCAACATTGTCAAAGATGACCTTGTTTCGAAAACGCATCATTATGTAAAAGCCTTGAAACAACCATGCCTCGTTTCTGATTTCATGGGGTGGGAATCTAGACATTTTCAAGTGTGAGAAATGCACGTTGTTCATAAAAAAATCAAACCACTACCAGTTCTATTTGTAAGTGCCAATTCTCAATGACAAGTAATCTGATTAATTCAATTTTCGTCTATTCATCGTAAACAAAACGAGATACCCGCTTGTTTGTTTGCTAAATTCGAGCCACCTGTCTTTTGATTCTGAGAAAACAAATCACGGGCGGAATCGTTTACAGCTGTACCTGACTGACAGTGCTTTGATGACAATGTCCCACCATCTTTTGATCATGCGATCCACAACTGATCATGGTGCCTCATTCTAATCGAAATCTTTGCCTTAATGGCCAACCAGCGGCCACGCTGGCCTTCAGATCAACAAACTGGTTACATGATCAAGACCCAACTGGTGCCTCTTGCAGTTAGACTATGACCTCGTGGAATCTTTAATTCATTTTTTCTGACTTCTGACCAAACTTTTCTGCTAGACGTTGCCGATGCTCCCTCTAGAGGTATTGACCAATGCCCGTTTAGCTCTAAGTTCAAAGACCGTTGTTTGGAAAGGCACTGTGTCAGTAACCCCGTGATCTAACTGATTAATGCTGCATAATCCCAGGTTTTTTTGGGTGTACAAATAAACGAATCATATGTTACCTGGTGTTACAGAATTTCATATAGTTACATTTTACCAGAAAGAGTTGGAGAGGAGAATTAAATTTCCGTATTCACAACCTTTCCATACGTATTCTTTGCAATCACCCTATATCAAATCAGATTGGAAGAGGGCAGAAACGATCTTTATGAAGTTATAAGAGCCCAATTTACTTAGGTTTAAAACAGCCCTGATTTCTTAGTCAGATTGCTTTATTAAGCTTAGTCATTATATTATTGCTATTATTCAAGCAGTGATATTTCCTGTTCAAGCTTTTTGTGTTAGTTCTGTTTATGTCAAGAATATCTAAGTAGGAACTGACTTCTAAGGTCTATAACAGTAAGGGTCATGAGGTCACGTCCCTGGGAAAGAGGGAAATGCTTCTATAGGATTTTGAATTTGAATACAGGAGAAAGAGAGAAACTCTTACTTTGAAAAAACATTATTCTTTTGAATTTATAGAAAGCTCTTTGAATTTCATGTGAGTTGATATTTTAACGTTCTGGCTTGAAGTGGTAGGCTATATTTGAAATCCTGTAAAAAATCTTACGTTTTTAACGGCTCTTGTCTCAGTAAATGTTCAGTTATTAGAGAAAGTGCTACTGATTCTTTTGTACCTCGCTCTGGCATTCAAAAGCTGACATTTTCAACTTCATGTTAAAGCTGGAAGCAAATAGATTACATGGAGATTCCAAAACGCCTACTGGAGCCTTACTTTGTCAGAAGACTCAAAAAAGTGTCTTGTGAGGCCGTTAATGAACCCTTGAATTTCAATGGCGCAAAGATAGCAGAAAGTGCGTGCCTACTACCAAAAGGACATGCTTCGTAGAGTACATTACAACATTGTAGAAGAGCACATTCACAATTTTGAAACATGGACCCTCAAAGTCAGAAATGGACTTAAGTCGCTCCTAACAGTTCCTTCACACATGGAGAAACATAAGCAGCCAGTCTTAAAAAAGCTGAATGCAATTGAGTAGATTTCTTACCGTCTCGATTCATCCCGACATTGAAACATTTCTTCAGGCGACATGCTTGGCACTGATTTCTTCTTGCAAGATCGACAGGACAGTTGCCGTGCTCTTTGCATTGATAAACAAGATTTCTACGAATGCTCCTTTTGAAAAAGCCCCTGCAACCATCGCATGTATACACTCCATAATGTTTTCCTGACGATCTATCACCACAGACTTTGCATAAAATGACCTCCTTCTTTTCTGATTCCTCTGCTGAAAGAATTTGTATTTGAAGTTTATGAGGGAAAGAAATTTTTCACCAAGGAATAGAAGAATACACGAAGAAGAACAGAAAGGCACGTGAAGGGGGCGGGGCAGAAAAGCACATGGGGGACGAGAAAGACACATCAGGTCCTTATTTAGCAAAACTGTTGACCAATATCTTCTTGAAGGTGGCAACTGCAACAAGATCATGATGTTTTCCATACAGTCATCTCAAAATCTTACTGAGCGAGAGAGACATTTAAATAACAGTTTGATATGCAACAGTGTATATGCACTAACAAAGGTAGGAACGCCCCATGATGGATAAACTCACAACAAAGTTGCATTTGCATTCACCAATAAGTTTTCACAGTGAAGCACTCAGAGTGTTTAGGCCATGATTAAAGAATCATCTCAAATTTGCATCTTAAGTTATTTAACATTCAACATTAACGAACCTCATTAAAAGAGGTAAACACTTTTAACCCTTGCTTTATGTTGGGTCGATTAAAGTAAAGAGGCAGGCTTTGTGGACCTCGTTTCCTAACCAGAGACTCAGTTCCATGCTGAATAATGAACGTGCGTACACAACACAACAACCTGTCAGACTTACTTTAAACAACGTGCTCCACATCCGAATGGAGCGTTACAACCCGCATGGTTGGTCTTTGATCCTCCGTTCTATGTTTTCGTTTCTAGCAAATTCTTATGTACAAAATACATCAGAAATGGTATTTCAAACCTCGCGATAGTGCAACTTGAAAAGGCTGTCTATATATTCAAACGATAATCGTGCTCGATGTAACAAAACCATGTTCCATTCATGCCTATTCTATGTGTTAAAAGTCAATTGCAATATTTATTCTTATTGAGATTTTCAGTGCAAAGAACAAATTACTTCATTTCATTTATGGAGTTCTCGACTACATATGTTTATTCATATTTGGTAAAATATTACGTCACATTCTTCACTTTTGATAATCAAGACGAAAGGGTTGTAGCGTATATGGTATGATGGCTAAAATGAATTGCAGAGCGCATGTTTTGTTCACCCAGCTAAGAAACACTTATATAAACATACAAAAACATACTCTTCTAAGGCAACACTCGTCTTTTAATTAAGAAAAAGGTGCGGAGCTGCCATCTTAAGAGCATGGTTTATGTTCTTTAGTATCAAAGCACAAAATGCACATGAGCAAATGCATACAGAAGATTAATGTGCTGGACCATTTTTGGCTGTTATAAGGAAGCGTGTATTTTGCATTTTCAAATTTCTTTTCCTAATTGATTAATTTATGCAAGCTCTGAAATTGCTAGTGGTTAAAACAAGGATACAAACGAGGCAAGATGCTAGGTATCGCTCTCGCATAATTCCAGTCAACTGCCTATCAGACCTTTAAAGTGGAGGGGAGATAATGAATAACGATGTTTTGGATAGAACTATAACAAACTCAAAATTTTGATAAATATTTAGATAAAGATAGACGACTTGAAACACATTTTTAGGACCAAGGCAAAATCTTCTGAAATGCACAATGCATGGATATTGGGATTTCATTTCATTAATCGCTATATCTATGGTTAAATAGCTATGATGATTTGCCTTTGTCTTTTGAGTAGATGGAATTATTGAAGTTACGTCTTTGCACGGTTGCAACACAAAATACCTAAAGGTTTATACACCAAGTATGCACTTCGGTGCATCGGAAAAATAATCCTATTAGCTGAACTATTTTCTTTGAAATAATACTGTAGTTATTGTTGTTCTGACTTTGCTATTGTGTAGGATTAAGAAAACAATTTTGCAACAAAGTTGTGAAAATTGCGAGGCCCACGTGCAGATATGACCTCAATTAGAGCCAAGTCAAGCGTTCTAAACAGGAACGTAATTGCGCAGCCATATCAAATAAAGTAAATTAAGTCCTACCTCTTTCCTTTACTTCCAGGGGCTCACTTTTCATCTTCATCCCTTGATCCTTTAGTACCTCTGCGGTCATTATTTCATCTATGCTCGATTTCTTTATTTATGTTTTGCTGTTGCGATCGCTCACGTCAGTGGACCCTTTTATCAATGCACACGACTCATTAACCGCTACTTTAAGGGAGCAGACACAATTCAATGCAGGTGTCAAATTTCTGGTGTTCCTATTGGATAAAAAAACTTCCCTAACTTTCTAGGCCACTTCTGATTGGCTGCCTGGGTGACCTTGTGTCAGTGGTGTGTGCAGGTATTAACGTTGAAACAAAGAAGGCCGTAATTGAGGCTTGTAGTGCGCGCTTATTCCAGTAAGAAAAAGCTACACAGCATGCTAGCGAGATTTCCTGCCATTCACCACGAGCCTCTCTTTTGTTTTTCAAAAAGAGGATGGCCTGCCTCCTCTTCAAAGGCACTTAACGTAAAAAGGTACACCTTCTTCGTAGATGCTTCCACAAATTTATACCACTCACTTTGGATTATGTATTCACTTTTATGATACTTTGGTGCAAGAATAATACATTTTTGTGGACAATGTTCGTCCATTTATAATAATGCCAGCCCAGCTATGCTATTATCCAGGACCAATTCAGATCAATCACCCCTTTACCATTCCTGAAAACAACCCAACGAAAAAGGTTACGTGCAAGTAATGCAGTAGTTGAACTTCAAATTCATGTTCAAAATCTATAATCTTGCTTCAAATTTAAGTCAGGTTAGGCACTGTGGAGCAGGGGGAGCAGGGAGAGCTGGGGGGATAGCCTCCCACTTTCTACCTAAAATACAAGATAGTAAGAAATAATCCACCAGTAAATCCTCTTTTTATTCGATTTTAGCCCTCCCCCACTTTTTAAAACCCCCCAACTTTTCTCAATGCTCTGTGGTGCCTGTAGGTATTCGAATGTCTTACATGATACTATATTGCTTTTAATTGATAATGTTTTTATGAAAAACTCGGCCTTGATTTTTTTGTCATTTTCCTGTAAATAGGGCAAGTCCCCCAAGATGGTGTTAAGCACTTACTCCCATAGTTATGCTTTATAGTCAATTTTATACTTTTTTGAGCAGATGGGGATTTTGAATTAGAAAAGGGTGACAGAGATGCAAAACAATGTATCGTAAGGCGAGATACTATTTTACTGGTACAAAATATCAACACCATGTTGATGTTACAGGCACGAGAGCGTAAGTCCAGCTAAATTCAGCATACAAAATAAGTTCACTCATAAAAAAAATTAAGAATATACCCATATATGGGATTCTTACTTTATCAAGATACAGTTAACAAGCTGTACAGGCAAGCAGTCGAAAACACCGATTTACAACTAACTAGCACATTAAACCTTATTTAGAACAAGAAACCAGTGAATGGGTAAAGAAAGAATTCATTGTACATAAAATCGGAAATACTCTTTTGTCACTTGTGACTTATAAGAGACTTGAACTCCATGGAACATTCAGCGTAAGAATTTATCCAGTGAACACAACGTATTTTCTAAAGATAAAAGTTTCGTGAGTGTTCTAGGGCAGCTGGAAATATTATTCAAACATTCCACAGCTGGTGCTCCGAATGGGTCACACGTTTGAAGACCAAAGCAAATGGGTTAATTTTGGAGCACACCTGTTGGAGGCTGGCAACAAATTCTCCCTGATTCTCCCCAACATCAACAACAACCTTCTAGTTCGTGAACCAAAATGGCGTACGCTCCAGAGATTGTTTTGGATTGTTTTCCGGAGGACGCCTTGCTTCCCAAGAAAGAGATTGGCGCCGAGAGGTTCATAAATAAGTTTCCTGAGTATGATGGAAATGGGGTACTCATAGCTGTATTTGATTCTGGTGTAGATCCTGCGGCGCCGGGTTTACAGGTATGGAAAAATCGCGCCATGTTTTATTTAGTTTTGGGTTAGCTTAACGGCAGTCGCGTATTTTGTTTTGGGTAAATCTGAAAATAATTACCTTGCTTTAAGTTTCTATGAAACAGTTAGACGCTACCTTACGGTGTTCTGTGCTTCAGAGAAATGCTCTTTCTGTGGTACTGCCAGCTAAGGGCTGCTCAAACATACATGCAATAGCCCCTAGTATATATAGGCCGCTCTCTAGCGGAATATGCTGCATTGTAATGTCAGAGTTTTATGCATGTAGGAAGTGCAGTACTTCGTTTGCTTTTTTTTCTATTCGAAAACAAATAAATGCTTTTTTATTTATTAAAACAGGATCAGTAAATTTGTTACAACTTGCAATATAATAATCAGAGGGCCTGTTTTATTGGGTAAAAGCAGACTGGAAACTATGTTTCTTACGCTTACAAGTTTATTTTGGAAATTTGTGACTGCGTGCTTGATAACGCCTACATTAGTGAAATTGTAATGTTAATAATCTAAAATTTTATCTACCAGCGACTTTGCACTGCTAGTATGCAAAAGTGTGTGGATGGAAAATTTTCAGGGTGGAATCCATTTGAATCTTATGCTGGATTTATGCCAATGAACAATAGAAACACAATGGAAAACTGTTAGTCTATGCCAGATATCTCCTGTGTAGGCAACATGGATTCCACACTGGGAAAATTTGATTGTGTGGGCAGTATATTACGAGCGCACAACAAAGTTTCTGGTCTGGGCCACAAAAAGGCACAGTGCTAAATTCAGGCCCATTTTCAAAAATTTGTTTGTTTGTTGTTATGTTATAATATTGATATTTTTGTAAAAGAGTTAATTTTTTTCATGATTTAATTATAATTTGTAGGAACTGCCAGGAGGACAGAGAAAAATCGTGGATTTAATAGATTGCTCTGGAAGTGGAGATGTAGATACAACTGTTATAAGAACTGTTCAAGATGGAATTTTACTTGGATTGACAGGCAGGCAGCTCATAGTGAGTTTTGATTTCCTTTTTTAACCAATCAAACCCATCATTTGTTACCACTTCTGGGTGGTTGGTATACAAAATTGGTTGATAAATTACATGTTTTTTAAACTCATTGGACATTGAAACAATTATTTGATACATTAACAAACAGAAAAACATTTGCAACCCTCTTAGTTACCCTGTGTGACTTCACACAGAAAATGGCATAAAATAGATTGATGTGAAAAAGTTGAGTTGCAAACAATTTGATGTGAAGTTTCATAGAAGCCAATGAAAGTAAAGATTATTCAGTATTAAATCTACTTCAGTTACTTAAATTCAGCTAATGGTGAATTTAATCAATGAATCAATTTTTTTGTTTAGGTTCCAGACCATTGGAGAAATCCAACAGGTGTCTTTCATGTTGGGGTCAAAAGTGGGTATCTTTTGTACCCTAGTCGACTGAAAAGCAGACTCCAGGTAATGGTAATACATAGGCAAATAGAAGTATACAGGTATTATGTATATAGCCATGTTTTGAATTGTGCAAAGACTTAAAAGTAAGTTTTTTCATATTTTTCAGCAAAAATATTTACCATCTTCAACCTTTTCACATTTTAGCAATATGTTTTCAAGAGCCTTTTCTTTTTTCAACAATTCTTCCAAATACTGCAAGCATTGCATGCTTCTCTTGCTGTTTATCTCTCAGTTGCATTTAAGTACCATCTAAGTTGCATTTTAGTGCTAATCATGAGCATGATTTAGTGCTAAGTTGTATTTAAAATTTGTCTTAGAATGAGGTGAAAGAAAAACATTGGTCTCCTGGCCACAACATCAGTCTGGCAGATGCTACCCAGCGTTTATTTGAATTTGAAAAGAGCTGTCCATCACCTGTAACATCTGTAAGTATTGATTTTAAGTACAACTAATCCAGTAGATTTTAAGTACAACCATCTTATTGTAAATAATTCAGCTAGGAGATGAATGCTTCTTTACTAACTAAAGCCAAAGGAAAAGAACAAAATTTTTGAGCATGTCATCCATACCAGGAAAGGAAGGTCTTTTCTTAAACATAAACTGACAATAATTGGTTGTAATTTTTTAAGATTTTGTTTGTAATAACAATCTAGGAATATATGTTTTGTAGGCAGTAATGGTTTAACACCTTCGTTTTAACACCTTAGGTCACCTTTGTTTGATGGCCAGGGACCTCTGACCAAAAGGAGCCCTTGAATATCCATGTTTTCAAGACATTGCTCAATTCATCTTATTCTCAATAACTTTAAAGTTCTTCAACTTTAGCTTCCATAACTAAGCTTTCCTCTGTTAACAAGGAAAATTATCATTTTTACATATTGCTTTTGTGTTTTACATGGTATAAAATGTTGGATAAGACTTTCTTGTACTCTGTAAAAAGGGGCCCCATCTTAGTTTTTTTCCATACGGCCCCAGATACCTTCCATTGTTAGGCATTTCTTAAATTGAATAACAAGCTGTTTAATTGTACATTTGGCATCATGTTGATCTTGTTTAGCTCAACAATCTAAAGACAACATGTACCACCACAATAGATGTTTAAAGTTTTTGTATCTTTTATAAAAAATTAATTTTTTCCTGCGGAAAAGGTAGAAAGATCCATTATGCAATAAATATTTTTGTTATGATTAATTTTTATCAGAGGCTGAGACTGTCCAAATTATGATACTTTGTGGGAATTTTTAAAAGGGACTGGTATTTATTGCATATTGTTTTGAAAGTTGAAAAATCAATTTATAGTATCATTTGTAGAACGATTATAAAAAGTGCAGCTACTATTGACCTATTTTTTATTATATAACGAGAAAAACTTGATTCTTAACATTTTATATTGCTTGCTCCAGGAGCAAAGACTTACCCATGAAGACTGCAAGGCAGCAGTTGAGGTTTTAAATTCACTTGAGAAGAAATACAAAGACCTTGGCCCTGTTTATGACTGTGTGGTTTTTCATGATGGAGACGATTGGTGGTGTGTAATACCTTTTAAGAAAATCCTAGAATAAGGTGGTACTGATATTTGAATCAGCTGTAGATAAAACAGATACATTTTATTTTACAAGCAATCGACTAGAAAGTACTGCATCAGGCTATGAACTCTGAGTGTGTCTTCAATCAAAAGGGTTCAATTGATAGAGAGTTATTTTTCAATCAATATGTAAATTGTCAAAGAACACGAATGCTTGGTTCTGCATCTGAATCTGGGGCCATGGTTTAGCCTTCAATGATTCAGAAATTTTAGCCCACAGTCTTGCTTTTTTGCCTGTGGTAATGGCCTATAACTTTGCTTTTTTACCCTACATATGAGATTGCCAAGATGACAATCACCTTTTTGCCATTTTGTCACCCAGACAAAACCCTGCATGTTAATGGCTTTGTATTTCCTGCTTTTCAGTGCCTGTATTGATACAACAGAAACGGGGGATTTGGCCAGTTGCACTGTTCTAAGGCCATTTCGAACGTCAGGAGATTTCTCACGTTTTGGAGATGATGGTAAGCCAAGCAGTTTCGTCATTATGTTTCTGTGTGTTAGGAACCAGATGTAGGGAGAAGAGATCTAGAGGCTGTACATAACCATATGAAATTTTTTTTTTTGAGTTTGAAATATTTTCTTTATAGTAAGAAATTCTTCTTTACTTAGGTTTGCCCTTGCATAGATCCCCAACTTTTTCATTTTCAATTTTACAAACATTTTTTGGTTAAATACCTTTTTTTAAGGAGCTATTTTTTATTGCAATTTTATATAGACCCAATTTCACGTGTTGTCATTTTGGAAATTTTTTATACCAATAAAGTTAAAAAAAATTTGAAATGATATAGTAAAGTGTTTCAGATTTTCATTCTTTCATTTATTTATACAGTAAAGTTTTGTTAAGTTTTATTATTATGTCCATTCATTCCAATCATGTTCTTTGATCAATGGTTTTAACAACAAATTCTTTTTCTTCCATTTTAGATATGCTCAGCTATAGTATAAATGTTTACGACGAAGGCAATACCCTATCAATTGTTACCAACTGCAGTGAGTTTAATTATTTACTAAAATCATTCCCCTCTTTACAATGTTAGAAAGCTAAATGTATTTTGCTTTGGTAGCTTCATATGATAAATATTTGTGCTTCATTTTTTTACTGCATCTCCTTATATTTTCATTTGGTTACGAGTTTTAAGCACTTTTAAAATACTCAAAAAATCGCAGCAACCCCTGATAATGCCTGATCGGTAATGCCAAAATTTTAGCAAATAAGAAGCTCTTTAGACCAAATTGTGCTTAAGTCTAATCTCAGAACTATTTGTGTCTACAAAATAATGTCAGGGCATTTATGCTCATACTAGATACATAGATAAATTTGTAGCTTTAATAGGTTTATATGGGATCTCAGTTGTGGTTCTTTTCGGGGTTGTTTTCAAATGCAACCGAATTAAGCTAATTTCACTGTTAATTACATCTTAGGTATTTTCTTGCGAGGATTATTCGGGGCAATTCTGCTAGTTTTCATCTCTCTGAAAGCAGTTTTTAATACAATTCTAATGTTTGTGTGGTATTTGGTTTGGCAAAGATTTTTGGTCCGTTATCTTTTTAATTGCAATGCCATCCTCGCTAGATCTTTTATTGTCAGTCAAACCAAATGAAGAGCTCGTAATATGAAATAAGTCACCTTTTTCTGCAACATTGAGCACTATATATATAGAGCGTATAGGTGGAAATTCTATTTTTCCCAAATCCTTTGCCCAAGTTTCCGATTACAATAAAATTAATTTCTGATATGCTGTTAGCTTCGACAATTTTTCCAAGGCAAATGAGTTATCATAATTTTAAAGAAGTTCAGTTAATTTTTCCAAAAATGATAGAGGAATTTTCGATATAGATCTAAAATGATAGAGGATATAAACTAACAAAACAAGCAAAAAATACACATTGCAGTTTTATAAAGTAGACAATTTTGAATATCATTGAATCAATAGTGAAACTTCTTTCCTTTAAAATTACCTCAACTCAATTCAGCTATACAATGCTTCCTATGCAGACTTGATTAAGCTTTCAGGGCATTTTTGCACCCTTTTCCACCTCAACTTTCTAACACATTTCCGTTTTCTTGAGGTGGTCATGGCACTCACGTCGCAAGCATTGCAGCCGGATACCACGAAGATGCACCAGCCTACAATGGAGTTGCACCAGGCGCTAGGGTATGCTTGACATGCATTTCTACTGCATTTCAAATATATAATACCATGTTAGAGAACCGTGTTGGTTGACTGCACAAAGTTGATTGCTATTTTTGCGGTGGTGATATTGTTTTAGCGAACCAACAAAATAGACGTAAGCTTGGTAAGGCCGGTTTAGTATAAAGATTACCCGGTTAAGTTAAATTAGCGGAAGTCAAAAATCACCTGTGTGAATACCATTTAGATTTTGATTCAGTCAAATGTTTCTCCATTGCGACCTCTTTTTGTCTTAAGTTGAAATTGGAATGCCAAACGAAAGTTCTTGGGAAGATTTAACGGATGCAAATGTCTTCAATTCCGTTTTAATATATTTGTTAATAAGAAGATTTATTTTATCATGACTACTCCTTTGCTTTGACTAACTAAAGAGGTTACATGAAGTCAAATAGGATAACATGAAGCAGTCTAGGCCTCTAAATTACCCAACCGTACATTAACTGCATGCACGTATTTCTGTTATAAGTCCAACGATAAGAAGAAAAATTCAATCACAAATATCGAATTTACAGCATTTGATAAGATATCGATACAGAGGTGTATTTTTTGTCCTTCCTAAAATTTCTTCTTGCTATTACAAACAGAGTCATCTTGTTAATTCATGAACAATTTAAATTTTGTGCTTGTTTATCAGGTGATATCAATGAAAATTGGTGACACGAAATTGGATTCAATGGAAACTGGATCGGCAATAATGAGGGCGGTAGGTTGTAAATGTAATTTCTTTTTTCTCAAAATACAGCAAGAATAGAATGTCTTAGATGTTTTCTTGTTTTTAATCGCTTCTACTTCCTATGTGCTCTATAATGCAGTTATCATGCCGTGTTGAGCCCAAGTAACTGTCTGTGAGATTGATTAAAAAAGTTTTTACATTTAATGGCGTCCTTCAGCTATAAATAATAGAGAATGGTTGACAGGGGCTTCGAAGTATATGAATATTTCTACATTCAAACTGAGTTAACATTTGGTTCAAATTGGCCTTAACAGCTTACACAGTGCTTTTGCAGTAGGCTGGAAACATCGACTATAATCAGCGGTTTCGATAAACGCTGTCCCCATATTCATCCACCAGAACCCTTTTTCATCCATATTTGACTCAATTTTTCCTTTCTTGTTCCAGCTAATCGCTGCCATTGACAATAAAGTTGATGTTATTAACATGAGCTATGGAGAATCATCGAAATGGCCTAACGCAGGGTAAGAACTTTGCTGTTTTCATTACTATGTTACATTCAATACTATATTAGAATACATCTTATACTATCTTGATATATTATCTAATTTTATGCTTTTTCTGATAAGACATAGTCATCTCTTGGTTTTTTTCTGTTATAGTCGTGTTATCGAGATGATCAACGAAACTGTTAGCAAGCACAATATTATTTTTGTCACAAGTGCAGGAAATGATGGTCCTGCTTTGTCGACCGTTGGGGCACCTGGTGGCTCGTCAGAATTTGTAATTGGTAAGCCGAGGATTTATTTACATGTGCTTATGCACTGCATATACAAGGAGATTTTTATCATCTTTACCTCTGTGAAGTGCTAGGCTGATAGACTCAGCAGATTCTTGTGCAGGTATTTTGTGAAGAAGGAATGCCTGAGTGGACGGGTTTTATTATTAAAAAAACAGATTGCTTTGATCAGAGATCTTTATAACAAAATTCCGGTTTTGGAGATATTAAATCAGTCTCTCAGTCACCGTTTCTCTGGAAATAGAAATATTTTTTTCCCAATGTTACTACAATTTGAATAGTTAAATGCATTTAAATCTAGGTGTTGGTGCATACGTATCACCTGAAATGATGCAAGCAGAGTACTCAACCCTGGAGAAAATGCCGGGAAAACAGTATACTTGGTCATCAAGGGGCCCCTGCGCAGGTGGATCATTGGGTGTGTGTATAACTGCCCCAGGAGGAGCAATAACCTCTGTTCCAAAATGGACTTTACGAAATACACAGTTGATGAACGGGACGTCAATGTCATCGCCAAACGCTTGTGGAGGCGTGGGTAAGTTTATGTAAGCTGTTAACATGTGCATATCTTATCTCAAGCTAGTATCTAAGTGCCTCATTACTACTGTTTTTGCTTCCTCTTCTTCCCTAAAACATTATTGATTTTTTTATTGTAAATATCATACAAGTCGCTGGAAAAAATCGCTTTAATCTTCAGAAGTGACTTTAGAGTCTGGTAGTGATTGTTGAGTGGGATTCCCGCAAAGCTCTTGACCTTCTCCTCTAGTATTCATTATACACTTGACTGCTTACGGATTTCCCTTTCCGTATAATCAGATGATCATGTAAGCTGGCGATGCAAGTCATTCGTATACGTTTCATCTCGACGTTCTCAAAAACAGGCTACGGGGAGAATTTTTCTAGCTTGTGTTCAGCTTCATAAGAAGAAATTCCTGAGTTTTATTATCACTTCGAAACAAACAGATCGTATTTTTTTGATGTGATCAATTGTTGCCTTTGTAAAAGTATCTGTAAAAAATAGACTATCCAAGAATCAAAACAGTCAATATGGTGGAAATTCATCTTTGAGGATGATTAGATCCGTTCTCATACTTCTCTCGTTTCAGCGGTTTTGCTTTCAGCTCTAAAGGCAGAGTGCATTGCATATGCCCCACCGAGGTGAGAAATGTTTCTTCCCGGAGATCCAAGTCATGTGATCTAGGCTACACCCTCTTTATAGGAAAAGCTAATAATAATTTCTATATCACCACAATCTCTTTGTAGCAGACAATTTTTGGCCTGTGCAAGCATTGATGCCTATACTGTTGCGGTAACACTGTTCCCTGTTAATCTGCACTAACAATTTTGAAATGAATTTGATTTTTTATGTATATTATCAACTAGAACTGGATTGCCAGCTGCAAAACACTAGATAACGAGAAGAAGGCTACTTTTTTACTTGACGAGAACTTCCAATGTGTTCTTTAAATTTCTCGTCCCTTTGGGAGGGCGTTATTTCGAGCAGGGGTGGGGGTCTTTTAAGCAACCATTTTAAAGTAGGGGGCATTTATCAAAAATACAGTTTTTAGTTTCCTTGATATTTTTGTTGTTTAATTCATTATTTAAATTTTCAGGAAAGAAAGTTTAATGATCATTTTAATTGATGGAGTTAATCAAATTCAAGACTCCGTAGAAAACAGTCATCATTTAGAATTTTTCTCTGATGATTGTAAAATAGTAACTTTTCTATAACAAAACAAATGTTCTGATAATAGTCGTATGATTCTGATAACGAAATTTTTTCGAATTAAGATAAATGAAAACTTTTGCAAAGTTGTAAAAAAAGGAAAGGAACTTGATTCTATTGGATTAATTTCATCTTTATTGTTATATTTTTTACTTTACTTTATCTTACAGCATACGGAGATGTTTGGAAAATTCAGCATTGAAAATTGAAGGTAAATTCAAACTGAAAAATGTTCATTTGTTTTTTATACAGTGTTGTTTCTTTTATGTGAGAACATGTATGGCATCTGAAAATTGAGAATATGTACCACAGTCTTTATGTTGCTAAATTCGAAGGTTGCAACAAAATAAGCTTTTGAAGCCTTTCTCACGCAAAGCATCTTTTACAGTAACTCTATTTGTTTGTTTACAGGTTCAGAAGAGCTTACTCAAGGCAGGGGTATGCTGCAAGTGAGTATAGATATTTCCAGTAAATGATTTTATGTATTAATTATTATCAATTTGTCACCCTTTTTATTTGGCTGCTCCAAAGTTCGGATGTGAGGATGAAATTTTTGTCATCTTAATCCTAATCCCAGTTTTACTCCAACCCCACACTCCAATGTCACTTTGCTTGCTTCCAAATTTTCAAGTCTGGTTCTCAAACTGTGATGAGAGCTCTTTAAAGAATTTGTTTCAAGTTTAGAGTCATATCAAAAAAGATTTTAAAATAGTAAATGATACCATCAAATAGTTGTACAAAAACGTCTTAAAAGTGCCACAGAAGATTTTTAAAAGGGAAGCTAGATTCATCGCTTTTTTCTCGCCTCACCCCCTACCTTGCCAATATATATATTTTTTAAATAATTACCTAGGTACACGGCTCATTTGTATATTATGTTTCGCTCACCCATTTTTTCTACAATAATAACTAAAAACGATGCACAGATCCAACACTAGAAGATTATGGGCACACAATGGCCTTTACTATTTTCAAGTTACTTCTTTCACGGCATTAATATTTGAATAGTTGTTAGTCTATGAATAAGTGGTGAGTAACAGAAAAAAGTTCTTGAAATTTTTAAGAAGTGGGAATAGGAGAAAACGACAAAAAGAGAGAGAATTTTAGGGAATGGATCTAAGGAAATGTGTAGTTAATTTTTTGAACCGTTGAACTGGATTATAAATAGTGGATTATAAATAGTTTCGTACATTCACCATTACAAGATTTGTGCAGCCTTAGGGGATACATAAAGCAAAACTTATTTAATAGAATTATTTCGAAATTGCACGAAAAAGCTGAACCATGTTATTGCAGGTAATTGCATTTTCGCCCCACAATCCTCAGCGTATAAAGTGGGGGTGATATGCTGAATGTGGAAGGTGCCAGATACTGTTGGGAATCATGACGCATATGATATTCAACACAAAAGATAGGGTATTCCTTGATGGATTCAATGGTCTATGTGGGGTATGTGGGGATGCCTCTTTGAGTGCATGTTGTAGTTTTTGATACTGTAGAGCATCCAACCCGACTGCTTCTGGATGGATGCCAATATGCCAACTCTACAGTTAATTTTATTTTTAGGTCGACAAAGCATTTGAGCTTATGAAGTCTGAATCTCGGCCGTGGATAAATGATGTCACGTTTAAGGTATCTTTCTATCACAGATGCGTTCAAGCCTTGTGTTTTATATTCTGTGTTTATTAAAAATTAACGAGGAAAGTAGTTCAAATAGAGTAGAACATTCGGAATTGTCCTGTGATAATTTGCACACGTTGTTGTTTCTGAGAATTTGATTTTATTTGATCTTACTACTGATTGTCTTTTCAATACATCACCTATGCAGCAGTAATAAACACGAACAATAAAATGAGATTGATTTCAGAGTCAATGCAATTTCAAGATGTACTAATACTTGACTTCACTTCTTACTAGTACTTCACTAGAACTTGCCTTCCCTTCTCTTGTTTTCGCCCTTGTATCTATATACGTTGACATATCAGTATGAATAGTGGAAAATAAACATGTTTGCATTAATCACCTGATTCTAGATTCAATGTGAAAATGGATCAAGAGGCATTTACATACGTGAACCATACCAGTTTCGACAGCCAAGCCTGCGAAATGTCACCATTGTGCCGGTTTTCCACAAAGATTGTGGTGAGAGTTTACTTCGTTGATTTGGACTGTTTTGCTGGCCCAGTAATTTGTGATGTATGACAAGTGTGATTTGACTTTATACTGCACTGGCCCTACGGTCCAAGATTAGAAACTGAACTGTATCTAACATGGAATGATAGAGCCTGAATACTATTGGTCTAGCCTACACCAGATTAAACTAACTTTGACGTAAAGATTTTAAATTTAAAGAGGCTAATTTCGCAAACGCACTTTCAAGGGAATCTTTAAAGAGGGACCGTTTGGTTGTATGAATTGCTTAACACAAGCTAAACGTAATAATTTCATCTTGTGATGTTTTGTGTACCCTTTAGAAATAAGCAATACATATCAGGAAAATGGACATAAAGCTGAGAGTTTTCTTTCTCTTTTCATGTTTAATTCTGACAGGGCAAGATAAGAATACCCTCACAGAAAGGGCGGTGGCCGTGTTTGCCTAATCTATTTTGGGCGGTGGCCGTGTTTGCCTAATCTATTATTATTAAACTTGGTGTAAGAATTGAAGTAAGAAACATGTGTAAAGTTTCTTTAGAGCTAAACTTTTAAATTGTTCTTTTGTAGCAAATGACCTAAAATTCACTTTTGACATTCGGGCATGCCTTGTTGCAACTGTGCCATGGATCACGGCGCCTTCGCATTTCGCTTTAGCGAACTCAGGTAACCTTCGTAGCCAATCTTGTTTTAAAACAATAATTGAGACTCGTTTTGATGGGTGCCTGTTATCACGAGAATCCGAAGCTTATGAGCACCTTTTATGAACGGTGGAAGTTGATATAAGTAATTTTAGTGCACGAAGATATAGCCTGATGACGTCAGTTACTAACAAATATGGCTGCTGTTGAGTATTCTCAATGCTGTCAACTGACATGTATTGGTATATAGATATCAAAGACCGTATCAGATAATCTAAGTCTTGTATTGCCATATAAATTAACTTTCTTTGAAATTTTTTATTTTGCTTTCAGAGAGAACTATCGGTATCAGAGTCGATACTACGGGCCTCAATCAAGGGGTACATTATGGAGAGGCATGTCAAAATTATTCTTTGAATTCTTCAGCATCGTTTGCCGTTTGGTTATAAGGATACGTTTTGTCATCGGAAGAATGCACTTGTTTTCTCGTCTTTACTCACTTCTTATTTTGGGCTTTAGCATGTTGAAACGTCCAGTGTCTTTCAGCCCTCCTCAAATCCGTAATATGCTCCGTATATGTGAAAATTGATGCTCAAATACTCCAAGTTTGCCTCTGACAACTTGCTTTTCATGTCCCTTGAAAAACATGCATACCGTCACGTCAATGTGAATTTTACAATAAAATAGTAAAAAACACTGAAATTAGAAACTGTAGAAATTAGAAACAGAATTTTAAATCTAGCATCAATTTTCCCCTCAATTTTATGCCTCTTTTCTTCTTTTTAGGTTTGTGCATATGAAATTTCGCATAAAAACCAAGGCCCTCTATTTAGAGTCCCAGTTACCGTGGTTGTCCCTTCCAGGTTTGTATTTTGAACACAAAGCTGATTTTTTCAGGACTGGGTAACAATAAACAGTTCCAGCGTGCTTATGTAGTTGTGATGATAAAGCTTCACAAGACCAAACATATACAAACGACACGGCAACATCTAACTTGCAGGTTCACTGTGTGACTTCCCAGTGCAACTTCAACTTTCATGAAAACATAATTTTTAACATTCTAGAAGTACGTTATGGTTACTGAATGATTTGCAAAATCTCAAGGCAATGATGGTTTGTAAATTGGTAGTCAATTTATAAAGTACCAATTTGTGAAAAGAAAGCTTAAAGATAGTATTTTTTAAATCGACAGTGACGTTCCTGAAAAGTTTCAAAAAGATTTCAAACCAGGAGAAGTGAAAAGACATTTTATAGCAGTTCCTAATGGATGCACATGGATTGGTAATTATCATTTTTTGTTATGAATCTTTTTCTAATCTTTTGTATGCCTTGTATAACAACTAATCTAATCTTATGACAAGAAGTATTAATTTGCTGCGTTAATTATTTGAATCACATGGATTTCTTGAGAATTATTTCAAATGTTCAAACCATCTTAAGCAAAATTCATCTTTCCTTATATATCTTACCTCGATAAATCTGCGTCATTCCTCGTTTTCTATTTCCTTCTTTCTCTTTGCTCTTCATGTTCAACTTAATTCTCTATTCTACTTCTTTTATCCTCTTTGATTTATTTTACCACTTCGAACGATTTCGCTCTTTCTCTATCCTGATTTGTTTAATGGAGTCTTTATTCATTCTTCGCACTCTTTCCTGTTCTTTATACTTCGTACCTTATGTTATTCGTTGAAGGTTCCTTGTGGGGTTGCCTTCTATACGTTTTGCTGTTTATCTTATCCCTCTCCAAAAACCTTTTACTTCTTTAGGCTCTTCAACAACCTCCTCGCCCTTCTTTTGATATTCGCAAACTAGCTGCTCTGCTCGTGAATAGCTAAATGTAAAAGCCTCTCTTGTTTTTTCATGTGATCAGTGAAACACAACACTTGAACTTTCCTGATAGCCTTATAGCTGTATAGCTATTGCATTTTCTTATAGAGTTAACACTCCAGTCACTAGATGCTTCTCAAGATGCGCGGTACCTTGTTCATGTGCTGCAGTTGGAAAAAGACAGCAGGTTTTCTGAAAACGATATGCGAGAGTATGTCACGTTGAAGCCTCTTAATACATCGAGGTTGTATGTTAAAGTTCTGGTGAGTTTTATCATAAACATATATTAATTTGTCTTAGGCTGTCTTAGGCGTGACTATCTTGAACTCTCTATTGTGTTATTTATGCGGAATTCAATTGAAACATGAGTGGATAAGCAATGAAAGTTAACGCAGCAAATTGGTTTTATTGTTTTTTTGGTAATTTCACAAAGACGGCCTTTAAAATATTGCTTAAAACATGCATTTATAAAGCTATTCTTAGCTCCCTCTGCTCAGCTACAGTATTAAATCGATTTAAACGCATGCAAATATCAAATGTATAAATGAACATCTCAAGCTTTTTTGTCTCATTTTACATGTCTATGAGTGCAAATAAGCTTTAAAAGAATATCCATTCTTTTCAATTTAGGGTGGTTATACCTTAGAACTTTGCGTAGCAAGATGGTGGAATAACATTGGTACGTCGAATCTCCTGTATAGTGTAGAATTCCATGGTTTAGAACCAAATTGCAAGCAAATTTTCTTGGTAAGTTCAACAAAGACTTGTAGAGATGTTCTTTCTGAGTGATTTCTGAGAACCAATTTTTACATAATGTTCTTTGATGGACCTTCGCTTCCTGTTTGAGGGATATTGTTTTGAAATCTTCCGTCCTGTTTTTGACATTCTAAGCTCAAGCATAAGCAGAAAATGATAATATTCAACCTTCAGAGTCAATAAAAATCCATTTGTTTTCTCGTAAATGTATATGGAACAGTTTTGATGCTCAATATGAGAATGATGCTCATACACTCCATTCGATCTTCAAACTATCCAATCAAAAAATTGGTGACAAACCAAACTAGATTAATGTAATAATGGAAGGGTCTAATCGTTTTTCCCCAGTGGGTGGTTAGAGTTGACCAACGATGTAGTGGATGAGTTTAGATACAGCATGAATCCTTGCTCAGCTACTTTCATACAGAATATGTTCTAACACCAAAATTCTGAAACTTGAATGACACGGGAACTTCTAACATTGAGTAAGCTCGATGTCAATACACAAAAAGGGGCTTCTGCATTGAAATCTAGGGGCCTCTGCGTTAGCTGAAAATGAATTGAATTACGGCAGATTTAAGTTGCAATAAATCTATTTTCGTTTTGATTAGATCAAATCTGTCTTTTAGAACGGTTGTGAAGGTCTTACTAGAGTTGATGTCACATGTCAATCAATGGCAGAGGATATTTTACCTGTTGCTACTCTAACACACTATGTACTACCACTGACGTAAGTGATTAGAAATAGTAATCATACATATTGGTACCAATAAATTGAATTAATATAAAGACTTTCAGGCTGTACTGGTTTATTAAGTGTTTACTTTTTGTTGTTCTTGCCCGTTTACATCATAGCTGTTATCTCAAAACCCCCTCAGAAGGCTAACTGGCTGCATCATTTTTTCTGTTAATCGTATTATTAGATATTTTGTAAATATGATTTTCTATATACCATAAGATGAAATCGTGTCTAAGAAGAAACTTTATTTATGATTGTGATAAAGTCCCACTTCTTTAAGCGATTATGTTGAATTGTTCCAACCCTCAGCTACTGGACTACAATAAATCTTCTAATCTTGACTGCCATTTTTTGCTGTGTCTGTCGTTAGCTTTGTAGCGAAAAAGAGCCATTTTCTTCAAGGGTATAATTTGTCTTCGTAGGCCAAAAGATAGTAAGCTACGCCCTCTCGGAGCAAGAGACCTTATTCCAGGAGGCAAACAAATCTACGAACTAGTTTTAACGTACAATTTTACGCTGGTGAGTAAGCACTGTTAGCAGTTTAACATCGTGATTTAACATCGTGAAAACTTTAAAACGTTCTCCATACTTTTTATCTATTGTCTTCATTTAGTAACTTAATCTATTTAGAATAGAGTAAATTGCAGTAACAACAGTCTACAGTTTTACAGCTTGTCTGGCGTTATACAAAATTTTCAAGTTTTCGTGTTTTTCAACCTGCTTTTTCCTCGTTGGTTGTGTCAGTTTTAAGACACTTAATTCATCATTTTAGTCCAAAGAGGCCGAAGTTACCCCACTAGCCCCCCTGCTCCACGATTTGCTTTATGAATCAGAATACGGATCGCAATACTGGATGATCTTTGACCAAAACAAGAAGTTTATCAGAGCTGGGGATGCTTTTCCAATTAAGGTTTGTATTAGGGACATGTCAGCTTATTTGACTATTAGTATAAGGCTACTACATGCCTCTAGTCACAGGTTCCACCAGACCAGAATCTCTTTCACTTCAAAGCTTATATCTTTGTAAATAAAGAGTAGGATAGCTTTGAAATTCGCTACCCTTCTCGTCCTTCACTCAGACAGAAAGAAAGAGCTCGTTTATCTCTAATGGAATTTTCAACTGTGAGAGAGGCTAGCGGTCCCTGATTGGATAAACCAAGGAACCAATCAAATTTGGCATTCTTCCCCTCATGTTACATTCGATACTCACCTGAATATAAATTTTTACTGGCGTTATTTGGGTATACTTTATACTTTGCTACAAACTTTTTCATAATTGTCGAAGTATTCAGTGATCGATTAGATAGAGCAAAATAAGCAAAAATAAAACAAACTTATTCAGTGTATTTTCCTTAGACCAATCAATGTTTTCTGATCTGTGACATTGTAAAAGACTGTTACTGAAAAAACTAGCTATTTATTTTTAAACAAGTATAGGCGATAGATAAGAAAATTGTTTCTAAGAGAATTGTCTTTATTTTTATTTAAAGTGATATTTTTTCAGTATAAATACACAGCAAAGCTGAATGGATCGATGACACTGCTTTTTCAGGTGAGCGAACATTTTTCTACATAGACGCTTTAGTTTTACTGACATTTAATTGCTTGATCACAATTTGTGGATGTTCAATGTTCAAATTCCACTCACAACAGTTTATGTAATGCTTGGGAAGCTCTCGATTCAATTCTCAACCTAGTTGTGTTTTTTATTTACAAGAGATCTTAACATTTAAAGTCAACTTACATCCTATTTTTACAAAATCTTTACATTTTCAAAATTTTACGTTATAGCTTTCATATCGATTTGACATAAAACTTCGTTTTCAGTTGCGACATGACGTGAAAGACCAGCTAGAGAAAATGCGTAACATGGTTTTAAACCTTTCTGTAAAATTGAACTCGCCAATAACATTGGATTGTTACGCGAGACGAAAGGATATTTACACTGCGAATAATCGATCGAAATTCTCGTCAAGGAGACTGCAACCTGGAATGACATGCCAAGTCTATATTACTTCCCTAAATGACGACAAGTATTCAAAATTCTTTAAGCCTTCATTTCTTATTATATCATTTGAACAGTTTAGTCATTGGTGTCTCTTATATTGCCTCATAATTACACTTTAGAGATCAATTTCTAAAAAATGCTTTGAAAAAAATCATTTAAAGCCATAATAAAGCTTTGCGTCGGACACTCTTCAGAGTTCAAATCCTCAGAACATTGAAAACTCTAAGTTAGGAAACTTTACCATATTGCGGATCAAAATAGGCCAATCAGCAAATTTAGCACATGACTGTAAAGATTGCCCAGTCTCTGTCACTTGCCGATTTATTTATATATATCAGACTGTTTTTACGAACAGCCTTAAAACCAATGGTTGGGTGAAATAGGGATGACAAGGGACATGCCCCCTTTACTTTTCGTAAATTTTCACTTTGAATGACTTTGGTTCACTCTCTTTAGTTCACTAACTTTAGTTCACTTACTTTTAATGACTTCTTTTGAGGCGAAAATATTAAAAAAGGATCTTACTTGTTATAACACACACATATGCAGATATGCAGTTTTTTAATATGCTCATAGTAAGTCCTGTAATGACACTTCCAAAACTGTTTACATGTGATTGAAATCCTCAAATCTTTGAACCCTATTTACAGCGATCTACATAAAATGTAAAATTATTTTCTGTTCATTCAGAATTCCTAAAGCAATTAAACATGGTCAGTATTTAACTGGAAATATCACGTTTGCCAAAAGTGAAGGAGGCAAGCGAGTTGTAAGTGAAAATAATTTTTTTAAGTTCCCTTTTTAAGCCTGCTTGGTGATTTGAAAATTAGATTCATTTATTGTATTACAAAATTTTAATGGTACGTAAAGCAAAGGTATTATGTATTCTACTAATGATGGATAAATTGCCGGGTAATGATCTAAAGTTATACAGAAATTCATATAAAATAAGAAAAGAGTAAAAACGTTAGGGGATAATGAAAGGGGAAGAGAGTATGATTTTTAATGGCAGAATGCTCATAGGTGAATCATTTGTGAAAGCTAGAGGAGCAAATAGCTTGTCGGCCTTTAAAGGTGAACCCGTCAATGGATAAGAAAAACGGCATAATTTGAAGAAGATATTCTGCAATTTGTGAATGAAATGTAAAAGAGGTTAGATTTCAAGATGGATGATATTGCTCTTATGTGAAACACCTTCTGATCACATGATTTTTCGTTTCTAGAGTAAATACCCGCTTCAGTACATGGTGCCTCCACCCAAAGTATCCAATAACAACGCAAAGGTTAATGGAAAGCCGAAAGATCAGACAGAGGTGCCTTGTTTCATCATGTTTTCTTTCCTTGTTGACCATCTTGTGCAATATGCTACTTTCCTCATCTTGGTTTGTCTGTACCTCCTGTGTATGCAATGCCTCAGTTAAAAAAGGCCAGTAAACATGGAGTGCTTTATCAACTTTTCCAATTCCACCACGGTGTATCGTCCACACCAAGTGGATAAACAAGGTCTTTTTTAACGGTTTCTGGTATCATTTGGATAACCGCATCTTTTGGTAGATTTGCATGTTTGAAATATAATGCTCCTCTCACTCTTTCACCATAACTATTTATTCGCAGCGTCTCTTCTAAACGCGACTATTTTGTCACTCTAAGCGCTCCTATGATTTAAAATAGCCGGTTTGTGCAGCTTCTATTAAAAGATTCTATATTGTTAATGTTTAAGATAAAATTTGTTCAATGCTGTTCTTTCAGGTATTGAAGGGTTATGAAGATGCAATGCAAGATCTTATGGTTGCCTGGATTCCAAAGTTAGTTTATTCTAATCTTTTAGAAATAATGGCCTGAAATACTAATTAGAATTAAATTCCTCAAATTTCATCAATAAATTGCTGACAGCATGATCACAGACATGATCATGCTGTCAGCAAGTCGAAATTAAATTATTGTTGCGCATGCGCAAATTTTACTACCCAAAAGCTATACCCTGCAACTAAAAATATCTTTTATACTTTGTTTGAATACAGGTGCCCGTTGTGTTGTATGAGCCGAGAGAAGGTTAGCATCTCCCTCGATAAGGACGAGAAAGGACTCAGGTCCTTTAACAACACATATACGGTTAAGGCTATGTCACTTACTTCGTGGCATCTAACCAAATTTTGGTAGTTTTCCGCTGCAGTAGGGGGGTTATAAACTATGGTTGCAGTAGAGGGTCAAAATTTCTCAGGGGAATTAAGCAAGAAATTTCACTGAAGTTAGCCATGTAAATGTTTGAAAGACGAATGAGCGAATGCGTGAAGCAACCCTCCGTTATGTTGTCTTAGTACATGCGCAATAAAGATTTCGTTCCATGCGCATGCTCTTTGACGATTGAACGGAGGGTTGCCTCACTCAAAAAAAGACTTTCTCCTGTTAACCCGTGAAACAGTGGTCATAATGGCAATTATTGTCAATATTGGCGGTTGGCAAAGTTCAAGGGACTAGTATTATCTGGGACATCCAGGGTGGTTCTGTGTCCAGGGTGGCAGAATGCAATGTAAGGTCCTCTTTGTGTGAAGGAGCATTGAATAGAAATACCGCATAGGTTATAAGTAAAATCATTGAAATTTCCCAGACACTTTTAGAGTTACTACTGTGTTGCAAGATCTTTTATTTCGTCGTCATTCACACAGAGCAACGGGATGTTTTCTTCTTCTAATAAAGGAACTCCATTTCCTTGGCCTAAGCCAGTTGTTGTGCGTCACATTAAATAGCTTGAAGTGTCTTATATAGTAATAAATCCCATTTTTTAAATATTAACGTCATCATCAAATCTGTTTTGTTTCGAAGGCTTGACGGTCACCAGAAACAGATAGAGCTGTATGACAAATTGCAAGACAACATCCATGCTCATAATGCATACTTGAATTCTATAGATTCGACAAAAGTGAGTATCTAAGTAACATTGATTCTCATTTGTAATAGCTATATTTTGAAGAATCACAAGTTTAAATCACATTGAGCAAAGGGTCGAGGCTCCAAGCTGTCTACCAAGCCATCACGTGTCAGGTATTCCTGATAAGTGTTTCCATATTCCAGTATGGGAATCTTTCTATATTCCAGTATGGGCCTATATATCATCAATCAAAGGAACATTTTGGTGCTCCCATGCTGTCATATTGTCCCTGAAAACTTGCTATTCGTTGTTATTTGACAATCCTGGAAATGTGGATGCCCACCAATCCACAACCAGTTTCCTCCTCTACAGTTCCTTTCAGATTTCTCATTCAGAATATTTTTCTTGCAGGGTAAAGAAAAATTGGAAGAAATAATCAAAGTTTCAGATAGAATCATAGGAATGGTATGTTTTCCATCTCTTTTTCTTTACGTCGTTCTGACACCTTAATGTGAATAGTCAATTTAATCTGCGTATGAGCATGTATGTCCCCTTTTCGCTGATTCATTCTATTTGATGTAATCTGAAGGGAGCCCGATGTACTTAGTAATTGGAGCCGTATATGACTGAATGGAAGTTGGATTGAAATTGTAGAGAGCAATTTTTATACCGTATTTTTATATTCTAGATATAATGTTGTATGTAAATGTATTTTAAAAGCACTTAATTATTTTATCCCTGCAATATCTTTTGAATACCCATAGTACCCCAGGAATGTCCCAGGAATGGATCACTCTTCTTAAATACTCTATGTAACATGTCTTCTCTAAATATGATTTCAGGTTGACCGCAACGAATTGGCAACTTACTATGCTATGAAAACAGATCTGAGTGACGATGCTGCCAAAACTAAAGTGTATGTGTATATATTTACCTCTTCTATCCTAAATCATGACTGCTATTACCCCTGTGTCCAAGTTAACTTGATTTCATTAAACAAAGTCAGGGCTAGTGATCTCGAATTCATTGACGACTTTTGTCACCCGCTTTGTGTAACAGGTTTCAAAAAGTATACTTTTGACGTCTTATTCTGTTTTAAATAAGAATTATCATACCACTTAAAGAAATGGAGCAATTTTGTCGTTCCTATGTTGGCGGAAAACTCGGTGATATTTGGGCGCTGAAATACATTCTACTCGTTTTTTCTTTTCTGCAGGGAAATGGACAAGAAAAGAAATGTCCTTACCAATGCCCTTTTGAAGAAGGTAAGCGCAGGATAACTGTACTTAAAATTATACGTTTAAGGTACTTCATTACAACTCCCAAATAAACTTAGCTATGCATGTAATCTGTACTTTATAATATACTACATGTATCTTGCATTGACTCCTCTCTCTATGTAAGTACTTCGTGCGATTTATTATTGTGATAAATTCTTTTGAAGAACGTTAAGTCGGGGGTTTTGTGAATCTTTAACTGGTCAATTGATGCATATCTAAGGTAGTGCCTACCCTCACGTGAAAATATTTTCAAAGGGCTATCGACACCTCTTATGAAACCAATTTTTTATCCTTTTAAATTTCGTAGTTTTTGTCTCAACGTATTTTATATTGCATGGAATTTTTAATTTAGGTTTTTTCCATTTTCGACGATTTTAAACCACACACCTTCATATATTGATAAATTATATTAATATATAATTATATTGATAAATTTGATTCCAAATATATTATTTGTTTTCATGGATTTCAGGGGACTGCAATGGCTGACATGATGATAACATCTGACAGAACTGCAGGTAATCTTTAGTTTTACTTTTAAATTCAAGCTTATGTAGGGCTTAATAACACTTATTCCAAGCGTATATTGCTATTTTGGATAGATCGCATTTGAAGGTGTGTGAGTCAATACCTTTTGAGGTCTGTACCAAAAGTATTTGAAACACCCAGCAATTCGCGTTGTGTTTTTATATTTTTCAATTCTTTTCCCGGATACTACTATTATGGTAGAGCTTTATGTTTCATTCAGTTTCACACCAAGGGAAACTCGACTTTGTAATTTTCACCATATTATTAACACACAAACATCATTACAAGATTATCATTCAACAACAACTCAATATCTCCCTTTAATTACAATAACAAGGCTTTTTATACTATTTACAGTGCGCATGTGCAGTTACAACAATAGAGTGATAAACAGAGTATATATCCTACTACACTATTTCCGCACCCCTTCCCCCCATTGGAAAAATATAATAGAAGTCGCAGAAAAAAGCGTTCTTCCCTATCCCATACTTTGTTTTGTAGTAAACCAACATTGTTCAAGAGGGGAAGGGGAATGGCTGAATTTGGCCTTGAAAATTTACGTTAGTGTACCAAGACTTTTTGGCAAGCACTGTAGGTATTATAATACTTGATTTCAGGTGATGTCTCTGTGTTGATCTCAGAGAGTGCAGAGCCAATGATGCCGGCGATTGATACAGGTAAAAGTTTTTTTATAGTCCTTTCCGTCCAGTGTGGTGCATTTTGTGCTATTTATGTGAAGACTTCACTGTATTAAATAATGTATTAAAATACTGTATAAAAAATAATGTATTAAATATACACTAATGTATTAAAATGGACAAGAATGAAATATTGTGGAGCAAAAAGACCTAATGAAACGCTCTCATCAGTGTTATTTCATTTTAATTGCGATGGTGTCTTCGGGGTTTAGGAGCATTGAAAAACACTGTCGTAGGAAATTGTTTAAAATATGGTGTGCCGCAGGAACTGCTGGATCGTATGCAGCAGCTCTAACTGAGGTATCTGTGTTTCTGTTGATTTTAACAAAGTTCTGCTGGATCGTATGCAACGAGAACAAAGGTGGGGAAGCAACGAGAACAATTATTCCAGCATTTGAGGCTTCGAATCAAAGGATGATCATGTCAGTAGGCAAAGAGAGCGGTTCATATATGTAATTGCTGAAGCAGCCATTCGAGGTAGGTGAGTTTAGGCCCACCGCCCATGTGCACATGACTCCAGGCCTATCGAATTTCAAGTTTCAGCTTTTTTAATTTCATGCGATTTCTCCATACTCATTTTATAAAAACTTTTAATCAAAAACTGTGACATCTAATCATCTCTAATTGAACAGCCTCTTTATTGCCTCATATCTTGTAGGACTTGACGAAACTTTCCAAGAATTTTCTAAATGGACTGACCCAACAGATTCAAAGGTGAATCCTGCAATCTTTATTGTTCTTAAATGTCTTAATGACTGCCTTATAGTGCTGTTTGTTACTGCTTTCTGAGCAATATTTACTGAGCAGTAGTAGTAAAAATCTAAAATGAGGGAAACTGGCTTTTGTATTTGAATGTCTTGTCTAACTGAAGCAAACACTGCTGAAGTTATGCAACCAGTATTCGTTTTAACTGCAGTGGTTGCTAATTAAGACCTTTTCGATTGATGGATGCTAACAATCAAATGTCCTTTCCAGTCTTTGCACTACTTCCAGTCTCACAGTTACTCTCTTAGACTTCCGTTTATTCGTTCACAGACGCTGGCATTTATTGTACGTCATGCAACTGCTCGTAAGCATTACGGACGTGCACTTAAAGCTGTTTTGAAGCTCCAAGAAGACCAGTCAGCATCTCCTAAATACGACGAGCTGTCAGTACAAGTAAGATTTTAACCAACTGTTGTTGACTGAGGCCTTTTTACAAGGGGAAATCTATCTAATATTTTCGTACTTGATTTCCTGTCATCTTATCGTTTCCTCTATGATCCATTTGAAGTAAAAATGCTGTAATGAGGTACATTAGATCGTGCTGTAGATAACAGCAAGGTTTCCCCCTGCAAATGTGGTACATTTTCCATTCATTTTTGTTTGTTGATAAATCTGTACAATTGTTTGTTGTTTTCTTTTTTTAGCTTGCAGAGGGTCTTGGCTGGCACCACGTGGCTAGTCACTTCAAAAAGTCAAACATGTTAAGACAACCTCCAAACTATGAACCTTTTTAAAGAAATTCGTCCTGAAGAAACTCACACCCTTGTTAGTTTGAGTAAGCATTGATGAATTGATTTTTTATCTTATTTGCAACATTTTAATATTATGAAAATGTATTGTTCCAATCTACAAATATTTCTCCTCGCAATCTCAATGCCTGGCCTCTATTCTGGGTCCAAAATAAAGCCCCGCTGGTTGTTTTCTTTCGGAATTTGTAAAGACCCTTGCTCCTTATCATGCAAGCAAAAGCTTGCTCCAGAAGCTTATGTGCATCCTTTTTCATGAAAAGATGTCTTCATTTAGCGGCTGATAGGGCTAGAAAAAGTTGACTTTAGCATAACGTTAACTAAAGCATCTCCATTTAAATAATGTCTCTGTTTTCAATTCTGATTAAAATTTAAGGGAAAAGCTTATATTCTTAAGAAAGGTTTTTGCGGTTCAATATATCTGCAGATATTTGACACTAAAAATCATTTCAAGATTTACTGAGAACAGACTGCAAGAAAATGACTGCAAGAAATATTCTGACATGTTTTTAAGCTAATCTTAAGGGCGTGGCCGCAAATATCTCCCGCTCGCTTTGCATAAAATCAAAAGCATAACACACAGTGAAGCATCCTAGTGCGTTTTTCAAGAGTTGCTTTTCAGTCAAATGATGCCATCAACTCGAGCCCTCCCTCCCCCACTTTGAATTTCTAGGCGCCCCCCCTGTAATGTAGAATAAATTTTCTCACTGTCCAACGCTATCCACAACTACAGGTGCGACATAAGAAATAACAAGTATAGATATGCCTACGGTCTAGATTATATCAAAACAACCACATGAAGTCACATTCAATAAAACATATCTTACGATAAATTTTAGCAATCGATCGAAGTAGATAGTTCATAGTAAAATTAAAACAAAGAAGGATACTCTGACTGTCAATAGAAATAAAACTAAAGGGGGTCAAATGTCAACCTAGGGGGTATTATTCAAAGGTGGAAAGACGCATGGCAAGGGGTAAAGGAAAGAAAATTCGAGAGGGGTTGCATTGCTAAATGAAAAAATTTGCTTCTCAGTGTACCAACGTACCTACAACCATGTACAATTTGTTGAGGAGATGCCGTGAATAGAGGTAAAAATATCAGCATGTTTTTATACCTTTCGAAATAGTCTTTCTGCTGCCTGTCACAACTGTGCTATAAAAAGACGTTGGTTCAAGTTACATATATCCGCTATTTTTCGCGCCCTATTATTAAGAAACATTTAACAAAGACAGTACATGTTTGGACTACTTATTTTCTGCGTACAATTCTCTGTTAAACATATGCATCGTGAAGGGCGTCAAGTAATTACCGCTCAAGTGTAAAAAAATATTATGTAAATCCTACACATAATGGATACACAGGCGAGTTCTGGTTAGAGAAGATCTACATATATGAGGAAACAGAATGAAAAAATAGACCATTAAAAAGTTCAAAATAATCAAAATAATGTTACGCTGATGAAGCGATTAACATTGCGATATTGATAAGAGATTTGTCAACAACAAACTGTTTACAACAGTGATTGAATAGGTGTAATGATGAATGCGGGGAAAATGATGATAGAAAAGCGGAAAAACATATTCAAATCTATTTTGTAAGGGAAAGATTGATACAAAACCGACAGCCACATACACAAGATTTATAATAGACATCTACGTTTAGCGAATGTTTATTAAGTATTATTGTTACAAATATGTCGGTGGGATATGTTGAGTGGATATCACTGTCTAAGTAGGTGCTAGCTTTATGTTTCTAGTTTGGCCTAGGTTTGAAATCTTTGATACAGAGAAGTCGATAGCTACCAATCCACGTAAAATACAAACCAACTAAATCTAATGGATTCGTTGGGGTCGGTTCACCCAGGGCAATCTAAGACTGAAATGGTTCAGTTCACTACGACTCGCATACAAACGGCTAATCGCATTGTTTTACATTGAAAAGATGGCTACCGTTAGGAAATGCGCACAATATTTTGCTACATGACCAGCTGATATTTGCGACACCTGTCAATTAAAACCAAAATTTTGTCTAAGATTGGTCATAATTTCGTCTGTCTTGATTTCATACACATTTGATTACAGAGTAATTCTTCTTTCTTTGGTTGAAATATACCAATTATGCAAATTTATTCTAAAATATTTATACAACTTTTAATTATCCGTGACGTGCAGCCGCCTCCTTTGCTGCTAATATCAGAGGCTGGAGGCTTGCCAGTGGCTTCGCTTGTTTCAAGAATGGATGCTATGGAAAGGAGAAAATAGTTGAAAACCAACGTAAATGGCAGAATTAAAAACACAAAGAGAATACTTTGACAAGAAACTATCTAAGGCTTGAGCCCTAAAATTGGACAGCAAAAAGTTGCACCTACTAGCACTACGGAGGGACAGCAATAAGGGACAGCAAAACTCCCATTTGCAACAGTGTGGGCCAGAAACATACTTTAGTTAGTGTATGTGACAGGATTCCAATCCCTCTCCAATCCCTCTCCAATCCTCAACTTTCCATTTGGGGAATAGCCCATTTCCCAAACTGACTAAAGATTTTCAGTTTCAGTTTGACAACATTACAGTCAAAACTAGAATGTTCAGAGGCATGGCAATACAAATAATGACTTTTTCAGAGACCATGACTCGCCATAAAACTTTTGATACCAAAATTCACCAAATGCTTTAAGGCAGAACAACAAAGAAGGTTTACTAGAAAAACAAACATACATTTAGCAAGCCTCTGGCTGTGGGTCTTTTATCGACATCCATTTCTAGAGTGTGTTGTAGAAAGTCCCTAAAAACAGGCGACAGTCTCTCTGGGTGTTGGAGCTCTGGTGTGCCATTTGTCGCAATCAGATACAAGGCCTAGAATCAATGAACATAGTTAGTGTCAATCTGTTTACATTTTCTGCATAGGAATTAAGAAATAATGCTAGTTAATCCTCTACAGTTCAAATAGTAATTCAATTCAAGGAAATATGGAGGATCCTGCATAATAGACAATCGCCGAGACATTAACTGACAACATGATAACAAAAAAAACCAACCCTCAGTGGATTTTCATTCAAATAGGGTGGCTCCCCCTCAATCATTTCAATCGCCATGATACCCAAACTCCAAATGTCAACTTTAGGTCCATATTGCTTTCTCGTGACAACCTCGGGTGCCATCCAGTAAGGTGTGCCAACCATTGTTGTCCGTTTGTTCTGTTCAGGGGTAATGGTAGCACAGAAGCCAAAATCAGCTAGAAAAACAAAGATCATCAGCTACAATATGGATCAACCATACACATGGTGCCATCACACGTTTGTGATAATTGGAATTTATTGCCATAGCGCTGAAAATATCACGTGAAACTACAATGACTAAGAACTGAAGGTTCAAATTCACACTCCATCCCCCAAAAAACATCTTATAAGGTATTTTCAAAATTATTTTCGAACAAATGAAATAAATATATGGCAAAAAGCTCACTGAGTTTGACGCTTCCTTCCATTCCGAGTAAAATGTTGTCACTCTTGATATCCCTGTGGATAACTCCGTTGCCATGTAAGAATTCCAGAGCTTGAAGGCACTAAAATACGGACCAAAATTAACGTGAAAATAAGACATGAAAACTGTGACTGTAACGAAAAGGTTCAATTCCTGATACGCAGCTGGAATGGAGGCAACAATGACTGCAATAATTTTTTTTACAAAGATGAACTGGATAACTGCTATAAAATGGACCTTTTTCACTGGCTCGAATGAAAGCATTATTTGATAAGCGGGGGACGGAGAAAGATCAAATCTGGAAAAAATTTCGCACTTGAGCTTGAAGGCAATTGTATTTTTGCTGAAAGAATAATAGGCATACAGTGGAGAGAAGAAGCTGAGATGCATAAATATTCACTCAGTTTTCAAGGTGCACGTTTCCGCCAATCAAAAACATAAGTATGGTGAAAAAGTGAGCAGAAAGCTTCAAACCTAATCAATTTTTCGCAAGCTCTTTCGGAAGATTTAGGCAAAAATTTGGCGAACTAACCTCTCTGCAAACAGCAGAAATCTGTCCTTCGTCCATACATGTTTCTGTGACAACGTCGGTCAAAGAACCACCAGCAAGGTACTCCATAACAACCTGAATATTACAGAATCAAAAATTCAACAATAAAATATTTATCTCAATGAAACGGAGAGTTTTAAGTATTTTAAATCTCCTTTCTATACCCTTTCAAAAACCGACCGAGATTACACATTTTTCAAAGATCCTCATTCTCTAAACATCTTTGCCCTTTCATACTATCAGTAGATTGTCAAGATTAAACTGATTTAGTCGAAAGCAGGTGCAGAAGGTTTCAAGCAGTTTGAGAAAACAAATGATGATGAAGCTTATAATACAAAATGAAAGAAGAGATACCATTGATTAAACACAAGCTTATCGCTTTTCTGTTTACATCAAAAATTGAAAACATAAATACATTTAGATGCAGGGTGATGACAACAATGAACAAATAAGAATTATATTTCTTACCCAAAGCTCCTCGCCTACCAGGTAGCTGTCAACATAGTTAACAATGTTCGGATGCTTGTTTTCTCTCATAACCAAAATTTCATTAATAATTAATTCCTGTAGACGAAATGATGTGAAATATAAAAAAGTTCTAAAAAGAAAAAACTTACTACAAGCAATAATTCTGCTTTAAGCATTACATAATAGTTCAATGGTAACCCCCTAAAAAAAAGAAAATCAAAGGTCGTTGTTCGTAATTGCTTCTGTTCACGTGATCAAAATAGGTCAGCTTTCAAGGGGTAAAACCCCCGGTTTTGCAAACTATTATGTTCCATTTTCCAACATTCCCACGATCTTTGACTTTGCAACAACGTCCAATAGCGTATTCAAAGCCAGGTCCTCCCGTTAAGACCTTTTCTATGAAAATTCGATTTATAACATAAAATTCGTTCCTAAAGGAAAGCAGCTTCATACATAATAATATTCGCCTTGATATCCCATACCAACGCAACAGTTTCGTTTTTTTACAGTGAAAAAGCTTCAGTAACTCACTTTTTTAGGTTGCTGTGACAAATTCATCTGCTTGATTGCAACCTGGGCAGAGAGTAGCATATCGCTTAGACTTTAAATGCAGAATAAATTTTTAACAAAAAATCGCAAGTTTTCCACCAATAACATGAGCATATTGTCATGCATAATGTTATACTGGCGCTTTAAATCTCTATATGACCAGGCAAAGAGGTCCTGATTCCACTTGAACAATTCACTAACGTTAGGAACGAAACAGTTTTGTCGTGACACTAATAAACAACCACTGACATCACTACAGCGTCGGGCTACTTCGTCGGGCTACTTTGTATACAAATTGTAGCCTCTTTTCCATATTTCAAACTCACACAAGAGGTTCATCATGTGAAGTTAATTGCAAGGGAATTTTTCTGCTAGCTATGAGTCTTGAATAATTAAAAGTCTTCTTGCTATCTTACCTCATGACCAGTGGCTATTTCTATTGCCGTATAAACTGTTCCAGAAGCACTGTTGAAAAATAGAGGTTCTTGTTAAAACCAAGTAACTTACGTTGTACTAAAAGCTCAAAAAGAGATATATGAAAGGCGTTAAAAGCTACCCTGTAAATAGATGACTGAATGGTAAAGGTTCGCCCCATATCCGATCCAAATGAAGAGGAGCTGTTTGTTGGAAAGGGCACCTGTCCTAGGCCAACAATATGATGAGGCAGGATGGCCAGTTCCTTGTGCTTGCTTTAACCCGCCAATGTTAAAAATTGGTACCCATTCGCTGCTGGTTGGAAAGAGAGACATGGTTCCATATCATAAGCTTGGATTCGTACCAAAAACTTCAGCACTGCGACTAAGAACTCTAACCATTTGACCACTGGCTTAAAAAACGAAATGTGAAAAGTTGACAGACAGAATCCCTTTTGTTGTCAAGGAATATGGAACGATTATGAGAAGTGGCTACTAAGGACATGGAAACTGGAAGCCAAATTAATCTATCGAAACAGTGAAAACTACGAATACAGAGAGCCAAAATAGAAAACTCACCCTTGTCCTATTTTTTCGAACTTTGTATACTTCTTTTTTGGATCACCAATACTGACTATCGTTCCTTGAATTAGATTCAGGACATCGTTACATATGACACAGCATATGTATGAATACAAATAACACCTTGAAGACTGTTCAGTCTTGAAACTTAAAACGAAATTGACAGAACGAAAAAACAAAGAGAAACTGAGCATCCGTCACTAATAAAGTTGAATAGTTTAATACTTTCGATGGTGAGTGTTGGTGGCACTGGAATCAATATACAAGCCGTCTATGACACATGCCTCAATAGCAAGCAAAGGGACATTAAAGGCCACAAAGATTAGATCCACTTCAACTTATCATATATTCTACAATAAACGTATTGAAAGAGCGATACTTACGAAGTTTTGCCATTATCTCCTCGTCTGTCATTTTCCTCTTCCTGATTTGTTGTTGGTTTTGCTTGGCTAAATAGAGATAGGCCCATGAAAGTACGAAAGATGAAATAGTCAGCTGGGCCTAAATTGACAGCACGAAGGCTGCAGCAATTCTGGTGATTACAGCCTCGTTTAAGATGTCCAAGTATGTTTCTTTTAAAATATCAATCTTGTGACTCATGGGGCAATTTTCGATGCATCTTCTTAAATCATCTGGAAAACTGCCAAATGCATTAAGAAACATTGCGGGATAACCTTAACGCCGTGGGCACTTACTTAGACTTCAAGTTGCATAAGCAATTTACGATACAAAATGGTTCTGAGATAGATCATCTCTAATATACCAATGTGCTGTAGCATTTCAAAATGATAAAAAACAGACTTTTAGCAGGACAAATGTTAACATATTGCTTGACAAAAATCTTGCAAGATTAAAAGATCTAGACTTTTACATCTGGTCTTTTTGCACAAATCTTTCTAGCAACAGACAAATGAGTCCAACAGTAATCAAAGCGAATGAGAAATTAGCAACTATACGAAGCTTTAGGAAAGAGTAGCTTGGGTCACTAAAAAGAGCACCATGCTCTAACACCAAAAAACCAAAAGCAAATCCTATTGTGATTGAAGAATAATGTGGTTTAGTCGTGAAATTGACCTTTAAAAGATGTTCAAGCCTGCTCAACGTAACGCTGATTAAACCGGAGCTCGAAACCTCACCTTCATTTTCTTGTTGCTGTTGTTGCGGAAAGGACTTCCCTTGCGATCCGGCGATTTGCTCAGCGGTAATATACTTAAGGAAAAACGAATCAAGGATAAACGATTAGGCCTTGCGTAAGTTGTTTGTTTGTGAGATAGTAGCAGGAAAGGTTAGCATTCGTTAAGAAAATGTGGAGCATTTATAAATATTATCAGAATCCATCAAAGTTAAACAGAAAAGAAGACAATGAAGCAGGGGTGTCCAACTTATTTTTGGCTGGGCCATAGAGAAAATCTTACTACACAGGCGGGCCAGATGAAAAATTTTGTAAACCATCGCTAAACTTTGTATTGAACAGTAAATGGATTAATAATTACAGTTACATGAAAAATTACACGAAAAGTTACACAAACAGTTACATAAAAAGGTTATCAATGTGAAATGTTACATTTGTTGTTTGCAGAAAAACTATTCACATCGCACATTAAAGGTGCGATAAAAGTCACGTAGATGTTTCTCTGTATGCTTAGATTGTAGCTTTGACTTGTTCTGTTCAGCTTTGTACTAGAAACGCCTGCTTATAGTAATGGGAAAGTGTGCCCAATAATGAATCATGAAAATTTCAACGGGAATGGCACTCCACAGACATAGCTTATGGACTAAATTATTATAAAAAATCATTGACTTAGCAAGGGTCACATAATATGCCCTCGCAGGTCACATCTGGCCCACGGGGCGAATGTTGGACACCCCCGCAATAAAGCATAGCTGCATATACAAAAAAAAAATATCATAGGTCCCTGATATATATTTCACCTATTGCTTACTTTCTGTACATGATAATAACATATGCATCGTCGTGAAACTCACCCTAGATTTGGTGTGTTCAGGCCGTGAGGGCACCGCCGGTGGAACATCCTTACTCGAGTCATCGACTGCATGGTTATGTGGCTTCTGTACAACAAAAACGAGAAATAGCTGCTTTTAGAAACAGGCATACTAACAGCATTAGGATTTCTTTATCTCAAGCATCAACCTGATATATGTATATCATTAAACATAGCTAGCCAATGACATATTGGGATCTGTCAACTTAAGGTTCCTAAAAAGTGTGATGGTCATCTTGCTTTCATTATCTGAAAAACTCCTTAATTGGACAAAGTCCAGCAAAAGCTGAGGAGCAGACTGACCTTAGCAGCTTATTAAATACGAAGAATTACACCATTCATACTTTTTGTTAGGAAACAGATATCACATGAATCAGAATATTGTCCATACTGCTCTTAATGCTAATAGATTCCTCCGTAATGATGGCTACATGAATGTCTAAACAGTGAAAAGAATTAAACATAATGACATTATCTCCCTTGTGTACTTACAGCTCCAGGTATATCTGCTTTTTCATAATATCTATTTTTTGCTTCAGCAGAGTATTGTACACCAATAAGATCAGTACCTGAAAAAAAAGTTATATTACATATATATATTCTCTGTTTTTTATCTCTATTCCAGTAATTCTGCCATGGCTACAGCAGCATGGCTATGAAACAAACAAAAATGACAAAGAACGGATTAAACCGTAACGTCTAGAAGCAAACAAGCAATGTTCGCAGGAAGACGTCGTGAAAATAAGAAAGGAAATGCACTGTTGTGGATTTTGTGCAACAATAAGTTCTGATCTTAAAAGCTTTGAAAGATCATTTAAGAAGCAAGTTGTTTGTGAGACAAGAGTTTGGCACGATCGAATACTGTTTTGTTTTCTGGATGTAAACAAATGGCTCCCCTACACAACTACATTCTGAGTCAAAATCTTTGGCAGCATGACATAGCGGCTTCCTGTTTTTGCCCGTTCCATCAAAAATTGATATTCCTATTCAAATCTAAAATAAATGGTTACTTAAACAATTCTTTAAAGTTAATAACAAAAACCGGAGGTATTGTTGACCTATCTTTACAAAACTTTGAAAAGCTCCAGGATTCACGTTAAAATTCAGTTTTTCTCGCACATCGGGCCACCTATGACAAGGTCATCAAAACCAGCCAGTATTATAACTTAATAGTGAAAACTAACAGCCAATGTGGTCTATCTATCTATATTCTTTAGAATTTTTCCACGACTACCCCTTGGCCCCCTACCTTAAGATTGTACCATATTAATACTGTCTCTCTTTGGGGAAAGGAAGGCTAGAAGCGGTTTGAGGAATTAGAGGGTGAGTGCTAGAGGGTGAATGCTCCAAACCTGCAATCCCCCAAACACCCATAGCCATCCAAAGCCCCCGAAAGCCTACCATACCCACTTTTTACATTTCAGGACAATCCACAAGGACAATCTTTTTAAACAGATGCAAAACGAAGTAGAAAAACAGAAAAATGGCTAACCAGGCTTGTTAACTGTCATGAATTTTGTTTCTTCGGTTGTTGCTTTGTTTGTTGATGAATCAAAGAAGTTCAAGACGTCAATTACAGCCTGTAAAAAGAAGAAATAAACACACATGGACACATCCGATAGTTGCCAAGGGCCTATGCTAAACATCATGGGGTTCGATATCGTCTAAGCGAAGAAAGACCCACATCTTTGCTGGAGGGGTGTTTACAGGAACCAGGGGGACGTTTATAGAAACAAAAGGCCGTTTATAGCACGTCAGTTATTAAAAAAATTATTGTGCGAAAGTTGGAACGAATTGACTTCGAAGCGTATTGTACCGTTTTTAGTAGACAGAACAACTATAAGAATAGACAGAACATTGTGGAAGAGATCACAAACCGATTTTTGTATCTAATAAAATAAAGCACCCTACAACAGGAATACGCCATTAAGAATATATATTACAAGAATCCGTTTCCCATAGCAGAGTGAGTTTAGAGAGGTGCCTAAGGGATGAGCTGTCAATAGAAAAAATTACCTGGGGGTTCTTCTTCTGTTCTGTAGGAGTAATGTTGGAAATCTGTAGCAACTTTGCCCATTGCTCTGGCATTCCCTGCAAACAAGAGAAAACTGATGTCAATTCAAGGCAAGAAATTTTCTGATATACACGATAATTTAATCTTGTTAAAAAGAGGATTATACTAAAGAGGTTTACGACTAAATTGAAAAAGAAAAATGAAAAATGTTTGACCAGAATTTAATAATGACTTCTTTTTTCAACAGTTTCTTAAAAAATGAGGTATCATTTCTTTGGCATGCCTGTATGTAAACAAACCGAAATCCAGTTTTACGTTTTGGAAGATTCAATATTTCACACATTTAACCGAGAGCTGATAAAATTGATCTTATTAGCTCAGGTACACGGCTCAATTCAGTAAGAAAAAAGTGACGAAGATTTCGACCATAAAACTATTTTATTTTAGACCTGTTTGCAGCCAGCTTGAGGCTGTCACCGGCAACATATGAAGGAGAACCGTTACAGACGCAATCAGTGGACCATGGCAGCAGTGCTTTTGCTTTCGTTTCTTATGAGTGATAAACAAAAATGACCGCATGGATTCACCGCTAACAATTGCCAATAACGAAAATATGAAATATTGAAAAGAATAAAACAAAATGTTAATTAGAATTTAATCTAAGAGCATAGATTGAAGCATAATAACTCAGAAAAAAATAATTGAATTTAAATATTAATGGCTTTATTTCAAAATTATTGATGTTAACAAAACAATCCTGGGAAAAACAATAATTCATATGATATAGATGGTCTAAAATTCGATAATATCCGAAAAAATGGATCAATCATGTCTGAGAGACAGATGTCAATTCCTAAATACTATTTTCCTTTTGGTGGCAATCAGAGCTTCTCTTAAAATAGGCTAACTATCTACGCTCTATGCATGAAATTCAGCATTTTGCTATACAAAGTGGGGGAGATCTGGCGATACTTTATACATGCTTTGGAACTTGGTCTTTGATTAAAAAACAAATAAAAAAACTTAAAGATCCTCAGCAAATTTCACAGTGTGCGACAATAGCTGACAGCGAACGAGTAACGGGTCTATAATTTTATTCTTTTTTCCACAATCGTTGAGTGTCCTTTGTGTAACATAAACACAAAACGTTTCACTCAATACAAGAAAAGTTTTCTTAGATTACTTTCCCTTCTTTTGAGTTAAAATCTAGTAAAAACAACAAGAAAGAGTATCAATAGTATTTAATAGATACACAAAGTGTATGTAGTCTGTTTTGTTAATATAGGACAATTAATTCATTGTTAGTAGTGGAATTTTAAAATATACATAAATTGAACTGAACAAACCTACAATTTATAAAAAAACAGATAAACGGAAATACCCATAAGATTTTGCCGGATCGAATCAAATTTAGTCCTGTGACGTAAACCAACATACCAAGTTAGCGTAAAAATAGTGTGGACGAAGATCATATTACATTGATATGAAACGTTCTAGATACAATAAACAACAAATAAACAAGAAATTTGTAGTAAGCAAAACAAACTGATCAGAAACATATGCTTACAAACTGCGCATTAACTCATCTCATCTAAAGCACCAACCAACACAAACCTTTTTCTTTGAAGAACTTTTTTTGTCCGTGCTTCCGTAATCGCAACGAAATTTATGCTGAAAAACAGCTTTGCTGCACATATCGAGCCCGTAAAAAACGATAACATACAAATAGATTCGTCAGACTCCTCGTTTCGCTCAACTTAAACCATACGACTGACTACCGTCAACATTTGGCACGATGACGTTGTTGCAGACATAAAACGGGGGTAACTACTTCCTACATAGCCTTGTCTGGATGTGAAAGGTCCACGAGCTTCGTTTTCAGAAATAGTACTTACACATCTCACTGTCAGGGATGTTGGTGCAAGAAAAGAGCTGACACATACACCTAAGTAGTTAAAAACAGGTTGTTTTGTTAAGAGCACTGTAAGTGTCGCAACTAATAGTTCGGGAGAATAATCAGGTTTTGAAAATAATTTGTTATTTCTCAAAGAGATGTGTTTATATGTCATATATAGACCATTGTATACCATTCTCTTTGAAAACGAACGGTACAAACATTTGGCTGCAACATACACCACATATTGAATTCTGTTCGATCATCACAGAAAGCTGTTTTCTTCAAAATTTATTCTGCTCCACTTTTAAAAAAACAAGCCGTCCCCTGACCATTCCAGTAAAACAAAAAACCTCCGCCTATGTCAACGAATTTCAATTAAACATACAAAAACAAATTCAAAACTAGCCAATGGAATCCTGAGGAAACAAGCTGATAACCTCGTTGACTTACAATGTTCTGAACGAGGAGGTTACCACAACACAACCCCCTGCATCAAAATTAGACTTTATAGAGTCATTGACAATGGAATATGTCTCGAGGTAGAAGAATAACAAATCTTTTCTTTATTTAAAATGACCAAATTCGAAAAAAACCCATAAAAGAGTATTCATATGGGACGAATTTTCTTTATAATGAAACAATTAATTTACTAATACTTTTAAATACTATGCAAAACCGTTACTTCAATATACGTCTCAAAATCTCAATTGAGACGATAATCAATAAACAAATTGACAGTTTTTGAAAGATTTCCAGAGAAAATAATCCCTGCTTTAAAAGAGGCTTTGTCGGCAGTCTGTTACCTCGTTTTCGTTTGAAAATTTCACGCAAACAAGCAAAACGAGACGACAGTCAAGACATGAAACCGAGGGGCAAATCAATCCAAGAAAATCTCGTACACCTTTCATGAAAATCCTATTGTTTTAACTGAAAATTCCCAGAAATCCTTTTGCTTTAGGGAAAATCTCGTAAGCTATTTGCAAGAGTGAACTGCCCCTCGCATGAAACTGTAGCAAAAAACCGCAACAACAACAAGAACATAGACAACAAGAGTCGCTGTCAGGACAAATCTGACTCCTACATCCAAGAGGCATGTCACTTTACAAGATTTCCGTACGCCTTTGGCGAAAATCCTTTTGTTTTCACGAAAAATCCCCGAAAAATCCTTAAAAATTCTATCGTTAAAATATCTCGTACGCTGTTTGGAAAGAGTGATACACCCCTCGCCTCTACCTGGTGTAAAGGCGTCTTTTCTGGTGGTATAAAATTGTATATGTAGTCCTTCCGGGGTACTCCACTTCATTTGTAATGCCACTGGCGCATTATTCAAAGAGGTTTTAATGGTAACGTTGCAGGACATGCCACAAAAAATTCATATGAGTTTAGAGATGAGAGAGGAAGGGGCTCTTTAAGAATTTTCAAACAAAGATATATTTTTTTAGAAATGGCCGAAGTTCAAACACCAAGAAAACGTAATCCACACCATGTGACTGAGGTTTCGAATCCCGGTGTTATATTTCCTAGTCACAACCCACACAATGATACCGACACCAAAAGGTGACAAAAATTTCAAATTATACCGCCCTGACAATTTACATTTACACAGTACCAACTCCACACCGTCATACTAACAACTCTACTCGTTTTATCCTTCCTGACGGTTTTATACTCTTACAGTCAACATACAACGACTTTCTGTTCAAAACAATTGCAATTTCACTTTCACCTGAATGTTTCATATTGCAAACCACAAGACTGCTGCTCACAAAATGGTGTGGTTTACAAAAAAATTCCTAGACCCTTTGTACTCCCCATTGGACAGATTTGATAACATATCAGTTAACATTAGCTTGAGAGCGAGAATTAGAAAATACAAGAGCAAAACAAAGATTCAATGCTGTTAAATTGGTAAGCAGAAAACAAGCTAGGATTTTTAAAATGGTACTATGGTTAAAAAGTTTAAAATGTCATTAAATCTAAACAAACTGAGAAAAGTAACTTTGTAAACTTGATCACTTATTAATCTACTTTGTAGAATGAAATAAAACCAGGGATGCCGGACAGTGGGTGTGCAGGGGGTCAATGGCCCCTGTTGCCTTTTGAAAAGAGGGGCAAGAGGGGCCGAGAGCCTTTTTCATTAAAGTGCCCTTGAAACTGGCCAATTGTAATAATCAGAGAGATTCATATAAATTTTCTGATTGTAGTGCTTAATTCATGAAGACAATCCTCAAAACGTAAGATAATTCCTTATGCAATAAATTAGCCAATTTTCAAGATACCTACAGATAAGAGAAATAAAATGGCAGTTAGTAGAAGGAATTAGAAGAAGTTGGGAATTATCTTTCAATTGTCATTTTACACAAACCTGCCCCCCTTGCCCCTTGGTTGTTATGGCGTCCCTGAATAAAACTACAATTATATAAATAATCTAGAAAAAAATTTCTCTATAAATTTGAAAAAATTCAAGCTGCTGTAACCAATTAATTTTGCATTCAAAATTTTGGAGATGATGATTTGTCTCTGTAAATTTCAAAACAAATATTTTAGAGAGCAGAAAAACCATTTATTTGCTTTTAATTTGAAATGATACTTTAGGATACAAGCTACTTTATCTGGAATCTCTGATTAAGTTGTTGTAAAAACTTTCAATATTCCAACCGAATACAGTATTGGCAATTATTTCTGAAAATCAGGAAGGGAACAAGACCACTTTCTAATCAACTTCACTGCTTGAAATATTGACTGCTGATAATAAAATAAGCAACCAGAAAAAACTGTGCAGGGACTATTTGGTTTAAAATGTCAACTAAAATATGGGTTATCATTATGTACCAGGATGGTATGTACTTCAAGATTTATTGGATTAAACATAAATTACAAATAAAACAACAATTTGGAAAAATCAGTCGCCAGTTTTACTACTTGTTTAGACTGATAACTCGGGCAGGTTAATGGGTTTTAGTGGGTTACAGTCCCTAACAGGAACAAAAAATGTTGTTTTGAGGATGTAGACCTGATAAACTATGGATGCTCCAGACTCACTACCAACTAAATACCAACAGATTAGCTGCAGCATGACTGTTCATCAAACCTATTGAGCACTTTTACTAATGTGGACATGAGTATTTGACAAAACAAGTTCAAATTAAAACATGTGTGTATAGTCCACTATGTATATTGAAACATCTAGAATTGTCTTACAGCCCATGGTTAATGCAGTTAACATGACCCTGAATCTGAAATCAATTTCTTCATATAAGATTTATCAGTATCTGGCATTAGCTCATGTCCTTTTTATTCTTATTTGAATCTCCTAGAAGCTCCAGAACTTAATAGCATTCAATAGCATTCATTAGGTCTACTTTGCAATCGTCTCAAACTAAATAATGACCAAAATTATCAATCAAGAGAGCATTTAATATATGTAAAATGGATTGATTTTCTTCTGACACAGACAAGTAAAAAAATCATAACGCCTAATTCAACAGCAATTTTCATCAAAATTTATTGACATAATCAGATTAATTGTTCAGAATGGTTCTTTTACAGAATTTAATGCATCAGAGAAGAGGCTGAAGGTGCAAAAATTGTCCTAATTGTTAAAATTCACAAATAACAGCTTTCTGCATTTCTGACCAAACTTGGAGGCACAATGGCTAGGAGGGCAGCATGCTTTAGGTTCTATAGCCCCAAATTTGATTGAATTGCTAATTGCTACTTTCTACTCAAGCTGAAATAATGAACTCCCACTGTGCAACTGATAAAAATTAACTGCATTGATTGAAACTATATTTTTTCATATACACTTATTCTCCATCCATATTGAAACCTATTAGGCAAAATGAGGAAATACCAAAATGAATCATATCAGTTATACATTGACCGGCCATACATCCAACTTTTGTCTCAAAATATATGCAAACAATTTCCACTTGTTTCCTTCATTGTTAGTAATTTACTTTTGATTATTTCAAAAAGAAATGTTAAGTTTTACATGACTATTTACATACATGCCTATTGTCTTGTTATACAGTTTTACAGCAAACTACGGCGCCCAGCACAAAAAAAATCAGTAATTCTTAGAACAAACAATGAAATTAAATAGATATTCGTTTACATCAGCTCAATCTAACAATTAGTGGAGCGTGAAATAAGCGGGACTCAAAATTCCAAGTGTTTTTTAATTTTGGCAAAACTTTACGTTTAACGGGCTCAGTTATAACCGGTTGAAATAAATACGGCACCGGTTGTCTCGAAGTGTCTGCATCAGTTAATCGGTGAAAGGGAATGTTGAGTGTCTGAGACAAATAAGTAGTTGCCGGATGCGAAATACAGGATGCGGAAAGAGCAAAATGGGCCTAAATGGCCTAATCGACCTTTAGAAAGTGATGATATCTTGGACAGCTGGGGCCCGACAATATTCAGTGTTGTTTACAAGACTGAGTATGGCTGCACACTTGAGCAAAAGGTCTAGATGTTATTGAAAAGCTCGAATTTTTAGCAATTTCACTAAAAACTAGAAGACGACGAAAAATAAAAAATAACTTACAGTGAACTCGCCAGTTACGGGATCAAATCCAACGTGAACTGTATGTTCAAACTGGGTTGGCAGAGAAATTTCCGGCTTCTTTTTGGCTGAAAGTAGACATTTATGGAAATCAGGCAAATTCAAAATCGAAATATTTATGAGAAGAGAACATAATAATTTCATAAACACTCAATATTACTTACAAACAGGAAACAACTTGAAGCTCATCTTCTTGTTCTTCTTCTCGCTGTCAAGCTGGGGTACGTTCGGAAGCGGTTTATTGTCGAAATCTTTCGCAGATGCATTTCTTACTGGCGGTGGCGGGGGTCTCTCCTCTTCACCGTTTGAGTCCATTACTGCTTTCTTTACTTGACTTCCAATATGAGTTCTGATTAGTTCCTTTAGCGCTTTCTTATCCGATCATAGCTTTCTTGTCTTCTTACTTCATTGTGGTTTGATCGCACAGATTTCGGACTCTGTTGTTCCGAGTATTCTACACCAGAGACACTCCTTTACCTCGTTTTTACAACGAGGTTTACTCAAGATAAATCTATTTATTGATTGCCAATCTTTAGAACAAACAAGTAATAATCCATTTCACTTTACCGACATTTCAAAACCTCACGCTTTGCAAGAATTGTCAAAAGATTTTCACGAATATTTTTAAAGAAAACCCTAGCATAAACAATTCCAAAAAAAATCCAAAATTAAAGGTGTTTTACAAAATAGGGGTTCACAATATATATCAACCATTGAAAAGCCATACATGTGCCAACTAGATTTCTGTGCTTTTGCAATACAATATCTTTTCCTATTGAATTTAAATTAAATTTTAATGCAAGCTGTTTCATTTAAAAGAAAATTCTAAATAAATTGTAGAAACCCCCTTTTTCGTAAAACACCAAAAAAGGAATTGGCCACTAAAATCGGTCCACTGCACATGGAGGTAAGCATATTTCAAATTCAAATACCATCTCCATCGATACAATAGTGCTAATTAAAACAATAGGAACACAGAACGAGCCAATGAAAATAGTTCTTTTGTAGTTAAAGCTTGAAAATCATACTTACTTATTTCAAAATGCACAAGGCTCGCTTTACGTTTGTTCAGTTCTAAGACTGACAGTTCAATTGACTATAATTCAGTTGACTAAAATTCAGCTTTAGTTTTGCAAACTTTACAAAACTTTAAACATCTTTCATGTTTTACAATACTAGTATTAGATTACTTGCTTTTAAATCCTATTAATGGTCTTTATTGTGTCTCAAGCAACAAATCGATAGCCAGACGGGGGTTTTTTCAAGTTGTCTCTGGTTTCCATTTTTATGTCGTGACATTTCGTTCTTGTTTTTTGTTATCAATTAGAAGCCTTTGATCAAGATCGCTAGTGAGTTTTTTATATAGAAACAGCTGCTTCGCAATTTGTGAGTCATAAGTGTGAGGCTGGCTGTCCCAAACAAAAGCAAGTAGATAGTCAAAAACGACAAAAAGTATCAGAAAGCTACAATTTTTGATAATGTTTTTAAAAATCTCTGAGATGAGTGAAGTGGCCGTAATCGTGAATGCTCTCAGTAATGGAGTAATGTTGAAGAAACCTGTTTTGTGAAAACACAAAAAAGCGACACGAACAAATTTATAAATGTGGCAGCATTTGAGGACTGGGGTACAGGCTACTAGAACAGCAAAAAATGCTTGATTGAGAGGATTGTCGAGCAAGTAAAAGCAAGTGGCTATTATGCTGTCATGGTTGATGAAACATCTGATTTTAGTCAGCATTAGCAAATGGCAGTTTATCAGTTTTGCATTGAATGGTGTCAGATAGAATTTTTTGTTGGATTTTACGAACTCAGTCTTCAGAGGTTGTACAAATTGTTTAAAGATGAGCTTTTGTAATGGGTAAAGTCTTGAGAGAATCTACGCGCAATTTAGTGAACATGGTCAAGAAATTTTTTGTGCATTTGGCAATGGCGTAACGGAGGCATCTGGGGCCCTAAGGAAAAATCAGTAAAATCTGCTACAGGACCTCTACTTACAGACTGCGAGAAGATCCAATCAAAAGGTTTAGAGCACGTCAGACACAATAACAAAATGTAAAAATGAGAATTTTTCGTTAGCTAAGGGGAGCTGAGTTATAGAGTTTCAGTTGAAGAGCTTTAGAAGTTTTGGAAAGTTATTTGAGCTTGAACAAAGTTTAAAAATATGCTCGTAAAAGCATCCTGGGCCCATTTTGTTCAAGTTGTCAAACTAAGGTGTCCTAAACTGCCTTATGCCACTGGCATTAAAAAATGCAAGCGTGAATGCTAGCCTTTCAAAAGAAATCATCAGAAAAGTTTGCTTCAATAGATCAAGCAAAAAGTTTGTGGATTGCTTAAAATGATGCATGATGACAATATTTCGAATTTAGTTCTCATTCTGCTGAAGGCATGCAGATCCTGGCAACTATTCCAGCAGCATCTGTTCAGCGAAAACACATCTTCGTAACACCATACTTCGTTACACATATCTTCGTAAGACAGCAAAGACTAAACAACGTCGCCCTCTTTAATATCGAACCGAATGTCAATGTTCTCGAAAAAGATATCGATAAAATAATCGATATATTTGGTCGCCGTCGTGGGAGATATTCATATTCTTTTAATGAAAACTCGAAAGCTATTTTGTAATGTGTAATTTTTTAGAAATGCGAATTAGTTAGCCTTATTTTAAAGACGTTGCCAATCATTGCTCGATCACTATTAGAAGCTTTAATGCGTAAGGCTATAGTTCGTAATAATATGGCCATTGGTATTTTTCGGGCAAAAAAATATGAGCCCCCCCCCCCCCCCCCTAACTGAATTCATCCCCTTGCCTGTTTTGTTTTTGTCCGTAAGAGAGGCTGGCCTCAAATAGATGATAAAGGCAGAAGTGTCCTGTACCTGGTACCTGGTGATGGGAAAGTTTGTGCCTCATGCTGGGCATTTCAAGAAAAAAGAAAACCACTGGGCGGTTTGAAGTAGATCAGACGAAGATGAATAGAGGTTTTTCTATCCTTTTTATAATTCTTTGCGTAGTTGCTATGATTGTCATATACGCTGGTCGTTTCAGTTTGTGGAAACGAGCAGGATTAGGGAGAATTGTGAAGGGAGTTAATGATGAAATCGACCCAGGTTTTGAAAGTTCGAAGGCTGTTGAACAGAAGGAGTATTTGATAAATTTTAAGAAATCAAAAGATAACGTTCTTGTTTTTTTGCACATTCAGAAGACAGGAGGTACTGAGTTGGAGAAGAGATTAGTAAAACAAATTGTCGAGCTTAAATGCAAATGTAAAAGCACAGCTAAACTCGCGTGCAAGTGTTTGAGAAGAAATGGTATTCCATGGATTGTAATGAGATATGCAATTATAAATAAAAGTCATGCCTGGCCATGTGGTGTACACCCAGACATTACTGCATTGAAGCATTGCTTACCATTGCTTTTCAAGGAACAAAGACAATACATAACCCCTAAATTTTTGTACATGACTCAGTTGAGAGACCCAGTAGAGAGATATGTAAGTGAATTTAGACATGTCCAGCGTGCAAAAGCATGGGAACACGCAAACTTGATGTGCAATAATCAACAACCTTCAAGTCACACCTTTTCATGTTTTGAGAACATGACCAGAGATAATATAACACTAGAAAGGTTCCTTAGCTGTGATAGAAATCTTGCCAATAATAGACAAACAAGAATGATGGCAGACCTAGAATTGGTTGGCTGCTATAACTACTCATCAATGAGCATAATTAAAAGAGAAAAGATACTCTTGCAAAGTGCCAAAGAGAATTTGAAAGCAATGACATATTTCTCATTAAATGAAAGACCTGCTGACAGCCAGTTTGTTTTTGAAAAGACATTTAATTTAAGGTTCCAGGAAAATTGGTTTTTGTTGGATACAGGATATGCAAATGAATACATGAAAACCATATCAGAATCTGATGTATTGAAGATAAAAGAAATGAATCATTTGGATGTAGAACTATATAAATATGCCAAGGAACTATTTGAAAAGCGACTCAACTTCTTGAAAGGCTTAACTTTGGATGAACCTTTGGATAACCAAATTAAGAAAAACAAAAAAGGAAACAAGGTGTTGATGAAAAATTGGAAAAGAGAATCAGTTATGGGGAAGAGACCAAAGAAGAAAAGTGGAAAGAGAAAAAAATTTAAAATGTAATTCTAATGTTTTTAGTTTATTTATTGATTGAATTTGATACATATGAATTGTATATATTGATATTTTCATATGCAACCTTGTCTGGGAATTTTTATTTTACATATTTATTTATATATTTGATACAAGCAGGATGATCATGCACCCTCTGCTACACAAATGGCCTTTGAATTTTTAAACAACTAGAAAAAGTACCCAATTCGAAAAAATTTTTCAAAGCTGTATGCAAATAAAAGCTCCACTTTCTAGACAAGGCCAGTTGTTGATTTTTTAATACCATTTCCTAGTCGATCTTAGATTTAACTTGTCTGTTTACTAATTAAATTGAACATTATTCTCGTATTGGGTGTAGCCTATAGACTTGGATCTAACCATATTGGATCTAATAAAATTTGATTGATATTTGAAAACTTGCAGTTTAGGAGGCGAAGTGAAATAAGGCAAATCAGGTTAACTCTAATAAAGATTTATTAGATTATTAAAAATGCTTTGCAAATACCAAATAAGCAATCCAAATCTTTGAATGTTTGTGTTTATGATGAAGCAATTATAATAAGAAGTATGTTTATCAGAACATACAAAGTTTATGATTACTAGTATCATTTTATTATAAGCTCCAAGTAATTTGCCATAGCCGTAGCAAGTCCAACTATTCATTTCCAGTTAGACCCTATCAACACAACACCATTAAATGGCTTTTGTTTTAATAAACATGTTTATGGAATTAAGATGCTTGACATCTCCATTTCATACCATTTCCAGCATAGTTTTGTTTAAAAATAAGGCCAAACAAATGTGGTATGTTGTGAATAGGGTCTTAATTAGCAGGTAGTTTTTGTGTTTTTTTCAACTCCATTCGTCTTTGTTGAAAACATGAATCAATTGTATTTGTATTTGATGATTGATTTTAGCTTCTCAAATCAGTTTATATTATATTTATGTATTTGTATGTCTCAAGATAAGCATATTACCCTAAGAAGCTAATTTAAAATAGAAGTAGTAGTTAGCATCATCAGAATCTTTAATGACCAAAGTGAAAACTGAAATAGAGAATGAAGATCAATTTGTGACTGAATATTTTCTTCTATTCAGATATGAAGGGTATCTTGCTTCTGATACTACTATTGGCTTGTTTAATCTCCACCTGGTTGCTATTTAGGACGAAAGAATCAATTTACAATTTTATATGTCCTGTAAAACTCAAGATGTTGAAATTTCCATATGCATAACAGTCTTCTAGATAGTTTCATTTCTGTCCTCTTTCATTTCTAAAGAAAAAGTAGCTGCAGCAGAACAAAAGTTAAACTTGCCTTTCTACTATAAATTTATTAAACTTGGTCTATCCTCAGGAACATCAGCCAATTTTTTGGAAAAAACCTTGCTCTGTGCACTTGGGATAATAATAAAATATAGGTAAATAAGTGTTGAAAGGCGAATGTGAGGCATAACAAACCCAGTTTGACATTGAGCTAGGTGATGAGTTCACACTGAGCTAGGTAATGAGCTAGGAGCTGGTGTATGTAAACTGTCATCTCAATCTCTATTTTTAGCAACAAAAATCTGACTACAGCCAACCATATCCAACAAATGCCCTAAGGCTCCATATTCTTACATGGCTACATGCATAGCTCAGAATTTAAGGAAAGTTTCTTTATGTTTTATTTCAAGAAACCAACAGCAAAAAAGGCTATTTGATACCGATTTGCATCCTAGTGGAAACCAGTACCAAATAAAATTACTTCTGTGTCTAAATTCTCTATCAATGTGTTATACAGGGCTACCAATGATTTGAGGGGCATCAAATAAAATAATTTGTCGTCTTACCTGTTTTAATCCATTGCAGTTTTTGCTGGCCCTGTTTTGTATGTGGATTGTGGTCTAATGTATTGTCTGCATGAAAATTTGGGCTTATTCAAGCCTTCTTTTTAAGTACAAAAAGGGGGCATGGCACAAGTCCTGTTATAAGCAAGTTGTGATGAAGAAAGAAAACAGAGATGACACTCTGATTGAAAAAAAGCTGCCATCACTTAGAAATAATTTCCTTAGAAGTTATTTGATACTTTATAACCAAACAATTTTAATATATGACAAAACAACAAACAGATATATTGGAAATACCAAGAAAGTTGGATGCTTTTAATTAATTTCACTGGATTCTTGGCAAAGTTTTTGGAGTATTATTTAAATGATGTGACTCGTTTTTAAGAGATAACTAAACTGGTGGATGTTTTTGTCAAACAACATACCTAATTAGAGTGTGAGCAAATTTGCAATGTTGGACGGGAAGAATGTATTTGAGATTTTATTTCCTGAAAAATCCTAAAGTGTTGGATGGTATTTCAAGGAACAAAGTGAATAAATTTCATCTGTCTACTTTAGTGATAAATTGCTAACCTGATACCATTCAAGCAATAACATGTATCACTTCCCAATGGGGAATGTGTCATTATGCCTCTGATAAACCAAAATAACATAAATTCTGTTTATCAAATCAAACTTAACAAAGATCTGAAACACAATACTCGTAGCTTATTGTATAATACTACATACGTCCAAGCAAATTTCTAATTACAACTTCTGAATTAAGTTATGAAAGCAAGCTAGTTTCACGCAAATAGAACAACTTAACTACCAGTTCCATTTAATTTAATAAGCTTTGTCTTTATTCAAGGACAAATCATAAAATAAGCATGCAGCAAAAAATCTAAAAATATGACCTCACTTTATTTTTTCAAGCCTTATTACCACAGTATCTCCAAAATAACACCTCTCTTCAATAGATTCTATATCTTAACAATTCTTAGTATAAGGGGAGGGGAATAGTAGAACATTGTAAACAGATCTCATAAAGACAAATATAGCATTATAACTAGAATTTCATATCATAGCCATTACTGAAGAAATTTTCGCCATGTATCGATTATGTCAAACTTGTAGGCAAAAAGCTTGCTAATGGATATCATTTTTCAATAAGTAGTTGTGCAAATCAGTGACAAATAATTTCAAAATACTAAATTTGAAAACAGAGCACAAATCAACAAAAAATATCACTGCAAAAGTTGGTCTAAACCAAACTTGAATGGAATTAATAAAAAGCAACTGAACTAAGCTTATTTTATGTTACAAACTCAGTCTAACATCAAAGACGGTGCATGCTATGATAAATGGAAAGCATTTTTGCCTTCTGTGTATGCGGTCCTCAGTTTCTCATCCATTATATCAACTGATGAATAGTCAGGAAGCTTCAAGTAATTAACACATGTCATAACAGATGGTAAATAATTGTCCGGACTTAAAGCCCCATCCACTGTTTTCCGTACAATTGTTAATGGGGGATTCAAACTCCTGAATCCTACAAAAGAAAAAAATAAGTACCATTATGAACAAGAATCTGATTTTTCAAGAACAAGAACCATCCCAAAAATGTTTGAAATAATTCATCCTTGTATGGCTGAGGTCAAAAACAACTTCAAAATACCAAAATAAGAATAAAATTTGCCAGAAACTCAAACCTGGTACAACATTTACTTGTAAGATTAAGCATAAAAATTTGTCATGCATGAGGACCTTTGTCTAAAATTCTTAGCAAGATCTGCTCGAGTATGGAATGTGCTGGCAAATGGGTAAAAAAGTGCAAACAAAACACCTACCTCCTACAGGCAGTCGTGGACTGCCAGTTATAAATTGCAAGAACTTTCTTTGTTCTTCTGCTTCATATTTACTTAGGATGTCAAAGAGGAATCGTACAGCTCGGCTAAAAAACAGGAATTTAAGAGAACTGAGAATTGATGCTTCATTTGCTTCATTAAATTTGTTAAGCAATGACAGAATGCTACGGATGTCTACCATTTACAAGTACTCTTTTCTAAAAAATTATTTTCTGTCACACAGAAATCCAAAAACACAGAATCTATATGCCCATTCCAAACAGGCTATCCTCAAAACCAGACAATATGGCTCAGTTTTAGATTCTGCTTAGTACTAGATCAGTTAACGTTTCAGCAGACAGGAGGGTCCTGCTCTCTACATCCAAGTGAGAAGACATTGATTGATCAAAATGAAACAAAGCAAGTGTCCTATCTTTTTTTCTAGGAAACTATATATAGGGAGAAAATTTGTAACACATGGTCGCTTGTAGATTTCATTATTGAGCACAAATCAAGAATGCAAGCTAAACATTTCCTATGATGCTTTCTCTCTGAAAACCAATTGCTACATTTAAATTAAATTAGCCAAAAGGACCTCTATGTGTCCCTGAATGGAAAAATTCCAATGATACTTTGTCACATGAACCATCATTCTTTACGCTCATCAGGAACCGTTAACAATTTGAAGCAGTATCCTGAACTTTTACAGCAGTTATAGATGATTTTAAAGCATACCTGTCATGTGTGTACCCATGGTCTGGTCGACAACACTCAATAAGTTCTGCAAAGAAAGTTAATATGTAATTTTCAGAACAAATAGGAATTCTCAATAATATAATAATCTCTCAATAATCGAATTAGCCCTCTGTGGGCGTACTTATTTTTGATATTTTTGGATGTGGGCTTGGGGCTTATACGAGGGGAGGCTTATAAAATTATTGTAGACAAAGAAGACATTATTAAAAGACCTTGTTTATTTTGTACAAATTTCTTTATTAGCATTTAATTAATTATTACCAAAAGTATGAATTTTTGAGGTAATTCAATAAAACACCAAAGGCAACCTCAGATGGCAAAAATCAACAAATCAAGGAGGGCCAATTTGAGAATTTACAGTAGCAGTGGGGACTTAAGGAGATCTCAAGTGTGACGTCACAAAAAAACCATTTTAGAATTTTCGAATTTTTACCACATAACTTAAAAGAACACCATAGAATACTCCTATTTATGAAAATCAGTTACATTTTTCAAAATTGGGTGAGCTATGGCCAATAGAAGATCTGGAGTTTGCTAACAGATTACTGTCATTTTGGCTCAGTTCATAAAGTTATGAACTGAGATCAAATTACAGAGGTTTGGTGGGGCCAGAGCTTGTGCCCATCTGGACATATCTCAGCTAATCCGTAATACCTTCAACTGATTTTGCAGATTTAGAAGTTTTCCATGATGCTCTTTCAGGTTATGGGAAAAAAACTTCAAAAATTCTAAAAATAGATTTTTGTGACATCATCAATAGACAACTCTATTTGAGGGTTTTTTTTAACAATTTGTAGTTCTAGAGTGGGGGCATATTTGAGGGGGACTTTTTCAAGGTGGGGGGGGGGGGGCAATTTGAGGATTTACGGTATTTCAGATGTTATATGATAGGTGATTACCTTCACACCATAGCTTTACATACTTAATCACTATCAAGATATTTTATCTTGAAAGTGCTTATATACAAAATTGCAGAACTGGCATGAGCTGTGAAGAATTGCAAAAAGTAGCACCCAATAGGCACATACAATGTCAAAATTGGAATATGTACACAAAATTTCACAGTAATTAACCCTTTTCCTGAACCCCTGATTCAATTGTGCTAAACCTCTATATTGAAAAGCTTCTGGTAAAAATTAAACTGGCATTGTATGTATCAATATATTTGATAGAGGGTTCAGAAGGGGGTTGGGTGGGGGGGGGGGGAGGTTAAGTGGCATGAATATTGTATTGTGGTTTACCATCCAAGAATGGCTTGTTTGAATCTATATTTCCTCTGGAAGGCTTTGCAGTCTAGGCGCTAGCTTAAAAAAGGCTAGTTTGAGAAGCCCCTAGCATTCAAAGCTTCAATGCAAATTGAGGTATTTGCTATACTAATTGGAAGACATACCTTTCACATCCCATTTCTCACTTCGGCTTCCACACAACAGTAGATCGATCTGCAATGAAAGTTGAAATTCTTTCATAACAATCACAATAAAAGTCTGACTTGATACTAGAAGACTTTTTTGCTACATCAATCTGGCAAATGATTATCTGTCCCTTAACATATTGAACATTTCTACTGCTAGGTATTAATGAAGTTTGTAAGAAGATAACTTACCTCTGAGCTGTAGAACATTTGCAGTGATGTAATGGGGAAGACCGACTCAAAGCCCTCCTTGAATGCTTGGAATTGTTTTGAAACACCTTCTATCAGGGTCCAGTGGACAACAAGCTGGAATTTAAATAAGATATTGAAATGCAATTCATTGTTTGCCTTCTTAAAACTTCCTACATCTATTCTAAACCTAAGAATTATCACTTCAAAACAATCTGAAGCTCTGGATTCATATTCATATTGGTTTGATTTGGTAAAATTTCTGTACCTTGATTAATGATAATATTTGTGATAATATCGATTTTGGAATCATTCCTCAGATAATGATGAAAACTACCTAAAATAATCCAGTATAGTTTTTACCTTGATGTATTCTTCTAAATTGTCAATTGTCACAGGAATATCTTTTCCATTTTTCTAAAACAGTTGAAAGTTGGAACACAAGATTAAAATTTATAAGATGGAATAAAATGGAACACACAATAAAGAGAGACAAGTGACCAAAAATGCAAATACTGCAAATGGCCATAGAGGGCAGTAATTGCCAACTTTTCATTGATACTGTTCCTGAAATATGACTATCACTTTCCAGAGCTAGGGAATCCACTTGACATTCAGCTGATTCACTTTCAGGTTCAAGTGAGTATCATAGCTATGAAATAGGATTGATGGGGGCAAAATTTTGGGTATTTATTTGTTTTGTAAAAGGATTAGGGTTTTTGCAAAATGATGATGTGCATTAAGATCAAACCTAAAAGGTGAACACAAGGACAACATGGCAAAAATAAAGGGCTCTGGAGAGGCAGATGCTAGTCAGGCCATTCACTGTCTCCTGATGATTTACAAATAGAATACTTGAAATAGAGTTTGGAGGCCCATATCTGCAGCAAACCTAGGATTTAAAGGGGCCCATATTTGCAGCCTTTCTAGGGGAAACTGGAAAACTTTTCTGGTGCCCTGGTGGGCCACACCCTCCTGGGAACACCGGAAATTAATAACAAACCTTTAATTCAATATTTCCATATCCAGGAAGGATGAAATCGAGGCTCAGATCATCAACTGGCATGCCATCCAGTGTCAAATTACCCAGTGCCAATCTCATTGTTTCTATTGTGTGTGCAGGGTCTCGTTCAATCGCCTTTTTCTTTTTTACCAAATCATTTAGCTGACTTAATGATTTGAATAGTATTGCATCAATATTTTGAATGTCTGAAAGCTGAAGCGTGGATTCAAGGCCAATAATCCATTTGCAAAATGGCTGGCTGAAAGGGAGGTCAATCATCCTAGAATCCATTATTGCCTTGGCAACAAACTTCCCAAGGAATCGGAAGCGAGATTTCACTTTTGAAAGCTGGCTCACTTTAATGTTCTTTGGAAGAGGTGCTGAAATATGATAGTAAGTATGTCAGAAAGGATGATTTCCAAAACTAGGTTAAGCTACTATTTATGTTTATCAAGGAATTTTAACTAGTTCTTTTTCTATGATTATGAGCAAGATTCTGCATTGCAGCTGCAATTCAAATTGAAAAGTATGAAAGTATGTTCAATGGACAACTACGAGGCATCTGAAATGATTGTTAAATGCAAACCATTCACAGGCAGCTATAAAATCTCTATATCCAAAAATTAAACATTTCTTAATTTGGTATAAACTGAAAATCCCTCAAAATGATTAAATGCAATGGCAGGATGTTTTAGAAAAAATAAACAAATTTTCATAAAAGTACCTGGGAAAAGACCACCTGGAGAGTGGATATAGCTTGTCACGTTTTTAGATTCACCTGCAATAGAAAAGTATAATATACCGATTTTGTAAAAATATGAATGGCTTTCAAGTCAATTATGAGCAACCATTTTATTGGTTGTGGAAAGGAAAAAAGAACAATTAATGAAACAACACGAAAGAACATAGAGGTACCACTAAAATTTGTAGTTCCTGCATTAAAATGAACAACAGGAAATCATCCATGTTAGGTATCCTTAAACATCTTTGTAATAACATGGCAATAAAATTTTTTGGAAACTTCAAATGGCTTCCAGCATCTAATTATATTATTTCACATTTCAAATCAATGTTACCAAGAAAAGAAGTGCATTAAATAATCATTGAATGGCCATTTAACAACCAATAAAACGATCTCAAAACGATGACTCTTGAATATCATGAATCTTGTTCCTTTCAGCACCGGGCAGGCCATCCTAGGAAAGGCATGCACACACCTTGGCACACAATTCCCTAAGAAGCGTGGTTTATCGCATGCCTTATCAAGGCTATGAGTTTCCACCTTTACAGGAAGCATTCTTAGGTCCTGTTTAATTAACAACGTTTTCATTTCATATCATATTTAGATTCCCAATCCCACATGAAATTTTTGCCTACTTGCACATAACTGCTTTCACTTTATCATGGATTTGGAGTTCTGTTTACACAATAATGCTGTAGTACACAGTGTAGTACATATGTGAAAACAGTATCATGTAAACGAGGCCTTAGCACGCTCACACCATTGGGTTTTCACTTTTATCTGTCTACAGAGAGGAATATGTCAGTTTTTGTGTGTTCACCATGTTTCCGAAACGGAGTAAATAATAATAGTCAGCTTCTGTGGTTTTTACCATTCACATTGCTTCCATTTTTGTAAATTGTTTACGAGAGTTTTGAAAAACCTTCGTTTGTGTGTATACACATTTATCTAGTGTGTTTTCAAGAACCTCTATTTTTGTGGACCTCCACTTTTGAAAGCATTGCAATAAACCTTAGTTTTTTTGGGTCGTTTTTGTGTCACTTTTGTGTCGTTCTAATTAAATTTTTACATTCCATTTGACAAATAGTTTTGAAAAAAGAAAATCTATACACTTGTACAAATAAATAATTCAAAAATGGGTAAAATCTTCAAATTTTGTACTTTCAATAAATGTTCATAAATACTTAATTATGCTGAAATAGACATAGCACCCCTTTGCACCCCTTGATTTGCCAAGGAGTATGATTCACTGCACACCTGCAGGTTCATTTCTGGTATGGCCTGGCTGGGCATAACAAATTTTGGATGCTGTCAATGAACAAGCATACCTGCTCCCTCGGCAACTTCAACAATGTCTCCTCGCCAGATCTGCAGCTCTACCTTCTGCATTTCTTTGGATACCAAAGTGTAGAATTCCAAAGTTGGGCCTAAACCACTACCAACCTTTAAAACAGTGAAACAAATTTTAACCCTTCAATAAAAAATAAAAATTCAGTTGATGTAATGCTACAGTTGAATCTCGTTAAGTAGGCCTTCAAAAGGTGAAGAGAACGATCCTACTTAGAGGATGCCTGACTTATCTGGAGTATGTTTTTGAAAATAATAAGGTATAAAATACAATGGTAATAATCTGTGGAATAATAATTGGTGGAATAATAATCGGTGGAATAATAATTGGTGGATAAATAATCAGTGGAACAATAATTGGTGGAATAATAATCGGTGGAATAATAATTGGTGGAATAATAATCGGTGGAATAATAATTGGTGGAATAATAATCGGTGGAATAATAATTCGTGGATAAATAATCAGTGGCACAATAATCGGTGGAATAATAATGGGTGGAATGATAATCGGTGGAATAATAATCGGTGGAATAATAATCGGTGGAATAATAATCGGTGGAATAATAATCGGTGGAAAAATAATCGGTGGAATAATAATCGGTGGAATAATAATCGGTGGAATAATAATCGGTGGAATAATAATCGGTGGAATAATAATCGGTGGAATAATAATCGGTGGAAAATTGGTGGAAGAACTTTTGTCATATTTTCGAAATTCAGAGGTAAACTTTTTAGGAAAATTGATATAACTCAGCACCTCTTTTTATGCGAGGCTTGTTTTTGATTGGCCTCATCCACTGATAATAGATATCATTCAAATGTTTGTACTTAATGTACATTGGTTTGGTAATGAGTGACGTTTTGTCTTACCTCTCCTTCATACTGGATCTCAAGCATTGCTCTTCCTCCAGCTACATCATTCATCACATTCTCAGCTTGTTCTAACAAGTCTGTTCTTGGGACAGTTCTCTGTTTAATGCAACAAGCTATTAGTTCTTCAATGAGAATAATACTGGCTAATCTAGACGACCAAATCCACCAGCATTAATTCAAACTCTACTTTTATGAAAAGAGAACGCCTGTATAAAGGGGTTATTTCAAGAACATCTTCGATTTTGACTCATCTTCGATTTCAAAGTCGTCTTTCATTTCAATCTCATCCTCTTCTTCCCCATCATCCAAATAACCCTCCGAGTTCTGGTTTACTGTTTTTTCTTAGCAAAATCATGTATCAAGACATGGTAAAAGCTACAAACTTTTAATAAAAGTAGATTTATATAAACTATCAAACCTTTTTCTTTTCAAGCCTTGGAGTCACTCTGTCGGCAGTATCCGTGCTTGCCAGTTCAGGGAGGTTTTCCTGTAGGATTTCAAGTGTTTATAGAATAAGCAAAAATAAAGAGTATAGGGAGATAGGAAACAAGAAGATTCAACAAAAGAGAGTGATAACTATTTTGGTTTAATAAATACAGATATATATTTGCATAATTTTGCATAAATAGCGGTAGCAGCGGTCCCTTGTTTCCTTCTGAGTAGCTCTAGGCAACAAGTCCTACATGTAGCAAAGATTCCTGCAAGATTTGTCAAAATATTATTGACTTACCTGTAACTTCATTAAAGCTCTGTCTCTATCAAAGGTAGTCGAGTAAAACAACTGCTGTCGACATTCAAATGGGAACAGGAATGCACTGAAAAGTAGATTGGTCCATATCATATAAAAGTTTCGATTTATGAAATGTTCTTGAGGAAAGAGGTTTTACAAAAAGTGCAGTCCTCTTGGAAACAGATAAATCTAAAGGCTTTTTTCATGAAAAACAGCTTTTTTTACTTTACTTAGATACTTTACTTAAGAAAGTGTAATGGTGGCAGGTTATTCCTTGAGCTTCAGACTCTTTACCAGCAGTATCTAATGCTTATTCCAACTTTCATGAAAATATATATAGATAAACAGATATAATAAAATAGAATATAGACTAGAAATGAGACATGTTCTCTGTTACTCCGAGTTTCGTGCTTGCGCACTCATCAGACAGACTATAATAGAGTAACAGAGTAACAGAGAACATGTCTCATTTCTAGTCTATATTCTATTTTATTATATCTATTGCTCTGTGCTTTTGCACATCGAGCACTGTCACGTCAGAATAGACAACGCAATCTGGAATAGATAAACAGATATGTATCAAAGTCAAAAAGATTTTCTGGACAGTATTCTGGCAAAAATATGAATTTTCATGATATCCCTAGATAAGCAGGGCATTATACTTAAACGTTTTTTTTAATAGACATCTGGAATGCAAAAAGTAAAATTCATAAATCTTGCAACAATAATAAAGAGAACACAAGGCGGTTATAGGGGTGGACAATTCAGTTCCCTATGCACCTGGAACAACTCGTTTTTAACTGCAGGAGACTGCTTATCGTTAAGCAGGCAACCAAATTTTTCACTTGAATTGTCCACCCGTGTCACCAGAGTTCCCTTATGGGAAATCACAGGCCATATGCAGGAGACCACAGAATGGGCCCCTGGTCTTCCAACGGAGAGCACCTTTTAACTGAAATTGTCAACCCCTGCAGTTCGGTCTTAACATCTTATGAGTTAATAAACACTAACCATGCAGTTGCCAGTTCACCCAGCCATGATGGTAAATTTCCAGTCATGATGGCAAGGGGATCTACAAGGAAAAGATTTTTCAGTCTTTCGAAGGGATATGCATAGCATGTAATGAAATTGATATATGCTTTATGCTAAACATAAAGATGATTCTTTTGGACTCAGCCATCAATGGGACACATGTTATGTTGTTGTTGTTAGTGTTGAGAGTAGTGAAGACTAGCGAAGCACGTGCGTTGCGTATATGTACAGAGATTCAAGTTTAACAGTGGTAGCAGAGGAAAAAAGTTCTAAGGAGCGTTATATCAGTGTTTTTTGTGCCATTTTGCCTGATTTTTGTGTCGTTTGTACTGGACTATATTTACTTCCTTCCCTATTTTACGTTACGGAGCCGGTCAGGCCCTAGGCCTAAATCACGCACCGTCAGCTATCATGACCGCCATGAAATTAAATCCACCTGTGTTCAACAGCAGTGAAAAAACGTTTGAGCGATGGGAAGTGGAAGTTCAAATGTGGAGTGAAATAACGGATCTGGAGAAAAAGAAAATGGGTATTGCTGTTGTTCTTTCTCTTCCTGAAAATGAGTCAGTACGGGCGCAGGTGATGGAAAGTGTTCCACTCGATGATTTGAAAAAGGAAGATGGCTTAAGCACTTTGCTCAACTTCATGGAAAAAACGCTCGGTAAAGATGATATGGAGGATAGCCTAGAAAAGTATGAAGAGTTTAAAAATTGTACCAGAGTTGCTGACCAGAAGATAAGTGACTTTATTCTTGATTTTGAACAGAAATATAACCGTATCCTAAAAAAGGGGATTAAGTTACCGCAAGAAATTCTTTGTTTTGAGCTTCTAAGTAGTGCAAATATAAGTAAGCCTGAAAAATTCTTGATTTTGTCTGGGATAAATTTTGACAAAAAGGACAACTTGTTTGAGCAGGCTAAGAAATCTTTAAAGAAATTTAAGGGAGATTTGGCTTTTGGTGATGATACGGGTTCAGCTGCAATAAAATTGGAACCTGTCTTTGTTGCTGCTCCAGAAAATGTTTTGGCAATGGGAAACTTTCAAACATTCAGGGGGCGGCCTTGGTCAAGGGGTCGAGGCTCAAGGATGTTCCCCAGTGACAAAAGTCGCAAGATGGCTCGGATTCCAGTGAGTACAGGTGGTGCTTCTGTAAGGCCAATCAATCAAAAGGGCCCTGATGGTTCACTTTTAACCTGCCATGCTTGTGGTTCTTACCGACATCTAGTTGCATCTTGCCCTTATTCTTATGAAAATGCAAAGATGGCCCAACAAGTTCTTTCAGACCCTGCAGAGAAAGTTGTCTTATTTACTGGTTACAACAAAGATGCAGTGCAAGTTCTTGGTGAAGAAGCAATAAATTGTGCTGTACTTGACACAGCTTGTACTTCTACCGTTTGTGGGCAAAAAATGGTTTCAATGTTACCTAAGCACTTTACCAGATGGTGAGCTGATGAAAATACAGCAGACCAAGGGTCAAAAGGTATTCAAATTTGGTGGTGGAGAAGTTCTACAGTCTCTCTTGTTTTGTGAATTACCTTGTAATATTGCTGGCAAAGATGTTGTCATTGAAGTGGATGTTGTTATGTCTGCCATCCCTCTTTTGTTGAGTCTAAAATCTCTCAAAAAGGCCAATGCAAAATTGAACATCGAAAAAGATACAGCCGAGTTTTTTGGGAGCGAAGTACCATTAAACTTTACTTCAAGTGGTCATTATTGCATTCCTATTGGAAAAACTGATGAGATAAGGGTACAGGAAGTTTGCAATGTGGTTCTGAGTGATGTGATGCCAGAAGAAAGAAAGAAAATTTTGCAGAAGCTGCACAAACAATTTGCCCATCCATCTATGCCCAGACTAAAAGCATTAATGGCTGATGCTGGAGTGTGGAAAGATCAATACAATGAAGAACTTTGCGAGATTTATGATGGCTGTCAGACATGCAAGATGTATAAAAAGACACCAGCAAGACCAGTGGTCAGTATGCCAATGGCAAGTAGATTCAATGAAAAAATAGCCATTGATCTGAAGAGCTGGAAAGGAAAGTATATCCTTCACATGATAGATATGTTCACAAGACTGAGTGTGTCAGTTTTTATTAACAGCAAATCCCCACCTGTTGTTGTTGAGAAAATCATCCAGCATTGGATTGGAGCAGGATGGGGTGTCATGGAAGGAATTTTTTTTGATAATGGTGGAGAATTCAATAATTCTGAAATGCGTGAGGTGGCTAGTATTCTCAATATCCAGCTTTCCTCTACTCCTGCTGAAAGCCCATGGAGCAATGGTCTATGCGAAAGAAATCACCAAATTACTGATCGAATGCTGGAAATCTTAACAGAAGAGAATCCCAAGACAGATGAAAATACTCTCCTGGCATGGGCAAATGTTGCAAAAAATTCACTGCAGATGTGGAATGGTTTTAGCAGTTATCAGCTTGTCCTTGGAAAAAACCCAAACTTGCCAAACATTATGTCAGAGAAACTTCCAGCACTACAAGGCACCACTTCAAGTGAAATTCTGAAAACGCATTTGGATGCCCTATTTTCAGCAAGGAAAGCGTTCATTCAATGTGAAGCTAATGAACGCATACGGAGAGCACTTAGACATCCTATCAGAGCCACTGATGATGTATTTAATCCTGGTGACAGGGTGTTTTACAAGCGTGATGGAAGTCATAAATGGCTTGGTCCAGGAAAAGTCCTTTATCAAGATGGAAAAGTTGTTTTTGTACGCCATGCTGGTGTATATGTTCGTGTGTCAACAAACAGACTAATCAAGGATGTAGACTTGAAAAATGATGATGTGGTTGTAGATCAAAGGGACACAAATCCAAATATGTCAGTTCCCTTGCAAAGAGATAATAGCTCTGGTGCTACAATCTCAACGCCACAGCTATGTGAAAACCTGGGTGCATTAAGGGTTGGTCAGGAACAAGACCCTGATACCCAGCACCATGCACATGATATGGAAGAGCAACCACAATTGGCATACCAACAAAAGATCTCATTAAGAAAAAATGACCAGATCGAATACAAGATAAATGAAAACGATCCATGGATTACAGGGACAGTTTTAGGGAGAGCAGGCAAAGCAAGTACCTCAACTAAATACTGGTTCAATGTAGAGGACAAAGACACAGGCGAAAAGAAAAGTCTTAACTTTGAACAACTGAGTGATTGGAAAAAGGTAAATGAAGAAATTGACTTAGTGACTGTCTCTGATACCAAATCTACTTTAAGTGATGTTTTGCAAGCAAAACATGTTGAGCTAAGGAAATTAAAAGATTTTGATGTTTACGATGAAGTTGAGGATGTTGGTCAGCCCTGCATATCCACTAAGTGGGTCATAACTCATAAAGATGGTGGGATGAAAGCCCGTTTAGTTGCCAGAGGTTTTGAAGAGACTCAATATATTGAAAGTAATTCTCCAACAGTTGCAAAAACAACCATGCGAATACTTCTGGCAACTGCTACTAGCAATGGTTGGACAGTAAAATCTAGTGACATCACATCTGCCTTTCTTCAAGGAAAGCAAATTCAAAGAGATGTGTTCATCAAACCTCCTCCAGAAGCTGCGCAGAGTAATGGGGCACTGTGGAAACTTTAAAAGACCCTTTATGGGCTAGCGGATGCTGCGAGACAATTCTTTGACAGTGTAAAAGAGGAGTTAATCAATCTTGGGATGAAACAATCCAAAGTTGATTCATCACTGTTTTACATGACATCAAATACACAAGTTACTGGTGCTCTGATTATGCACATTGATGATTTTTTGCATTGTGGTAATGAAGTTTTTGAAGAGAAAGTTTTGAAACCACTTGCAGAGAGATTTACAGTTGGGCGACGTGCAAAGGACAATTTTACATACATTGGTTTTGACATCAAGCAAACCCATAAAGGTATTACTATCAGTCAAGGGGCATATGTCGAAAATATTCAAAGTATTAAAATTGATCCAGGAAGAGCCAAGGAAAAGAAAAGCCCCTTAACATCTGAGGAACAGAAACAGTTCCGTAGAATTGTTGGACAGTGCAACTGGGTTGCACAAGGAACAAGACCTGATCTTGCATTTGATGTTGTTGAAATGAGTTCAAAATTCAACAGCAGCCAAGTGTCAGATCTTTTGAGAGCCAACAAAAGTTTATTAAGAGTTAGGCAGCACAATTCAATCATCAGAATTCCACATCTTGGACCTTGTAAGAATTGGCATATTCTTGTCTTCTCTGATGCATCTCTTGCCAACATGTGTGATGGTGTATCTAGTATGGGAGGTCACATCATTCTGCTACTTGGAATGAATAATGCAGCTGCTGCTATAGCATGGTCATGTGCAAAGATCAAAAGAGTAGTCAAATCTACTCTTGCTGCAGAAATGCTCAGTTTGGCTGATGCATTAGATCATGCAATTTATCTACAACAAGTTATTTCAGAGCTTACTTCATTTGATGACATTCCTATTGATGCTTTGTTGACAATAAATCAGTTGTAGAAGCTGTCTACTCCACAAAATCAGTTGAAGACAAACGTTTGCGTATAGATGTTGGGTCAGTTAAAGAATTGTTAGAAAGAAAAATCATAAATAGTGTTCAATGGATTCCAGGGGAACAGATGTTAGCTAATCCATTAACAAAGCTGGGTGCATCATGTCTGGATTTACTGAAGTGCATTCAACAGGGAAGAAAACTATTTTAAGGATTTATTCAGTTTAAAATTGTGACATTTTGACTTTATTTTATCCGCAAAGAAAAAAAATTATAGTTAATGTTATGTTGTTGTTGTTGTTAGTGTTGAGAGTAGTGAAGACTAGCGAAGCACGTGCGTTGCGTATATGTACAGAGATTCAAGTTTAACAACACATTCCTGCTAAGAAACATGCATATAACACTGTACCAATAATTAATCGTCTAAAAACAACTGTATACAAAAATAGAAGCAGTCAAACGGGGACAGACAAGCTGTAACATTGCAGTGTAAAAGCAAAGACATGGAAGCATAAAAGAAATCACACAGCAACCTACAACTCAATATATGACAATTTACAGAGTTTAGCAGCAGACGTGAATCAGTCCACATGTATTCGTCAACCTGCATATCAAGCAATTATGAAGCAAAAAACTCTCTGATGGTACAATCTTTGGACAGGACCAAATCGCTTATCCTACTTATAAGCTTGTATCTTCTGAATCTCATTAAAGTATGAAACATCAGAAAGATAATTAGGTATGTTAATTGATGACATAAAATCCTACTACAAATCACTGTCACACAGTCTCATCTACAGCTTCTTGATGGGCAGTTGCTCAGAACTTGCTACCTTGAACACTACAGTCAAGTATTCTAGCAACCTGGTCACTTCACTTCAACAAATAAATATAATCAGCAGCTTTTTGCCTACCTTGTAGTTGCCTTGAGACTTTGGCAGATAGTTTTGCATTGATGAATTCATTGACAGAGACAGTTGCATGAGGTTGATGAATCTAAAAAATACATTCAAAAAATTCAAGGCCAGAGCAAGATTTACCTACATCAAATTTAGTCATTAACTGTCTCATAAAAAAGTTCAGAGAATGTAACAATTCATTATCACACAAACTGGTTATCTAGAACAGCAAATTCAGTCGCATCTTAACCAATAAACTGATGGAATATCATATATTATTAACTTATGATTTCAAAATAATTGATAAACCAATTCTAGTTTCTTTTTCAAAATTAAACACAAACGTACATCAAGTAGAATGTGTTTCTCTTCAAAGACCAGAACAGGCAAATATTATCGATCAATCAAGAAAAACAGTTACCTCGTATAAATCTCCCCAATGTATATTTAGGTAATACAGCAACCTCATTAGGCAAATGGTTTCAAGAGAGGGGTCACTCAACTCTGTAAAATAACAAGATATCATGGATAAATCAGAGGTTAGGACAAAAACTTGTTGAGTATTTCCCAGAAAGTCAAAGATTTTTAATTCAATTTTTAACATTACAATTCAAAACCATAATGACCATTACATTGAGGGCTGTTTTGATTTGATATACATTGCAATGATCAGCGACTGAGTAAATTTCAATCAGTGTATTCAGGCAGTATTTGACAATTTGTTATTGCTATGGAAACATGTGTAAACAGTGCTAGTTTGCACCGGTATCTCATTTCTGTTTCTCTTAGTGGCAACAAAAAAGTGAATTTTGTTATGTTAAATCATATCATAAAAATCGAGCCAGGCTTGGCATCTTGTGTTAAAGATGCTTTGTTTACCACGCGTTTAAATCAAATGTTAGGTTCTATGACAACAAGGTCACGATGATATGAGTGGAAGAAAGCAAAACTAGTGCCATTCTGTAGGACAAAAATAAAGTATACGTACGGATATTGCCAGGCAGTTTTTCGGTTAAGTATGTAGACATATCTGGAAAAGACAGTGCAGACATTTAGAAAACTGAAGTTTTTGTCATGCAGATAAAATCAAGGGTATATAATCAAAGGTTTCGTCTTAATGGGCAGCATAAAAGCAATTACAAATAAGGTCACATGCTGTCCAATTTTGTCGCAAAGCAATGTGTGAACACTTTGCATTTGAAAGGCCTGGCAATATAACAAATTTTAGGCAAAATAACGAAGGGAAACATTAGTGAAGGGAAAACAAAAAGATTTGCCACAAAGTAGCAGGCATGGAATCGTTGATAATTTGCAGCTTCAGAAGAATTCATAGAAAGTGCATCAGATTGGTGGGAAACCTGGAAGGCTTTTATCCGACGATGATAGCTTGGTTATCCAAACATATGTTAAGATATCTCAGTGCTATATTTTTCTTAATCATTGCTGCTTATTTGCTACAACCTTAAATTATATAAAATTTTTAGCTTGCAAAGACAAATTTTTAACTTGCAGAGAAACTAAAGAATGATTAATTGTGGTTTATTTAAACAAATTATCTAAAGATTTTAGCCTAACGTTTCAGCATGAATGAAATGTAAAGTTAAGTATGATTCTGACCAGTGTTTTTAATGGACGATTTCGACAGACTTTTCATGGATGTTTTGGATGTTGCTGAAGACGATGCTGATTCAGAGCGTTTCTTGATCGCTGGTTGACTTGCAGCACTGTTTGGACTGATTGGACGATAACTAAAACAAAAATAGTATGTAAATAAAGTGGGAATCATGCAGCAGATACAGAATTCGCGTTTAATAAAGATTAAACTAGTCAACTGCTCTCCCCCCTTTCGACTTGACCTGGAAAATGTATATACATTTAAAATTGGATACTTTGTACACATACTGTATATACAAAAATTGAAGAGAAAACAAGAAACTGGGAAATTTACTGCGCTTGTCCTTCCAACAAGAAAGTTCAGGTTCCACACAACTGGTTAAAGTACATAAGATATGGATTTTCAAAACCTGAATGTTTAGGAAATTGTGGGTTGATGTTTGAATCAAGTATTCTACTCACAATATAGTGTGTGTTTCTGACCAAATGCTGGCCCTGCCGAGTGGCCCTTGGTCGTCATCGACATTGCCGTCTTCACCAAACTATGACGTAAAAGATACACAAAGGTCATATGCGGTATCAAACTGCTGAATTTAAGCCATTAGAATTCTGAGAAACACCATGAAGGTGTTTAAGAAAAAATAAGTAGAAATTTTAAATTAGATATTCATAATATATATAATCTGGCAACCTTTACAGCAATATCTTGATTCAAAATTAAATCGCTGCAAATACAATTTGAATATTGGCTTTAGTGCCAAAGTTAGACACTTAATGTAGGCACTTACTCCTGTGTCTCCATATTGACGAACTGCTTGGTAAATAGTCATGTCATATGGAAGAACACGTCCGTTTAATACAAGCTCCAAATAATGCCTGAAAAATAAAATGTACATTGCATTGGAAAGGTTGATGCCAAAAGAAGCTTTATAATGAATTTGCATGTTAGTATTGATAATTGCTGTCTCTCTTGGTATGTGTCTTTATATAAATGCCAATGGCCTAAAAATCACTTCGTAATTAGGTATACACTACAAAATAGAGTATTCATGCGGCAAAAATGAATTTGTAAGTGAAGATAATAGGAATGAGGCAAAAAACAATTTTTTTAGTGAAAACTCACTTTGGCTTCACGGTTCCAACTGAGGAGCCCTAAAAGGAACAACCGAACAAGTTTTTAGAAACATACAAATATAGAAAATATGATCAACAAGATACAACATGCGACAGATGGTTGTAACTTATAAAAATTATATACCTATATGTGCCACTGATATGAAAATATCCAATAGTGGTGTATACAAATAACCTCTTTTTCGATTCTCATCTAAGCAGGTAGTCACAATAAAGCTATGGCTGTGTTCAAGACGCTATTAGGCCTATCATGTGCCATTTTGAACATTTCACAAATTTTGACAGAGATATCTCAACGGTTAGATTTGATCACTTTCATAAAAACAGATAAAGAATATTGGAAGATTAACAACATACCCATGCCTCGTCAATCTCACCGTCAGTGCTAAAACAATGTGAAAAGCTGAGTAAGTGTCAGAATATTGGGCATTACAAGAAAAAGTAGAGTGGACAGTTTATATTTCCTTACTTTTTGACAAAACAAGGCTTAAATATTCTATACCCCTAGGCGAATGCCAAAAAACGGAAATGGAGTTCTTAAATGTGACTTCATAAATAATCTATGTTAAGAATTTTACCTTTTGATTTTTGCCTCACAACTTTAAAGAATAACAGGAAATACTTCTAAATATGCAAAACCGGATGAATAGGTTAAATTTGGAATAAATCATGAACAAGAGACTAAATTACAGTTATTTGATGGGGAAAAGCCCTTGCTCATTTGGACATATTTCACCAAGTTTGTAGCACATTTAACTGGCTTTGCACATCTAGAGGTATTTAATCATACCCTTGCACATCAATTTTTCAAAATTCTATTCAAATTCAAAAATTCTAAAAATAGATTTCTGTGATGCCATCACTTTTTAGCTCTATATGTTTGAAGAAAGACCTTACCCTTCATCATCATCACTATCTTCATCATCGCCATGCTAAAAAGAAATTTACAAAGATAGTAAAGATAAAGAACATACAATTCACGGGGAAATATAAAGCATTTGATCAGAATCTATTGAATATTTCTCTATCACCCAAAGGCATACATGAACACCTTTTGTAGATTAGGATAATCAATTTTGACTAAAAGATAAAAAACAGCCTAGCGGTGATATTTGAAACAATACTTTCTGCAAAATAATAATCAAAGATTTGGATCGATTAGAATGTAGTTTCCTTTAATAAAATCTTACTTTTTCCTAGTCATTACTTATTTAATCACTAAGCAGAAATCAAGATTACTGCATTGGAGAGTTAGAGGAAAAACAAGAAGGAAAAAGGCTAACCTCACGAACTTTTCCGAACCCTCTTATGACCAAATATCTCTCTACCGCCTGGATAAAAAGGCAAGAAACAACAGTAAGACAAAAGTTTTTTTCTAAAAGACTTTTCAATGCCCGTTTACAGTTATGGCAAAAACATTACGTATAGTGAACTTTGATGAATGGACGCTCTCGTCATAAATATTCTAGATTGATATTTCATAAAGAGCCGAGCTACAATAAAAACCAGGATATCTGACAAGCCGTGCTCCTATGATGAATTACAAGTTTCTCTAGATACAAAACAAACGCTTTTTCTGTTTGTTATAACAAATTTGTAGGATAGTACGAACAGAGCCTGGTATGTAGAGAAAGGTTTGCTTGAAATTAAGAAATTCATATCAAATCAGTGCTTTAGGACATTCTAAACTAAATTAATCGACAATAATGATGATAGAAACCAAAACAAAACCATTGTCAGTTAAATACTACATGACAAGAGCTTCAAAACCTAGTTACAGAGCTGAATTTGTAAAATGTGTTAACTTCTAGTTATTACGATGTTTATAACCTTAACAAGCTTCAAGTGAAATACTCCTTGTTTTTGCATACAATTTACTTATTAATACTAAGGTTTTGCTATTTACGTGACAGCTTAAAACATCCCGTTTATTTTTTCACCGGTCATATTATCAAACAACAAAATGGGATTGGTATTTAGAGAAGGTTGTTACCTGAACAAGTGCCAATGGATCAATTTTAACCGTGCCACCTTTCCATTGCCTCAAGATGTGACAATCGTTGTGTCTTTGCAGGTTACACTGTAAACAAATTTCTGAATTAACATGGGTAACATAGAGAATTCATCATTCTAAAATTCAATTTGTAACTAAATCCTCCAACTGCAACTGCAAAAGGATTTATGTTCAAACAGAGGCAGGTCAGTAGCCTTGTTTCTTTCAGTTTGGCAGGTAAGATGCCATACCTTTGAACTTAAAGTCAGTACATCTAGTTTGACGGTAAGAAGGAAAAAATATAGGTTGGATCTATGTTGTTTTTAGAAGGAAAGTTTTGCCTTCGTTGATCTTGCAGAAGGAAGCTATGGATTTCCCTTTGGTTATCAAAAACAAGCTGAAAAGGTTCAGTTTTGGAATTTAGAAATATTCACTGCACTACAGCTTGATTGAAATGATTAAAGGCGTATTTTTCATATCGAAAATTCCCGTTGTATTTAACCTTGTTCTTTCTACACTGTCTTCTGGGGCCACGTTACAATCTTACTTTGCAAATGATTAAACCTCGTTTTATTATAAAATAAGTATTAAAATCAATTTTCAATTTGAATTTACAAACCTTAATTTGATGGGTGTTGAAAAACCTCAGAGCAGAAGTTCCCCTAGGTAAGAAAAATCGATTTAACATTGAAGTATAAAAACAAAAAGAGTTGACAAAAATGTTTCAGTTGAATAAATATGAAAGGAACAGCAGAAGATTTTTGTCGCTGTGTTTCGGATAATATGAAGTATTCTGTCAAAGTATTCTGGCAAACGTATTCAAGGGGTTTTAGATGCAACATACCTTGACCCATTGACTGCACCGGGTAGGTCATGACACTTTACTGTAAACTAAAACAAAAAACATACAAATTTTCATCTGTGTGCACCACTTTGATTCTAAACTTTTTAGAGGGAATACAACATTTTCTAGCTTTGGGGCCATTTGGCAAGAGTGATTAATGGAAGAATCGTTTTTTATGTTAAAACTTATTGTTAACTAGATAACTATAAAACGTGATAAAATTTGACATGGTAAAACTAGTATTAGTCACACCTTATTTATTTATTAACTTCGAAAAGGCGTTTGCTAATACATTTATACTGAAACATAAACTGTGAAAAATAAAAGGGAACAGTAAAAAGGATTTATCAAGGGCGATAAACCCAAAGAAAAATATATATAAGTTGTTTCTATTTGAAAAAATAGCGTTTCTTTGGAAGCAAGCTTTCAACAAGGTGGAGTTTTAAATCCCAGAAGAAAATAGAGAGTAACATGTTTAAGAGAACAGCGATTTCTTGGAATTAACTGAGTCTATGGCGAAAATATATTTACCTGTTCCAACTGATTAATGCAAAGATTCAATTTCTGAACCAAAGCAGGAAGACAGGGTTTTGCAGAAGGCTCCTTCAAAATGACAAACAGCAGTAAGTCTCAACATTATATAGCAAAAAAGCGAAACTAATAGCCTTAGGGAGAATTAGGTACAATTTTTACTGTATTGATCTCCGATTATCTACTACGATCTAGGAAAAATGGATGAGAAACCTGAAAAGACAGGATGACCATAACAACATTACATATTTGTAAGAGCATAAAGACCCAAGGCAAGAAGTCTTTTAGTACTATCAATAACTATTGGAAGATAACAGAATTCGTGAAGGGTCTTGTTGGTTGCAAAATATTTCTGTATGCAAATATGGACAAATCGTAACACATCATAGAAATGCTGGTAGAATTGAAACAAACTCAACGATTACAGACAAAAGGCAACTTTGAAATAGCTAAAAACAACTTTGAAGGGTTTTGATTTAAAAACATATGCCCAACTTACAACCGATCTTGTTGATAGCAAATCTGGATCCTAAAATTAAAAATAATTGTTTCTTCAACACCAAATAACTTCTACTAAGTCACTGAAGCCATAATCGGGAAAATAATAAAATGTTCAAGTATCATCGAGCATGGGGCATCGGGAAAAAACTGAACCCGTAAGCAACCATTTACGTGCGAGTCAAATTTAAGCTTGAATTTAAATGTAAGAGCTCTGTTTATAAGAATCAAATGTAAAATTTCGATCTACTCACAGGACAACCGAGGAAAACGTGCAAAAATCGTTTGATTCTGATGTTTCTTTGAACTGCATTGTCGGGTCGATCAATGGTCAAGTACCTGCAAAAATGAATATTTATTTATTTTATGCGACTAAACTTAATCCAAAGAGCTTTGTTTTCATACTGCAATAAAAATTGCAGACCATAACTGTATACTACTGCGTTTGTCAAATGATCATGGGTGAACATGCCGTGAAAATTCTGCGAATCTTCCTAAAGCCCTAATTGTTTCAATATCTATAAATTCTATCCTTTATATTTCCTGTTGGAACTTCTTCTCATAAAAACCCTGGGTGAAAATAAAACACATCCACTCACTAGCCTTGCATTGTCTGGTTAACAAGATTCGCAGAGTATTCGCCTACTTGACAAGATTGTGTCCTCAGCAAGAATGCAAAATTTAAGAACCAATTTTCCCAGTTAAAAGGTTTTTACCTGAGAAGGCTTTTGATCAGGCCGCTATGAAGAATCTCGAAAGCACTTGCACCATGATCATTTTTCTCTTTCAAAACATCGCTGATTTCTTTTAATGCTGCAATGCCAGTATCTCGCTAAAACGGAGGCAGAAAAGATCATGAAGCATCCAAAATGTAATTGAGCCATTGTAAATAATATTAAAACGGATAACTGCAATGTATAAGTTGAGTTATGGCAGGGAGTACTATTCATGCGGCTAATGGCTAAGTATAAGTTGAATTGAATTCTTGGCCTAACAATCTGGGTGAGACAGCCTTATTTAGCGAAATTGAATACGCAACTGTGCAAGAAAATGTCCATATCAAAATAGATACAATCAGTAGTTTACCATGTACCAGAAATACTGCAAACAAATATCAATTGAATGCTTATATACCCTGCTTACCAATAATATATTCGATTAACAAATTTAGGATACTCTTTAGTCGAATAGGTTCTTTAAAGATACTTTTGCAGGCACACAATGCACAAATGAATCGTAACATGAATACAAATATTAAAATGTTGATAGAATCGGGTACGGATCAAGTAGTAAGATCAAACTTCATAAACCTTCCTGTTTCAAACACATTTTTATTGAATTTTCATACATTCTCTGTGCGTACAAAGTTCCCCATTTGACATCGATATCCGCAAACACTAACAGTCACATAACAATACATTACGTCATCACCGCCACAAAGTTTGAATGGTATACTTGTTTGAATGGTAAGCATTTGCCATCTCTTTGCACACTTGTTACACTTAAACTGAACTATACTTAGATTCAACAATTCTGTTTACATATTAACGAGACTTTTTCAGGTTATTTGTCAGACAACTGAGACTTCAAGGGCAGCGATGATGTCAAAGGCGCTGTCTTTTCTCACCCCGTATTTTGCGATAATGTACATCGAAAAAGAAAAAGCAAAGCAAATATTGACTATGCTATGTCATAAAAAGTAAATATTGACTATGATTGTCATAAAATACATAAGAGCAACTCACAGTAAGGGAGAGATCTTCGGCTGCTTTCGTCAGTCGATGAAGAATACTGAGAGCTGGATGTGAGTCACCAGCAAGCTGTTCTCCAAAGTAACTTTCGTAGAATTTGGCAGCTGAAATAAAAAGTTAAAAAAACGTCTTGAAACATTGCTGCAACGGAAATTGCTTCTAGCTCAAATGCTGGTTATGAAAGGATGGCGTGTACGGATAGTGGGGTGAGCAAGGGAGGATAACAGAGATATGGGTGATCGGGGATGAAACCAGCTTGATTTAAGGATGTAGGATGGAAGATGAATACAAGAAAGATTAAGCCAAGTTCTTTATATTACGTGTTTACGTGAGGCAGGTCTTTATATTGAGTTTAATTTTCTAAGTGAGGTGGTATCAAGTATAAGAGTTGGAAAGGATATGATGTAATGAGATGGAAAGAATCGTTTACAGTATCAGCTAGCGGGAAAAAAGTACGGGCATCATACTTTTTCAATCGTAAACACAACAATCTGGGAGGAATTTCGACCACTACCCCTTAACAGAAGGTTGTTCGAAAAAACGGAATACTGACGTAGGTTTCGTGCAATTTAACTCAAAGAAAAACCTTCTGATTTGGCTGATTGTTTCAAAATTGAGAGAAATATACAATCTTAAAATGAATCATCGAAATAAAAAGCGAAAAAATACCTTGATCCTTAATCCAAGATTTAATTTTGCCCTTGTTTTCATCTTCTTCCTTAACGATTCTCTCCTGGGAAAAAATAAGCTTATGAATTGCAACGACCGTAAAACAAATTGCTCATTGGGTTAATTGGGACAAGTAGCTTAAGGGATTGTTTATGTTCGATAAAGTGCATTAACCTAAAGCTACTAACAAAATGGAGGTTATTGATCAAAGTAGAAGCAACGATCTTCTAAAGGCTAAAATAGGATGTTCTATAACAGTTTTCAATAAAGGAGTTAGGAAGTATAAGATCTTCTCTGAAGACCATTTTGCATAATCAATAGACCTGTGGTGTGAACAATGCCAGAAAGATGTGTTAGGAGCAACGTTGAGATACGTGATCCTCTGTATTACCTTAGAACCTGTTGCAGAGGCTGCAGCACTAGTGTAGGATTGCGATCTGCCCCATCTTGGTGCGAAGCTTGAGAAAAACGATGTTTTCGAGCTGCTTGATTGCTGACTAGCAGTGGTCGTGAACGTGGCTGCCCGTGTTCGGGAATATGCAGACGCCCCCTTTTTAGATGAAGTTGATGGTGCATCATCCGCCATTGCGGCCTGGCTCTGCTTCTGCCTGGACAATCGTTTTGATATTTTCTTTCGTTTTGAAGATTCGGTGATCCTGGAACGCAAAGTTTCAAGATTATCGAAGCCCTAGTGTTTTCATAAGAATTGTAAAAAACATCTCTCTAACAAAACCTTTCAAAAACATACTTTATAGAGCCTTTAGTGCTTTAATGGAAGGAAAAACTCAGGTAACAAGCGAAAGTTGATTTATGTTTGCAAATAGAGAGAAGTCACCTGGCCCACAACGCTATATACTGCTCTAAACAACAAGACAGATGTCTTTGATAAAAATAAGTTGAAGACGAAGGTGAGTTTTTGGTGACATGAATTGAAGTTGAATCTAAATCAATAAACTCACTTTCCAGTTGAGGGAGATTTGTCCAAATCAACCATGATCCCGTCGACAGAATCTGAACACTTTACTAATTCGCTTGCACTTGCAACTCCTTTGGGCTTAACCTCAGCTGGAGCCTTATCTGCACTACGCCCCACGTTGCCATCAGACTTAACTGACAGCGACATTGCACGATGCATGACGCCCTCCCTGCGAAATGACACGTGAAATATGTCCGGCAATTTGATCATCAGTATCTCAGCCTTTTGCAATGCACAGCAGACGACTCTTGGATCATTTGAAGTGAGCATCCCAGCCAAGTAGCTGGATATAGGCAAGTTGTCGAGAATTGGCTTCAAGCATTCAGCACTCGAATGGTACAACATCTTCAAAGCAGCATTCAAGCATTTGTGTTTAACTGCTGGACCAACAGACGAGTAGTAAACATCATACATTACTGACAACAACGACTTGACAAAAGTCTCTCCAAGAGCAGGCTCTTCAGTTAGGGCAACCTTCCTTTCATCCTCGCCTTCGACTTCTTTATCTTGCGAAACTGAAGTGGAGTTTTCTGCAGCGTTTAGCTTTCGCTGGATCGATCTGATTGTTCCTGTGTCTTCGTTTATCTGAAAGTGGAAAATAAAATCAGTTAATGACACGCAAGTAAAAGTTTTACTATTTAAAATTTGAAGACAGCAATTTTGAAAATACACCCTCTCAGTCAGAAAAAGAATAGGAGGAGAGCAACCCTACCTGTTGCATGTTAGTAAAATCGATGATATAATTCCTGCCCAGTGTCGAAAGACTAATCTCATCCTCGTTGCTTTGATGAGCAGCTTCGAGAATTCTGTTGTCAACCCACATGTAATTATGCCAGACACCCCTGTCATCTCTCCATTGCCAACAACCACTTGTAGTATTTTGCTGGCTGCCTTTCACGAGCAAGGCATCTACGCTGAAGACGCCTATGAAATAAAAAGAAAATAAATCTTTGATGAAGACGTGTAGAATAAGCCGTAGCAATTACAAATCTCTGAGCCTCTGAATACAAATACATGTTTGTATTTGTTGCTAACTAGCATCCGAAGGTAGTTTTTAAGACACTGAGAAGCTATGCTTATCGAGCAGTGTCCTGGTCCTTCCTCTCGATGTGACCACACCTCGTGATTCTTACGCCTGGAATTACAGAGAGCTGGCGACTCTCCCCACACTGGGTGAAAGTTTGGTCATGTCAGGGACTCGAACCACGGACCCTTGGGTCTGTAGTCAGCGCCTCTAACAACTGAGCCATCCTCGCAAATACATGTTCAATACGGTAGAAGGCCATTGAAAAATTCAGTTCGAAAAGAAAGGCAAGTATCAAGAACTAAAAACTAGCTATATACCTGTGGCGGGTAGTTTTGGTAGCAGCTCGCTAAGAGATCAATTATAATAAACATGAATAGACGAAGGGATATGTATTTCTGACAATCAACATTAACAACATTAACAACCAAAAGAGCAGCTGAATGTCAATGCTTTCGTAAAATTATCATAACAATACAAGTTATTACTTTCTACACATCTTGTCTATTGATCCTTTTATAATGTTCATAAATTTGGCCGCAATTTGAATATATATACCTTAAAATATTTAAAATCTACGCAAAAAATCAATTTTTTATTGTCAAATATGACAATTCGCATTTTTTCTTAGAATTCTACAAAACTGCACAATTTTATATATATGTCTTACAATTATACACCATATATTCTGCAATAGAGTAATGTAGCCTCTGACATCAAAACTAATATTTACCTTACAAAACATGTTATTTCATACAGCTCTTGAGGTGTCCTTGGAATCAACTAAATGCAAAAGAAAGGAAACAATAGAACGTGTTAGTGGCAAAATTCTAGCCGCTGCGATCTTTCAACAAGAATGACGAATGGATCGTTTGCATAACAAATACATCTTAACAAAAACCCAACATAAAAATTATTAAGAGCTTACAAAATAAACTAACCATACCCTTGGTACAAAAATACAAAAACAAAATACAAAATTGAAAATACAAAAACAATGTTGATGTTGGACGCCTGAAGTTATATTTTTAGGTATTGCAGGCTTACCTCATTATGTGAAACATCATTATTTTCCTCAGTTTGATTGCCAATGAGGAGATATTTTATGGTATCTGCAATATCTACAAAAATAAACTAGCCGGTGAACATTTATTCAATGGCTGACTTAAAAAACCGCAACATAGTAGATATACTGACTTCATTGTTAGCACTTAAAGTCAGGAAAAGTAACGTAGCGAATCAACAAAGTCGATTCATCAGATGTTAAAGGTAAAGGTGATACATAGAGAGGGGCTGCAGTTAGAAATGAAATATTCTGCATAGATCAAGGTTACTAACAGAGATTAAACTGTGGTTAAACAAAATTATACGAAAACCTTCCAAAGATAAGCTATTGCTTTCATGAGGTCTGTAGTATACCTTTTTATACCACGTTGTTAAGTCTCTTATGAGAATACATTTTACGTTCAATTTACAATGTTCCGCTATAATTGATAAGGTACTAGGTTATGTAAACTGAATTTTAATGTGAAATGAATAAGTAAAGTGACATACTCTGTTGGAAAAGCTTGACAGCGATCGCAGGACAGTTTGCACACATGATAGCAAGCATACGGATTACCATTACAAAGGTGCTCGTACTAATAACGGGCGGTGAGATCATAAGCTGCAATTCAAAATACAGACGATGAATTTCAGAAAAGGCAAAGGGCTTTACATCTTCTGGCAAAAAAGGGGCTATGATAATAATACAAGTGAATTGGATAGCATTTATATGAATATGAAAGTAATCTCAAGCAAAAACATCACCAATTTTTCAGGAGTGCACTATCATAAACATAAGGACGAAATTGTTGTATCTTTGAAAACAGTGTGGAGATTTTGCATTTAAAAAAGAAACAACGTGCTACCAAAATTTCGAAAGTACGCGTTCCTTCCTTAATTAGTGGAAGTTTAGGCTTTATCAATGTCTTTTCCCCACTGTTTTTCAGTCATATTTAGAAATATGATACTTGTTTTTAGTACAATCTAATACCTGTGTAACGCTGTTAACAGAAGGCGTTAAACTTAGAACAGCTGACAAATCAGGATAGGTATAGAAGAAACATTTTCATTTGGTTTACTTACCAGTTGCTGCAAATTTGGTAGCAAACCATGTGCGCATAATTCCTTTAGAAGCTTCTGCAAAGAAAAAAAGATGGACAAACTAAGTCAAGAAAAAGATTTGCAGTTGATGGAACATCAAATGACAAATAAATCCAGTATATATTTAAAAAATTGGTGTTAAGAAATTTCTCTTTTTGAGAACAAGAATTTTAAGTAAAATTCCCAGACCAGTTTTAGAGTAACTCCTGACACTTTTCAGCTTATTTTCATTACCAGGGCTGTGCCTATCGCCATTATCAGGACAAATATCAAGTGCTAACATTTTTAGCAGTTTTAAGGATCAGGATCAAGCTTTATTGAATAAAACCGTTCAAGAAAAATGACACGGAGGAACGAATGTTGGTCTGCCCTGAACTCAGAACAACCCTAACTGAAGCAGTGTAACAGTAGAGCATCAGACAATTGCTAATGTTAAAATTTTTATATCGACAAACCTTATCTCGTTGGAAATTGTCCACAAGGCGTGCGAAGGCAGAACAGACATTTTCTAATGACTTTTTATCCTGAAATTAGGATTTATAGGTGCGAGTTATAATTATTCAACTTTAACGGAATTAATTTCGAAAATATCAGAGGAAAGCAGACAAAGAGAAATGGAAGAAATATCATTTTGGATAGGAAGGGATGAAGAATTTACAGACAAAATGAAAAAAGAGCAGATAAAAGAACGGAGAAAAGAGAGGGCAAGGGTATAGAAAACAATAAATTCAAAGTGAGAAACAGGGACGGGGGTCATATTGGTACCAACCTAAAAGAGAATGGGAGAGGAAGGCTTCACATCAGGAGGATAGAACAAGGAAAATGAAGGGAGGCAAGGCTCGATAAATGAGATGAGAATATAACTTATATGAGATGGAGAGAAAATCTAACGGGAATGAGCCAGTAGGACAGCAATAATCTTACTTGATTCGTTAGCCTCCCAGAAAGTATCGAAATTGCGTCGCTAACATGGTGGAATTCTTCGGGAGTAATGGTCTGGCAGCAATTTGATGCAATACCAAGGGCACATCGCTACAAATAAAAACATTTGACTTAGAACGCAAATGGTCAATGATAGGATGAGGTGTTATCTTGATTTCAGAAATGACATAAAGGCTAGACTTGGAGAGGGTCATCATAACAAAACATCAGTCATGACTCAGCCGTAGAGAAACACCTTTTTCAAAGAATGCTACAATGAAAAATCCTTGCTGGATACCAGGAAAGACGTTCGAGTCTATTTACCTTGAAGTCTTCAGATCTTATAATTTTCAGAAACTTATTTGACAACAGTGCTAATTATGAGATACCAGGCAAAAGACTCCTTGGCTGCAATCACTATACCTCGGTCTTAATACAGTTACTGGCAAAACTTTCTCAACATTTTTACAAGATGTGAGCATCAATCAACTTCAAATGTAGCAAGAGATTAATTTAAAAGAGTTAATACTTTATATACATTTATATTTATAATGTGAATCGTCGTAAAAATCAAGCTAACTTGATTACAAACCTGTGCCACAATTGAGAAGAAGTCGAGGTACAGTAAACATGCATTTAGGCCGCCCTATGGAACGGAATAGAAAAATCAGCCAACCATTCTTTAAATATACTTAACTGTTGAAGTATTTGTACAATGAGTAGTGAAGTATACGAACAGTAGGACGTTTGGATACCATTCCTCTCCCATTTGCTATTTGGTTTTGACACCTTAGTTTCTTACAGAAAAATTGAATATCGAAAGTAAGAGCAACTTCATTGCAGCAGAGACGATTTTCATTTCCAGAGCAATAGGCTGGTTTGCAGTGACGGACTGATTACGATTCAAACCACTGATTAGCTTGAAAAATAGCAAGCTAACCAGGTGTGTAATGAGTGTTGCCACACTTATGTTTTTTCAAGGAATTCATAAAAGCATGCAGCATTTGTTGATCAAACTTTCGCCTTAAATGAATTTTACAATAACCAGAATTGGGAATCTTTGCAATTAAACTTAATTTTGCTCAGTTTAAGGTGAAGCGTAACTTTTAAGCAAGCATACTTTCGACAGGTTAACTGATGCCTGTAATCATTTTTAGTTCTGTAAGAAGATTGTGAAAGTTTTTAAATTTTTTGAAAACAATAACGTGAGGCACAGGGCGCACCGGGAAATTTCCCGATGTCCTGATGGGCCAGTCCGCTTCTGCTGATTTGCCTTTGATTCAAGTAAACAATACATATTCCAATGTTGCTTTTGTGATATAAACATAGTTACGTATTTCATTCTTAATTATGAAGATTATGATAATTGTACGTACAGCCTGTAATATTGCTTTTCCGTGTCGTCTTGACAACATTTCCAAAGCTGTGAGGGATTGCTCCGCAACATCCATACACTGAATTACCTGAAGCTGCGAGGGCATAAAGGGTCGTGAAAACTTTTTAATAATTGAAATGGAAACGCATTCTCAACATTTAAAGTACGTACATTACTTTAATCACATACGTACATCAACGTACATTCAAATGCAATCACGGAAAAAAACTGAAAGATATTTGAAAGGAGATCTTTATTGATGTCATTCTTGACCGGGCCTTTATCCTGCGTTTTCAAGCGGGTGCATCTTCGTGGAGCACTACTGGGGCAACTTATTGTCTTTATTGCAGCCTAATTGGGTAGGGGCGTGCTGATAGAAAGCTGCTGCTAATGTGTTGCTGCTGTTAAAAATAAAAAAGCTGCTCCTGTTTCATTAAGGTGAAGTTTAAAAAACTCTTATTTAAGTACTTAGCACAATGTTTATTACATTTGTCGGATTGAAATAACATCTATTTCTGTTTTAATATCTCTAAAAAAACTCCTTTTCTTCAAAGTTAATTTTCTGATTCCTCACACAATGATTTTCCGGATCATAAACGAGTCTACCTTTATCTGTTTTTATTTCAAAGCTAGCCAATACCTAACTTGCACCCTCTCAAAGCCCAAAGCTTAAAGGTAATGTGTCCAGCTAAAGCAAGCGGGTTTTTAGAAACATGTGATTTTTCATGTCATCGCTCCAGTCATTACGGTCCGTTCTGTTTATCTATTCTGCTGCGAGGTTATCTTTTCATGTGAGCAGTTTTGCATCGCAAGAATACTAACCAATCGCAAACCGTTATTTTGATGGGTGGCTTGACAAGTTGGGTATACGCAGTCCTTTTATATGGACACATCGCCTTTAATAACACTTAGCAAAAACTTAATCAAACAACGCCTGTTGAAAGTTGTGAATATCTCCTAACCTTTTCGAGAAACGTTGGAACAGCATCAACAACAACAGCTGAGGACCTGGGCAGCGCTTCCATCAAATACGTCAATGCTCTGCAAGCGTGGTTGGTCTGTGAATAAAAACGAGAGTCGTGACGTCAGAGTATGATTAGCGTTATCAGTTGCTTCACAATGCTTCTTCTGTGATATACTGTCATAAATCAATAGAAGAGAAATCCATGCGTTTTAAACATGATTGAGATAAGATTATATATTAATTGGGTGTCTGGAACACAAAATATCGCTAGTGATTTCTGTAGTCAGCCGATTAGGATTCTTGCCGGCATGTGTATCTAAACTTGGCAGCATTCTCATCAACTCTGTTACTCTGATGATTGTGTTCAAAACATCAAAAACCACATCCAACGTCAGAAAAAAGACCTGAATCTTTAATGAGCGCTATGTTCACCACGCGGGTGATGAATGTTTTGCGCTTGAAAATGCTCAAAATAGTTGAAATAAGAAAAATTGTACGTACAATATCAAAGTTGCGATCCATTTGTAGGAGGTTTATCTAGAAAGAAATGTTTTTTGCATAAAAACCATTGGTTTTCGAAATTGCAACGCTAATCGTTGCCAGAAAATATTTACGCTAACATTTTATGACGTCAAGCAGTGAAGCGAAAACCTTCAAAGCCTGCAATCCACCAAGCAAAGTTAGATAACTCCATAAAAATTAATGTTTCTTTAAAAATGTTCTTTCCCAACATATTTTGACAGAAATGACTAAGAAATAAAGAAGATGTTGTATCAAGAAAAGAATAAAATGCAAACATTTTGTCACAAAGACATATTGACAGGCACAAGAGAAGCCTTTAGAAAAACGGATGTCAAGGAAAGTCTTTGGGAAGGTAGATCTTCATCGATGAAACATAAATATTCTTATAATCAAGGTTTTTTTTAAAAGTAACCAAGACCTTCTGAGTCACACGAAACATACCAAAACTGGGACCGCCTGTTTCACAGGAAATCCGCCAAGAGTTTCTTCGTTTCCCATTACAAGCAACTACGGAAAAATTGAAATTAAAGGTTGGTTGGTTCAACACGTTTTCCAAGAATTAAATAATAAAGAGTACGAGTAGCGGAAATTGTGGGGAGGCTGGGGGAAAACTGTCCCCTTCTCCCAGAAAATAGGATAACATTTCTAAATTTACTGCGTTTGGCCCATTATTCCAAAAGCTCAATTGCTGACAGTAGGATTTGCATGGGTCTGATTGCTACTTTATCAGATTGCACACCGGTCGTAATCAGTTGACACATAAGCAATTCATCGTTAATATTCTGACACAGATAGTGGGTATCAATGCCGATAAATCGATTCACTAGTTAATCACCTGACACATTTCCATAACAGATGTAAGTTGTTGTCCTTCGTCGTCCCCTTGCATTCCGACAATCAGCTGCTGTGCTTTTGTGCCTAAAGACAAAAACGAACGATAAAATTACCAACACAGTGCAGACAATGAAGTGAAGAAAAAGGGCTGCTTGCTGAAAACAATGCATGTTTTGAAGGAACACTTGTAGCAACAAGTTCTTTCAACTGTTGTTTTTATATCCTTAACTATTCACTACTTTTTCTCGAAGCTGCCAGATATAAAATCTCATTACTACTAATTTGTAACCGATAGTTAATTTGAAACAATCCAGTTGAAGACTTGTTTAACAAGTTTGATCAAGAAAGAAAATTCGACTCTAAAAGGATTAAAATATGTCTAGGATAAGAATATGTCGAAAAATCCCAGCATCTGTCCTGTCCTGTTAAGCTAAATATATACGATTAAAGAGATTCAAGTGAAAACTGCTATTTAAACTGCAATGTCACAGCAGACCTAAGCTGAATCTAAATGAGAGTCGAAGTACGCATAAGCCAATCAGGGAATGATTAACCAGCATTACTTAAGGGTTAATCTGGTTAAGAAGCAATGATAAGGAGGACAACTTACCTGCAGAACTACTGAAAGTTCGCTGCAGCAGCAGATGCATTCTAGGGCCTAGATTACCAAACAGATGAGATGGAAGACCTCTCGCTTCCAGCAGAGCTGTGGATAAAAACATTCATTTACAAACAATTAAGTCCTGTTTTGACAGTAGTTAAAAACGAGGTATACATACTTCATAGCACCTGTAATTCAACAGAGAAAGTTGTCAATTCTGTGAAAGTGATGCAAAAACAACGTAGAAACATTTTTCTTTTTATGTACGAAGAATGAGTACATATAATTTTATATTTACTCAGTCTATAAGAGAACATTTTACAAAACAAGATTGCAAAGACGATGCCAACGTGAGCATGATAGGCATGGCTCATTGACATCAACAAAAAACAATACAGTAGAAATATTACCAAATAAATAGATCTGGGCATAAAAACGTGTCCAAATAACTGCAGATAAGGATGTTTGAAACCAAAGTAGCAGATCATAGCCCTGCCTATCCGTTCTTTATCGTCCAATCTATGTGAACTCTACTGTAAATCAGTTGAAGCAATAATGAACAACTAAGATATAATGCGTATAAGGCCCAAACTGAGGGTTACTATTTCCTTTCGCAATCAGAAGCTAAATCAAGGGCCGCACCAAAGTGAGAATGGAGATTTGGAGGGTCAGATATTTTCGTATCTTTGCCCGTTTTTCTTTGGAGATCAAGGAGCAGCTCCTTGCTTATAAATGAGAGTACAACAAATTGAAAAAAAAATCGATTATCCATACGGAGAAATCATGCCGTTACTTCTACAGTCATAATAATTGGCAAATTAGAAAGTTTCAATTTCAGTCAGGATCGAATGATTGGCTTTACCTTGCAACCTGCTCATTTCAAGGTCTTCCATTGGGTTTGATGAACTGTCACGTGATCCTAAGGAATGACAAATAAACGATCCTGATAATTTCATAAATGAAGTTTGTCAGACCTTCTTGAAGAATAATAAGATCATCTGTATTTTAAGTAACACTTCAACAGATCGGAAATCTCGGGTAAGTGGGTAATACGAAATTAGCTCATCTGATTAGAATGGAACAGCTTTTCTCCTCAAGGAGATTCAATCTCCCAACTTGCAATTTAAATCTGTTCCAAGGAACATAAAACGGATAAATTATGCATTTAGTATATAATTATACTACATTCATACAGTTTTTCCACTTATGTTGTCGTTTAAAACTAACTCAACATATTTGTATCGCATATTACACTGTAAATCCTCGAGTAAGCAGCCACAAAGTTTCGACTGCTTTAGGAGGGCGCTTCTTCGATGGATAGGCGTTTATTAAGAGGGAGGGGCGCTCATTCGACGCTGGCCTAGTGATATAAGAACTTCTATGTAATCTAATATTTTCAGTGCTGAGTCCCATCATAGCCCAAACCTGTCAAAGACCCAAACCTTTAAAATACAAATAGCTCAATTGCATCACTGGACTGGACTTAATGTCAGATTATGAGGCAGCAAAGGACTTCCTCTTTAAAACTACGTACCACTTGAACCCGGTATTGGCTCGTCCACTCTTGGTTCATTATCTGCAGAAAACATGTTTTGTAATTATTTGCATTCAAAATTCAATGTTTGAGGAAAGGAGACATTTCTTTTCTAACTATAAATTCCATAAGCTCAAATCAGGAGACAAAATGTTACTAAACGGGAGAAACCACTGTAGTGACTGAAAAACTAAATATGCAGGTAAAGATGATACAAGCATTTTTTAGTTGTTGGTAGCCTTGTCGGTTGTTTTAACATTGCTATGATAAATTGAATGCAGGATGAAACGCTTGTGATTGTGTGAATAAAATTGGTAATACTTGTTCAGTGCCAGCGAAGGTTTCTTTTTCACGATGTTAGGAAGATATGACAGTTCTTACCGGCGGATTCTGCTTGCTGGCTGGCTCTACCACTAAAAAAATAGAAACCAAATAAAAAACAGGGTTGTCATTGGCAACCATTTCTACATGCAACAGCGTCAAGAGATCACTTTTAAACATGATACGCAAACAACGTGACTAGTGTAAAAACGCCTTAGATTCAGATTCGATGGCAGACATTTGACCAATTGCAGTAGGGAAAGGGGATTTGGTTACCAAGCAACCATGTTGTTTGTATTGTTAGTGTCAAGGTCTATTTTTCTTCTCAACCACTGAGAGAAGGGAATGGAAAAACTGCAGCCACAAACGCCTTTATGTTTGCCACTGCTGCTCCGACGAAATGGTGCATGCGAAGAGTGTGATGGAACGACAAACACGTCGAGCAAGTCGAAAATAACAAGGTTTCTTCGTTCATAACGATCAATCTTGAATAATTTTCAAACGAGGCCAGCTACACTACAAAGAGGCAAAAAAGTCACTTACTCATCAGTTGCCATGGCAGAAGGCCCCTGCTGTGCCCTAGAACGTCGGCTGCTGCGTCTGTTAAAAAATAATAATAATAATTAAAGAGAGCTAACCCATAATTTCCAGAAAAACAAAGAAGTTTACAAAAAATTAAATATTATCGACATATCAAAGTTTGATAGTGGATCTACAGATTCTTATACCAAACTACTTTGAAAGTCTTAAACGAAAACCTTAGGCTTCTTTGCAACACAACAAATAATTTCGAAATAATCTTGGTCTCTTGCAAAGCGACAACTGAAGAGCTCATGAGAATAAAGGCAACAGCATCTCATAGACTTTGGTTGATCGCAGCCTGCAATTTGTCAGCAAACAACTTCCTCAAAGCGTCACTGCTACGCTATGGGCAATACGTACACGCACCTTTGTTAAGCTAAACATCCATCAACAAGGCGGGAAAATTATGAACGAGAGAAAAACATGTTATTCAGAACAATTTTGGAAATCGAGCATAGGACGGGATATGTAGCTAGCTTAATAAATAATCAATAATGAAAAGAAAAGCTGACCAAATTCGAAAGAACACTTGAAAAAACCTATAGAAAATATCCTCCTCGATAACCACATATAGGAACCCAAATGCCCTAAACTGCCAGCAAAGAGCTTATATTCTTACACCAGGACATCTGCCGCAGAAGCAATTTTAAAAAAAAAATCCTCAAAGCTCAAAGATTTAGATCTCAAGGTACCAAAACTACAATGTTTTTTCGAAACGAAGCTGTTTCTTCACCTTCGTGTTCAAAGCAACAAAGGACTTTTTACAGCTTAAAGTATCGTGAAAGCGTAAGCCCCTGGCAAATTCCCACGGCTGACGTGCTAAAATTCAGCATCCTTTGTTGACCTTGTACTTCAATAAACTTTCATATACGTTAACTTTTATAATTTTTCAACAAGGACACTTTATTACAATGTATGAACTTACTTTTGAAATGGCAAGGTCCTCGAATTACAATTAATGTCAAGGTCCTCGAGGTATTTCGCACTAATGTCTAGATGAGGCAGATACGAAAAAACAATACAAGCCGCCACGAAGGAGACTTGTGGATAGAGCTGTGTATTAGGCTCACTCCTTTCCAATATAATCAGAGCACTGAAACATTACTTAAAAAATTGAATCTAAACTTGAAGACGTGGGGTAGGGGCTTTACAAGCCGCCCCAATAACTTGTCGATGTGGTAAAAACCGGCCATATTGTGACAAACAACCTTGAATACATTGGTGTTCCAACAAATGTTGGCAAGGATGATCCCTCCACGAAACTTCAAGCATAACCAACATAGCCAATGAATGAAGATTCAAGACATAATGTGGAAATATGGTACTCAGAGACATTACCTGCTGCTTGCGCAAGACCCCGTGGTGCCTCTCCTTTCTCCCGCCTGGGCTTGGGAGTTTCTTGTCCTAGACAGTCGCCCTCCCGTCTTGGCTGATTTCAATAAATTTGATTTTAAACCTGATTTACTCAGAAGCGTCTCTGTGCCTTCGTCTTTTTTCTCGCGTTTCCCAGAAGCCTCTTGGGTACGTGATGTCGATCTTACTCTCTTTTTTCCAGAGAGATGTCCCTTATCTTGGGCAAAGTAATTACAAGACCAATGTTCGGCAGAGGATTTTACAGTCGATGTCCTTGCTACTTGATCCCCAGATTTTGTGTCGCCTGTCAAATCTTTATCTCGTGAATTGGTCAAAATAGCGGATCCTTTTATTTCTCCTGACGAAGGTTTCTCCGACTCACTTTGCTTATTAGTCTTCTTGATCCTTTTTCGGACCCTACCACGATCTGATTCCGGGGGCTCTTTTCTATTATGTTTAGTAGTTACCGGGCCGGCTTCTTCAAATGGCAATGTTTCCGGACTTGTGTTTCTACTTGACCTGCTTGACGCACGTTCACCACTAGTCGTAAAAGCAGTATTTATTCTACGTGCTCGGCGTACAACCAACTGGGGACTGTTTCGCAATGCCTCGTCGACTAAAGCACTTTCCCTTAATCTAAAAACGGGGCTTGAGCCGCGACTTGTACTCCGACTCCCCGGGTTAGAACTGTGTATATAGTTTATATCTACGTCACTCGAGCTACTAAGCTCTCGTTGCCTGGCAACAGAACGCCTCCACTGACTACGAGTGACCCTAACAGGCTGTTTCAGCAACTCGCTATTGTCAACACCACAGTCAACTAGTCCTTCTACCTCTTTATTCCTCTTTAACGGTTCTGCAACAACCTGTGGTATTGTTAATGGCAAAATTTCTTGCTCAACCTTTTCTGTTGTTTCTCCTTTTTGGGCTTGTGCGCTAAAATAAAATAAGTAATTTCAAGTTAAGCATTAATGGTTGATTATATTTTTACCTTTACTTAGCATATTAAGGAAATCTACCCAGTAAAATCTACCCGAAAAATCTATTTGTCATTCGATGGACGAAAAATGTTTAAAAGATGAAAAGCCATAATAGAAGAGACTTTCATAATAGGCCATCCCGTAAATTGCATTCAGTTGACCCTTGTTTACTTAACATCACAAACAATTGGTCCGTAAATAATGTCAGAGGGAAATATACTGTCAGAATATTCATTGATCCAAAAACCCCTTTGACACAGTCGAAAATCATATACGTAACTACGAAATCGAAGGTCATGAGCATCAGTGGTTTAGTTCATACTGAAGAAATCGCAGGCAGTTTTGCAAGGTCAACGGCGACACATCCGATCACAGAATAAACCGATCTCACTTAGATCGAAATACGGGTACCTCGTGGTTCATGCCTTCTATTTTATTTTTGCCTGGCCGCTTCTATTTTTGATTCAGTTAATGATAAATTTTAATTAAAGGCAAAATCGACAATTTCTTCTGATGATACAGCTATCTAATTTTCTTTATCCAGCATAAAAAAAATAGATGCTGTTGTCAAAGCCTTGAGAAATTGTTACGGGATAAGAACCTTTCCTTGAATATTGTCAAGAAAAAGGCAACGATCAAAGATGAATAATCATATTTATGGAAAAATCACTTATATACTGAGGGGAATATATACCAACGAATTGTATTGTGGAGCTCCATTTCAGTTACTTTTGCTCTGTTGGGAATGTCGTAGGGTCAACTAAATTAAAAACCTTAAAGATATTACTGAACAGAGCTGCTATGATTGTTATAAATAGCCCATTCTAGGCGCTCCTCTTTTGCAACTGCTTGGCTGAAAGTAAGTTAAGATACTGATCGTGGAGCATTTTCAATGGAATATGAATGACCTTGCCCCATTAAGCCAAGGCAATATTGTATCCAGACTTTCTGATGTTATACCCGGGCTTGACGCAATACCATACATTCTTAAAATGAAAGAAAATGCTTGGCGTTGTCAAAAAGATTTGGCTTGCTCAAGCCACATGGTGCAGAATCCTTATGAAAAAAGTTCAATCAAGCTTTATAAATTATAAACTCGTTTATAAACTTGATTTTTTCAAAAAAAAAACCATTATCATGCTTATATGATGCATATGTGATTTGCTGAAAAATCCTCTGGCACTTCTTTTTTCTCCGTTACCTCGGATACTGCCCCCTTGCCGCACTCTCCTTACCCCAATGACCCTTCCCGACTCACTGTAACTACAATGTTTTGTAGGCCAATCCAAAATATCACGGTTAAAAACAGGCAAAGCGGCCCAATTTTCCTGCTTCTTATACTTCGTAATATATAATGCTTCGTAACAGATAATACTTCGTTCTATAAAATAAAGCGCATCGTTCTTACCGCAAGATATCGAAACTCTCGCACACGACTTCCCTTCATTATAAAGCCAACCATGGAATGCGACAGCTACTCAAAAACGCCTTATACTTTTTTGATCAGTGACGTCAAATGAAAATAAATAGATTTCAAATGGTTCGTTATCTTGCGTCATATAGACAACCTCATTTCAGGAGAAAATGCCGAACCTGAAAACCGCTTATTGCAAGCAGCGCATAGATAAAGAATTATCCATGAACGTCAGTACGACTTACTCGAAACTTAATCGACTCAGTAGAAAAATCGGTGATATAGTGCACAATTCATTCATGTTTTATACTGGCAAGCCAAAGTATGATAAAGCGATATGTTGCTTTAAGCTGTTATCTTGAAAATAAAAAGGGTGTAGATGTGGGGGTTCAAAAGAGGCAGAGACACCTAATTAATGACGAGACTACTACTTTTAGTCTTTGATTTTCGTGGCATGGCCTTCTTCTTTATTTCATAGCATGCTCCTATTTCATAGCATGAGCTAGGTACTCTTGCACAATGCTTGATTGAGTTAGAGACTGAACACAAAAGGGGGGAAGCCAGGGGCAGCATAGCCCAGACAGATCATTTTAACTCACAATTGACAAGTTTGAGGGAATTTTTTTATTTTTCAACTAGATAAAATACCCAAACTTTGTTCATTCATCTAAAAAGAAAACTCATTTTCACATGCCCTGTTATTCAATAAAGGAAAATAACAAACATATTATTGATTGAGGTAATAGTTATTAGGGGTACAATATAAATAGCACAAAATAAACATAAAGCATTGAAAATAATGGTGTACTAGATCAGTGCAACCTTGCAACTATATTTGCAGTTAAATTTAAAGACTCATTGCTAACAATGGGCCTTTGCGAGTGTGGCGACGGTCCAAACAATGACAGTAATATTCTACGGATAAACCAAAATTTATTTTAGACAGTCTAAAAATGCATTATGGGATGCTTGCATAGCCCAATGGCTCATTGTTAGCAATGAGTCTTTAAGGAACAGCTGAAAAAACAAACATTCATAATGCTATTGCTTTCACAATGTATCCTAAGTTGACATTCTTCAAAGATGCTTTGTAAATCTATACTCAGTAACATGGAAAAAATAAAAGATAAGAGAATGTAAACTTTTGATAAAATAATAAAATTTTAAAATCTTTTAAACATATATTACAAGCACCAGATCTCATTCTACAAGGGTTCTTTAAAGTTGAGCTGAAATTATATAGTTTTACTGGCCTCTTAGATTTAATAATTCCTCAATGAAATTAGCTTGTTCCAAAAAGACCAAATATAAATAGAAACTAGAAAAAAGTATGATCCATAAATAAATTTATTTTGATAACGCAAATTTGCTTTCAATGGAAACAAACTTTGACACAAATACTTTGACATCAAGAAATGCAAAGAAGGCCACAAAATGGATTTAAATATTCAAATCATTTGCGCAACCCTATATACAATTAAAATATTTTTTGAGCCTATTTCATGAAAACATCTTACTGGAAAGATGTAATACCAATATACCATTTTGATAAAAACATCCACACATCTTAGTTTAAATAAATCACGAGGGCAAACAAAAAACATTACCACCTTGCTAAAATTCACTTTTATCACAAGCTTAATGTTAAGGCTATACACATGTTGAAAATTTCTGTTAAGAGATTTCCACTAATATAAAAGGCAGGGCCACAGTTTGACATTTGACTGGGTGTATTTAATCTACAATATTTTGTTTCATTTCAGTGATAAACAACTTACAGATGCCAATTGAGCCACAGCAGATACATGTTTTCTAATATAACTTGAAAACAAGGAAACTGGGATCACCCATTCATGAGTCATTTAATCCTATTACAAAAAGGGCTACAAGAATTAAACATCATTTGAACTTCAGAAAGCCGAATGGACTAAAAAACTTTTTGGCATTATTTGGCTTGAAAATGTATCATATGTTTAGGTCAAAAGAATATGTGGCTTGAACAAGAATACTTTGAAAATTTAAGCTTTGATTGTTGCCCCTAGTGTCAGTTGACAAAAGACTTCAGTGAAGCAGATGGAATGTTAAAGTTAACAACAAAAAACCTCTACTTTATTATACAAAAATACTATAAAGTTAAAATAAAATGGGAACTGTGAAGGTAAACAGCACAGAAGGAAAAGTAGAAACACTAACATTTTGTCTTAACATTCAAAAGCAAATTTTTGTAGGCACAATTTTTTTATTTACAGATTGAAAGTTGTTTGCAACATCAAAATATCTACATGACATGCTTTTAAAAAATTCTTGAACTGAAAAAGTAATTATTAGCTAAAAATATGTTAATTTGAATATCTCACTGCTTAATATATACTTATGGTTTGAAATAGAACTGGTTGCAACTAAATATCTACATAAATGTCTAAAAAGTATATGTCCCAAAAGTATATGTCTCAGATGTTAATGTAAAATAACCAACCAAATATACATAAAATCAACCTAACTTTCAACCATTATTAAAATAAAATCTCTTGCTTGAACATAATGGTAACTTTATTTGAGCATAGGATACTTTTTGAAATGTGAAAAATTTCTTAAACATTTGACATCATTAATCCTAAACTAATATTTCTGGTAGAATTATTAAAAGGATATGTATAATAAACGCAAGCATTATGATATATTCAAACACCTGAAGGTAACAAATGAAACAAAAAAATTCAAAAACAGTTGCACTTTGGGTTTTGGGGAAAATAACTATTATCTTGAGCAATTAAAACAAAAACATAGACTTACTAGCAAAAAAACAATACTTCTAATTAATTTCATTCAACTTTATAAACTTTACCTTCGTCATAGGGACATTTCCTGAAAGAAATACCATGCACCTAGCTTCTTTCAATAATACTTTCACATACTCTCATTTTAACAAAGCTCAATTAAAAATACATTATTTGTAAGCATGTTCTATAGACTCAGCAGACACAAAAAATGTTGATGCAGAGAAATTTTCTCAATAAAGCATTATTAAGTTAAGAAGATTACAATTCATTGGTTAGTCTTTCTTTCTTAGTTTTTCTGTATTTAAAACATTTTTGCAAAGTTTGGGTCAATTCAGTGGCTGGAATATAATAAACTGGCACAGCAACTTGTTTTAAATTTGCATGAGAAAATATAACATTTCATGTTGTTCAATGAAATATCAAAATAACAGCCCCAAAACTGCATGCTGAAATAAAGAGAGGCTTTCCTGATGAACTGTTGCTATAGCACATGGGCATTGCTCACTAGAATAGATAGCTTACGTAGGTAACAACAGCAAATGAAAATACAGAACTAGGCTAATTGATTAACTGAATTTTTTTCATATCAAATCAGAACTAATCCAACTAAACACAAAAAGAGTCAGCGACATCCCAAACTAGAAATCAATGGACACGCTCTCTATCAGATAAAAGTCTTGACGGAATATTCGCGTATATACGGTTGGTCCACGCGCATTAATGGCGCTGTCGGGTATTTCAATAATCCCGACGGATTGCGCGACCCTCTCGCTAGGCTATGTCACAATAGGAGCCTCATCATAAAAACATGTCTTAATTTTGACTCATCTTGAAATGAATGGTGAGCGTAAAACACGTGAATTAAACTTATAGACATAATAAGGAAAAACCAGGTAATAAACTTTAAAGAATTCTATTTTGTCTTTCTTCACCCTAAATTAAGTGTCCACAGGGCCTAAATTCGGAAATGGGCTTTTGTTAGAAGAAGACGGGGCTGTGACGAAGAAGGTTAAACAAAGGTTTCTAACGCGTTATTTATGTCATCTTTTATGGATTTTAGCTAACCAAATTCTACTTTTTCATCAATACATTCAATCAAAAAATGCTAACGTAATCGTTATGGCAGCCCTTACCTTCTTTGTCTTTTTCTTGAACTATTTTCTTTCGTCGAACTGGCAATGTGTTTGTCTTCAGGGTTCCGCAAACATCGATCCGCCATAAGGCAATTCTACCGCATCCCTTGACCCTCAAGAAACCTTGAGAGCACAAAGAATTGCTCTTTTATCTTTAAGAAATCTAAAACTTTTCTGCAGCTACCAAGACGGCAAAATTTGACCAAGAAGTTGATGCTACGAGGGCATTACCTTCGCACCCCAAAATCACAAAAATTCTCGTTCTTTCTCAATAGCGCCACTACTTCATGTAAAACAATAGAGCCTCTTTTGGAAGGAGAAGTCATGTGAAAGTGAGAATGAAAATCAAAAATGAGAAAATGAAAAGCTTTCACCAAAATATCTTCATCTCATTGAAAATTAAAGAAGTATCCAGTTGCATTCTGCATCTAAAAAAGCCAGATGATCAGGTTTTTTCAGCAAAACCAGATATGAATTGAATTTAACCTGAAGGGTAATCATTCTTGTATAGACATATAGATGTGTAGTAAAAGGACTTTTTTTTAAAAGAGCTATTAATGCTACAAAATTTTATAAAATTTGTAACTGTTATTATTATTGTCTAGCTTTAATGTGCGATCTCTATTGACTCAAGGATTCTGACATTTATGTTATCGATATGCCCATGAAGCAAAATATTGGCGCATTTTACCTGAGATGCGCTAATTAGGCCAAAATTATTTGGTTAAACTCGCCACAAAGCCATCAGCAAATGACCTTGTTGGACCTCTAAAAATGAAAACATCTTGAATGCCACAAAGACAGAAATATATCAAATCCAATTACGATTTTAAATATATTGTATATATATATTCAAGGATGTTTTACAGCAAAATTGTCTTTTTGATGCTACGAAATCTTGTTTGTGCAACTAAACCTTCGAATTTGTGCTTCAAAACTATGCTTTTAAAAATATAGAATAGCAGTTTTGCCACGCTAGTAATTGCACAAAAATTTGTTTAATGCAAATTTTATTTTAGCTATTCATAAAAGGCGAGAATTCAATTTAAGTTATATCTTTATTTATCTGTGCCTCCACCCCTATCAGTTTGTGCGCCTTGTTCTACTTTTCATACAATTGCATAAAAATGAAGTTAGATCCAAAACTCTAAAATAAGTGCTACGGTCATTTCTTGGATTTCTGTAACAGTTCTTCTAAGGCTTCTGGTTTATGTCAAGATTATGTGGTCAACTCTTATCGCTAATTTGACTTTTGAACATATTAACCGTGCGAGCAGTTGAAACTCAAAAACAAGGCCGCTTTTATGAGGATTATTTAAGTGAAGATGGGTGGAGCATAACAGTTGTCTTGTTGCTTTGGCTCATTCCTTGGCTCACACTTAAAACTGAACTCATCTACTCACTTTCGTTTTCGGCATTGATGTAGGAACCTGATGTGGAAACTTGTCTTGCAAACTTTTTTATATTGGCTCCGTACATTTAACAATGAGCTTTCGAGGACGAGAATCTAAGCGCGGGTTATTTTGGGTCTTTTTATATACTTACATTTCTATACAAAACCAACTTCACACATCCTAATTTTCTATACATTTCCATATGGCTGTTGTTTGCAGTTTAAAGGCGAAGCCCCTCAACCAAGCAGATGGTTTATGTACAGAGATGTATCATTGCGTTTAAAAGAGTTGGTAAACAAAGAAAAAAAGCATAAGTTTGAATACTTTTACATTCATATATTCTTCCCCCTACAGATTAAAAAATTATCGGCTATATCTCTTACTTAATGTAACTGCTTAATTCCATCAACTGACGCTTTCTAAGCATTATAGCGAAGGAAAAAATAAAACAAGGCCATAGTTCTTGGTTGGCACAAAAAATAGCCAAATAGCTGTATAGGAAATTAAGACTTCGATAAAACGTAGAAATTGACTATTTATTTGGTAAGAATGATGGAAAATTAATCTACATCTTTGAGATTTTTCGTCCTTTAACTGTTCATTCTAGTCACAAAATCAGCAAACCTGTCCTTCCAAAGTAGAAACCCTCCTGGCAGATGTCGTGATCTGAAAAGAACATCAACAAATGAATTCCTATGAATAAAATAAAATAGCTCCCACATCCCTTATCAAATCAGGTCTTGAGGCTTCATTCCCTCATCAAAAGAAGCGATGGTTGGCCATTGGAGCATCGACACAAGTCGCTTCACCTAACCAATATAAAGCCCTTAACCTATAAATACAACTTGATGGAATCAAATTACAAAGCAACTTTTATACCGGCAGGGAGTGGACAGGAAAAGTTCACTTTTCCCCACCAGGGCACCGATGCACAAGTCCTTCAGTAGCTCCCTAAGGTATGAGAGGGGGAGAGAAACACAACTTACTAAAAGTGCCGAGTCTATCCTAAAGACAAACAAAAAAGAATTGTGGAAAGTATCTGGTGATAAAAAGGAGCCGTAACCTCTAAAGGGTCAATAACAATAACAAGGACTCGAAAAACACACTATGTTTTATACCATAGGGAAGGGAAGGAGGGATTGGAGAAGATAACAGCGTGGAAGAGCATTCTGAACATGGACGTTAAAGCCAACCCAAAGCACTTAGAGCCAAGGGCCAAGGGACAAACGTTCGTCTAAAAACCCAAACTACAGAACTTACTTCTCTATTTTTCCTAAAGGCATCAACAGCAGTCCACAAAGTTTTAATACAAGAATAAAAGCATGAACCTTAACCCCGAAATTTGAATAATAAATACAAGTAAAATAAGAACACTTAGTGAAATTAAATTCTACAAGATACATCGTGAAATTAATTTTGATAAAATTTCATTTGATCAGCTCTTTAGCATTGAATTCCCTTTTCAACTCGTGACTGACTTTAAAGAAATAACAATTGTTCACCCTTCCATTGAAAAATTCCATCTATACGAACTAATGCGACTGTGATTGGACTTGCCAATTGATTTCGCAGTTTGGTCTTAATATAATTTTTCTTGGGAGAATATTATCTCAAATTCTACTTTTTAGTAGGGTAGCAAATACAAGGCTATTGCAAGCCGTGCAATGTTACCAAAACTTTGGTTCACCAGCAGTATCTTTAAACTGCCAGAAATGCTCCAGAACGTTACAGAATTGTTCTTTAATTCTCCTGGTACATCTTAAGTTCGATGATTACGAAACACATTGTTGACAGCATCAACATCTGATGCACCTTGATAACTGTGATATATCTAGAGCTGGATCTATCTCCTTTGGAGAAATGCTTTCCATTGCTTTTAAAAGCTCTGAATTCTCTCAAAGTCGCCCTTACCATTTGCCTGTAGCCTTTAAAATGTATGTAGCCTTTACTCAAATTCCAAGCAATGATCAATAGAACGGAATGGGGTATGGTTGCGGTAAGAGTTTCTGCTATTTTCAGCAATTTATGTCTGGATGATTGGGTTATTGACCTGTTCATGGATCGACCCTCATTTTCTGTCTTCTTGCTTTTATGTTCGGCAGTACCAGCATGCTGCTGCCGAAGGTAACTAACCTCAAAAACCCAAAACCTCCCAAGATGTTTAGATAAGTCCCGAAATAACAAATTTTCTGGCAACAATGGTTCGTTCACAATGGTGAAAAAACTGGCCTATCAGTGAGCCCGAAGACTACTAGGGTGATTCCTAAAATCCAAGCTGCAAATGCGATTCCCTACATTCTCTAGAACTCCGAATATTTTGCCTTGTGGATACAACAACAAATAGAATTTATGAAGGCTAATGCTAGTGCAATATTGGGTAAATTCTAGCGCAATACTTAGCAAAGTTAGTAGTTTCTTACCTATGGAAGCCTAAATTCCGTGCGATCTTCAAAGCAGTGAGGCTTCTTACACCACTACGGCAATTAATAACTACGTCACTCCCATCTAGCTCTGGTTTCTGCATTCCATATAACTTTCTGAATGAGACGTCATCAAGCCTCAGGGCCTCTTCAAAGACATCCACTGCAATGGGAGAAAACAGAAAACAAAGTTGACATTGACATTTGCATCAGGGTTGAAATGGCGTTCTGCATGACAGCAGTACTGCAAGGGGAGATAGAGCTGACTGATAGGTTCTACGGAGCAACAATCAGTGCCACCGGGGAGGGCGGGCAGAGGGGGAAATTACTCCAGGGCCTCCAGGTCTGGGGGCTCCTTAAAATATTGATTTCCATTTTAAGAATTGAATTAACAAAACGAATTAAAATAATGTCTAAAAAAATAGTAAAACGTTTAAACGATTGCAAGAAAATGTCTGCAATCAATATTCTGAAGTGTGTTTGAGCTAATCTAAAGAGCGTCTTTCCGTTTTGCCCCCCTTATCTCCCCGGGGGTCTCCGAAATCTCTCGGCGGCCCTGCCGACAATCCTTGCTAACAATTTTAGGACACCTACAAGAAATCTAAACAGCTTTTTTGAAGTTGTTTCCTTCCCCCATTACAATGTTGCTAAATTTCAATTGGACGCATAAAATCCTATCAATGGAGGGTAATGGAGGAAGGAACCAGCATTGTATGGGGAAAGAGCGAGAAGAATTTAGCGGCAACGTTGTTAAATCCCTGGGTTGCCAACTTTGGAACTAAAATATTGTGGTGTTAAAACTATTTTTTGGCAAGGATTTTAGTCCGACCTAGGAAGACTGCAGTTCGATCTTCCATATCTAACTTCACTACATATCCAATAGCGTTGGAAAATGCAGGAGCAAGGAACGAGGTCATCTAAAATCCCAAAAAAATAAGGGGGAAGGAAGGCGATTTATTTTCGGCCTCAAAGTAGCAGACACGAAGGTATCTCTTTTTCACAGACTTCCCGGAACAGGCAGAAGCGATTAAATTTGATTTTAATTCACTCAAAGCAAGCATCATAATTTCTCTATCATTGTTTGACCAGTAACCAAAGTGAATACAATTTTAGTAGATACCGTAAATTCTCGAATTGCCCCCTTCTCCCCCTCGAAAAAGCCCTCCCCTCGATAAGCCCCCACTCTAAAACTACAAACTGTCAATAAGCCCCCCCTCGAATAAGCCCCCACTGCTACCGTATATTCTCGAATTGGACCCCTCAATTTGACGGTTTTTGTCATCTGAGGTTGCCTATGGCGTTTTATTGAATTACCACGACAAATTCGTACTTTTGGTAGTAATTAATTATAAAGCTCATAAAGAAATTCCTACTAAAATAAGCAAGGTCTTTTAATAATGGCTTCTTATTGTCTACAATAATTTTATAAGCCCCCCCCCCTCGTATAAGCCTCCCTTTCAAATAAGCCCCCGTCCAAAAATATCAAAAATAAATAAGCCCCCAGGGGGCTAATTCGAGGATTTACGGTAATGAAATCTTTATTTTTTCGTTGGAACGAAAGCAACATATTTTTGTAATTTGATTTTGCAAGATTTAAAATCCCCTAGAAAATCAGCCATAATGCAGGACAACTGAAGTGAAGACTGCACGGAACAAAAACAAGATTTAGAAAATGTTTGCATCTCAAGCTATTGGGTATCAAAATCGTGGCAAAATTGAAATAAAAATTTGCTCCCTAGTCTTTATGATAATAGCGTAAATTTTCAAACAGAAAATTGAAAATTCTAACGAAAAGGAAAAGAGCGTCCCCGGGTGGGCTTGAACCACCAACCTTTCGGTTAACAGCCGAACGCGCTAACCGATTGCGCCACGGAGACATGGTAATGAACGGGAGAAATACATTAATAATTCTTGGTAATAAAAACAATATCTCGTAGTGTGAGAAACACCAAAATAGTGTTCGGTGTAGAAAATTAATTCTAGAATCTTCACTGCTTACACAGACGTTTGTCTTCTACAATTGTGCATCCCATATAAGTTCTTTACTCCCAGATCATTACCCCAGCTACAATATTTAGAAATTTCATTTAAACTAAAGACTTGCTATTATCAAGATAAAATAACTTATTTTATCTTGCTATTATCTCATTTTTATATAAGCAACATGCTATAAGAAAAAACGTACTAAAAATGTTAAAAAGTCAGAAATTACACAAAAAAATAACTGAATTTTGAAGAACACAGAACCCCGAATTTCGCGATTTTCCATAAAAATAATTGGCGTTATTTTTATAAGAATACATATTATAAGAACAGTGAGGCTCGATTTGCTCAAAAATAAGAACAAGGCTAGAACATGCTCAGCTTCAGATGATAAATTTTTAAAAAATTCGCATTTTGAAATTTACATTATGTCATGTCAAGAGAACAAAACTATGCAAGTTTGTCCATAAACACTAGCAGTCATTGCTTCATTTTTAAACTTTATTCAGTAAAACGTCTTAGAAACTATATACAGAATGTAACTTCTCAAATATTTGCAAAAAAATCACTATTAAAATAGGAACAATTTTAAATACATTTGCGCCTAAGATTATCAAAAAGTTAAGAACATCGAGGCTCGGCAAAAATTATTGTTTTCTATTACATGCATCGCGCGTTCTAAGGCGATATTTAAAAATCTAAATAAAAAAACTTACAAGGTATATTCAAAGCTCCAGGTATTTTGCCAGTTTCCTCCAGCTCATGTGGGTTTCTTACATCAATAACATAAACTTTTCCTGCATCCAATTTGTGTTTCAGTTCGTCCGCTTCACAGTTTGGATCTTTAAGCAATTCCTCCTCAGTCATATAGCATCTCTTGCAGAAATGTGTCATTGTCAAGCTTCCATGAAGGGGATGGCACCATGATGGGTGACAATACCTTGTCGGGGGTTTCCAAACACAAACATCTGTAAAGATGAAAAAGACAGTTCGATTCAAAGAACGTTCCATTCGTTCTCACCGCAATTCGTTCACTCAACACACCGCACAACGTGGACTTAAACGTTCAACAGGCCTTCGAATCAAAGAACCGGGCCCAGAGGCTCAGCCAGTTTCTGTTATAAAATTCATCTTACCCCAGGGACCTGTAAACTTCCATCCAGCGATAAAAGATAGAAATTTATGCAACAAAATCAGCATACAAACTTACAAATAAAATCATTATACCAGCAAAGCCAAGCATGAGGTTTATAGAGTTATAAGGTTTTGGAGGCCCTGGGGCGAAAGCAAAAGACGAGGCCGAACATTTTTGCGACCACACCCTTTAGAGTAGCCTAAATTTATTCATTCGCTCAAAATATTTTACCGTTTTTGGGTATAATTTTGTTTCTTGTAATTAATTCCATTTTAAAACGGAACTCATTACTTTATGAGGCCCAATAGACCTCGAGGCAATGGGAGCTATTCCCCCCATCTCTCAGCGGCCCTGAAGATATGGCCAATGAGAGATTTAAAGTTTGCCAACCGAAACTGTTATTGCTTCACAATGAAGAAACGAAAGTATTGCACAGTTCTGGTCACCAGTGCTGAGAAGAGGGGGTTCAGGGCGGTCAGTGCCCTGGGGACCCTTGGCTATAGGGGTTCATAAGTAATACCTCAATTAAAAAAATTATAAGTGATAATCCTGCCTCTCCGTTATCATAAACTGTCAATGATAGAAACAATAATGACAAAAGTCTATGAATGAATCAAGATAGAAACAGTCAGGGGCGTCACTTGAGGTATGGGGGTCAGTATGGGGGAGGGGGTGGTTCACGAAAGTAGGATTCTACTCTCATTGTTACACTCATTTCTATGGTTACACCCTTGGTTGATATTTGTGTCTTATCTAAAAACCATACTAAAAAGACAAGAACCGCTTGCCAGAAAACTAAGATACTGCAAAGAGGCTATTTGGGTCAAAATTTGATGGAATAGTTTTGCATAATAGGGTCTAAATTTGCTTTGACTGCAACCAGAAACGTGACTTTAAGAAGGGAGTTGACTATATATTGTCATTATATCTTTTTTGTGGATGATATAGGATGTATTGTATAAATTCCCGTAGGTTTTCAAGCTTGTGTTTGCCATTATGCCATCAATAAATCTTTTCCAAAATATTCGACTACGCCCAATCGGGGCATTGCTCAAGATATGTTGCTCTATTGTTGTCATGAATATGTTGGCATAATTTGGGACAAAGGGTTTCCCCATTGCAGTTAATAAAATTTACCATTACATTCTTCTTTATAAGAGCCAGTAAATTGAATTTCAGGCCGGTTGTTCTTAATTTTTTCGAAAATCTGTGGCTGAATTGTTCTAAATTTGTTCTTAATCTATAGGGTATAAGCAGTGCGATTGCTGGCTTTTCGCTCTAGAGAGGTGTCCTGGCCTAATTTGCCAACAAAGTACGTGAGAAAACCTTCATTTGCCGCCATATTTGAATATTCACCGAAGAAGCACCCCAAGATGGCAAAAACTCCTCGTTTTTGAGATGAAATATTGTTCAAAGTTACATTTTATAGTAGCACAGCCTCGGCTTGTTCTTAATTTGTTCTCAATGTTCTTATAAAATTGTTCGAAGCTCGTGTTCTTATAAAATTGTTCGAAACCTTTTTCGAAGCTCGTGTTCTTATAAAATTGTTCTTATAAAAAGAGTGTAAAGACAATATAATTATTTTTGAGAATAAAAATCACCATGTTAAACCCAAGAGACCTAACCCCCGAATGCCAACCGGTACCGAATATAGCCGGGCCGGTACCGAATATAGCCGGGATAAGCGAAGAAGATCAAGGCGGTTAAAGAAACAATAAACTCGATCGCCTAAGATGGAAGTTTTAGGCTAGCGGGGAGATGTTGTGGTTTTAAAAAAGACACTTTTATTTAAAGGTGTTAATCACAAAGCTTGATCGAATATCATTTCTATGACTGAACGTACTATTTCAATAGCATTGTTCTTTGAGTTCTTTTTGTACTTGGATGTTGAAAGTTTGATATGGAAAATGTGTAGTAAACAGTTTTGATCCTCTTCTTATATGTCTGTTGAGGCGAAACCACAACAGCCAGCTATTACAGACTGGGAGAGTAATGGGCGCGGCCAGTGGGACCATGCCCCTTTTGCCTCGTTTTAGTGATTTGTACCAAGTTAACTTTCCTTAGGAAACTTGATCTACCCCTACTCAGCGTTTTTGATCCATTTCTAGAAGAAATATGTAGACCATATTTCCAGAAAAGTGGGTGTGTGGGTAATTACCCCCCCCCCCCCATACCCCCCTTTGGCGCCGCCACTGATAACAAACAGAAGTAATAGCCACCAGAACAGTTTAGCCACCATTGTAATTTACAAAACATTTTGCAATGTGCGAACTTGGAAAGCAATGCTAAAATTTCCATCCAACCATAAAAACAGTTCCGCATCAATGTTGCAGATTCACAAAATGTTTGGCCACTGACCATGTTTGTGTTTTGTGTTTATTTTGCAACCCTGGACTTTGAACTTTGACCTGCAGGTCAGCAGCGTGTATGTCAATCAACTCTTACTCTCTCAGTTGTTGTTCATTAACACAACTAGAAGCTTTAGTTATGGAGCGGGTCAAATCAATGCATCTTTTCAACAACAAGCTTGAAGGGATTTTGGATGAGGAGGTAAGGGAAATAAATCTCAAGAAGGAAAAGGATGCAGATATTTCCGACCCGTCAAATCATGAGTCATGTGAAGCATGGCTGAAGGCCTACCGTAACATGACGCTTGAATCGACTGCTGCAATGGGCAACCACCATACCTTGCAAGCAGCACTTGCGTCATGCGATCACAGTAGCTTTAAAGTGCCACCAAGGGATGGAAATGATTTTGATGTTCCTGTGCTGGTTCATACTCCTCCTAAATTGAAAGGAAAGAAAGGAAAGCCCGCTATCATCTACGCACACTCAGGGGGTGTTGTTGCTGGTACAGCTGAGGTCTTCAAGCCACTTTTATCATATATGGCAGTAAATTGCGGGGTTGAATACTACAATGTTGACTATAGGCTAGCACCTGAAACAAAATGCCCTAAGAATGCACTGGACTTTTATTGTGCAGTGAAGTATATAACTGAAAATGCTGTTGAGCTTGGCATTGATCCAAACAGAATTGCCATTGCAGGGGACAGTGGTGGGGGATACATTGTCTTCGCTACAATGGTCATGCTTGCCAAGAATAACGAAGAAAAACTTCTTAAACTTGCAGTACTGGGGGTTCCCATGACTGGTGATTATGCTTTTGAAAGCTGCCACAATATGACCAAGCATGAAAGAGATGTAGCCAAATTAATCCAGACATTTTGGGAACATATAGCAACGGATCTAGAAAAGCAGCGTCAACAAGCTGATCCTCTTCTATTCCCAGCCATGGCCAGTGATCAACTTTTGACAAAAATGGTTCCAACAATTGTCTGGCAGGTAGAATTTGATGGATTATTCATAGAAGGCATCCGTGTAGCCACACGTCTAAGAGAAGCTGGCAAACTGCTTGAGCTTTATATATTGCCAGGAGCAGAGCATCTTAGTGGCCTCACTCCACAACTGAAGTTGTTCAAAAAGAATATGGAAGACTATAAGTTAGCCATTGAGACTTATCTTTTGTAGAGTTTCTGCTGCTTTTGTTTTTCTCAAATTTTAATCCCCAACAAAAAACAAAGAGGCGTTGTGAGAAATATTCAGCATGAAGGCTTGACTTATTTTTGAAATTGCAAAAAAATTCTGAAAGTTTCTTTATCAAGCCTCATATCTGTGTATTTTTCTGTAAAACTGACATCACATGCCATTGTTTATCATTAGTGTCAGACTCGCTACACAATTATTAATGATTAACTTAAATTGGACAATTTTAATTTTGTTCTTCTTTTTGCTGTAGCCACAAATTAATTCAACTTGTGACATCTGCCCCCATCCCCCATTTTATAGCACTACACCCTTGCTGGGGATGTTTGCCTGCTTTGCAATACCAAAATCAACATCCATTGATGTAAGCAATTTAGACATGTGGCTCTGTAGCATGCACTGAAATAAGACCAAACTGAGATGTATTTTTGAATAAAAGATGACAGTTTGTTGTGTTTCAAATTGATAAGCAGATTTCACAGTTAGGAAGAAATTGTTAAAAACAAACAGGAGACATTTTATTTGTAGGCTCATAGACATGACACAGCAGTGTTAAATGAAAGGATTTTTCAATCTGAAAAGATTTGAGAAGATAGTGTTAAGTGTTTAAATGTGATTATAACTTTCTTCTGTATTAACAAAAGGACTCGATCAACATGAGTTTCAAATTGTGTCTCCAAACTAAAATACCATATTACAGAAAAGGCAAAAACAAAGAATTAAACACATCAAAGAAACCCGATCATCTAAGGATAAAAAATGTCTTCTCAGGGTTGCCAGACTGACCTTCTCTGGTCCAAATGTTCTCCTTTTGGCCTTTATCAGAATTCAATTGCCTATAAAACTTGCTTTGGCTCATTAATCTAATTTGGTCCAATCAAATCAGCCTCATTCTGAAATATTCTGTTGTTGATACTGATATTTGATGACATTCTAGGAAGAATGCTAAGTAAGTTTGGAAATATAAAATTTATCCATTTAATCAGGGGTGGACAGTGCCAGAAAACAGGTGGTCTCTCAATGGGAGACTAGCAGCTCTTTTAGTGGTCTCTCACATAAAGCCTATTGGCTTGTGTTGTCAGTTGTGTTGCTTGCTGCATCGGCCATTTATCACAATCTAAGATTAGTCCTTGATTTGTGTCAATGTTTAGTTTCCGCTATTGTGATTCTGTTAAGTGGCAGAAATTCATTTTTCAAGTGGAGGGGGGGGGGGCAATGCCCATAAAAACAAGCAAACTTGCTGACAAATGACATAATTTATCAACAAAACTGGCAATTTAGCAAAACCTGGGGGCACCTCCCCCCAAACCCACATAATTTCTGCCACTTATTCTGTTAACTGTTGAATGTGAAATGACATACTATTTGTAGATTGCAGTCAGCAGCTTTTCAGACTCGGATGAGCTATTTTCCAAATGCAGCAAGCACTACACCTCACCTTTTATAAGAAACATGCTATAAGGAACAAGAACTAGGCAATCAGAAAAAATTAAAAATCTTACAGAAATAATTTGTTTTTGCTTTTTGACTCTTCAACTAGGTGAGAGATAAGGGGCTGTGATTTGTCAAAAACATAGAACTAACCATTCACCCTTTCTATACTCTCTTGTTACTTTTGATCAGCATTTCTGCTTCCCTTTATGCTTTGAGGTTTATATCCACCGATCTTTATCATGTTTTTTTGCTCTTCTGTGCTGTTTCAGATTAAGAAACTCTTAAGAAAGAATGAGTATTGGAATTTCCTATACTGTTAAGAAACTGGGGTACTCAACATTGACTTTCATTTCTTCTAGAAAAGAAGTGTATTTCAGTTATTCTTTCTTGAATTTTTAATGCGAATCAACTTGATCTTCGATTACCCTTAAAATAGCATTGTACTGCTATTTATCTTTTTGAATAAAAATGAGTTTCAATGGATACTACTCAATAATTCTGTGTTTCTACAAAAAATGTTGCCATTTTGCAAAAAACTAGGTATCTCTTATCGTCATTTTAAGGAGTAGTAATGCACATAAAACAACTATCTTCTTAAGATAAATCATCTATACAATTAGGCAAGGTAATATATTTTTTAACTTGTATATACTCAAATATGAATAGATAAACAACAAATTTTGCAAGGGCTAAATGGCCCACACAGCCAAACCAGCAGGGGTCTTTTTTAGCCTGTGTGCATTTTATTCCCAAAGGCCTGATATAGTGATATGCTTCTTCACATAATTTGTTTGCCTGATGGTTACCCTATGCTTCAATAAGCTGTCTCATGCAATTAAAAAACTGATCATCCCCAGTACATGGCAGAACCAATTGTCCACCCTTGTCAATATTCAATGACAATTTGTTAATATCAAGCTTCCCAGTATGTTCTTAGAAGCACAGATTTCAGAGTCACCATGGATAGTACTTTGTTCTACAAAAGGCTGGTTTAGCAGATGAGGAATAAAGCGTTGATGTAACTAGAATTGGAAAAGAAGAGGACCAAGGACGGAACCCTGTGGTCCCTAATTTGCGATTTACCCTAAAATTTTGGTTTAGTTTTGCACAAGAAAATTAATCAAAATTTGAAGCGATTCAAATACTTCACTTTTGGTTTCAGAATTGTATCAATTTGGTGGGGGATTCATTTTACTATACAACTGAAAACAATTTTTTATACATTTCAAAAAGTTACATAACAAGTTACTGCAATACCTTAATTTAACTGTAATACCTTTATATACACTAAAAAACCATACCCCAGGGAGTATCAACTCTGTTTACCCTTGGGCCATAACATAGTGGGGGAAAATGCACCTTTGTATACAAAATGCACTTAAAGATATAAGGGGGGGGGGGGGTGGTTTGGTCGATAAGAAGTAAACTTCAATCGAAGCGTTTGGTTTAAAAAAGATACTTTATTGTGAGATTTAGAATTTGCTTGTCAGCTTCCAAGGGCAAATCTTCATTTCAATATAAAAGGATTTTCAATACAGTATTTTTTATCTACTTAAGTATTTATTTCTAAATAATCAAAGAAATTAAAATGAACTGACCCAATTTCAATCAATGGTTTTTACAAAATTAAGTTTTGGCTTTACCTGCAAGCATTTTGTGTCGTTCGGTTACACTGCAGTGCCTATGCGGCCTATGAACTCCTGCGCTCACGGTATGATGGGCAAAACTGGCAGCAGCGATTGTCGCGGGCCCATAAAAATGAAAGCTTGTAAATACAAGCGTGGTTTTGAGAGCAAAAGTTACTCCTTTTGGGCCTCTTACTATTGTTCTTGATATCATTGGGTCAGATAAAGTCACAACAGCAAATAGAGTAAATTTAACAACCTAATTTAGGTGCTCTTTGCTCTTTTCCTCTTATGTTAGCGAAAATCCAAAACTCTTTTGAAACAGCCTCGACTTGGACACGTTTTCAAACAATCGATGTTCTTTGTGACTTTTTACAGAAAATATCAAATGAACAAGGATTTACGAATTTATCTCTAGCTAGCTACTTCATCTAAAAGAAACTTACGACAAATCTCTGCTGTTCTATATTTTGGGCTTCGATCAAAAGGATCCCTTAATTATGTTTGTAGGGTTCGAACATCTTTCAAGCCCTTTCACCAACAAATTATTGACCCTAAAAGTTGCCCAAAATATCCCCTGCCATAGAAGACAAAACTTTAATCTTCCATTTATATACGGTATGCGTTACATATGTTTGGTTAATCAGTCAATCAATCAATCGATTAGTCAATTACAATCAATGGTACATTATCAGTCTACTCCGTAGAATACATTTATAAACTTTAGAAAGCATATTTACTGTATGTGGTCTGATTTGTTTCAAAGTGCGAAATGCGATTGTGTAGTAGCTGGTCAAGCAGCCACGTAGCTGCAGGGGGGCACGGGGGGCTGTGCCTCCCCAAATGAAAATTTTGACAACAGCTTGCCCCCTCTGGCTACAGTTTTTTCAGATGATATTTTGAAAATTTGGCATATTTATATTTCCATGACCTTGATTTTGTCCAAATATATCTGTTTGTTATATATCTGTTTTCTTATTTTAAAGCCTGCCCCCCTCAGGTATGGTTCTTGCTCGAGTTTGCCCCCCCCCCCCCCTAGCCGACACCTACAGCTACGTGGTTGTGATCAAGGCTGAATGTCCTCACTGCGGTGGCCCGATAACCTAACACAAATACTCGATCATTCATTCTTCATAAAAAAATAAAGTAAGAACGTTGGAGAAAGACAAAACACTGCATATTTTAACGATTCATTTTTAATTCATTTGTTCCCAATAAATATTCCAGTTTCCTCTATTTCATTAAATTACTCTGTCAATAAACTGTCCATGAGTCGTTCTGAAACCTTATGATTTGAGGAGCGCCTTCACAATTGAATTAACATCAAGGCTACGCAGGTCACTGTAGGTCTGTCCAATTCCAACAAAAACGATTGGTTGACCGGTCGTGTATGTCATGGAAATTGCAGCTCCAACCTTGAGAAAGATGAAATTGATCAGAAAACATAGCTAATGGTACAAGGGAACACCAAGTGCCAAAAATATTTCTATTATTTTTTTCGAAATATGGGCTTGCACAAGGGAAAAACGCCAGGAACTGAAGCAGAGAATATGAAAAAAATTATATCATAAAAGCAAGCATCTGCTTTTCAAGAAATCATCATCACTTTCCGATTATCTGTCGTTTCTCCGATTGACATAAAAAACTTCGAAAATTTGCTTGTAAATTCTTCGTTTTACCTTACATACATCCTTAGATGTCTCTCTCAAATCTTCTATAAAATGGGTAGGCAATTCTTCTAATATTACATGTATTTTCAGGAGATATCTTTCCTAATATTTTGTTAAAATGAAATATGACAAAAAATAAAATGAAATGTGACAAAAATTAAAATGAAATGTGACAAAAATTAAAATTAAATATGACAAAAATTAAAATTAAATGTGACAAAAATTAAAATTAAATGTGACAAAAATCAAAATGAAATATGACAAAAATTAAAATGAAAGGTGACAAAAAATCGCAGAAGGATTGGGTCGATATCGAAGCACACTAAAAACCTGTTCAAGAAATACGGGTACGATAACTTGAAGGTTAGAAAAGGAGCAATGCCCTTTGAAACAAATTGCTAAGTTTTGTTGAATTTCAGCCTACAATTAGGATTTGGGTTGCATTCATGGGAAAGAAACAAACGAGAGACCAAGGACCATAGAAAATAAAAAGATTGTCTGTCAAAGATTAGCTTACGGAAAAGGGCAGGGTCATGCCCTTCTTAGCACAGCCACTGCTAATAACCAAGATCTTTCGAAAAACAGCATAGAAAATTGACAGGCTCACCTTGTCATCAATGGTATCAAATTTGGTAAGAACAATGCCATCTATGAGACGGGGGTTGTCTTGGCCAGAATGGTCTGCCAATGCTTGGTTGAATGACTTCAATTGGTCGACACCATCGTTGCCAACAAGGGCCTCTCCAACGAACAGCACCAGATTTGGGTCATTGATCTTGATCAACTACGGAATAACAAAATGGTTGACTGAGACAAGGGCATGTGGAAAAATGATATTACCTAAATAGTTCTGTTATTGTATATATTCCGTAAAAGGGAGGAACACTCTTCAATGTCTATTCTCTGCAAATAGATTCAAAATAAAGTGACTACTCAAAACCATATATTTAACTTATAATGAAAACTCCCGTGAAATAACAACTGTAATTTCTCTATGTATCTCTTGTACTAAATTACTTATTTGCACGACAAACTGAAAATAACAGGTAAAACCTGTTTGTCTCAGTAATCACGAATATATTTTATGATTATGATTTTTACCTTAGCCAGAGACCTCATGAGTGGCTCATTGTTCTGCATACGTCCGGCTGTGTCGACCAATACAACATCGATTCTTTGCTGTTGAGCTGATGAATAATAAATCATATTTACCATGCTGTAACAAACACAGCAAGAAACAATATTTCAACCATTCAGTGAATACTCAATAACCCAACAAACTCTCTATGAATTCTTTATCTTACAGTTAATCTCTCAAACGACAACCTCAAAATTAAGAAACTACAAACTGTCTTTACCTGATTAAGCACCTTGCATCTCAGAACCTTTTCTAGGCTGAAAGGCAAGGTTTCTATTGTGCATATCTGAGAAACAATTGTGTCTGTCGACCAAGGATCATACGTAATTGTAGTCTGTGTGTTGATAATTTTGAGCTGCAAACCCCTAAAACTCTGTATTTTTTATCTTCATACAATCTTGTGTCTCAAAAAAATTCGAAGATACTCCGGCTCCTGTTCCCTAAAATACTTGGAATTTACCTATTTGAATAATAACATTGACCCTTGAATTGACCATATGCACTTTTTGACCAAGATCCAAGAAAAATCTGCCTTTTGAAAAAGTAGGTAGTTTTTTAAAAGATTTACTGTATCTTAAAACTGTTTGGTTCAAATCCATTCCCTTGCGAAACAAACCTTGATTTACTGCCTCCATAGCAACGCCCGCTGCATCTTTTCCATAACCTTTGTCATACAGAACGACACTGGGTGGACCATTAGCTCTGGCAGGAGGGTGCAGCGAATTGAGATGGCGCGTATGAGTGCGCAGTTGTTCGACTGCTCCGGACCTGAAGGTATCGCAAGCTGCTATCATCACCCTGTGGTTGTTTTCCAATAACCAAAAGCAAATCTGTAATAACAAAAACAGCTTTTGTACATTTTGGATAAGGCTTCAAAAGTTACTTTCTTGTGACAAGTCGAAATAATGGCACAGAAAGTATAATCAAAAAATGAAGAGAGCATGCAAATACTCATTGCAACTACCAGTTGAATTGGTATCTTTGTATTATACTTACAGTAAAGCTTAAAAAGCATTTGCACAAATGTTAAATAAATTCAAGCTTGGTGTGTAAGGTTAGCAAAGGTACAATAATGAAAATGAAATGTGAAAAATGGGACAGAAATCAACAATGAGGTGGTTAATCAACATGTCACGAACTTCTAAAGTAATTAATGAACTCACAAGAGCAGAAACGTTCTTCACGTGAAAATTCTCTAGCCCTAGAAAATATGCTTAATTACCTTAGCAAGGTTGGTTGACTTTCCAACGCCATTTACACCACAGAAAACAATGACAAAAGGTCTGCAATTAGCCTTTGCTGTTTTGATATCTCTGAGAATGTCAATCTTCTTCTTTGGTGACAAAATTTGTACCAAAGACTCCTCCATACTACCACGCACCGCGGAAGCAACACCTGGAAATTTGAAAAGGCTAGATTTCAAATTTCTAAAGTATTAAGGATTTAAAAGGTTAGATATAAACATGGGAAAATGTTCTTACTTTATCAGATATTGTTCTAGCTTTTTATTCTGAGTAAATGAAGAAAATAACCTCCGTCTGACAACTACCTGTAAATGTGCCAAGGACTTTTCCTTCCAATTTCCGTGCAACTGAGTCACAGAGCTTTTCAGAAATGTCTGTTGCCACATTTTTAGCTAAAACAATAAAGATAAACATAATAGAATGCGTAATAACGCGTCCTGACGAATATAACTTTCGTAATGTTTGTTTGTTACCGCAATATTATGATTTGCGTAAGATTGCCCCTTGAGAAAACATTCAGCTTGGGTTTTCGATACCATTTTTAATCTAATAACCCTCTAATAACCACCAAAGACAAAGGACATGAAGAATATTCTCCGGCAGACTTATTTGATTTTCGAGCACCAAGTGGGGGGCTTTAGCCTTTTCGCATTTAAGTTGATTTTTTTTTCTCGCCTGTAGTTATACTGAAGATGACTCTAGCCAGGGTCGAAACGTTTAATTTAATTTAATGGACTGTAATGGATTTGTCTAAATTGGAATTGTTTTAATGCATCTATCTAAATTGGAATTGTATACGATGTAACAAGAAGTTGACGAATACATTATATCTTTTTTCTTCGTCGTCGTACTGATTATTAATTTCATTATTAAGCTGCGATTTCCGAAATCTTAATCTCATTAAGTGATGGCAACTAATATATCTAGATAAATCTGGACAATTTTGGGACTTTGTTCTACTAAATTTCTACATTTTTATTAAATTGTGTTTGTTGCATGTTTTGTTATTTCATATTATGGTGCTTTTTGGTTTCGAAGTATGCTTTAAAGGACATTTTTTGCATCTGGAGTTTCTAAGGGTTTTTTGATAGAGCACCTTTATTTTGCTTAGAGCAAGGCCTGTTTATTTGTATGCTTTTTGCGTTGCTTTGCTCTTACATTAGTGTTGTTTAACGAACACTTAATTAAGAAGTGTTAGCAATAGTTCTTATCACTGTTAAATTAAGACACATGAACATTGTTGAATTAAGACTTTAAAATTAAGACACATGAATAAATTATAAAACTCACAGCAAAGATGTTCTCTCATTTTATCTAAAACTGGAGCCATTGCATCCTTTGTGATTGCCTTTTGTCCAGCCAATCCTTTGAAGAAGGAGAAGAAGCCTCCACCAAATGAAGATGTACCACTGGCAGTTCTAAAGAAACCAATCCAGAAAGTAAAACCAAAATAATTTTTCAAAAAAAACAAATCAATAGAAGTGATAGCATCAAAAACTTTTTATCCTTAGGGGTCAGATTGCAAAGCTGTTCCTGTATGCTTACAAGTTTGCCTGAATTTTTCCTGCTCATGGCTATCGGCAAAAAAGGTTTTTTAGATTTATGTGATCTGTAATTGTAAAACATGAATAGTCATCATCAGAAGTTTGAGTTGGTGGACAAACACTTACTGAGGTCCTAGACAAACAAAAATCAATGTAAAAACTGGTGTACCTAACAACCACGAGGAAGGGTCCAAAATCTGTATAACTGTAGGACAAAGTTCCGAAAGCCTTTTTAATACAGGATTCGTAGACCACAGTTATTAGCCAGTGACAAAAACATTATCAAACCAAACTATTAATTTGATGCATTCTTCTTGGGCTGTTTACATTCATCTATTACTTCAACGCAAACAGGTTAAACTAAATTGTAAAAATGTTCAGAAAAGCATAAATGTATTTCAAATATCTATATACTTCTCAGGATCTTTCTTGGAATTGTTTACTTGATCCTCGACTACTGAATCAACTTTGTCAACAGCAGAATCCAGATCATAGTCAACATCAATGCCTTTTAAGTCCCCTTTCATGCTTCCAACCAAAACACTCTGAGATGATAAGACAACAGAACTATGCAGCTTCTTGTTAACTAGCACTATGGTGGCAGAAATTTTGATAGCAGCACAAATAAGAGAGAAAAGAGGCATGAGATTACAGCTTCCAAAAAAGAATTGTGCAACAACTTAAACAATTTCATCCTATTGTTTGTCTGTTGCTTTCACCCTTATCTAACTTCATATGACAATTAGCTGTAAAGCAGAAAAATTAGAGTTGCAGCTTATAACTGTCCTGTCCCTCGTCAAGAATAAACACTAACTTTCTACTCTATAAAAGGAAACTAATCAAAAACCTTTTAAAAAAAATGGACTCTAAGAAATCAACTGTGTAGAAAATTCGGGTACAAGATAAGTAAAAAATATCTGGAGGCTAAAGTGATGTCTATAGAATTAAAGGTCATTTTTAACACCTACATAATGCAATAAAATACTTACACTTTTTCCAGCATCTTCCCTTTTCCCTTCTTCAATTTCTGATTTGCTGAAGTCCAATGCCTCCATGTCTTTAGTTGTTCCACCATTGTCCCATATTCTTCCCTCCTTCTTTTTTTCCTTTTTAGCTGGACCAGAAGCTTTCCTGAAAAAAGGATTAACACAAACTTTAAGATATAAAAAGTTTGAAAAATGGTGTAAAGGCTAAAAAATAGCAAATTTGTTAACATTGGACAGAAATATTTGTTTAAGGATTGAAACCAAACTATGCTTTGTGAATGTGTGCATTTATATCTTTTAGACCTATCAACTTGCTTTCAAACACTGCAAATTTTTGATACATTTAAAAAATATCAAACAAGACATCTTCATTTACATGTTTTCAAGTAAGCTCAATATAACTTTATTTCAAAATAAACTTCATAGTTTTAAACTAGATTAATGCAAAAACATAGTAGAATAATAAAATTCAGATGGTAGAGTAAATACACATTGGTGAAAAGATAATGCAAGTCAAAATTTAATTGTTTAAATTAAATTTTTTCATTGTGGCACAGGCAATCTATTTAAAGGAATTCAATTGCCTCTACACTAAGCTCATTAATCAATTGAATCGAATTAATGTGAAGTTAAGCTTTTCCTAAGAGTTATGTTAAACATACTCACAACACAGGTTTCTCCTTTTTGACCGGCTTTTTCTTTCCGCCTCCTTTCAGCATGCCTTTCATTAAAAGCTCTCTTCTTTTCATCATTTCTTGTTCTTCATCATCCATCTCTTGTGCATCCCCATTTTCAGCAATTTCTTCTTCAATTCCATTGGCTTCTTCCACCACTTCATTTGCTTTATCAACTTCCATTTCAGAATTCACTGCAAATATATGACATTCAATATGCTTTATATTCAACTGAGGGTTAAGAAAACAAATGCTTATAGACATGGTTAGAATTCTCTTCAACATAGACACTGTTCCATTTGGATAGAATCATCTTCAACAACAGATGTGCCACATTATAAACTGGAAAACCAAAACATAGAGCTGCAATTGAACATGTACCAATAGCCTGTCGGATAAATCACCCAGTAAGAATTTAAGCGACCACAAAAAAATATCAGAACAGAAAGTATTGTTCTCAGATATCATTTTAAACACTTCTTAGCCTGTTGGAACTACTTTGACTTTTATAAACTCTTATCAATTGAAGAAATTTTTCAGTATCACAAAATATGGCATTGTATGCCACTATGAAGAGGCTATTATTTGATAAATTCATCATTACAAAACAAAATTTAGCCTGATTGTAGATCCATATCCAAATTGTTAAGCCGATTAACCAAACACAACAAAGGTTCCAATTTCACACCTAAGTCATAAGTGTTACTCTGTAAACCGAAAGCCAACATGACATGATAAGGGGTGTGCTATGATAAGAACAAAGGGGCTCTCATGCAAAACGTAAAAACAATAGCAGCAAAAGTAGAATTTGGCTATTTTTGGCATTAACGATGGAGACTAAGCTCCCATGGTGCAACACCCAATGGAATGATATTGTGTCATATTTACTTGAATACAGTACCGTGTGAGCAGGTCTTCGGCCATGATTATCCACATACTTTTTTTAAAGACTATGTTTTCATCATAGTGAAACAAGTCAAATGATTTGTGTCAATATTGAAACAATGTATTTTCAGATATTGTTGTGTTTTTCAAATGATTACAGTCTCAAAAGTCTTTTCATATTTTTAATTTTTAGTCAAAGTCTTGCCCTTTTCATGCAGGCAATAATCAATATGTGGTAAGGAAAAATTATGTCTTCATTTGAAAAGGTATTCTTGCAGATGTGGCCTTGAAAGAAATCAGATGTAATTTCAAGAATGATATGTCATCAAATGATTAGTGGCTGTGGTACTAACTGGTGTCGTATTAACTGAGATCAATCAAACGTTTAAGGATGTTTTACTTGAATGGTCGGTTTCTAGCTAGGATGCCTTCATTCCTTCAGTAGTCTTTCCACTGAGCAGCACTACCCTTTCAAAATTATAAAGTCAAAACAAAATTAGCACTATATAAATTTCATTTACTGATTTACCTGATACATTTTCTTTGTTGTCATCTAAATCTGCAGCTTTCAATTTTTGCTTTTTGGTCCCCTTTTTGATTGGTATAGCAAGCTCCCCCTTATTTTCTCTGATTCGCTGGGCTTTCTTGGTTTCATCAAAACTTCTCATGACATTCTTTTTATTTTTATGTTCCATTTCTGCATCCCGGAGCAGGCGATGGAAATCAGAATCAAAATGACATGTGGCTAAAGACCCAGCTTCAAGTTGGTTTTTGTACTTGTCCCTGAATTCTTTTTGGATGTCTGTAAGCACTTTGTCAACATAGGCTAATTGCAAGTTTCTTTGGTAACCAACCTAAAATTAAATTATGCAACAAAGAATGCAAAAAATGTTCTTATAAATAGACTTAGCAAAATCACCAAGTAGAATTCATCAGCAATCTTTAATAAAACGTTTTGTATTCTAAAGCCCTCCTCTCCCCCCCCCCCCCCCCCCCCCACTTTTTCATGGATCTAAATTTTTTTACCACTCTTTCTATTATTTTTTAAAACAGAGTATAAAATGTAAAAATATCAAAGTGTTTATATACTGCTTAATTTTTGTTGATTTATTTACTAACTTATTGAGGTATATTTCCATTAAGTATCTTTTATTTGCACCAATTAAGTAGATAACTCTCCCTATCATTGCAATGTCATTTTCATTCAATGTGTAACTATGACCTACTGGAAATACTTGAATGTTAAATGAGTGTTCAACTATGAGTGTTAAATTTGAGTCCTGGAGATGAATTTTTATTTTCTTTCACATCGGACCCAACCATGAAGGGTCCTCCTTTGTCACTAAACTTGATTCTTAGCCCTCTCAGGTTCAATTTTGTGGTGCTGTCTCTCTTATAAAGAATCTGCTGTAGATTCTGTGCACAATATTTGTTTATCTGGTCATGTTTTCTGCGGCTAATCCATCATTTAAACTTCTGTCTTTTGATAACAAGAAAAAAACAAATACAAGGTCAAAAGCTGATCCTAAAAATTCCACGCAAAATTTCACAGAAGACATTAGTTATCTGAAAATTTCAAAACTATTGTTCTGGCGTTCCCCACGCAGGCCTGGGCCAACTCCAGTATGGATGGATAGTCTATGAAAAGAAGAAGCAGCTTAACAAAAAAATCACCTATTTTGAAAAAACAAATCTAGAAACATTATGAATAAAAAATTAAGACGTTTAGATAATAATTATTAAAGATCAAGATTGACTTCCTTTGCTGTTTTTGAAACATCGTTAATTTAATTAATTTTGTAGATTAGTGTACAACAAACGTAATAAATAGAAAAAAATCCATACCACAAAAACAAGCTCAAATTCATTATCCAGCTTGTATTTTAAAGCTAAAGGGCCATGGCTGAAAGTATCCACTCCTCCTTTTTCCTAAAAATAGAATATACTGTCAGGATACGTAATAGTTAAGGTCTCGGTTGTCTAAGGTTCAAGAAAATTTCAACAGGACAAGGTTTAAAATTGACTCCACGAATAAATTCCATCAAAGAATAATCAATTTTTGCTCACCGACAGAAGAACATTTTGGATGAGATCATTGACAGGGATTGTGAAGCTTCCGACAGTTCCCTGAAAATACCATAGTACGATTCCTCCTTTCGTGAATATAGTTAAGAAGTCCAACATTGTTCCAGTCGAAACTTCCTCTTCTGCTAGGCCGGTTTATTCATTGTTCTTGTTTCGTTGCCTTAAAGTACTTGATGTAACACGGCTCCCTCGCAGAGGGCAAAATCATGTGCAGGGCAGTAATCATAACAAATATGGCTGCTACAGGTAAAGATCTTTCGCCAGCTGATGCTGTACAAAAGCTGTTCAATGCAGTGGATGAAGGTGATCCCAGACAGGTTATATTTTGCATGAGGAAAATAACTGAGCAAGCTTTTTTTAACCTGGGACCAACATTGTTGCAAAAGGCAGCTCTTCTCGGTCACTATAGAATCCTAAAGTTGTTCCTGGATTTGAAGCTTGATCAAAGTAGTGCTCATGTGGACAGCAGGAATGCCCAGCTTCTGACATCACTCCATATCGTATGCACAGAAGGACACACTAAATGCGCAGAGTTTCTCCTTTCAAGAGGTGCAGATGTCAATGCAGTGGATTTTGATAACAGAACACCCCTATATTTTGCATCACACAATGGCCACATAGAATGCATCGAGGAACTCTTTAAAAACAATGCAAGTGTAGATTTGGCGCGTTATGGGGGATGGACCCCTCTGCACGAAGCAACTAGATTTGGATATATTGAGTGTATGAAAAAATTAATCGAGTATGTATGCAAGTCTATATCTCTAGTGCGGCATGTAAAAACCATAGTTACACATGTTTGTCTTTTGGTTAAGACTCATACGGGCAAAATTGCCCTTTTTAAGAAAAACAGCACGTGTTTCTTTATGTACAGCCTTTTGATTTTAGTTTAATGTTTCGCAGTTACTAATAGTTCTTTACAGCTTCTGTGTGGTACTTAAGGTATTGGGTACGAGCATTATTTGTCAGCGTTAATTTAATGTTTTATCTGAATACCGTAAATCCTTGAATTGCCCCTTCCTCGAAAAAGCCCCCCTGAATAAGCCACCACCCTAGAACTACAAACGTTCAATAAGCCCCCCCTCGAATAAGCCCCTACAGCTACCGTAAATTCTCGAATTGGACCCCTCCATTTGATGATTTTTGTCATCTGAGGTTACCTATGGCGTTTTATTGAATTGCTACAACAAATTCATACTTTTGGTAGTAATTAATTAAAAGCTCATAAAGAAATTCCTACTAAAATAAACGAGATCTTTTAATGATATCTTCTTAATGTCTACAATAATTTTATAAGCCCCTCCCTCGTATAGGCTCCTTTGAATATGCCCCCATCCAAAAATATCAAAACTAAATAAGCCCTCAGGGAGCTAATTCGAGGATTTACGGTATTTTAAGTTTGAAGTAAAGCAAATGAATCAGTGGCTATTAGCAACTAGAAACTTTTAAGTTGACCCCTCGCCCACAAAATAAAACTTTAGGTAAATAAAAGGGACACTATTTGCACTTTTCTTTTTCACCAAGCTTCTGAAAAAACTTATTACAAAGCTATGTATCAATGTTGACTGTAACATAGAGACTTATCTTAAGAAATAGATAATTAATTTGAATAAGTAAATAAATGAAATATTAACTCTTACACTTCTTGTGAGCTTAGCTAACCTTTGGCTATTTATTGGCTATTTAAAATCCTTAGCATTTTTTATTCATGAGAATGTTTTCTATTACTATACCACGTTAGGCCATATTTGACTACAAGTTGCAGAAGTGTTCCTGAAAAATCAATAAGAAAGAAAGAAGAGTTTAAAATCTTAAAACTGTTGTAAAATGCGATTCATAATGCCTTAGTTTATTAACGTTAGCCACGTGAGATGTAAGAGCATTATCCCTAAATCGCTTTTAAAGTGTCTCATTAATGTTGTTTAATGTATAATGCTAAACCTCAGAATAGAAAAGGCAGCATTTAGATATGACGTCTGATTTTTGCAGGCAAGGAGCTGATGTCTATGCAGTTTCCGATGATTCATCATGGACACCAGGTCATTTGGCCGCATCAAACGGAAAACTGGAATGCCTGCAGCTCCTTATTCAGTGTGGCATCGATATAGAAGCTAAAGGCGGTCCTTACCATGCTTCTACGTTGCTACACGAGGCAGCACACATGGGACACCTTGACTGTGTCATCCTTCTTCTAGAAAATGGTACGTTTATTTAGAAACTGGCGTCCATATCCACGTTCAATGCAGTCTAAAGAAGGAGACAAGTTCTCGGGTGGAAGGTGGGGGTAGGGTACCTTAACATGTTTGAAGGTACGGGAACGTGCCATTATTTAGGGGTACCTTTTTCCTGAAAAGTGCTAAATTGTCGGTATCAGTTTTTGAAATTTGTGCGGAACTATGAGTACCAATTGAAGAAACATGCAGAACTATGGGTACTATTTTGGAGAAATACTGCAAAATCATTAGGAGGGAGATTTAGCATCAACAAAATGAATGTCCAGTTAGAAATAAAATATGAAACATGTGTAACATTAAGATTTTGGGGCATAGGAAATGCAAAATTTGGTTGATGATTTTTTATGTGCTTTAAAAATTTTATTTGCTCTGCAAAATTATGGGCATATTTTTCATCACGTTTGCGGAATTATTGATGTAAAATTTTAGCCAAAATGGCACGTCTCCGTCCAAAATTAGGCATAGTTTACTCCCCGAGGACAAGTTAACATAATTCGATTTACAATAAAGTGAAACACTAGGAAGCTTTCAAATCTTCAATTCTGAGATGGCACCAAAAATCCCTGCTGATCCGACATATGAAGCTGAAAACCTGTGCAGTTCAATTGAATTACCATAAAAAGAGCCCTACTTTGCTTCGACTAAATGCAGATTTTCCTCAATGAGGAGATTAGATGCTCTGCCAAGGGACCTATTGTTTCCCCTATGAAGCACTCCTTGAGCTTTCTACAGATAAAAAACAGTTTTTCGAAGAAACATCTTTTAGATTGGCTCTCTGTAATATGGTTGAACACATTTCCTAAATGTTTGATGAAACCAACAGATTACTAAACACGATGAAAAGCAATATAAGGGTATTTATTCGAAAGCCTTAACAGTTGACGCGTCAAAGCAGCCTTGAAATAATAGAAAAATTCAAGTTTCTTCCATTGCCATCACAACTTGCTTTGCAACTCTTCCTAACATGCCTACCAGTTAAGCTGAGTTGCAAAATAATCAAGATGTTTAGAATTCGGTTTTAAGATAAAATATCACATGTCGCTATACTATCCGAGATGTTACTATTTAATTTTATGACAAACAGCTACTGCGTGATGATTACTTTCAGATTTATTTGGGTGCATATCATCTGATAAAAAATAGAGATACAAGAAATGATCCTGTTTGTCTGTAAAGAGCTGTTTGCCATTAAGGGTTAAGAAGTTTAATTTGTCATGGGGGCTGTTGTAAATTTTGCATACTCTGAAAATGAAATGATTGGTTATCTACAATCTTGGACAGAGCTGTTGAGACAAACTCCTCTATCCTCTACCCACATTCAAAATTGGGGAGTATGTTCTTAGTTGCGTAGAGATATCAACATTATCTGTCCTAAATTGTACTTACTATATTCGCTTCTTACCCCTAGCAGTTGGAGTAAATTAATGTAACAGCTCAAAGGTAACAAATTGGGTTTGTTTACTAAGTGTAAGAGATTGCTGGTTGAATAGGTTATCGTTGCTTTTCGCAGGCGCTGATGCCCTGGCATTGAACGGACGAGGAGAACTGGCATTACATTTGGCGACTCGACAAGGCCACCAAAAGACCCTTAAAGTACTGCTGCAGCATTACCAAAAAATAGACTGCAGTTTTGTTGTTAATGCCTTTCCAAAAGAGCCACCAAGTAGCGAGAATTCCAATGTCCGCATATCCCGTAATACTGCTTTGCATTCGGCAAGTTTCCATGGACACGAGCGATGCGTTGAGATTCTCCTGCGGTATGGAGCTCTGCATCTTATGAACGGTGCTGAACTGTTTCCCATTCATATTGCTGCTAAACAGAAGCATGTTGGTTGTATAAGAATAATGCTAGCTCACGGAGACGGGTCACTGCTTGCTCAGCTAAGTGGCAATGAGTACAACGCCCTACAGTACCTCAGTATGACGACTCATGCCTTTGACAAAAAGGCAATGGCCTGCGCTTGCGTCATGGTCAATGCCGGTATCGATTTTGACGCCGTTCCGGAATTTGATGAGCGATTATGTTCTCTTTATTTAGCTGCGCGAAACGGGGCCTTGGAACTGGCGAGTTACTTGCTTGTAAGCGGAGTCAAGACATCCGTAGAGCTTAACTTGAATGACCGACTTTTAACAAACCCACGTGTTGCAGAATCTGTAAGAGCAATTAAAACTTTCCAGGACCAGCCTTTGCCCCTATTTATTGCCACCCGTGTTGCTATACGGAGACAACTTCAATATGGCGGGCTTGCTAAAATATTCACGCTTCCTTTGCCCCCTATCTTACAACATTATATTTTTCATGGGCATCCAGATACTGATGGCCTGTGTGATCCGTGAACTTTTAAACAAGTGATGTTCATCCAAGGTATAGTTTTGTACATAAATAACATCCTTTCACCACCTGTAAAGGCAATTCAAAAAGGATTGATTTACCGTTTTTGTATCCCATTTAATGTTTATTTTCAAAAAGGACTGGATACCAAACTAATATCACCCTGGTCTATGGTCTACGGCATTAGCAGCTGCAACTATGTCATCGTTCGATTGCTTATGGATAAGGATTTATAATAAAAGCAGAAATATTTCTTGCTATACCCACCTAGCCCGGTTTACGCTGCCTTGGTGTCAGAGGCACATGATCTCGAGTGCATTAAGGAACCGCCCCCCCCCCCCCCCCCTTCATGAAAATCGTCCCTGAATCACTCTCCTCAGACTTGAATCTTCTTCAAAGTCGAGTCCAGAGAAAGTGGCAGTGTTAATGGCCAAGGACTTATTGAAAGATATCAGAAAGAGAAAGCCCAATTTACAACATCAAGACCACGTATTGATTTCATAGATGTTGTGGAATGCTTTATAAACCATGGTTCATTACTCTGAGGTGGTAATTTGTCTGGCCTCTCCATCGAGAAATGTCTGGTGCCCTCTCCCAAACTAAAATCACATGTATAAGAACTTCAAGGGCATAAATTGTTCGCGTGTGCGAATCTGCACAAAATCCAATCTAATATTCTCCGTGCAATTTTCAAGCTATTAATGGAATATACCATAGATCTCTAGAATTTTTAAACTTGAGGTATACTGCGTTATGAATAAATTGTAGATCAAATCATATAGTTTGGTTTGGCTTAGGGCTGAGCCCCCTTTAAAGCTGCAAAAAAACACAGTAAAATCGTTGTCCGTAACTTGCCGTGTTAGCCATTTATTTATCAATAGACTGCTTTTTGTCCAAAATTGTCATTTAGAATCTCCATAAAATGTCCATAAATATTCTGATCACTTCAGAAAATTAAATTTAAAGTGACGTTGAAAAGTTTTCCTTATTTGTTTTTCGCAAAATTTTGCTTTGAAGCCCCCGTGGTTGTTCTGATAGAACAACGTCTTTGCTTGCTTACCTAATATACTGTAAGCCGATTTAGGCAAAAATTTGAATTCATGCTCTTGCAGACCCCTTGTGTGTTGAACAGCCCTTATATTTTTCGGTGTAGTCGTGAAGTAGATTGTTTATATTAGCAGAGAACGAATAAATTAAGAATTGCTTGTGACAAATTTTGCTAAGTAATGAGATTAGTAAAGAAAACCTAAACGAGAGCCCCCATCGGCATACTCTCTCTCGTGTCTCAATGTCTAATAAGCTACACCCTTGTTTATCAGAACAATTTTATCAGAACACGAGCCTCAAAGTTGATCAAAAGTTAAGAGGAAATTATGAACAAGCTCAAGCTGAGCTACTGAAAAATGGGAAAGTCCCTTTGACAAGTTTGAAATGCAACGTGAAATCTATTTCAAGTTCCATTTGTCGGGGAAGGTAGGGCAAGGAGAAGAAATAAAAAGGTTCTGGATACCTTGGCCCCTTCGGACTGAGGTCAATATGAATGACAGGTTATCTGTCCATTAGCATGAATATGTGTCGCCCGGAACCCGCACAGCATTGAGAAAAATTGAGGGGTCTTAAAAAAGTGAAGGGGGGCTATAATCGCAGAAAAAGAGGCTCCACTGGTAGTTTACTACTTATTATTTGGCGTTTTTTGCAAAATGGGAAGCTAAAGCCCCCCAGTCCCCTTGCTCCGCGGTGCCTGACTTTCGCGGACCATCCAGCAGCTTTTTTATTTAATTTTATTTCTATTTTCCCTTTAGAGGTAAAATAGCTGCCAGAACAATTTTGATAGATTTTCCAGCGCCGTCCGTGTCTGCTTTTAGAAGCACGGATGGAAAAGGAAATTTTCATATGATTCCGCATGTCGTTAACAGCAGGATACTTCCGGCTTCAATAGGAAGTTTTCTTTATCTGAATCGTCAAAGAAGAAGACACTTGATCATTTCTGTATCGTGACAGCAATGGAGCTCAAAATTTGTTTTCTGCTACTGTATTTTGTCCTTGTTTCGGGAGACTTGGAAAACGTAAAAGAAGAACCTGGAACAGCTGCGAATGTGACAAGTGTGGACATTGACACGAAGCCCGCTATACCCGTGACTGTAGAGCCAAAAAGAAGCCATGAATCATCATCAGACAATAGCAAGCAAAAAAGAATAAAGGAAAAATTTGGAAAAAAGAAATCGAAGAAAAGAAGCAAGGCACGTAAAGCTGCAATGGGGGATACAGTGCTGAAAGGCATTAATAAGTTTGCCTTCGACTTTCACAAAACCTTACCAACGAATGGAAGCCAATTCTACTCTCCATACAGCATTGCTTCGACATTAGCTCTTGTCTACGCAGGGGCTGGAGGGAAAACAAAGAAAGAAATCGCAGCGGCATTAGGATGGGAAACTTCACCTCAACTCGTTGTTCATAAGAGTCTTGGAAAGTTTTTGGCACGTCTATCCAGCGGTAAGCGTAGTATGAAGGTGGCTAGTAGGATTTGGGTTTACACTTTCGAACTCATACGAAGGAAGTACAAAAAAACTATAACTAATTACTATGGCGGTAAACTTGGCAGGCTTGACTTTTTTAATGATCCCGAGGGGTCAAGGGGTGCAATCAATAAATGGGTTGAAGAGAAGACGGCTGGTAAGATAGCAGATTTGATTCCAAATGGTGGAATCACAAAGGAAACGCGGTTTGTGCTGACGAATGCAGTCCACTTTAAAGCATTGTGGGAGCACCAGTTTGACCCAAAGCAAACATCAAAGCAAGACTTTACAACCGCTGCCAATAAGAAAATCAAGCTGGATATGATGCGTGGCACATTTGATGTAACCCTGAAGTCAAGTGACACCTTTCTTGGGGTAGAGTTACCTTACAAAGGAAACGAGTTTTCAATGCTGCTACTGTTGCCAAAAAGCACCAGCCTTGATGTTGCTGAGAGGGATCTGGACTCTACAGCGCTCGAGAAGATGAAGTCCTACAAAACACCAGTGGAAGTCATAATTCCTAAATTTAAACTAACATCCAGTTATGAGATCCTAAAGAATCTCAAGTTATTGAACATTAAATCTATGTTTGGAAACAAAGCCGATTTCTCTGGTATGTTAGCGGAGAAGTTATCGCCCCTGTTTGTGACTGATGCCATACACAAGGCCTTTGTTCAAGTGACTGAGAAGGGGACAGAAGCAGCCGCTGCAACCGCCGTGTTCGTTGGCCGGTCGTTGACGCCAGTTTTTCGTGCTGACCAGCCTTTTTTGTTCTTTATAAAGGATACAAAAACAAATGTCATTCTCTTCGCAGGAAGATTTTCGCCTTAATACAGCAAAGGATTCTGTACTGACCTTTGTCAGTTGCATAGAACTAAGCATAGCTTTAATGACATTGTAAGTAAATTCCAACGTGTTTAATCAATAGTTTGCTTGTGTTCTTAGTGTGCAAATCGTTAGTTACAATTATTGAGAAATCAATGTTTATGATTATTCAACATGACGTTATTTTGCTTTTGCTAAGAGTTCCAAAGTGTGACGTCATAGAAAAATATTTCTAGAATTTTTTTGACTACCAAACTTGACAAATATCATACTCCTAAAAGTGCATAAGTTACTTAAATCTATTCTGCAAATTGGCTTGAAATATGGCTATTGAAATCATTTCTTTGACCCATTTCATAGATTTTTTAACCAAAGCTAGAAATTGTCTGTCAAACAGAAGTTGTTGAAGTTTAGTTTATCAAAATTTTTGGCATTTGTTTCTGAATTGATTCTACCCTTTGTATATTTAGATATTTTCCCGATATTAATAGTGTCAAAAGGAGAAGAGGATTTTCTGCGTAATTTTATGCAATATGAGCTTCAGCAAATTACGATAACGAAGAATATGTTATATCTATCATTAGGACACAAGAGGATTTTAAATCTGATGTTAAACAGGGCCTTTTAGAATAGATCGTTGAAGGTGCTCGGAAATCATCTTTATCGGGAATCGTTAAAGAAAAGAAAACACCCTAAATTTGATGACGGGCCCCGGGGCACTGCATTGGCGCTACTGATTTTCCTGTAAATCCATGACGTTCCAAGTAGCAATACGACTTATATAGACAGATCAAAACAGCTCCCATGCTGTAGCTTTAAACCCCAATCAAAGTATTTCGATCACAATAACACTTTCGTTTCCTGTAAGAAAGGGTTCTTGTGCAAATTAATGACATTTCAAATGACGAAGCAGCTTTACTCGATTGAAGGAAGACTCGACAAAATCGGTTAAATACGTAGTGCCCTTTTCAATTAGGACTGCGATAATAATATAAAAATGCACAGTTTTGCGTGCGATGAGGAGCAAGCATATTTTTGCATTGCTATAATTTCAGTGGGTGTTAGATAAGATAAGGACCAGCCTTCTTCTAAGGATGGACATGATTTGAGAAAGATGCAGTTCTTTACATGGCAAAACAATAGTGCTTTCTAAAGATTCTTTTGTAATGACTGTTAAAATCTCCCTTGGCCCCCCCCCCCACTTTTCAACCTGCGTCGGAGCCCAAAGGTGCATTATCCAGGGAAAGGTTGAGGAAACAGGAAAAAAAGGAAGGCCACTGACATCATGGACAAGCAGTGATGGCTAAAGCCTGGGATAAGTAAGGGGGACAAAAGGTGTGTCAGGGACACAAACGACGCTCCATAAAAACAGACGTTAGTGCTCCAAGACTTATCTTAGTGTACTAAAGGGTCCTAGATGCAATGCAAGCAATAAAAATAGCCTTGAATTTTAGCTTTAGAACATAAAATATAATCACTAAACTTGACAAGGTAAAGTTGCTGACGGGGAAAAACTTGTGCTAAATTGATAGAGAAATAGGAATGGACTTCACCTTATTCTGGTGACAGTAGAAATGTGTTCCTGAGGATGAATGTCCCCAACCATTTTTAATTAAACTTATTAAAATCTTTAAATTTAACTCTTTTGCAATACGACTTACACAGTAAATCAAATTTTGTGTCACAACAAAATCAACAGACTACTTGTTTTTTCTTATTTAGATTTGGACCACCTGCAAGAATTCAATTGCATCAAACGTATCGAGCATTTGATTTAATAATGGTGACGCAAAAGTATGAATAAACAACTCACGTTTTTGCTACGAAGCGTAATCCAGTAAACAAAATCTAATTCTTTACTTCAACAAAACTGCTTACAATAATCATCAAATATTAACGAGTTTGCAAGATCGAAATATAAAAATTTATGCGAATGCATTACTTTATTCAGACGGACTATTGATAAAGTGCTGCTTAGAAAACCTCACTGCAAATGTGCACCGAGACGTATCAATTAGGGCGTGATATTTTTCAGTTAGCATTCGAGGGACCAATTAGCTTATAGAAAATAGCAAGCTAAAACCAACTTAAAAGGACGCATCGGAATAGAAGAATCGTTGACAAATTGAAAAATTGCTAATCAAGAAGAAGAAGTGACAAATAAACAGTCAGATATACATTGACATTTCAGTTTGAAGTAAGTGTAAAATAAAAGCTTTCTTTAAAGTATTTTTGACATTTAATTCTGAATTTATTACACCCTCTTTGCTTCGTTATATAGACTCTATAGTTTTATGTCATATTCTCTAGCTTAAATTCTCTCAACGGTTTCAAGTTACAATATTGACAAAAAACATGAATCTACGAGTTTTGCCTGCAGCAAATGATCTTGGTATTATTTTGGTGTCTTTCTTATTGCATGTAATATCAGAAATGGATTTACGGAGGATGTGAAATACCCTTAGTTAGGCCAACAAGGCTTATCAATTAGAGGAGCCAATCACTGGACAAAAATAGCTTCCCTGCTTTCAAGAAATCTGTTACGTGAGCAGCGATAAAATTTTAATTACAAAACTCTTTCTGCTTTTTTCTTGTGTTACTTTTGGTAAAAGTATCATGGCAATTAGGGTTTCTATTCCATTTGTTTTAGATTATAAAGCAAAATGCAAAGCAGTATTTATATTGATGTTTTCTACATTGCATAAGAAGTGGAAATTAGATGGACAGAAAGGAAATGAAAATATCATTTATCTAAGGGTTGACTTTTGGCACTGACTAACGAGCTGTTTAATTATCTTCTTCAGCTTTGATCAAAATTTTAAAAGAAGCAAATCTGAATGGAGCGCCCGCTGATCAACTGCATGACAATATTTCTGGTATTTCAAATATTGTCAAGACATGGCAACTGCATGATAGAAGAAAGTATGTTTAATTTTCTCTTCGCATTTGATCATGATGTCATGATGCTGCGTAAAATAATCGAATGTGACTTTATACGACAACCGTACTTCTAAGAAACATGGAAACCTGAAATGGTCTGTTTTAGAAAATACCGAACGATGCTGGCATTCTTAAGTGTTTTTTAAAGAAGCTTCTTTCAATTCTTTATGTTGGTTTTTCAGCCCTTGTTTCAGGCAATCAAAAGTTCTGTTTGGAAATTGTCCTTGTAAGCCTAAGCTCTGCCTTGATATTCTATCTTTTTAGTAGTTTTTGTGGTCCCAAACTACAGAAGTTCTTTCTCTTTAAACTCGTAATTTCTATAATTGTCTAATTGCAATGTGATATTAAAAACAGCTGATCATGTCTATTATATCATATTTTTTAGTAGGATAGATATTTTTGCAAACAGATATTCTATACAGGTATTCTATTCCCTCAACTTCACATCTTTGGCTTTTAGGGCTTATTCAAATTCAACTTTACTACTTTAATCTATCGCTTTGAACCTGAAGAACAGGGCTGTCGCTAGCGGAGGGGTGCGAGGGGTGCGGCACCCCCCCCCTCCCCCCTAGAAAATTCTTTTCGGCAAATTTTCTAAAAGTAGAGTTTTGTCGGGTTTTGCTTTCACAGTTCCCAAAGCAATAGCTTTAGCGAACAGTTGGGATAAGATGAAGATGTGAACTTAAAAGTATTGCCCAAAAGCCCTCAGCAATTAAAAAACTTCAAATGACTCCCTTTTGGCAGCCTGAGTCTAGAATCTAATGTCCTATACTTAGGGCGACCTAATTTCTACCTAAAGTTTGGGGTTTAGACAAGGGTCAAAGTTTATTAATCGAATCGTCAGTCAATCGAAAATTGAAGCGATGATTGACTATCGAGAACATCCTCTTTGATAAACAATATCAATTGCGTCAAAATGCCACACCCCTACATTGAAATATCTTAGGTCACGCCCTATTTTGTCGGCAAATTGGTGACTGGCACCCCCCTAAGTGAAAGTGCCTAGCGACAGCCCTGCTGAAGAATCATAAAAATGTATTCAGTTTCAGTGGCAGGGTGGCTATGTTTTCCCTGGGGTTGCCAAGTCGATTTTGGCGCCCCACCCATCTATTGTGGCTATTTAAAAGCACGTGTTTCTAGAAGAGAAATCAATCTTTGCAACAAAAATTTCATGAATAGGTTTTTACTAAAAATATAAAAAAAGGAGCGAGTGTGAATAAAAGAAATAATCTAATTCTAATTATTTGATCTTCTTGATCGAGGAATATATATTTCGTGAATGGCTTCTTTGTAAGCAAAGGGTATAGCAGCGAAATGGTTTTCAGAGAATTACATGAAACTTGAATAAGATTAATTCCACCTACTTATAAAGTAGCTTCTTCACAGCGGGGCAAAGCAAATGTAAGGCTTAATCATTGTTATTCGAAAAACAGAGAATATCTCCTTGCCCTCGCAAAATAAGCAATTTACTTCAATTTGTTATCCTTTGGCCTTTTTTTCTTAGCCATTTGCCCCCTTGCCCTGCAGCTCTTCCGGCGTCTTTGAAGTAGACCTCAAAATCACAGTTCAGATCTTTAATGACACTGCCATTGGGGAACAATATCGATCTAGTTATTCTATGCTGTGCTTGAAATTAATGTACTATTTTGTTTGTAATACTTGAAATTATTGTTTGTAATATTTTTCTGAATAGATTCTACTCTCTTCAACAGCATTGGATCGCAGCTCAAAAACAAAGAAGAATGTTATAACTGACGATGAAGGCAGTATGGAGGCAATGTTCAAGTTTCTTGGATATTTCAGCGTTCATGAAACCAATTCTTCTACGGAAAATCACTGCGGAAAAATCTTGAAGAAGACAGGAATCGTGAACGTCGAGACAATGCGATATGCTTTAAATGAAATCAACAAAAAAAATTTGTTATTTGGCATGAAAGCACGCTACAGAATCGTTGATACCTGTCGGAACGTTGCAACTCTTGTGCGTTCGTTTCCTGGCACATTAAGGACATATTACATGGGGGTTGTGGGGCCAACGACCTCAGAGGAAGGAAGCCTCGTAGCAGTAGTACATGGGGCAAGAGAGGCTGCAGTTGTTAGCCACTCAGCTAGCAGCGCAATGTTCGACGACAGAAAGGATTATAAAAGCTTCTTTAGAACGATCCCTTCAGATGTTTTGCAAGTTAAAGCATTGGTCGACACCATACTATTTTTCAACTGGAGTTACGTATCGATAGTCTATTCACATGGATTCTATGGCAAGTGGGGAAGCCACGAGTTCTTGAACATGGCGTCGGAAAATAATATATGCATCGGAAGGGACCATCCTTTACCGGCAAGACCAATGGTGTCTGACTACCAGAAAGCTATCAATGTCTTAGACAGTGCAGAGGGTGCTAATGTTGTTGTTTTGATAACAGGCCTGCACGATACAAATGCACTTCTTGAACAGGCAAGGATTCTCAATAAAAAACGTTTCACGTGGCTCTCAAGTACTAGCTGGCGTCTTAGTACGATAAACGCGGGACAGTCTGCGAGAGGAGCTCTGGTGTTAAGGTATGCCAGCTCAGCAGATAAAGAATTTGAACAATACTTCATGGGTCTTTCATTGGAAAGCAACAAATATGAATGGTTTAGGGAATTTTGGAAAGAAAACTTCAAATGCATTGGCAAGAACTGCTCCTGTTCTTCTAACCAGACCTTGCGAGACTGTAATTTCTCGCTAGGAGACATTTCTGTGGAGCCAGCTTTAAGCACCATTCATACAATTGCTTGTAGTTTGAGAAAAAGCATACTGAAACGGTGCCCTAGCTTGAACCTTACTTGCATAAACAAAATCAGAAAATACACCTATCATTTTGAAAAGGATGTTTCTCAATTCATCCGTGATGGAAATAGTTCTTGTCCGGAATTTCGCCACTCAGTGAACGTCAATAAAATGGGATACTATACTCGCGATTTTGAGGTGATGAATTTCGATGGCTTTAAGTACAAAAAAGTTGCAAGATGGTCTTTTAACGAGTCTTCCAGAGTAGGGTTTCTTCAGTTACTAAAGGAAAAAGAAATCGTTTGGGCCAATAATTCTTTGCCGCAATCATTTTGCACTGTTCCTTGTAAAAATGGCCAAAAGATCATATGGGCTGACAATCTCTGTTGTTATAGTTGCAAAGACTGTGGCTCGGGAGAGATAGTGGTTGACAACGAATGCTCTCTATGTTTGTGGCACCAGAAACCGGATAGGAAAAACAACTCATGTGTCAGTATCCCTACTGCCACTTTGAAGCAAAAAGAGGCGGTACGCTCTGTAACCATTGTCGCTTCGGTCGTTGGAATCATTGCGAATTCCATTTTCCTTTGCCTTTTCATAAGAAACTGGAAAAACCGCATCATCAAGGCATCGAGCAGAGAGCTTTCATTGACCATTTTCATTGCGCTTTACATATGTTTTTTGTGTCCTGTCGTGTTCTTGCTGTATCCATCCGAACCAGTTTGTCGCTTGCAAAGATTTATAGTTGGTGTCAGTCTAACTTCATGCTACACTCCTGTCATGCTGAAGACCAATCGAATCTTCCGTATTTTCAACGCCGCAGAAGTTTTGACATCAAAACCAACTTTTGTCAGTACCAAATCCCAAATCCTGATCTGCAGTGCACTTATCTTTTTACAGTTTCTGTTAGGCATAATTTGGGTTCTCGGCGATCCGCCTGAAGTTTTTCAACTCAAAATTGAGGGTGGTAGTCGAATTGCCATAGTCTGCAAAACAGCATCATTCAACTTCATTTTGAATCTCCTTCCATGCTTGATTGTCATGAGTGTTTGCACCTTCTATGCGTACAAGACGAGAAGATTTCCCTCCAATTACAATGAAGCGTTCAACATCTGTATAACAATGTACTTCAACTGCTTTGTCTGGGGGATCTTCATAATCGTTATTCTATTTCTTGAGACAAGAGACGATGATATATTCTTATACTTTTTTGCTATCGCCAACTTCACCACAATAATCGGCATTATAACATTTATGGGTATATTTGGTCCCAAGATTTGGAAACTTTATTGCGCGAAAGATGTTGTGCCGGTAACTGAGCATTTCTCACAATTTCAAAGCAGCATCGTCGATAGTCCCCATCTTCGTACACTGAATATCAGTTCTCTTAGCACAATTGAAGAGGACCGCGAAGACTTTAATCCCAGAAAAAGGAGAAAAGACGTGGCGACAAACACTTAAATTGCTGTGTTTTGAGTTCAATATCTACAGGCACGTGGGTTCTCTACCTTGCGAAAGAATTTCATATCTAAGTCGATTCAGAAAGAAACTGACAAAAATAGGAACTCTGAAAAGAGAGAAATAGTTGTAAGCAATGTTGCGTATTGAGAAGTGAGACTTTATGGGCTGAAGTGTGAATATTGAAATACTTTTATTCTGTTTCACTATTTAGGAAACGAGTGAAAGAAAAAATTAATTTGGTGCGTAAATGAAGAAGACTGAACAAGTAACATTATTCATAAACCTTTTAAAGTCTACAACAAGGAAGAAACCCAAAAGCTTCGACTCTGGTTATTTCACAAAGAACAGGAAAGGGAAGCGTGGGTGTAACTGCGAGGATGTCTTTATTACATTAAAATTACATTGGTCCATTGGTGTCTGAAAACGTGTCAGCCAAAGGATTATTGAAAGCTAAAAAAGAAGCGACTTTATCGTGAAAGAAAATGTTGCGAAAGTATTTTCAACTCAGCAACCAGGTTAGGGTTGTACTAACTACTAATAATTCAGAGACAAAAACGTAAGGAAACGCTTTAATTGTGAATGTTATTGGCTAAGATTATGAGTGAGTGAGCCATTTACAATGCAAAAATCCATTCTTGAGCACCTAAGAAAGATACATTCACGCAGCATATTGAAACAAAAACTGAGATATAAAATGGTACTCTTTCTGAACCTACAAAATCCACCCTGTTAATGAACAGCGATTTAAAAACAGATAACAAAGTAAATTTTAATTCCAAGGGAATTTCCATAGATTTGAATCTTATTGCACTCTTGTTTCGAAATTAGTTTCCATTCTTTAGGCTACGAAAACAAGGATCAGGGAAATATGATGGGTCAATGTGGGAGGATGGCTCAGTGCTTATGGTCGCCAAAGGTCTGTGTTTCGAATCTCTGACATGACCAAACTTTCCCTCAGAGTGAGGAGAGTCACCAGCTCTCTGTAATTCCAGGCATAGGAATCATGAGGCGTGGTTACATCGAGAGGAACGACCAGGACACTGCTCGATAAGCATAGCTTCTCAGTGCCCTAAAACTACCTTCGGAAACTAGATAGCAAACAATACAAAAATGATGGGTTTTCAAATCCATTTGACGGGATATCCAAAACCAGAGGGTTATAGAGTGGCAAAATGCTGACGTCATAAAATCTACTTTTAGATTTCCGCTAAATACCACAACCACTATGGATGGTTATTTGCAACTTGCTTGAGATATGGCCACATGAGCACAGGCTCTTGTCCTATCAAACCACTGTAATTCTTCCGTGGTAATCAAACTTATGTAGAGCTAACTGATTCATGGGTGCAGGCACGATAATACCTAGAGGTGGTCAATTTTAACCTTGTGAGATATTTTCGCAGGATCTTGTTCATTGCGCACATGGTTATCAACGCTAAAACTGAACAAAAGTGATGCTTAGAAAGAGAGCAGAAAGTTTGAAAAATGAAAGGAGTCGTCATAAAGTGAAACTCGTTATGCTACAAAAAATACTACATCATTTTCAAGAAACCAGCAAATTTACACACCCTCTAAATACAACTTATACATCCTCGTATCAAAGAATGAAAACTATAAATTTAAACTGCTAAATACTTCTTTGGTCCTTAAGATTTGCAATTGCAACTAACATGCCGAAAGGTAACAAGAGTTATTGATACACAGCGACATTGTCGCAGCAAAAAGCATGCGATGACACCGTTTCAAGCTCATTAGAAAAGATCTCGCAGTAATATATCTTAAAAAAACGCTAGCCATGGCATTAGTTTATCCCATACATGCATATAATGAACTAAAAAGATGAATGGCATTAGCACATATTTACTGCTATCAATTTAATTTTGTAATACTGGTCGAATTTCAGAAACGAAGGTAGACTGTTCAGCAACCTGGAATTTATTTCTTTGTATAGGTTGCTTAGAATCAGCTGGACACTTCACAAGCATAAATTATACAACCAAACACATTAAAAGATGGAAAATTCGGTTATTCTCTATTTCTGTCTATTTTTGCTGCTTTGTTTTGTACACGACAATGTATTCGAAAGAGAGATTCGACTGAGAGGTGTTGGGGGATTCTCTGTGGACTTGCCTAGATTTATCCTTTACCCCTTTGGGGCAGGGGTGTAGGAATTCACAAATGAAATCTTATACAAGATAAAGATTGAATTTAACAAAATGATTTACAAACATTTTACACAATGATTACACCTTTTATTAAAAAATCATCAATTTTTTACAATCATTAAATAAATTATCTTTTTACAATAAGATAACCGTGCAATTATCATTTAGTACCAACTGAGAAAGAGTTCTTCTTAGTTGTGGTTTGCCCTTATGGAGTGAAGATAAAATAGAAAGAAAATATCAAGTTGTGATACCACAATTTCTTCTTAGAATCCTTTTCATAAAATGCAAAACAAAAGATGACTCTAAGGCTAGCTTTGCCACCGCCAGATTGAAAAATCCACAATCGGATTGAAAAATCCTGGGCAGTAAGGATAGACAGAAACTTATTACTCTAAAGTGAAATCAGATTTCATACTGGATGAAATCTTGGTTAACATTGACAAACAAATCTGGGTTCTTTTCGCTGTCCCTTTCCGACTCGCTGTTTTCTTTATAAACCTCATCATCGTGCTCAAAAACTCCATTGTCAAAGGACCGAGCTTCTCTGTAATCTGATTCAAAGGGGTCGTGATCAGTTATTCGAACCTCATCGTCTTCGAAAGGGTCGTGATCTTTGAAATCGACGTCATCAAATTCATCCTCAGTTTCCGGACCCTTTCGATAATGCTCTATCAGGTCATGCTCGCTTTCAAACCGAATTCCTAGATTTGTCTTTCCAGCATCGCCGTCCACCTGCATGTCATTCGAAGCAAACCCATTCTGCATTTTAGCCTCTCTTTGAACAGTATCTTCATACCCAGGTGGATAGTTGGTATTCTGGATATAGCTATCAAGGTCGATTCCTTTAGAGAATTTCATTACGTTGCCTTTGCTTGACTTCTTTTTAGTACGGCGTCTGTTAAAACAATCGATAGTTAATTGATTAACTAGAATCCGGGAAATATATAACAGATAATGTATACCCGTTGAATGGAAAATCTCCCCTTCTCGGAGCAAAGCGGGGTTCGCTTTATCGGGAGAAATTGCATAAGGAGAATTTTTAGATCTTCTATCGACGTTGTTGTCAGCCCCTTTAAGGTAATTTCCGGAGCCACTTCTTTTGCACTCTGGCATATAAAAGGCTTTCAAAATCAGAACAAGCCACACCGTAGAATGTTCTTTCACTGAAATATTGTTTGAAAAAAACTTTCACAATAATACAAGAAAACAATGCTTGGAATTGTCGGACTTACAAATCTTATGAATTGATCTAAAAAGACATCATACGTACGTTCTCTAAGAAGGGTAGAACCTTATTACAGACTTTCCTTATTCATTTCAAACCTTTACATCCAAACGATTTCTAGAAACTAGACTTCTGAACGACACAGGAGCAAAGGATAGGGGGAAATCCCGTCCTTATTTTTGATGAGATGGTATGGGGAAAAATGAAGTCGATGTTTTATGGAATCGACGATAGTAGGGTGTTACCCATACGTATAAGCCATCACAGTAACTTGCAAAATCCAATACCAGCGAGACAAAAATATAACGTTGCTGTTCTGTGATAGCACACAGTTACACTACCGTGGTAGGCATTTTCAAGACTGATATCTTTTATTTTTACCTTTTTGGTAGGAGAACCATGTTCTCAAAAAATTAAGTTCTTTAATGCAAAACAGATATGATAAAGTTTATAAGTACCTTTTTATGTAGAAAATCACGATGATCACAATGGAAATAATTAGCAGCAAGGCAAGACCAACTGCAAGCCAAACCCACCAGGGAATAGATTCATCTGCTGCTAAAAAAAAGAAACATTCTGCTAAAAAATAGAAACATTCCTTTCAATTCTTAATCGATTGTAGCGAACCTTATTACAGGAAAATTGTCTTATAAATGAACAAAGCTCTTAACCGTTGCAGATTCAGATACCTAAAAACCTTTAAAAAGTAAAAAAACTAGATTGGCTTCAATCTGCAACATCATGGTGTAACTAGAAATCAAATGATTGTCGTTGAGTAGCGATGTTTACTGAAATTGCATTCCAACTTTGGATCCAACTTTAGGTTTAACAGCAGTTCTCTTTGATGGAGAATGGCCAAAACAGTTTAAAAAACCAACGAACAGCGATTATAGATTTACCTGAAGTTCGATTTCCGGGACTACTTGTGACATTTGAAGATTTAGTAGCTGGAAAAAAATCGTCAATTTTCGATTTAAAGAGGATATAATGATTGTTAATTTCAAGAGAGATCTGAGGTACTGCAAGAAAATATGCTTCTGTTTTTAACATTCGATGTTGTTGCAAGAACCTCTCTTAACTTAGAATTCATCATAAACAAACAAAAATTTGTTCTTTCAAAGCTAGATTCAAAAGTAAGTTGACAGTTCTTGATTCATGGGCTTTGGTCCTCGAAAATTACCTAAAGAACACTTTTACTCGTACACTGAAATATTTTCCCCCAAGTTTTTATATATCGAAAAAATTTGTGCCCCCTTCTAAACCGTTTCAACTCAAATTATTATAAGAAACGGGGCTGATTATAGAAAGCAGGTTTTCGGTTGGCGTTTTATTAATCAAGTGCATCCACCAAGTGTTTACTTTTTTGACCACGACGTCGTCATTTTAAAGCTACACCTGATTGAAGAATAATTTTCTAGCCAAATTGTCATTGGTATCAACTAAAAAGTGAGACCCTCACTGAATATTGAGATTGCCACAACAGTTTTATACGACACTGCTTGTGTTATTGTTATGTAAAATGTTTTGATAAAAAAATATCAGGATGATACAACTGTTTAGCATATATTGTGCAATTCTAGTCATTTGTGCATATATCACGTGTAGAAAGTCACTTGATTAAATGATTGAGTGAGGGGTTAGTTTGGAAGATAAATTAGATGTTAGAAATGTGATCAATAGGCCTAGATTATCTTTTTGAATTAGGAAACATGCCTTAACCTATCAGGCAATAGATAATTTATGCATTAGAGAACTCAAAGAAAAGTAGATAACCTATCAGGCAATAGATAATTTATGCATTAGAGAACTCAAAGAAAAGTAGACAAATGAACAGGTTGAGTGAGCTTTGCATATACAGTCAACTAGAGTGAAATTTAATGCAAATGAAATCAGTCTATTTTCTCTATAGTACTTTCTTAGAAAAGCCTTTATAAAAAGAGAGTAGGGAACAATGAGATATGGATGCTGAGAAACTTGATGCATGTTGTACAATCACCTAGTTGATTATCTCAGAGGAGCCAATTGTTACTGTACCTTCATAGGAAATTTTTTAAATCAAACAATGAAAATTTTACAAAAATTTTGTCTCTATCTTATGCTGAATATCGAATTTCCACATTAAAAATAAAAACTTACTAGTCAAAGCTCCTCCATCAGTTGTACTAGATAAGGTAGGTTTTTGTGTAGTAGTAGTTGCTGCAATGGCACACAGACAAATTGGCATAAAGATTTTGCAAGATTTCATGAAAACTAATCTCATACCAAATTAATTATCTTTTTGTCATGTCTCTTATTTTTGCTCTGCAAAATTTTTGCGTTCAGAAAACACAGATGATGAGTTAAGTTAAGATGCTCTATTGATTGAAGCTTTAAACATTATCATCAATGAAGCAGATGGTGAATTAATAACAAAGAATTTCTGGATGACAGACTTAGTTGAAGCGAGCGAGTGTTATGGTTAACAGGATTGAAATGAGATTAAAATGTGCAAATAATTGGTGCAAAATTTGCTTTAAAATCAACAAGAAAACAAGGAAATAAAATAATCACAAAATCCTATGCAAACTGGTCCTATGCAAACTTTTCCATCGACCTGAGAATTTTGTCTTTGGAAAATATGAAAAAGCAAAAAAGAACTATCATATCCCTTTTATTTTGTTTTTCCATTTACGAAATTGACTACAATATATAGGAGCCCAGATTCATAATAAAGTGCAAATTTTGGTGTGCTTCTCAATATTCAATGTTACACAAATAGGTTCAATTTAGAAACATCAAATACAAAAAATGTCTTTGTTTAAACCTTAAAATAGACCATCTTGGTTTGCTAGCTTATATGTAAAGTTATGATCCCAGAGCCCAACTGAATACAACAAAATATTATGGAGTTCATTAATTGCCAACAACCACTTACTTGGGGGTTCTTCAACAAAGAAAAACCAGACACCACTGATGGTACCATTGCTTACTTCATTTTCAACAAAACAACTGTAATTGCCAATATCGTTCCTTGTAAAGCTAGAAATGGTCAAGATGCCACTAGTAGAATTTTCTAGAACAACAGTCCCATTTCTATAAAATGTATATCTTGAGGGCGGAAATGAAGTAGCTGAACATGTGACAATGACTGACTGGCCTTGAGCAATGCCCATCCCAGATTTGCTTGATGATATTGATAGCTTTTCTGGTCCATCTAAAATTGAATATGAAAGAAAAATCAATAAGTAAGAATGTAGGGGCATTTAAGATCACTATTAGCACCCCTACAAAGTCTGATATTCAGGCACCCAATGACCCTGAGGTAGAATATAAAGGCATTGAGTCATGGTAAATAGGCTTTCTCTATAGGTTATCATTTGGTTTCGGCGTGATCACTGCTGTTTCATGTGATATTGGCATCCGTTGTTGACAACTTACTATTGATGAAAATTGTTTTGTCAATCAGTACGAGGTGAGTTCATGTGACCAGTTCAAGGTCAACCAATAGCATTGCAGTCATGAAAATCATGAATCAGCAGATTTTGGCACTTAGCGTATATCCAGTCCATTTTATCATGACTCAATGCCTTAAAGATTAGGAAAAGGAAAGACAAGAGTGCCATTAACCTTGATTCCAAGATGAGGAGAGGTCATGTGATAAAAAAATTGCTTGCACTCCTGTGACTATTGCTAATCAGGGAGTTGCCTGAGGTAGAGAGGGGGTAGAGGCTCCTCCTTCCTGATTGTTTGATTGTATCGATCCGCAAGTCAAACCGTAAAAATCTCACAGCAAAAGCAGAAACTTTTGAAGAAACATTTCCGCCTCAGAAAACCAAACCAAGTAACTCAAGAACCAAGGCACCAAAAAACGTACTAATCTAAGGAAAACCAGGTCAATCTTCAGATAACCAGGTTAATCTAAGGAAGTTTGAGCCGTCATGCGGTGTGGATCCATTATTTAGGCTCATTTGCATAATAGGAAGACCAGTAGAAGAGATGCTGTTAATACTTCATTGTAGTTGAACAATTAATTTCAACTCATTTAAGAATTGCTTTCTTCTATGATGAAAATACTAACAAAAAAATTATTAGAGAATTGTTGAGAGCCATTTGAGTTTTGAGCAGGTCTGAGTACCAGAAGGTGCAGCAAAATATGTCTTACTCCAGTAAACCTTAATCTTTTTCAAAGCAATGCTTTGCCATAATTATGAGCAAAAAATATTGAGAAAAATATTTGTACTTACACCAAATCTGTATTGAGAAAGAAGTATTTGCTGCAGGACTGTGTGTTCCAAAAACAGCTCTAGCCATGAAACGACCTCCACTGTTTCTTGTTGGTGACTTGATTGTTAGGTTACTCTGAACAATTGTTTCGTTCTGTGCATTTGTATCTACTAATCTTGAAGAATTTGGATACAAACTTGTATTGACCAAAGCATCATTTCGATACCATTGGATAACGGGTGGGTAGTCCCCAACTACTTCAGTTGAAATAATGACATCTCTTCCCCCTTCAATTCCAAGATTTTGTTGAGTAGGTAGCATGGTAAATGTTGGAAGCCTCCCTGAAAGAAAAACAGTTTTGAATTAATTTGTCTCCAATTTCAATGGATGTTAATGTTTTGTTTCCACAGAGTATTGAGAAAAAGAGTTACTGTAAGGAAAATAAAAACATTCAGTTTGGTCCAAAGGCACTCTCATAAGAAAAAAATCATTGGAAATTGCATCTTGTTTTTCAAATTTTAAAAATAAGAAATTTTAACTTAGCTAGAATCTAGCTAGAATGTGTGCTAGCTCACTTTTAAGATTTTAAATAAATAAATTATGTTGCATCAAATAATATATATAATTATAATTAGGAAAAAATTATTAAGAAAAATTTTCAATACATGCAAAAATCTTTTTGTATAAAACAGGTAAATGTCATGAAAAATGCCATTGTACTGTCTGTTGATGAATACCAGTCTACACTGCCAATGGTATTAGATTCTGGTTGGATTGACTTTTCTAGTGTTATTTCTTATTGTCAAATTTATTTTAATCAGTTATGCAACTTGTGACCTTAAAGGTGCTGGGATCAGAAAGATAGGAATAGCATATTTGGTTTTTCATGAGGTTATCAAGCTCAGTTCAATAGGATTCAATTAAAGGGGCATCTGCTTGTGTCTAGAATTACATTATGGGTCTATGACAAGACTGTTTAACAACCATGAAATACTGCCATTGGTAAGAACAAATAAGAAAGGAATTACTATTATTACATCAGCTATTAATTCTTTTACTATCAGGGGCAGACACTTGATCAAATATTGGGGGGGGCAAGCCTATTGTTTTAATAAGATGACGTCACATTTCCCATTGTTTAGAACAAAAGACCATTGTCCTCTAAAGTATTTGGGGGGGTGGTTGCCCCCCCCCCCCTTGCCCCCCAAGTGTCCGCCACTGTTTATTATCATTGATGATCCAAAACCGATTTTTTTACTGTTTGTTCTGTTGCTTATCCTTTTAACTGGCTACCATCAAGCCATTGTATCTTTTATTCTCTCTTTTTCATGTAAATTAAAAGCAGATATCGTTCCATTATTGAACAACACAGATCTGAATATTTTTGGAAATTGTTTTAGAAGGCATTCTGTATATAACAATCTTATAAAAATACCTTTTTTGGAAGGATTGTGAATTTTCTTTCCAAAAATATACCTTTTAAAACATTATATATTTGAGCAGCCGTTGTGAACTCTGAAATATCCAAGTATGGCACATATCCTGTGGGCTTATGGGGCACATCCTGTATACATAGCAATGGGGCACATAAATAAGTTACTGCTAAAAATCACCAAATACTCACTGACAACATTTAGACTTGCAGTACTTGTCATAGTAACTTGATTGGGCACTAAAAACACCAGTTGACAAAAATATTTTGCAGTCATATTGACAGAGACATTCTGCAAAACCATTGTAGCTTTGTCTCTAAGACTATATCCATGACAAATAGATTGAGGGTCTAGTGAAATTTGCTTCAGTATGCAATATGAGCCTGACCCATCCACTCCCCAGGTTCCAGTCAAAAGTTCTCCACTAGACCCTTTGTTGTAATCCCATCCAAAAGTTGCATTGGTGCCTTGTAAAACATATTGCAAAGGTGGTGGTTTCGTTGTAAAGTAAGCTGTTCCAAATACACCTGCAAAATATAAAAGCAAAATGTTCCTGTTAAAATAAGCTGCTCACAACATTCACATGTTTCTGGGATAAAAAAATAAAACATTTATTACCACATATTCTACAAAAACAAATATCTAGCAATACTGTAACATCTAAATGAAATTGAAATAGGAAACTGCTTTGTAGACATATCTTTAAAATAGTTTTGACCTAAAAAATATGAGTAGACACTTAATCATATATGGTTTTCATGACTTTGACCGGCTTTATTAGAGATGTTAGCTGTGTTTTGGCCGTTTTGTTTAGTTTCGAAATAACTCGTAAAGTTATGAGCATTTCATATCATAGCATCGTTTGAATCTGATGGTCAATATGAATTTGGATCCAAAGGGACAGGGAAGTTGAAGTTCCCATGTAATTTAGGGTTTTCAAACTATGAATGTTGAACTCTTTTGGTGCTGATTGTATATAGCAAAGAAATTCGTTTGTATAGGCCATTATTTCTCAAACTAAAGGCACCCAAACAAAACCATTCAAGAAATCAAAACATGTTTTACTCAAATAAAATCTTACCATTCATCCTAATACAACAAACGACGAAAACAAGAGATATAGGATCCAGTTTCATCTTCGTGATGGTAGGCCAAAAACCAGGACTGTTGGTGAAGGCCACAGTCACCTGATGTGTGTAAGCTCCTTGTTAATTCTTGAAATATCATTCACAAAAAATATAAAAGGCCCAGGCATCGACATCTATTCTGTTTGTTATCATTTGCTTGGCTGGTGGCTTTTACCGTGGTAAAACATCCCCCTGACTTCCATTGAAAATCTTTAACGGCTTTGAAAGCTGTCACCAGGGCGAAATTCCGTGTTTCTCTCCTTCACAGTGCACTCACATTGCGCATGATGACTCATTGTCAAAACAAAAACTTTCTTCAGGGCAGGGTCAGTGGCACAGGGGGGAGCAGACCTTCCCTCATTTTTTGCTAGGAAGATTTTAAATATTCCAAATTTTCATACAGTTAATTTTTTAGGCTACCAAAAATACATTAGCCCAAAATACACAGACAAACAGTGTCAGCAAAACTTCAGTTTCAAATGAGGTTAAAAAGAGAGGGGAGGACTAGAGGACAATTTCCTCACATTACTTTCCCTATTTTAAATTGTTTATTCTGCAAAAAAGTTAAGGTCTTGGCCCAAGCTTCCTGTGGTGCAGGGCCTTGGCTCGTAAATCTTCATAAAGAACAAGAAAAGTGCCTTATAAACTTCATGGGGTAGAAAAAACTTATTAATAGTTAGAAAAATAAAAAAATTGAAAATTGCAGGGCTTACCACAATTTTCTATAATCTATTTGCATGGGTCCAGGTTGACTGGGTCAATAAATTCCCCTCTCCTGGATAATTTTTGAAGGTGCGAAATCAAAACTTCCCTTTTTGGGACATTTCAATAAAAGGTATCAATTTTCAGCAATTCACGATGTAAAGTTATATTAAATCAGCCCCTAACGAACATCAACAGGTGTATAAAACTGATAAGTGGCAGGAATTGCAAAGGTATTTGGGGCGCCCCTAGCTTTAATTGCAGGGGTATGGGGGTTAAAACACATTTGTTTACCGCTTTGTCGGTATAGCTTGTAATTTGTCGGAAAATGTGCTTACTTTTGTGGTTTTTGCCCACAATTTTGGGACCAAGAGATAAAAGGGAAAACAATTTAAAATATACAAGAACAAGAGATGAACTAAGAAGAAAGATCATTCCGCCTCAAGAACCCAATTTTATGGGATAAATTAAACAAAGAAATAAATAAGCAAAGGTCAAACGTCAGTTAGGACAAAACCACTGAACATATTGTCTTTTGGCAAAGAAACAAGCTCATAAGAAAAGATGAAAGTTATATATATACTACTAGAAACAACTTGTCCTGAGCATGACACAAACTGCATCCGGAAATGAGGTCTTGGTATGGGAATACCGGGGTTCTGGGGAGAATGTCACTACCCCTCAATCATTTCTGTGCTGGGTCACACTTGAGCAAGGTGTAGCACCCATAAGCCTCCCTCTTTGGGTAACCGAAGCGGATGATGAATTGGCATTTCACCATCTGTACATGCCGCAGAGTCTGGCCAACGGTGTGCTTTGGCGGAAGAGGATGCAATTCCCAACGGCAGGACAGCGGATGAGTCAGCACCGCAGTGCCGACGCGGTCTACAAGGGTGTCGTCGAACCTGATTCAGGTCTGCTCCAACCATTGGATGCGGTTGGTCGCTTATGTGCAGACTGTCTTGGTCTGTCCTTGCCTTTGTACTTCTGCTACCAACGGAGAGGGTGCTAGCAGTACTGGGCAAGCTACTAGTTCCTACGATTGCCCAAGCTAGGAGGGGAGTGGAAAAGCCCTGTGGCGATGGAGTGAAGGCGTACCGGCAGGTTTGATGAACTGGAAGCCACAGCGTGATCTCTGCACACAGGCGATCGGGGTGTGATGGTCGTGCTCCTGCTGAAGAACGACAGCGTTGCAAGGCAGCTGCTCCGATGACCAGGCAGCTCTTTTCAGAGATGCACTGCCTGCCCCAATCCGGGGAAGGTCCTAAAAAAGGTGGACTAAAAATTGCTCATTCATACATTCCTGGCTGGCAAGCCGCGGTCAGCGGGAATCCATAACTGCGGTGGGAAAACAGAGAAACTATCTACTAAACTTATCCTGGCATCATGGAATGTCAGAACCCTTTTTTGACAATGAAGAGCGACCTGAAAGAAGAGCAGCTCTCATCTCACGTGAACTGGAACGTTACAATATTGATATTGCAGCACTACAAGAAACCCGCTTCTCTGACAAAGGACAACTCAAAGAAAAATCTTACACATTCTACTGGTCCGGTAAACCATCTGGTGAGCGAAGAGAAGCAGGGGTTGCCTTTGCAATCTCGAATCAACTTGTTAAGATGCTTGAGTCAATACCAACTGGAAAGAGTGACCGTCTGATATCGTTAAGAATTCACATCGGTCAAAAGAGATACCTGACACTAATCTCAGCCTATGCACCAACAATCAGGGGCGGACTGGCTGGTCGGGCTATTCGGGCCATCGCCCGAGGGGCCGGTCGGTTTAAGGGCCGGTTGATAAAAGTGCAAAAAAATAAATTAGCTTAAAAAGTGAATGCGAGGCAAAATGTATACCCACGCGTTGATCTGTTTGCCTTGAATTTTCAGAGACTTTGTGGGAAAGAATAAATATACACGCGAGTACTCCAAAGCCATCAAAATTATGAATTCATTATTGTCACCGCAGCCCAAACACACTTCTTCAGGAAACATATTATTGACATCTTGTCATATTTTCTCTTGACGGTATTTCCTTTTTGGCGACATATTATACTGTAACACCCCTGTTTCAATGCGATACATAAGATTTTAACCTGCCCTGATGTCTTTTTACTTAGCTTTTGCTTGAAGCTGGTCGTGTTTTTGCCTAAGCACAAGCTATTGCCAAAGGTAATAAATTTAATAGTTCAAAAATTAGAGTTCACTAAGCGATTTGCTCTGTGATGTGAAGCAATGAAGAGGACATACGTAAAACAAGGGAAGATCAAGAAGGCTTCAACCAAAGATGGTGCGCAGAAATTTCGTGAGGAAAAGCTGCGAGACTTAAAAAACGATTCAGCTACGATACAAAGCTTTTTTTTATCAAGCAAAAGCCACAAACGTCACAAAAAAAGAACAGGGTCTTGCTCTTGCTCCTTTCAATAAACTCATACAAGTTATGGTAAGTTTATTAGGCATATACTATCTTAAGTCAAAAGGACCCCCGCCCAACAGGGATGTGGTGCTACACGATAAAATTTCAACAGGGGTGCCCATGTTTTCTTTTTGGGGTCAGAAATTGACAAATCGATATCTTTGGGCTGCTGAAAATCATTGTGGTTTTCCGGAGGATTAGAAAATTATTTGTCACAATTGGAGTGTGATAGAAGCTTTTCCACTTTAATTATATAAAGAACAGATTACGTATAAATTTTTCGCAGCCAAACCTGGAGTCCTTCATGTTAATGTTCTTAGAAAAACACCTGTTAGATGACATCAAGAACGATCACATTATCAACATATAAGTTACTGTATTTAGAAAAAAAGTCAAACCAATGAGTTAAAATTTTTGTTTATTTACTATTTTGTCAGCAAATGACATATTTAACATGTTCTGTTAACCATGTTCTGTTAACCAGCATTCATCCATGAACAAAATTACTGAATTTAAAAACTTGTTTTCCTTACAGACTAACATTTACTTGCATTTTCCGAGGAGTTTTTTATTTGCTATTTTTGTGGGCCGGTTTGATCAAAATTAGCCCGGCCCAAAAAAATTAGCCAGTCCGCCCCTGCCAACAATGACCAACGACAACGAAACTAAAGAGCTTTTCTACCATTCGCTAGACAGCCTGCTCTCCGAGACCCCTATTGCGGACAAGCTCATCCTACTAGGAGACTTTAATGCCAGAGTGGGAAAAGAACATGAGACATGGCCTCAAGCGCTAGGAAAGTTTGGAAAAGGGAAAATGAACTCAAACGGCGAGCTGCTTCTAACAAAGTGTTCTGAACACGATCTAGCCATCACAAACACATTCTTCAACTACCCAGACAAGTGGCATCACTCCTGGAAGCATCCAAGATCTAAGCACCCTACTCTCTTGGATTACATCATTACTAGGATGTGTGATCTGAAGGATTTCTGCAGCACCAGAGCTATGAGAGGAGCCGAGTGCTCTACTGATCATTTCATGATTCGGTCCAAGTGTCACATTAAACCAAAACCTCCTTCTATGAAGAAAAAACGGTCCAAACCCCCAAAGAAAATGAACGTGAAAAAGTTGAAGGAACAAAGTGTAAAGGACCAACTTGTAACTGCGATCAATGATAATCTCCAAACACTACTAACTGGTACCAGTGATAAACAGTGGAGAGCCCTGAAGAATGCAGTCTTTAGCGCTGCATCAGATGTCCTTGGCAAACCTACTAGGAAACATGCGTATGGTTTGATGAATCAAATGAAGAAATCATGGAACTTGTCAACGAAAAGAATTCGCTGTTCCACAGGACACTAGATAATAGATGTACCAGAGGGTCAAGAAACAAATACAAGGACGTGAAATCTGAACTTCAAAAGAAACTCCGACAAATGAAAAATGACTGGTGGACCAAGAAGGCAGCCGAATTACAGAGTCTGGCAGACAACAACGACTCCAAAGCGCTCTTTGCATCATTGAAAGAAGTTTATGGACCACAGCGTGCTTGCTTAGACCCGGTAAAGAGTATTGACGGCAGCGTGCTCCATACAGCGTGCTCCATGCAGATGGTATACCACCGTAGGTCTGGACATATGGCGGACCAGCACTGAGAAACCAACTGTTACAGCTTTTCTGCAACATCTGGTCAACAACAGCAGAAGTTCTCCAGGATTTTAAAGACGCGACCATCTACAAAAGAAAAGGGGCCCGTGCAGAATGTGGAAACCACAGAGGAATTTCACCACTATCAGTTGCAGGAAAGATACTGGCCAAAATTCTGCAATATCGACTACAGACCCTTGCTAAAGACATTCTTCCTGAGAGTCAGTGTGGATTCATAGCCAACCGATCCACCCAAGATATGATATTCACACTGCGGCAACTACAAGAAGAGTGTGCTGAACAGCGTCAACCGCTCATAGTCACCTTTGTTGATTTCAGTAAAGCCTTTGACACGGTTAACAGAGAAACATTGTGGAAGCTATTGAGTCGCTATGGTTGCCCAGAAACTTTCATCAGAGTTTTACGGAGTTTCCACGACGGCATGTCTGCCAACATCTGCTGTGGTGATGGATGTTCAGACTCATTTAGTGTCGGATACGGCGTGAAACAAGGGTGTGTTCTTGCGTCAACTCTATTCACTATTTTCCTTGCTGCAGTCCTAAAGAGCATGCCAGAAGAACTTGGTGATATCAACATCCGAACCAGAGGTGAAGGAGATCTTTTCAACCTCAGGCGCCTCAAAGCAAAGAGTAAAACACGGGAAAAACTGATTCAAGAGCTGCTTTTTGCAGATGATTCGGCTCTTGTAACTCACAGTCTTCAGGCAATGCAAGCATCAAAGCGATTTGGACTAACGATCAACACCAAGAAAACAGAAGTCCTAATTCAAGACACCAAAACACAAAGCTTGACCCTCGTGAAGTGCTCCTGAACGGTACCCCACTGACTGAGGTAGACAAGTTCACTTACCTGGGCAGTACCATTTCCAACAATGGAAGTATAGACGCAGAAATGACGAAGAGAATCCAATCTGCAACATCAGCCTTCGGAAAGTGTAGAAGCCGTCTGTGGGACCAGAGAGGAATCCATTTGAAGCCCAAATGAAAGTCTGTAGAGCCATTGTGATACCAACGCTTCTATACAGCTCTGAAACGTGGACTTTATACAGACGTCACATTAAGAGACTTGATAAAGTGCAGCAGCGACATCTCCGCCAATTAATGAAAATCTCACGGAAAGATCATATATCAAATTTTGAAGTACTGGAAAGGGCAGAAATGCCGCGTGTTGAAGAAATGGTTACCGCATGTCAACTAAGGTGGACAGGGCATGTCATACGTATGGAAGACAGCCGACTTCCAAAAGCTGTGTTCTATGGAGAATTGAAAGAAGGTTCAAGGAGGGTTGGAGCACCACGATTGCGCTACAAAGACGTATTTAAGAGACATCTGAAGAATACCAACGAGTATGAAGACTGGAGAGGAAAGGTCAATAACCGTGGGACCTGGAGGAAGGTGATGGCCGGCGCTGCTGGTGCCATCAGGAGAAGAAACGTGCAACTATTGACCAACAAGAGGCTACGCAAGCTGGAACCAGAACCATCACCTACTGAGGCGGCCTACAAATGTGAAACTTACAACAGCACCTTCAAGGCAGCAATTGGGCTGTCATCTCACTTGTGGCATGGGCACTAGCTCCTCCCCACGTCATCGTTATTATCGACGAACTGTTAAAGAAGAAGAAGACTAGAAACAACTTTATTGCCAACATAGATGTAAAGACTGTGAAAGACTTTATGTTATTAGTTTAGTGACAGATAACTGTAAACTAGTTATAATTTATCTATTTAGCAGGTATACATTTGCCTTTTGCTGCTAAAGTTTGCACGGGTCATTTAGAAGAGTATTTAGCGTGACAGCGTGTTGATGTCATTCTGTTTTTTGCCTCAATGTAAAAAGGGACCACAGAGCGTAATACAAAATGAGGCCTAAAAAAGCTTTTAGGGGCTAGACATGCAAAGTGCAAAGCAAGATTATATACGTATTTTTTTACGCACAGTTTTGAAAATTATCGAGGAGGCTTAACCCCCCAGCCCCTGCATCCCCTAGACTTAATGGTTTAGTCTGTTGAGCAGCATTGCCCCGATGTCCCCTGGTGCACGTCATAAGGGTAGGGTGAATGGTTGCTTTCAGTTCTTTTTTAGAGAAGAGATGTTTGTCAAAAGAGTGCTCCAAAGTTTTCTAATAACAGGGCCCACGCCACAGGGGGGTCATGGCTCCCCACTTTTCTTGCTAACTATAGATATTAAATCCCCCTTTTAGGTATTAAATAGGTAACCCCTTTTTTGCCCCGCCCTCACTTTAGAATCGGTGGCGCGGGCCCTGAATAGAAAGTTTATACCATCAAGAATGTACCCCAGCAGCTCACTTCCTTTGTTATGTTGGGGGATATTGCTAATTGCTTTCCTACTGTATGCTGGCAAGCTATGTCCACTTCTGCTTGGCAAATTTTCGCCCTCTTTCTTCCCATCAATGAGCTTCATTGCGCAAAAATGATGACAAAGAGGCAAAGTGAAATTGTCCATATACGACCAATCGCCTATTGGTTCTCTGTACAGTTAATTTGTGATGCTCCTCTACGTGTTCTGTGTGTCAATTTTTTTGCTTAATTCGCAGGGTAGCTAATATAATATTCCCCACAAGTCAAACATTTTGGAAAAGGACAATTTCATTTGCCATAGATAAGCAACACATAATTTTTGTGGTCAAGCACAAGCAAATGTCATTCTGCAAAATCTATTATTCTAATATACTTTCTAACCGTACTGACTTGCTTGATCAAGACTCGCTATTAGAAATTGATGAGGACGATTGTCTATTCATTTTCATAACAGGTTGTTCTCAAGAAAGATTTAAATATTTATGAAAAATGACTAAACAATTGTTTTATTATGAAGATAGAGAGGTAGGTGTCTCATATTAATTTTTAATCGCATTTTCAATGACTTTGTGTTCAGAATCTGGATTATCCACTTTACAGTTACTGGCAGTCAGGCCTTTTGACAGCCTGAAGCTTTATAAATTGATAAGCTACGATAATTTTCTTAACAATTCAAAATGTGCCACCTTAAAATCAATTTACGCCAATGCTTCTACATCTTCTTCCTTATAAGTTCGTCACTTTATTGGAAAATAGCAAGTAAGTATGTTTAAGCGATTTATTTGCATTTAAGCACATACAAACTTGTATTTATTTAGAACTGTTTTTGCGATTAGATTTTCTCAAGCCACTTAATCTCTAGTTTCTACAACAATTCAGTTTAAATGTTTTTCTTCAAGAGTGAATCTCATCATTTCTTAAAGTATTTTATGCTTTTTCTCAATAAGTCTAAATTGTCTGCTTAACGTCTCTTTGCAATGTACTCAAATCCTGTACAAACACCTATTGTTGATTATGCTAGCTGCAAGTTTAATATTTATCAAGAGGCATACCAATTATAAATACCAAGAGGCAAGTAGCATGGCATTCAGACGTAAAACTCGCGTCACTAGCATTAAACATTTTAATAGTCACCCCAGGACTGTGTTTATATTTTGTACCAACTAAGAGAAATTCATTTATCGTTGACAGAAAATCTTCGTCATTATAATGAAAAGGAAAACAAAGATGATATACCAAAATCCAAAAAAGCATGGACAGCTTAAAAGGAAAACAAATCGGCACTACAGTTGCAAGCTTGCTCTACCAAAAATTTCCCTAATTTGAGATTAAAACTTTGCTAAAAGGTTAAGTGCTTGTATGGGAAAATTGACACTGATCAAGACTTTTAAACTTTATACACAGGTACAAAGAATTACGTTGCACCTAAAGTAAAATATGAAAGAATCACTTTGCCCTCATTGAAAATATCAAAGCCAATTTTGTGGGAATTCCTTTCTGTAAAGCACATAATTTTTAATTTTGGCAGCACCTCTGGCCCTCTGGACCAAAGTTCCACCAAGTATACAGTATATCGAAGAAGGATCCAACGCCACTATTGCATGGGACTATGACTTGAATGGCGAAGTGATTCAGTTTGCTAAATGGGGGAAATTGAAATCCGACAATGGATGGGACAAGAGCTTTATAATGAGAAGTTTCAACGCAGCAAAAGCGCAAGTTGTTGCCAGCTTTGCTGATAAAATCAACTGGATAGCAAATGCAACGATGGTGATTATCAATGTCACGGTACAAGACAGTGGAATCTATGGGTGCTCTATAGATCTGCTTTCGGGGAGAAACATTATAAGCAGCATGCAACTCAATGTTTTCCGTAAGTGATTTCATGATGTAATGATTTGATGACGATATTGATGAACAAGCTGATTCAAATATACTAGATTGCGTGCTGTACAATAAAAAAGAAAATAACGATGAATTTGAGTAAAGTTTACTAGGAATGAATAAATAACGTAATATATTAATATGTTATTTTGTTAATTAATAAGCTATTATTTATTCCTAATACAATTTACTTGAATTCATAGTTATTTTAAGTTGATTAAAACGATTGTTATCAATAGTTTCATTAATGATTATGATTATGTGCAGGACTTTCCTATTCACAGGACTTGCTAAAGCTAATGGTGCAAACATGACCAATCACATATCAGTTAAACCAATAGAAGGCGGCCATTTGATACTGCACTTTGAGGCAGTGTCCAATTATCCACCATCTGGTGTCTGGTTTGCCAAAGACAACGAAGTAAAGTATTTCGCTAACACAAATTCAACACGTGAAATAATTGGAACAGAAGGAGCTAGCAATGTATACAGGTTTAAGCTGCTCAAGAGCAACATTCACAGAAATGACTCTGGTTTGTACCAAGGATATGTAACGTTTGGTGATGCTAAGTACTGGTTCAAAAATTTCACAGTACTTGTAAGATGTAAGTCAACTTATCAATGTTGCGCTTTAAGAGCAAAACATGCTGAATCATTAACTGCTAAACAGCTTCAATTTGCATGTGGTGTTTTGATAAGAACGGAAACATAGAATTATGGCTTTTCTTATTACACATGGGTGAACGACATTTACTATTTTCGATTGAGAGAATCACCCTCCAAAATTCACTTCAAGGGAAGCATTTCACAAGAAAGTAGAAATTTAGCACCCATCATGACAAGTAATGGAAATCCAGCACTCTTCGGAACTAGACCCTTTTTTATAGAAATTTTACTCGATTTTAAAATGTCAAAAAGCTATTTAAGTTTTAATGCATTGGAACTGATATTACAAAATTATTTTTTTAAAAAGCAGAGTATAATATACTTTGTAGGTTTTTATGTGTTTATCTGTTTTCAAAACGACAATAAGCGTCAAAACTGAGGGGGGGGGGGGGGGGGGGGGTTGCTTAGGGTAAAACTTCTAGGCTTCTGAAGGGGCTACCAAACAATTATACTTATCTACTGTAGTAAGTATCTGAATTAAATCTCACTATTCCCCCGAGATCTCAAGCTTTCCTTGTGAGTCAATTTACTGCTTAGAAACCTGAGACTTGCACGGATAAATGAGTAACTGCTTGAAACTTGAAATTTAGCTTTTCATCGTAGACTCGCCTGGTAATTCAACGGAATTCAGGACCAGTACAGGATCTACTATACTCCTACGTGGAACAACTGCAACATTGTCATGCAAGGCTGTTTCTTACCCAGATCCTCATTATGAGATAACAAAATCAATGACGTCATTGTCAAATAACTCTAATGGCAACTTTTCTCTGCGCAATATAGCAACGGAGCACGAAGGGATGTATTTTTGTCATGCAAAGAATGAAATTGGTGACGGTGCTGTTCGCTCTCTTAATGTAGAAGTTGGAGGTGAGTGGCAAGGCTCATGTTTAGGAAAGAAGTTCAAAGTACATGAGCAAGATCAGAAACCAAATATAAATTTGTTAAACTGAAGATATAGAAATCTGTCAAATTCTCTTGCCTTTTCAATTTCCTATTGAATGACATTCAAGACGTAATATTAAAAAAAATACTCTGAGCATGTAAAAGTTTGAGGCCAACAGTTTAATTGTTCTGTAATGGTTAAGATCAAGCATCCAAAATTCAGGGTAACGCATCGATACTTCTGAAAACACAGCGTCATTTTCTTACTTGCTCTCTTATTGCAGTATGGAAAAATATTAGTGTTGTAGCAGTAATATGGTAAAAAACCAGGAAATTTGTCAATGATGGAGACCCTGGATGACGGGGATAGCAATGATGGGGAGTCTTCATCATTTAGTCTCAGAAGTATAGTTCGAAACTAGTCACTGAAATATTTTTTTGAGCAAGGATTTTTAGTAGTGTACAATACTTTATCCCGGATTATTGAGAGCCTGATACCCAGGATAGCCATTTTTGAGATTCCTGTCATATATATGTACAGTTAATACACAACTTGAATAAGGTGGCTTTGAAATTTTGATGAAATTGAATGTGAAAACACTTTTCCTTGGGTAAAAATCCATCGCCATAATTGCAATGTGGGTTTAGTGAAGGGAGATATTCAAGATTTTGCAGACTTTCCAACCGTTCTTTTACTTTTTTTTGTTTTCAGATGTTCCACAAATCACAAATAGTGCAAAGAAACATCATTACATCCCTGTAGGAGATACATTGTTAATAAACTGCACAGCAATAGCTTGGCCTGTGGCAACAATGATGTGGATCAAAGATGGTACTCCTATACACGCAACTAGAAACGTAGCATTGAATAAAAAGACGACTGTTAGTCACGTTGAAATTGTTAACACGACTTTGTCAGATGCGGGGAACTGGACTTGCATTTCAGAGAATATGTTTGGAAGAGAGCTAGTTCATCAAAGAATTGAAATTATTTGTGAGTACACACTTTATTTTATAAAATATAGTAAATAAGAATAATAAAGCTCCAAATCGCTGGAATTTAAAATAGTATAAGAATAATGCAAGGCTCAAGCATTATAAATACTAAGAATTCTATCTCTTCTCTGCATGTGTTCGTATGGAAACATAAAAAAGAGACAAAATATAGGAAGGGAGTAGCAAAAACTGGGAAGCATCTATGACATATAATTCTATTGCTTCAACTACATCATGCTAGCATCTTTGCAAAAATCAATTATTATTATCATTATTGGTTGAAGATTGAATATCCAGCGTTACCCACAACGTATCGCGATTCTTTCATCAATTAATTCTATTCTTTATTTATTTAAAGGGATGGTCGAAATGGAAAACAAAAGCACACATTATTTAACACCTAGAGAATCTTCTAGTTTCTTCATTCAATATGACGTGAAGTCTAACCTGAGGCCGAAGGTTGTCTGGACCCGTGACAGTGTACCCATCTCAGGTGAATTCAACGTGACAATGGAAATCTTGAAAGAAGAAGCAAATCTAACACACTATAGATTTTCTTTAATGAAGAACAACGTGCGTCCAACAGACAGTGGTGTTTATAATGCCATCATTTCATACGGGGATCACAAATACCGCTCAAGAAATTATAACATATCTATCGAAGGTATGTATCTAGAACTTGGAAAGCCATGATGATATAAGCAAGTAGCATCTAATTTAGTGTCACAGATGAAAAGCCCCAGACTTCAGAGCCAAAAAGGGACCTTAATGTTAAGAAGGAAGCAAAATCATTTTCATCATCTCCTGGAAGCTTTAGGACACATGGCCTAGGTATTACGATAATGGTAATATTATTGAATTTGCAGATATTCATACAGTCACAGCGTAATATTCATGCATGCTCAAATATTGCTGATAGGTTGTTAACGCTGCAACTCTTTGACTGCTTTACTAACTATAATGTCATTTCATTCCAGCCATTCCGAGGAGCGATGCAATTAAGAGAGGTAAGAAGGTCCCGAAGACCACTTTCCAATGTAGTGATGTCTTTAGTTTCTAAATACCATTATTACAAATCATGCAAACTTGCATGAGAGATAAGTTTATAGCCCAAACATCTGCAATTCTAAAACTCTGAATGCATTTACACTTTTGAAACAAGTATAACAGTGAATACAGTGGGGGCTACCAGGGGGTTACCGTAGAAAGCCCTTTTGATATTTCAGTGGCAGTTTCACCATCATAGAATCATGGCACGGACAAAGCACTGACAAAAGCATGCACTGCATTTATTTTCACAGCATATTGATAAACGTTCATTAACTTCGAATTTTAGAGAAAGATGATGACGCATGGGTGATACCACTCATCATTGGATTCGCTGGCTTGATCCTGCTTATATTCGCTGTATTTTGCGGAACAGTTTATGGTCGAAGGTAACGCTTTTCTGATACTTCTAGACTGATTTCTTAAGTGCTTTGTAATTGAAGACCTTACACAAAAACATGCCAGGGGTTGGGTCAAAAGCAAAGCATTGAGAGATATTCGGCATTGGCATTCAAGTTTGTGTATTAGTGATTAATAGCTGCAGTACAAGTCTGTTGATGACAACAAATCTAAGTTATGATATAAACGAGTACACCGTCAGTTTAAAAAATAATTATCTTTTTCACTACCTAGCAAAATTCTCTGTTGAATTTTCAAAAGCTGCTTATGCACTCCCCACATTTACTGTCTCATTTATGAATACGGGTTTTCATAATAAGCTTTTTTTGCAGGAAATAACAGCTTTTGACATAGAAAAAATTGATGCCTTATCATAGAAAACAGATCATAAAGCAGGAGAAGAGCAATATCTTTCAGAATTGCCTCGTGTTTAAGATATTAATTATCATACTTGACAATTTCACTTTAAAGTAGAAAGAAAAATAATAGATACGTCAGATACCTTTTCAAATAAAAAGAGAAAATTTAAAGGTTGCTTTACGAGACTTAAACAACTTTTATAAGAGTTATTATCCGTATGGGATTATCTAGGTGCCTAAGGTGAAAGGCGGATCAAGATAGTTCGCCATTCAATCCAATATTTTACCAGAGATGCATAGATATTTCGTATTGTCGGATTCCTACATGAAAGAGACAAGCATAGACGTAAGAGCTTAGGGGCATAAGGGTCTTAAGGGCAAGCGTCTCCACTCTTCTAAAACAGCGGCAAAGTACATATTTGCTTGCAGGTCACTTAGGCGCCCCTTTTTGCCTTCATTTGCCGCTCCTCCCTTTCCAATGTTCCATTATCTATGGAAGAGAAGGAGGTAATTTTTACCAGCAAGAGTATATGATGAATTTCATTCTGTAATTGCTGTATTTTTGTTTAGAATCAGAGATTATGACCGAGAAAGAACACCCCGAAATGGCATGGTACCAAATGCAGAAGAAACAGGAGCATTCAGCGCAGTAAGAGTAGCCGACGGCGATTCTAAAGAGGTGAAATTTAAGAAGAAAAATGATGGTAATGGGGAAGAGCTCGGACAAACGAATAATGGGTTTCACAGGGACAGCATTTATCGTTTCACTGTCAATCCAATGTTTTCAAGCCCAGAGGCAAGACAAGAAAATGCAAGAAGTGAAGATGAGGACGGGCGTTTACCTATATCAAATGCTATATATCTTCCAACAAATATGAGTAAGTTGCCTATTATTAACTTTTTCACATCAATCTTACTTTCTCACATCATTCAGTACTGTTTGTAACGAATATAGCTGTAACGGGAACCCTATTGAAAAAGGAGACATTCCTGAATCATAAAAGAGCATTAAAAACTTCATCAAAAGAAAACAAAATGTGCTCTGCACTTCGATTTTGGGGTTGTGTCATTGTGCACAGAAATAAACTATCAATTTTTTGCATAGCAAAAATTTTACATCTTTTTCACTAAGCTTGTTTTCCTTCCAACCCAACGTTATTCTTGTTTGATGTTCGAGGGACTAATGTTTTTGACTTAGGGACTAAGGGACTAAGTTTGGTGTATTTACCCTACTTGCCAATACCCCTAACAGGTGTACTACAACCCAGTGCAGTGCTCAATGGTCATGTTTTGCCTGTAAAAGTCCTGTCATTGTCAATCGCTTTCTTATGCAGATTACGATACTGACGAAGCATCAATAACGCTTGAGAGTGAACTTAGCAGGGAAGAAAATTACTTGTCTTCACCAGCAGAAACAAACGATGAGCAGGAGGCTGATGGACAGGAACCCCGAGAAGAAGCTTCATTGGAAGACACGACGGAAGATGATGAATTGGGAAACAACGAAACATGGGAACTGGAACAGTTGGGACTTGATGACCTTGGAGCTCAGGATGTAGAGGTGCTTGAGGAAGAAATACAGGCTCAGGAGAATGAGGTGGTGGAAGAACAAGAAATTGACCAAGGAAAAGATGATACGGACATGCCTAGTAAAAGCTTTATCTTGCCACCTATTGTTAGTCAAAAGCAGGCACCAGATGAGGTGGCTTATTCTTTTGAACTCTTTGATTTTCGAACGAGTGGCTTATAGGAGAGTAGTCCACGCTTATAGGAGAGCGGAGTAATTGGTCCAAACTTGCAATGTTAGTGTTTAGTGAAGGAAAGCCAGAATCAGATGCCCTTAGAATGGAAGTTGGCATTGTTTTCTCAGGTTTCATGAGTGAAATAGATAGCTAAGGACGTCATAGGGGAATTTATGATGATACAAAGCTTCCATTCAAACAAGAAATATTACTAACTATCTTCTAGCTTCAAAATCAATTCTTAGATACATGAAAGCAAAGGTTTCAAAACTCTGTTATATTAGAAAATTGCTCTTAGTAGGTTTTTTAGTTTCGGTATTGTAACTTGAAAATTTCGTTCCTAGGTTTCTTAACTTCTCTCATGTCTAACGTCTTTAGTATAAAGCTTTTAAAGTAAATGATTTTTAGGGTTTTGGGGATTTTAAAACAACATCACGCAAAAGCTGAAATAGCTAAACAGAAGCAGCAGCTTAAGTTCTCATTTGCCTCCTATCCTTTTTAAAAAAAGAGTCACAAAGTGCAATTTTGCTAGTTATTGTTCTAAGTCACCAACACCATGCTATCATTTCTAACTGAAAACAGTCTCAGCCTCGCTGTATGTTCACTGGCTGGGTCTGTACTATGCCTCATTTTCTCGTGTCCTTATTACGTATGAGAGTAAAAATTATATTGTGCGAAGTTGTCTTTTTACATCCATTGATGTTTCGAGCAAAGATCCTAATTTGAAAATATAGAGCCATAGCTGTAATTTGCACCAAATAAGAGGTAATTTTAGCTGTAACTTTTTTATTTAACTATATTTGTGTACCTGTCTTGCACATTGTTTGTTGTGCGCAAAAAGTTTGGATAAAATCCAACAACCTATATATTTATGTAAAATTTTCAGGCAGTGTATGGATGACTTTTCTATTTTGAAATCCTTAACTTCGAAAGGGTTGTGTTATAGATAGTTTTAGCGTGTTTAAAACAATTGCTTATGACCAATCTGGTATGTCTTTGTATAATGCTAATGCTTTGGAGTGTACGGTTTTAATATCGTGTTCCAGAGGTTGATGTTGTGAGACACCCTATAAACCCATTCCAAGGTACCATTAAAATCATCAGCTAATGGAAAAAATTGCATAATCAGGGGCGGATCTAGAAATTATTCTGAGGGGTTCTAAAACGTAAGGCTTGGTAACCCAGGGTGTTGCTATGCACAAACTCCGTACCCCTGCTAATAAGCCATAATGAAATGAAAGCCTTCCATAAACTAAAAAGCCTGGATGCCTTGATTTATATAGTAATTTTTGGTTTCAGCTTTTATGCCAATTGAACGCAATTTGCAGCTCGCCCCTCTTATATTCACTTAGGGTACAAAAGTATAGAAACTGTAGTCAAATATGATATGATGGCCCGCAGTGGCAAAAGGCCCGAGCCCACAGATTTTCAAAGCAAAATTAAATTTTTGACTCTTTGCAGCCATTTATTAGAACTTGATCAGCTTGACCAAAATAATAACGTGGCTGGTGGAATGAAGCCCTTGATGTGCAGTGCAAAAGTTGAACACAGGGATTCAAACACAGCATGCATCGCCAAACCGAAGGCCCTGAACGTTTCGCTATGGGCCTGGCGTTTTGAGTATTTTTATGTATTTGAAATTCTTAGAGAAAAAAGGATTCGCAGGAATATAAGTAGGTATAAAAAGGAAACCCCTTTTGGTCAATAATAGTAAGGGCAAGTTTTTGAGATGTTTTTTATGTAGTTCTTGAATGATTAAAAAAAGAATAACAAGGGCTCGGGCAAGCTTTATCCTCTGAATATAAATCATACCTCATGGTCTATGAATAAGACATGAAACACGGAGTTGAAACTTGAAACCGTTCTGTTATATAAACCACAGCGTTTACAAGTTCTGCCGTTACAGCATCGAGCATCAGGTAAAGATCGTCAAAAGATCCACGAAAACATATTGCAAATTTGCGCCTAAGCATTCGTCGCGTGCTGTATCATAATTCAACTCCCCCTGGTCAACCTCAACTCCCCCTGTTCAAGCTCAACTCCCCCTGGTCATAAAACCACTTATACATTTGACTGTAGATTGAAGCGAAGAAACTCCCCCTGGTTTGTCGGTATTCTTTGATGTTTTGGATTTTTGAAATCCATGGGTTCTCGCGCCAAAGTTTAGAACCCCTCGACCTGGCACCGTGATTGGCTAGATTCACTTCCACGGGTGCAGAAACTCGTATAATTTACAGGCCACGGGTTCCTTAAGTGGCTGGATATAAGAGGAGACAATGCTTTCCGAGTCTGTAGAATGCTATACAGGACAACCAGGGGGAGTTTCATAACACTTCAATGCATGGACTGAAATAACAATGTTGAACAGTTGTGAGACGGGGCATTGAAGCGGAAATAACAATTTCAGGAGATGTGCATACTTCCCGGTATTATTTAAATGGTTTAAATAATAATAAACAAAATTGCGGTAGAATAAGCTTTAATCCTCAAAAAGTTTTTTCTCAAATCTGAGGGGTGCTCGAGCCCCCTTCGCACCCCACTGGATCCGCCCCTGTCATAATGGACAGGAATTTCAAGTATCTAAACCTGATTCTTTTTAGCGTGCTCCTCCATTTGAAACTGTATCCCTCCGTCCATGTAGTGTCCAACTACAGCAAACCGGGGTAAGATTTTAGAAGTCTTGTCTCAAGTCCTCAGCAAAAGAGCACTTATTTCTGTATGTTTGTTTCCGTGAACAATACTAGGGCTACCTTAACTTGATTCTCACCTGACACTCTCCCATGACAATCAAAACAGATACATTGCATTAAAACAGGAATCTATTGTTTTTCTGCCTTGAGTGTCACACCAAAATCAGGTAAATTCTGTGTGTACCCCAGTCAATTTGTGACACGTACATTAGAGCTGACAAAAAGTAGGACTTTAAAAGCACGTGAGATTCTTGAACCAAAAAAATTCCAATGCTAAAAAGAGCATTTCGACCGAGGCGTGTTCTTCACTCAAAGGTTGTGAACTGGAAGAGAAGGATTCGATTTAGGCCGTGCAAAACATCAAAATATCCTTCGCTGTCCAGCTCAATCACATGGCTTAGAACCTGGTTTTGAAAGATAAGGTAACACAGAATTTTATATTATAGTTGTCAGTAAATTCACTTTTCAGTTTAAAGCATTTATGTCTTGGAGCTTTTGCGAATAATAATGTCACCGGAACAAATTATCCTGAAATGTGACAGCAATATAATCTTATGCTTGCTTATGTATCGTTGAAAATTTATCCTTGACTTAATTTCCTATTGTATCTAATTTGTATCTTGTACCTAATTTATCTGCGGAGACCCAAATGCAGCGTGGCATCATAGTTAAGGGGGCAAATCATGCTCAACACGACAAAGGAATGTTCTTATAAAAGGACACGCTAGTTTCTGCAATAAACCTTGTTGTGGCCAAGCGGAACAAAATTTTCTCTATGACTTTCTCACTCTGCCTTAACCTTTTCAATGCTAGGTGTTTTGGTTACAGTAATATCGACACAAACTGGGTAACAATACTTCAGTTTCTTTTAAACGTTTGCATATTATAAGGCCGCTGATGGCGGTGGGGATGAACGGTGAGGCAGGACACTCCAAGAAAAGCATGCCACAAAGCAACGAGTGCTGAGTTACTTTGAGCCACTTTTTTCATTCCAATTTGCAATTTGAAGCGAAGTAAATCAATTTCGGGAAACGTCCTTTATAAATGCATGTTGGTCGAGAAGACATTCTTCTTATTTTTGCTATGCTTTTTAGTTCCAAGAAACAATACTTTTGTCTGAAAATCTCTAATGTAGACAAACGATGTATTTGTCGTAACACATAGTAATGTTCAGGGTGTCTACATTGTAATGATGTGTTCACTCGTTAAATAGTTTAGAAAGTAGTTTAAGAGATGTGTGAGATGCTTTAAAAAATTCGAAAGAGACTTTCACAAAAACATCTCAAAATATGACAAAAAAGAAGTTAACACTTTTCTGCTTTTTGGTATTAACAGAGGACTAAGCAGTACTATACTTCTGGGAAAGAGCAGCCCAAATATTTTCAGAGCGAACACGTGTCGAGGATGAGATGAACAAGACAGTAATGACTTGTGTCTATACCTTATTCTAGCCCGCCACATTAAATTGTCTTTTATAAGCAAGTCTGTTCTTACATGTTTCAAGGGTATATGTAGGTTCATTTAACGTAGTTAATAGCCGTCACGTCTTCCGTTCTGCTCAGAAAGGGTGCATGTTCTATGAAACAGTTTACGTCTCCATGCCCCATGCTTTCTCCCGAGTGCCTGTGATCACTCACTTCGCTTCCTTAATTTTCTTGCTCGTGAATCTAATGATTTTTCCTAGGTTCTACAGAAACAAAAAAAGATGGCAGCCCTAAAGGTTGCGATGGTGACCACACTGGCTTGTTACCTTATGCTGACTTACGTGCATAGTGCACCACGGATTCGTGAAAACGAAAAAGCGTTGATCAACACCGGATTCGATGCAGGCCTGCAAATTGCAGATTTCGTTAAATTGCTTGGAGATCCAAAAACGTCAAAGTTTTTCAAAAAAGTTGGCCAGATGGCTAAATTTCTTGGCGCTGCTGGCGGCTATGTGTCCTTAATTCTTACGTTCATTCCGTCAGGGGAATCAGAAGAAATGATGCACATGAAAACCCAGTTTGCGCTTGTAAACACAAAGTTAGACAAGGTAACATCGGAGCTGAACAAGATTGAAGGGCTTATCAAATACGAAAATCAAAGAGCAGCGTACCTTTCATCTGCACATGCAATACTTTATGGCCATAAACAGTTATTTGGTTTCTTTGATGAAGTTCAGCGCACCAAATGCAGCAATGTCATGTGTCCTAGAATACGAAGCAGAATTGCTCAACGATACATAAAATCACTTGACGTCAAACTTCATTTGGACAAGATTCTACACGGCACAACTAGAAAGACCTCGATTTTTGGCGATCAGTTGCTTTTGATGGTAAAGGAAACATTTCAATGTGACTTTTCAAAAATAAATCAGTTCACAAACGGGGTATTGAAGCTTGCATTCAAGGGGCAGCAAGTCATCCTGGCGTATGAGAAATTAACAGGAAGTAAGCATAGTGTCACTCGAAGCGTGATTGATTGGCTAAAGAACATCTACGAGCTAAGAAGTTCTTCACTCAAAGTAAAACATCAGTGTTTTAGGAACATAAAGACCCAGCTAATCCACGATATACGGAAAAGTGATTATCAGATTGGTTCGAGTACTAATGCCATCGCGAATGCAAAAGTCAAACGGTTTTTAGAAGGAAAGTATCCTTGGATGGACATCGTGGCATTTTCATACAAGGCCTATGGGGCAAACGAACAATGCACAGCTAACACTTACGGACCATTTTGGTCCATGCCAAGTAGCGAAAAATCGCGAAAGAGGATGCTCATTGTCAACTTTATTGATAAAAATGGTGCATATGATCAACAGAAGTATAGAGTCATGGATGCTTTAGATAGGATCGTGCAGCATACGGATTTTTCTGATGAAAGAAGCAACTATTGCAAAGTACTGAATAAGATAAAAAAGGAAATGAAAAATATGGGAGTTTGGAGATGGGTGCTAACTGCAACTGTGGCAAAAAGTCTTTCAGGATTTGCTATTAAAGGAGAGAACAATAAGCAGATTATACGAAGAAGATACAGCTTGTACTTTCGCTATGGTGCGAAAGGAATGCGCAGAGGTCCAAGACACAAGCTTACAGTTGATATTGTTATAATTTTGAAATCCAATGAACAAGCTGGAGGAAAAGGATGTATTTTACAATGCCAGAACAATGGGCAGTGTAGAAAGTACCCGTATTCGGGTTGGCAATACTGCGAATGCAAACCATTCTACCAAGGACAGCACTGTGAAGAATACAGTGAGACAGAGTTGGCCAAGACAATTGATGCAATGATGGAAGTCACCTTTAAGTTACCTGTTCTAACGGACATAAGTTTTGGAATCAGTGATCTAAGGGATTTTGTTGGGGCCAGTTTTGTCAACATGCAAAGGGGCATCAGCCTTTTGGAAGCTGGGATCCAAAGCAAATTTGACATGTTGTCGAGCAGCATAGCAAACGGTTTTCAATGGGCAAGGTTAGTCTCTCAATATGCGAGGTACATACAAACTATAGAATATTTTAACCATTGTTTCGAGGAGCTTCCAAAAGAGTACAATGACAAAAAGAAGTTAGAAGAAGCAGGCAAGAGACTGGCTGAAGAAGTACTTCATGTTTCTCGTGGCATTGGTAAAGCCTTGTTCTATCTCAATCAATTATTTGTTGGAAAAAAAGGCAAACCATTGTTAAGTCATCGACCTTTGCTGTTAGTATTCATGGAACAAAAAGACCTTTCTGGGGAACCTTGCAATCAGAAGTACAAACAGGCAATTGACAACTATAGGCGAAAGTTGATTTTATTGCAGCAAATCGGTTATATGGTTTGGGCGCAAGCTTTTGCATTCGCAGGAAAAAAAACTGCAATTGTGAGCAACATTTACCGAATGCGGTTGAAACTGCAAGAAGATACTATAAAAAATGCGACTTGCCAATACGTCATTAACAACTCATTAAACGTGCAATGTAAAGGACACTATTTGCATCCTGGGATGGCTCTTATTAACAGGTGCAAAAAGAACTACTTTGTTACAGGCGCGTTTAAAACATCTTGCACAGCAAAGACATCTAATTGTAGTCGTTGTCAATGCTACCAGCCAGGGTCTATCACTATGCAGTGCGAGAATATAAGTGGAAAGTGCAGATGCAAGGAACTGTTTTATGGCCTAGGCTGCACAAATAGAGACTGTGTTTGGGGAAACTGGTCAAATTATGGATTGTGTTCAAGCTGTGGATACGGAGCAATAAAGAACCGAACACGCGAGGTAAATATTACCGCTCTCGGCGATGGCATAACTTGTAAAGGGGCACATATTTCTAACTCAACTTGCTTTACAGGCTGCTGCAAAAATCAATTTCACTGTAAAAGAACGAAGAAATGCATACAAAGTAGTTTCAAGTGTAACTATGACAGCAATTGCGGAGATGGGACAGATGAGCTGAATTGCAAAGAGCGCTGCAAGACTTATTACACTTGGCCTCCCTTATATATTGGCTATCCAGATGGTGTATACAATTTGTATAATGAACGTCCAAAGTGTAAGGCAGGTTCGGTTTTAAAGGCGTTCGGATTGCAAAAATTACATGGCCGGAAAAAAGTCCGGGTCCGGTACAGGTATATATGCTGCAAGCTTAACAAGAATATTTGTCATAACCGTGGAAAATATAGCAAATTTACCAATGCCGACACCACTACATCTACAAAACGCCTTAGTGAGCTGACAGTTGAGTGTCCTGGCTCATCCTACCTGTCAACCTTTGCTCTTCAGTCTAACAAGGGCCTCACAAAAATGCGATACTCCTACCAGTGCTGTATATTGCTGAGTGCTAATCACAAGAAAAGGTCACGTTGCTACACAGATTTCACTGCCTGGACAGGAGATGGACGTGGAAACGTATTGTTTTTGGATAGCCAGTATGTGAATTGCAGGGCGAGGTATTTCTTAAATCATTTCAGACTTGAACGTAAGGGAGGCTGGTGGTTCGCTAAAGGGTACATAAGATACCGTTATCGGTGTTGTAGAATTTATCTTTAGTTAAATTGAGGTGACTGAATTTTCATGTTGAATAATGAAATTGACTTGTGTGACTGGTGAAACGCATTTGGTAAGTGATAGCTCCACTATCTTTAATTATGCCATTTCCCAAGTATAAAGCAAAAAAACCACTTCTGTTTAATGGTATTCTGTTGTTGCCCATTGCTGTTTGTTAATAGAAATTTTAATCCCTTTTGATACCCACAGAGAGATGGGGCAGGGACAAATTGACGCAGGGCCCAAACTGAGAGGGGCCCAAAATCAAAGATGGTTTTGCGACATTCTTGAATACGACAAAGTACTTTTCTGATAAAGCTTTTCCCTAACTGGTAATGGTAGTGGCTTTGAAATAATAGCAACAACAAAAATCACAGTTTTTACAAAGCAGTTTCTAGCCCGATCTTTTTTGCCCCAGGCCATACAATATATATATATATATATATATATATAAAACACTGATCGGTAATATAAATCTATCTATTGTTATGCTGTTTGTCCCCTCTTTGCTCTTTTTGTCCTAGCAAACTTATCAACAAGCATCGAGCTTCAAAACTTCTGGATAGTCTTCCTTGGCTAAAAGAACGTTTAGTAGATAGCACACCCCCTGTTTGGTTGGCGAATGGTATAAATAATTACTTTTCTGTTGGCCAAAATTGTATCATAATATGGTATTATAAACTCGGGAATTGCCGTGGTAGTTTGATTAGCAATACTGTACACAACATGGGCCACTGTGTTTTTTTTATAGAGAAGATACACTGTTATTTTGCTACCGGTGGTGGCTGAACCCATTTAAAGATTATCAGGGGTCTAGCCCCAAACCCCCCCCATACTTTGCACCTATGCCAGATAAAATCAATGAACGCTATGATCAGTGAAATCGCTCCCATATTCCTTTAGATTCCATCCTTGATCTTCTACAAAACTGCACTTCTAAGAATTCCTTTCACTTTGTTGAAACCTTCGACGACGAATTCATATTTTATTCAGTATTTGGATTATAAAATTTTGAGTTTTATTGTTTTGTAGAATTTTTACCGATTTTCAAAATGTTGAGTTAATCAATAATTATAGATATTTTCAATGAATTTGGGAATTGTTCTCGAACTGCAAATACTTTTTTCTCCTGTCTGTACATTCCATCAGTGGTCACCTGACTTGAGAAGTCAGGTCAGTCATTTGCAGAGTTCAAAATGGCGGATGTTTCTGTTCCTCCACCACCACCACCACCACCACCACCGCCGCCTCCAGGGAATGCTGTGGATCAACCAAGTTTACTCGGTGATTCAATATTACCAGCTAATCAAAGTGGCACATCTTTGTTATCTTTGGCTCCATCAGAAAGTAGCACGACCAGTAGTACGACCAGTGAAGATGGCCCAGGGAAGAGAGCTGCCTCTATTGACGAGATACGGGGCAATGCTAGGAAGTGGTCTCTTGCAGGGGATGCAGGGGTACGAGAATTTCTCCGAAGCTTTCACTGTTTTTTACTTAAAATATTGGCTTTGTTTCATTTCCATTGGCAATATTAATTATTTCAGGCACGTCAGAGGAAAAAGGATAAAAGATTCTTGGAATCAATTTACTTTGATACAATAGGAAGTTTCTAGGAAGTAGCTTGAAATCAGTTTTGCAAGAAATACTTAATGAAAGTGGATTATATTTTGATCTGACAGAAGACTGATATTTGAAACAATTGAAAATAAAGCATAAAACTGTTTCAACTTGAGTTGTTTAAAGAACAGAAATATGTCATTACTGGTAATGCAATAACCTTGATTGCCTAGCAGTAATAGACGTGAATCAATCCAATTTTTAGCAGTGCCTTGCCTTGAACTCTCTAAGTTACTGTCAGTTCCCTAGCTGATGTACTTGAGGATCTTACCTGGCTGTAGAGAAACATATTGTGCATTTCCTATAAAGATTTAATTCCTTTTTCCAGATCCTTTTATACTTCAAACAGTTTTCCCAGAACATGTTGCGCAGAACTCATGAGCTTGAAAAAGTGGTTGACAGTCTTTCTTTTGAAACAAAGGTGATCAAATTTTGTACTCTATATCATTGTAGGATGCATTTTAGCATACAAACTAGACTAATCTATCTAAGAGGCACATCTTTGCCCCCAAGCTAGGTATCTGCTTTTGCCAATTGTAGGCACCAATTAGTTGTAATTCAGCTATTTCTTCCATAGTTACATTAAACAAAAATTAAAAATGAAGTTTCTACTTCAAGAAATTCATCTCTGGTTTTTTATGCAGTGGATAGACTATATTTTTTAGCTCATATCAAATGAAGGATTTCACCTAGATAATATTTTCAATATAATATTGAGATCAGTCAGGTCAAAAACACATATATCAGGAATTAACTAGCAAATGTTAACAAAGATGAAAAATATCTTACAAGGTTTGCAAAAAATGAAGTCACTTCAAATGTAAATACTTTTCAGTTCCCCTTTCGTGTCTTTCATGTTGTTTGCTAACTAAAATAAGTTGATCATGTTTTTTGATGACTAAGTTTCTAGGTTTGAAGGATATCATATGGCCTGGTGAGAGGATGAGCAGACAGAAGCTTTAGGTTTTGGGTTATAAATCCCTTGTAAATATATAATACTATTGAAAGTCAAATCTTTAAGATATCAATTGGAGGTAAAAGTCAAGGCATAAAAACATATTGTAATCCAAAATATTGATGTTTGTTGTCTTTGAGGGTCTCATTGTCAATGTCTCATTTATCCAAGATTTTTTATATTGCTGCATGTGCCATCAATCATGGGTCATATGATTTTCTGTTCTATCTTATTTCTAAGCCAATACGGCTTGTTACAAAGCAAAATTTTGCATGTTAGGGTGGATACTTATTAAGGGCAGGCCTTGTGAGGAGCAAAAAGCAGGTGCATGACAAACTGAGCACCTTCAACTTTATAGGTGCTCAATTGAGTATCATTAAATATCATCAAAAACAAAATTTGGTTTTTCGCCTTAAATTTTTAGAGATCATAAGTATGTTAGGTGCTAGATCAATCAAGCTTCTAGAACTTTCTAGGTGCATGTGGAGGCGCTTGATTGAGCTCGAGCAACTCTCCTTGCAAGGCCTGATTCAGGGGGAAGGATTACTTAAAAGTCCCAGGTTAGGCTTAGGGTAACTTATACAAAGGGAGGGGGCATTTTGAGGGTTTACAGTATCTGAAAATGTGATCTGGGGGTGGGGAGGGGTGAGGAAGTGCAGCCCTCATCAGGGATGGTGCCAGAAAAGAAATCCTGGGGGGGCTGTTATGTCAGAGTGCCGACAGTGAGTGAACCACCCACAAAGATGTAATATAGCACCATTTCCGCTTTAGTAATTCTAGCTCAATAAATGAGAAATAAATTTTAAAAAAATCAAACAATGAAAAAAATAAAAAAATCACGAAGTGGAAGTTATGAAAGTGCCGACATTGCTTAAAATTTTTCAAAAATTGAAGTGCCGACGGGGGGGCTCAATGAATTTTTGGGGGGCCCCCAAACACCCCCAGTGGTGCCATCCCTGGCCCTCATACTTTGGAGGACAGTGGTCTTTTTCTGTCCAAAGCGATGGGAAAATGTGATCTCATCTTAGCAAAACAGAAGGCTTGCCCCCCCCTCCCTCAATGTTTGATCAAGTGTCTGCCCTTTCAATGTTGTTCCCTTCAATGGCTCCTAAGAACAGATGCAATGTATTCAGTAATATCCTTGCGTGTTAATTTTTCAAAAAAAGTCCTTGCATGTTAATTTGTCAAAGAAAAGTCTAATGGGTCACTTGATACATTTTTGTTATTTTTTCAGGGACTTGACTCCAAAGTTCACAACACATTTAATGATTTTTTGATGTTGTCAAATAGGCAGTTTATAGAAAATGTAAGTTGTATTTTGTTTTATTATTCTTGTTCCACTTCCTTTTGAATAAAAGCAAATGTATTGCATGCCTGCTGAAATGTAGCCAACAGTTGAGTAATTTGCAGAAGTAGCTGGCAATTTTTTTATCATCTTGGAGGCATTTCTTGGCTTTCTATAAAATGTATAATGTTTTGTTATATCTTATAGAGAGTTTATGATGAGGAAATATCTCAGGATGAAGCAGTTGAGAAAGAGCCCCAGCAACCTCAGGTAATTGCAAAAGACTTAGTTTGGTAAATTGCTTTTATTAAGGGGACCGAAAACAATATATCTTATGTCAATTTGCATTCTTGAGTTGTTCAACTGCCATGGAACAATTAGACTAGTAAGCCTGGAACTGAGCCATGTGTTTTCCAAAGTGCTTTACTGAGAACCTACAGAGCTAACCATTGCTGCTTTGCTCTTTGCTAGGCAAGGTTTATTTATTTTGTTTGAAGTGTCATGTAGCCCCTTAAAACCCAAACAATCTATTTACCTATTTAGACCCTTGCCATTATCTCTTAATATGTAGAGTAAAAGTAGAGAGCAACTTGAAGCAGAAATCCTCCCCAGATTTAGCCAGGCAGTAAATCTTGGATTCCAAGTTTTGGATGATGCCTTCATCACTGTAGAACTGAAGCCAACAGAAGGTTTGTGTTTTTATTTTTCTTGTTATACCTTGAAGAATTTTATTACAAAATCGAAGTTATGTTTATTGAAGTTTTCATTGCAAGCTGGTAGAGGAGAGTTTTTACTGGTAATCACTGGCAGAAGGTTACAAATTCTATTTTATTTGTTGAAAAGTCTCTTTTCATCCATATTGAGCCTTTCAAAGAAGCAGTTATTTAATTATAAGATTAGTTACAATTACTGTTTACTGCTCTGTCAAGAAGTGCTGCATGCTGTATTAGCAGAACTGTACTGTTGCCTGACAAACATGAAAATCAAAGTAGCAACTTAGAACCATCCTGTTTTGTAAACCCAGATTATGTTGATGAGTATTTGAATGCATTGACAGGAAGTTTTGTTGTGAAGAATAAACCATTTTGCAAATTCAAAGCCAGTAAGTTTGAAAATTGCAGAAAAGTTTAGAAAATAACAGTTTTGTGAATGCGATTGAATGCTATATTGATTTTACACTATCTTTCAGTGCCTCTGTTTGTTTCTTTGAGAATTTTTGATTTGTCTCTTTTTTACATTGATAATCTTAGAGTCAGATGAGGAAGACGAGGAAAGTTTACCAGCAGGATATGTCCCTGATCCAATCATTGAACCCAAGGTATCACTCACAGCTTCAAGAATAATTTCTTAATGTCAAAGTTTGAAAGATGAAGCTTCATTTAACAACCATGTCACTATATCTGGCTATCTTCAGAGGATATAAAACTTTATTAATGTATCAGAAAAAGATTTTTACGATCTAATAGTCAATAGAAGGTGATTCTTAGTTCACTTAATCTACATTTGTAGGGACATTTTTAAGGAAGTGTATTCTGCTGACGCATAACATTCGAGAATACAGTAGAATCCATTGCAAACCTCACTAATTTCAAACTTCTTGTCATTATCAACAAAGCGCCCTGTGCCTTGGGAAATTCCCAGTATGACAAAACATCACTAAAAATCCCCTAATATTGCAAACTTCTTCTTGATAACTACAGATCAATTTATAGTGGGTTCCTATTGTACAAGCAAACACAAGGAGGTATACATGCAAGCAGCAGAATTAAACACGATTGACTTTAAAGAGGCACTGATCCAAATTTTTGCAGCCGAAGATTTGAACGATAATTTATGGGCCACAGGTTTGGGGCTTATGGTACCCGACAATATCTTTCGTTTGTTTGTACTCGCAGTGGAAGTAAACTTTCGAGACTTTGAAAAATGGGATATACATTTTCGATATCCCACTTCTTTTCTGGTCTGCTTCGCGGAAAAAAAGGGTTCGACATCATCTAGCAGGCTTGTTGCCCCGGCTGGTTCAATCGATGGCCGTCGCTTTTTTCCCTTGTAAAGGTAGATGGAGGATGCGATGGACCATTCTAGTGGAGGTGAAGTAAAAGAAGAAACGAATTCGGTGTTTGCCGTCGGTATAAACGAGTAAATCTTGTACCTTTGTTATGACACGCTCGCATACTCGCACTATTTCTCGCACCATTTGTCACACCATTTTCCGCATCATTTCTCGCACCATGGCTTTCACCGTAATCATACCCCCATATTTCTGCCCCGGTCTCGTTTGACACAAAAATTTTGTTCCCACAAAGCACATAATCTCTACATAGACCAACCTCCATGCATTCGGGAAATCACTTAATGATGACAATTTTTTGCGTTAGTGCCTCTTTAAAAGTTAAAGAAATAGCTTTGCCTTAAATGGATCAACTTTTTTAGTTCTTCTGTCATTATAATGCAAAACCATTCCACTTTTACAGGACATGTATGCGTCTCGTCCCCTTCCACATCTAATTGGAACTGCTGAATTCTTTAGTGATGAAACTTTAGGACTTATCGAAATTGATGGTAAGAGTGATTGTTTTGAGTTACAGCGAAACTACACATAACAGTCACATTCAAAACAAATATCCTGTAGTTGAAGTCTTGTACGAGAAACCTCAAGACAACTGACGTCATTCTGCAATGGACAGTCAATCTCGTTTCCCAAGTGCCCTCTATACAAGCTTTCGCAGCAGTACTATTTAGGCTGCTTATTGGCATTTACGAACATATCAGATCTAGCTGAATATACCGTTATTAAGATTACAGTGTAAACAATGATTTCACGATACCATCTTTCCTTTTGCTTTTCTGAGTCCATTATAAGTGTCGTTTTTTATTTACATGTCGCAGCTAACCAGTTCTACTTTCTTCAAGTAAACGAAGTAAATCTATTTTCCTGCATGCTTTCCTGCAAAATCTTGATTTTCCTTACCGACATGCAGTTTTGTGCAATACTGAATGAAAATTTGTAGCTTCTCATATCTTTGACTTGATATAATGTTGTATTTCAAAAGAATGTAATTGAATAATAGCATGCTAAAAATGCAATATTCTTTCACTTTGTTGAGTATAATATCTTTAGACGAAGAGGAAGAAAAGAAGAATGACGAAGATGACGATGATGTGTCAGAATCAGAAAGTGAATCTGAAGAAGAGGAATCTGACGTAAGCATTTTCTAGTTTGTTCTTGTTTTCTTTTTGAACTTGAACAACTCCTCATTTATGGTGTTAGTCTAAATCTGCATTGAACGAGTTTTTTTGCTTTTAAATGGTAGCTTTCTTATAAGGAGATATTCAACTTAAGTTAATGCATTTTTAAACTTCACCCTCCCCTAAACTCTTGAAGAATACTAGCGGTCTTCTAAAGGGCTGTTATATGATTTGTGGGACACTTCTGAAAAGGTTTTGCGGGGATCTACACTATTCTGACTGACAATTCCCACATATAGCCCTATTTCCCCGACAAAGTATCGAGTAATGCAGCAGAAAAATCGGCGTTGAATATAGTCTCCTCTCTTATTCTAACGTGAAAAGTATATAAAAACAATACTTTATATTGCAAGTATATAAAAACAATTCTTTAAAATAGCCAAACTCTAGAAAAGGTTCCCAGAAAGAACCTTTATGTATACAGCAGAAAATTATGTCACGAACAAGTCCATTCTTTAGAATTAGTCGTGGAAACAGAATTCAAGTGCAGTATTAAAGGAAATTTCATTTTTTGTTACAGTACACAGAATCTTCCGATGAAGAAGAAGTGAAGAAACAGCCAAGGAAGCAGCAGGTGAGTGTTGCCATTTCGGTTGACCTCATGAAGAAAAAAGCAAGGTGCAAGGCCAGAGTTAAAAAAACTATCAAACCTTTCTGCGCCTTCAAATTTTGCTTTATAAACCTTCCTGCTTTTTTCGGTCCTCACCTTGTGTAAACTACTTTGTGATGGAGACCAAGGACAAAAAACCTACAATTCTAATTTGTGATGAATCTTTACGCTAAAAGAAACGAAACAAATAGAACGACAGCAAGACGAATGGCAGTAAACCCTGTCGGTTAACCAGAATAATCTTATATTTAAATTCCCTGCCACGTTGATTTTTGTTTATATGTGCCTGAAGATTGTCTTTCGTTGCTTTCAATTCGCACCAGTAGCACTGAACTACCTCTTTGCTGGAAAATTTATCCCAAGTAGATTTCATTGCCGCCATATTTAGATTTGAGGATGGTAACATATGGCAACCTTTGTTGAAAGTGTGTGAAATGGAGACTGGGACTATTTCCTAAATTGTCATTGATATGCTGACTGTTTTACTCAGAAAATATCCAAGAATAAGAACTATTCTACCTTCCTTTCAGTCATATTGAAATGAATAACTTGACCCCTTCTTTATCACGTTCATGATTACTACCTTTTCCCTTAGTTTTAAAATATTTTTGGGTAAAATTTTCCTTCCTAATTTTCCCCGTCTTTGCCAAACCCTCCTACGCGACCTGAGGTCGTAGGGTCGCGTGGTTTTCTGGACTCTGTGGAAGGTCATGAATTCCGAATTAGCTGTCTTCCCTTTAGGTAATCTTTCAGCGATAATTTCTTTTGACACACACGCCCAATGGAATGCTGCATGAGATGCCTGTACTACTACACCCACGAGGATGTCGATACATCTATAGTCCATTAAAGTGAAACCAATGTTAGTCTCTCATGCAAAAAGTCGGAAACACCAAGAATGATCATAAACTATTTATATAGGATGCGAGGGTATACTTGTTGTGTAAGGATAAAAGGCAGTTTGAACGTCTTTTAGTTTTGTCCAAACGTTGTGGTAAATATTCCTTGATGATTCAGCCGTCAAGCTTCGTCTCCAATACTTTAGGTTTCAGATGATTCAGAGAGCGAAGAGGATTCTGAAGACTCAGATGGGGATTTATTCGGGGATTCGAAAAAGAAAACTGCTGATATTGAAGATGATGAATCGGAAAGCGAAGACAACGAAGAAGCACCACAGGTATTGATATTAGAATGTCATTTTTATTTCTTTAGTGTTTTATTATATCTCAACTCAGTAGCATAGTATGTAATATAAAGAATTTATCTTAGCTTTTGTTTTTATCAGCCACTGCTTCGTTGCACTTCATAGATTTTTTGTCATTGTTTTAAAGCCTGTCAAAAATATATCTTTAGAATGAATAAGAAGGGGTTTCAAGGCTGGAACGAAAAATTTTGTTTTTTAAAAATACACAATGTTGTGCTTCGTCAATTAGCCACCGAAGTATAATACCCAATCATGATAGAAAGTGAGCAAAACTTCATCAGGAGAACTATGTATTCGTGGTTTGTTCATCATTCAGATTTTCATACTTCGATTAATCTTAGATGAAAACTATTTTGCCACGGCCGCCTGAAGTTTAACTCTATCTCAAAACTATCAATTATTCAATTTACAATGTATGAAATGTTCAAGAGATTGATTATTAATTCCTTCCACAGGCAAAACCAAAGATGAATTTCCAAGCGGAGTTGGCTTCGAAGATTGGAGTTCAGAGTCAAGCGTCAACGGCCAGCGTAGCAGAGGACAAAGATGATAAAGCAGATGCCCAGTCCATATCATCAAGGAAGTCAGTTGGGGATGCGCAACCAACAGTAAACGCTGAAGAAACAGGCAAGTCAAGATCAGGCTCACACTCAAAAAGAGAAGGGAAGCACAGATCGAGTTCACATCGAAAGCAAAAGGGAAGTGTTCGCGAAGCAGCAAAACAGCAAAAGCATCACCATAAGGCGCAAGAGGAAGGTTAGCCTGTACTTTTCATTATTGTTCTACTTATTTATTTTCTACAAAGAATGGCACAGAGATGGAAGCATGCACTTTTAGAAATACAAAGATTTTATTCTAACAAAGGCCACGAGAGCGCTCCTTTCTCCTGCTCTCTGAAAAAGTACAATGCTGTGTTTACGGCGACTTGCCCTTTTGTTATTTTTATGCCCTTCAAGTTTCTAATCTCCATATTACGGATACAAGTTGGACCAAAGCTCCTGTCCCTTTTAGAGAAGCTTAGGCTGTTTTTATGATGTTTAACTGTAGAAAAGGAATTTCTCGATAAAATTATTTTAGGATATTTTGAAATTTCAAAAATTGGCAAACAAAAAAGTACATCCAGGTTCAGCTATACTTGTCGTGGTGCACCCCAAAATCCATGTCATAGCCAAAGGAAAACTGACTGGTTTTCGTGGAAGGAGAGGAAAGAATGCATACTGTCGTTAATGCTCCTCGACACATTTGTTTTTCTTTCATATCTTAGTCAGTTTTCGTCTTGCCACCTTTTACTATTATGATCTTTCATCTGAAAAGGTCTCTCTGTATTAAGCCATTGATATTTTGAATTTCATGTGACGTTAACTTGTGATCGTTTCAATTATAAATCTTTAGTAACAACAAGGCTAGTAAAAATTGAAATTATTGTAGGAAAAAAAGTTTATTGTTTTGAAGTGATTGAAAGGAATAGGATAACAAAAAAATCTTGATTCGTAATTTTTTCAGAATCAGACGATGATCTGTTTGGTGAATCGAAAAACAAGTTTGAGGATGACAGCCCATTTGGGAAGAAGAGCGGTATGTTTAGTGGCGGTGGAACTCTTTTTGATAGTGAGCCAGTGAGTAAATTTTTACCTATTGGTCGCGTATATGGGTTGGCAATGATCAGATATATATTATGATCAAACAATTATCAAATACCTATACTTGTCTGTATATTTTATTGAGGAAAAGATCTTCTATGTAGGAGTATTGTTGCATTAAACCCATTGCGATAGAAGAATTGTTGCCATATTTTTGATAAAATTCTTGTTGCAAAGATGGTGGTTGCAAAAATGGTTTTAAAATGGTCTGTCCTCTATTTCTTGCGATGAAGCCAGGATGTTTTGCATGAATGACCTATCTATAGAAAAGGCCAATTCTGCATGGGAAAGCTGAGAAATTTTGCATGATTTTCATGACAGAATTAAATTACACATGTTTGTAAAATCAAAAGTGTGCGAACAGACTTTTTGTGCGAATAAGAAAGAAGAAAACAGGAATTTTAAAATTGTGCTAATGAAATGGATGATGTCCAGATATATCTTACTTTTGGTCTCTTTTATGAAAAATGTTACTTTACAGGGAAACGATCTTTTTGGAGACATCGAAAATGGTGACAAACCATCTTCTCCCATAGAAGAGAGCCCAGAACCACAAAGTAAGTTGTGAAAGTTTTTCCTAGTGAAATTTGCTTTCAGAGTAAACCTCTGTTTATTTCACTAGCCAGATTTATGTCCGAAAACCACAAAATAGCTTTTTTTGCAGAAAAGCTTTAAACGATGACAACAAAGTGCTGTAGAATTTAGATATTCGTTTCATTTTCGGTTAATTAATAAGTGAATCTTAAAAAGGACAGCCGCGTTTATGAAGAGAAAAATTTATAAAAGCCATTTTGGTCGTCAATATTTTAGAAGGCATTCAACCCCCCCGCCCTTGTCCTGCTTCATTTAGTAAAAAGTTTATTTGTAGCTTCTTAATGATATCGACCATACTATCACAGCAGCACTCCGCACGGGACATAGTCAGCGTAACTTATTGCATGTATTTTGCTGTTGTACTGCGTCCCCCTACTAAATCTACGTAATTTTTTCGTCTAATTGACGTTTTTAATCTTATTCGAATCCAATACGTGTCTTCTTTCATACATTTCAATAGCTATATTTGATGTTAAGTTTCTTATGAATCTGAAACAATTTCTAGCAATCTTGCTGTAAATTATACGATAATTTTTTTTAGCTCCAACGGAAATTAAGCCAAGGACCAAAACAACAAGCAGTGGAAAGAAGATTCCAGCTGGAGCTGTCTCTCTTTTTGGAGGTAAAATATTTCATGGTTGAACTCAGCCTGAGCTGGTTCCCTAAGAATATAATTTGATTTTCCTGGCCCCAACGTATACCAAGGGTATAATAGTTCACAAATAAAGAAGATTGATGTTAAACTTTCTTGTTTATAGTTCTTGATGCTGTGTAGATAGAGCTGCACCAGCTCTTGTATTGAACGGAACCATTTGAAATTTCAATAAGCTGAAAGTTTTATAGCAATGATCAGGTGACTGAACTGTGGACAAAAAGGATTGATGTTGTCTTAAAGATGGGAAGATGTTACCGGAAGAACATTTTTAAATGCTGCCATTTGGTAATAGGCTTAGTATTTGTCACAGTGTCATGGAATCCATTCTTTGTGACATATGATCTCAATATTCATTCTGAAGTTGTTATCGTGAAAATTATCAATTTAATGTTGCAGATACTGACCTTTTTGGAGGCGGTAGCGATAAGAAAACGAAAGAAGGTTCGGTAAGCTGATTTCTTCTCCGCCATTTCCCAGGTGTCTTTCTCCTTATTGTCTCCATTGACCGAGTGTTATTTATTTCACTGGTTTAAATGACTTGGTGGTTTTCCTCTGTTGTTTTCATAGATCACGTTGTATTACATACATCACTTTCTTTTCATTCGTTTTATCCATTTCTCATAAGAGGCTTTCATACTCTTGTTTTGTTTTATAACCTGCATCGTCATAGGTTGTAATTAATCATGTAGCAATCATTGCAGCGTTGAAATCTGTCGAGAAATTGTTTTACCTGTAAAGCATGTTTTAAAATAATTTTTTCAGCCTAATGTACGCAATTTCCAAACTTCTACGTTGACTTACAGTATTTTTTGCTTATATTCACCTCCTATCCCCCTTTTGAATAATGGAATGAAGTAGTAAGTCAATGATTGTTGTGTTTGCGTTTACAAAGTTACAAATATTTCTATTGACCTTGTATTTTTGTACAGCTTAAATGCATGTAGTGAAAACAGCTTCACGCCCGTTGATCCTATTCTGACTTCTCTTTAAGTTTTGAAAACGAATTTTTGCGATTGAGACGTTTTGCAAGAATTGTATGTCAACGTGATTGGAAAATGAAACTATTTTCTCAGTCATTTAATTTTAATATAAAGATTGATACCATGGTTCAATAATTTATTTGGAACAAATGCGTATCAATACTTTTTAATAGCTTTTTCTCATAAATAATTAATCGAATTATGAGAAAACTATCTTTGTTAAAGCCATTAGATCACTAAATATTTTATCATAGACCGAGAAAGAAGCTTCAAAAGGAGAGGAAGTACATGCTAAAAAGCCCCCACCTGTCGTCAAGGGACTTTTCGGTGAAGACGAAGAAGATGCCCTTTTTGACACAGCACCAAAGAAGGATACCCTAAAAGGTTTGCAAGTTCATTCATCCATTTTAAAGTTTGTGATGATCTTAAAGTCTACATTAGTTGACATATTTTGCGAAACGTGTATTCGTGTATTCCCACCATTACTGTTTTGCAACGATTATCTTCCTCGGAACCCACGGAGCACATGCTGTACAACAGTTTGTAAAAACCCAACTTAGACATATGATGATGTAAATCATAAAGAGGCGGAGTTTTAAGTATAATGCCCTGTTACAAGAATATGTTTTATTTAAATTAAAAAAGCTAAAATTGTGAAATGATTTTGTGCTGCTTTTGTTGAAGAACCGCCTAAGCAAAAAAGGAAAAAAACGCTGGAATTATTTGACGAAAATGAGGATCCTATGCTCGGAGCTACAAAAAGCGAGGCTGTCGCATCAGGACAGCCTTCTATCAAAATTGCTGCAAATAGGCAGAAATCTCTCGAAGATTCAAACAAATCCGAAGGCCTGTTTGGAGCCGTTGAAGCAAAAGAATCAGGAGGTTTGTAAAATCACAGACAGATAATTTTAGATTCAAGTCAAGCAAAGTTTACATTGTTTACATTGTAATCAAGGCTTGTTTACATTGTATAGTTTTCGTAAAATTTTTGCTTCTCAAAATTGAAAGCAGGAAATGGATAATGTAAACTGTCTTAAATTTGTGGAAATCTTTGGTATAAACAGGTATGAAATCCTGCATCACACAAATGCTTTTTTGATTATGTTTATCACACAATTTTTTTATAATTGTACAGAATTATGTATATTATTCAATGCTATAAGGAAATAGATAGGCCCATGGTTACAGTATGGAAAATTGATGTGCTAGTCTTTTGCTAGTGCTAGTGTGAAACTGGCTTTTCAAATTAAAATTGAATCATTTGATATTGGCAATCACAGGTAAAATGGAACAACATTAAGATATAAACATAAAAAATATGTTTCTGTCTCCAATAGTATCAATCATGATTTTTTATTATTTCCTTGATATTCTTTGAACAGTTGATTTTTGCGAAATATGTTTGCAAGATTATTCCTGGCAGCTTAATATACGGATTGGTAGCTTCATTTGCCTATGCATTTTCTCTGGGAATCCACCTTTTGGGATCATATTTGACCTTTCAATTCACACAAAATTCACAGCGGGGCCACTGGCATTGATAGGTTTGGCTCTTACAGATTTAGGTCCCTTTTTTGTTCCGAGCGTTAACTGTGAAAGAATGTGAACCCCTTTTTTCACTGTATATAAATCTTTGTGGCAAGATTTTCATATCCGATGATTATTTATAAACACTTGTTTATTGAGGGCAATTTGAAAAGGCAGAAGCTGGCTTAAAGCCACTCAAAATGGATTATCTTCAGCCCTTGGAAATCTTAATATTTGGAAATTTAGCCGAGCCTATGCTATCCAGACTCACACAGATATCTCTTCCTAAGAAAACAGTATATTGAATGTTAGCTGTTGTTATAGCTGGTTTTTATCCTGTATGGTTTTCGGCTTTTGGTTATTGTTATTTTGCTGTCAAGTCTTTCTTAGACTAAATTTGTTTAAATCCTCAGAAAATCCACTTTCATGTCAGTTCAGAAAGCTAAATCAGTTTAATGTCTTAGATACAAAGCAGACAATATTATTTATTCTTAATGTATACGATATTTTATGATATTTGACAACCCCGTGGGATGTGAGCTAATCAAATTAATGCCAAATCGTTCTTGACCGACATCTTGTTTAAAGAGCTTGATGTTAAGGTTTTTGGAAGTTATTTACAAGCTAAAATGCATAAAAATGCGCCTCTTATTCTTTTTTGACCTTTGAGAAAATTGATAGTGTGATACCTAGCTTGTCGGGGCCTGTGCAACTCTATAACGCTCGACGGGTTTCTAATTTCAAGCGGCTTTGTCTAGACACGACGATTTTTGTTGTGCATTCTAAGCAAGAATTACAGTATCAGGTTAAAGTGTGAAATGAATACATATAGCATGATATATATATCTGGCTGGATTGGGATTGTACTTAATTTGAGAAGAGCTTCGTTGTTTCTTTTGAGTGGTACTCTAATGCATGGCATGAAGGATTGGGTCCCCACAGCCTTGTTTTTGGAGAATCCTGTCTGAAATGTTTGCGTGATGTAAATAGCGAGCAAAGCCATCGCGTCACACGAAAACCGGTTGCTATAAGCACCCCTAGATGTAGAGCGTACGTAGCATAGCGAGAGTATGTTAACAGAACCAAATTATTTGATGTACTGGTTTTTACACCACTAGCTAAGGATCAATCCTTGTGCGAAGGAAGAGCAGGGCTAAAACATATTAAGATTCTATAACGTTAGCAATTACCGTTTCAAAATCTCTCAAAGAATCGATAAATTATAAAGCTGGTTAAGCTTTCCTGTGATCTTCATTTGGTTTTTCTTCAAGCCAACAGTCATTTTTGTGTGGTATGTCTCCGTCTATTTTCCATGCTAGAATCTCCATTTCTGTAACTATCAGTGCTTTTTGTTTTTAGAAAAACCCAAATTGGAAGTGAAAAAGAGCACATCAAAGCCGAAAGCCATCAGTTTATTTGATGACGATGAAGAAGAAGAACACGACTGGTTTGATAACATCAACCCAAGCAAGAATAAAACGTAGGCCCATAGCTCTGCATTTTTAGATTGAGCACACGTGTAAATTGTTTCTTTTTATTATCTTTGCTCGTATAACCAGCTCTTCTTTTTTAATATATTTTACATCCAAGGAGAAGCTGCAGCCCTTGGTTTTGCGGAGGAAGTTTGAGCTATAGGGCACTGGCTTACATGCAGTTTCAAGGGTGTCAAATTCAGTCTTTGCTTTTTCTAAAGGCGTGTGTTCCACAGATCTAATCGGCTTAATTTTTTATTCAAAGGTCTTAGGTTCATTACTTTTTTTACAGTGGTTAATTTTTCTGGAAATACCATAAATGTTTTGAGTTCAATAAATGGTGTTACTTTATTTTAAAATTGATTCAGGGAGATATTTTTCACTTGCATCATCTTCTTTCCATCTAAATGCAAATCTTCTTACGTTCAGCACACAGTTCTCATGCACCCATGATACATATCACACATGCACTTGTAATACATACACAGTTGTCTAAGCAAGTTTTAGTGTGTAGAACAGGACTGATCAAAGTAGGAACTCCGAGTTCCACACTCGATGCGACCATCAGGCAACTGTAAATTGTCTACGCATAGAAAATTAATATAGGAAGCAGTATAGACCAAAAACAAAGGAACATAATGGATACCCCAGCTCAAAGGGAAATAGAAAAGTATAAATAGGCTGCATTTTTAACACGCAAACAGTTCAAATGGTGAATTTATAAGCAACTGGATTTTTAATGATGAAAACTGTAGACCGCAGAAGAATCTCAGTGTTAAGAAAAAAGAGGAACGAGGAAAAGGAAAAAAAGGACTAGAAGTCATCCAACACTTAGACCTTTGTTTTCGAAATCTTAGACCTTTAAGAGCATAGCTATCGTTCGTTAGTTATGTAAGTCGTTAGGCTAGGATCAAATTTCTAGTGTAAATATTTTTTGGCCGCCTGTTTTCGTTTTTTGGAACTTCCGTGAAGCCAAGTTGAAGTTATTTTAATGTCGGATTCAAACAAGCCCAGACACATTTGTGAACGTATGAAATATTTGAAGTAAACCAACGCCCAACTGAATCAAATTCCATATGACATGAAACCTGAAACCCGGTCACAATGTTCCGCAATTCTCGTGACTCTCAGAAATGTCAGTGATTCATGATGTACCTCGCAAATTGGAAAGTATGGAATGAGCATTATTTTTGTGGGGTCCTTTAGAATCAAATATGTATTGGGGTTCATAAGCAATTAACAGTATACCCGTTGCTTTAAATTCAGTACCTTCATCGAGATAATAGAATGTTGTTTGGAAATTATTCGGGGGCTGCAGCCAGTCCCCCATCCTCCCATTTCCGCTGACTCTATAATTTTTTGTGAAGTTGCAGGAAAAGGCAGTCTAACACCCTGCCAATACAATGTAAACAGCTTAAGCCAAAGCTCTGGTTAAAATTTAACAAGCTTGGGTCGAATTCGCTCCTTGATGGACGTGTGGTCCGCAAAATTAAATTCATGTTAAATACTTTTTCGCTTTTTTACAGTATGTTATGACGTAATTGGACCTACGTTAGGAAATTTAAACGCAGTACATACGAGGCTGAAATGAGGATAAGCCCAGTCACATCTCGTTAGCCCGCAACCGTTTTTAGTTATTTGTCATTCGAAAGCAGATAGTGCAAATGATCATGGGTTCTTCTCTGACGTCATAGCCTTCTAGACCGTGCTAGGAGGATAGAGCTTCATGGGAACGATTTTTATTTGATGGGAACGATTTAGGTTGTTGTGAAACTTAATTTGAAAGGAAATCGCTTATACAGTTTTGCTTTTAAAGTAACTTTCGGGACAAGAAGCGAAATCTTTAAAAGCAGAATTATCATGATGTTTGCGTGTTGAATCAAGTTGCGTTTTAATTTGGACGTTCGCTAACAGAATTTCGCATTTTTTAGGCCTAGCAGCAGGCCAAAGGAAGCCGAAAGTAGCGCAAAGCAAACGAACTCGCTGTTTGAAGATTCAAAGATATCTGAAATAAAAGCAACACCTGGAAAGGTATATTTTTTATAATTGATTGTAATTGATTTTAAAATTACATGAAAAGCGGTAAACTCTTTGCTCGCCACTCATTGCTCGCCCAATGCTTGTTGTGTGTATGGAATGATGGAGGTGCCATGCAATAGGTACGATAGAGCTGTACCAGTAGTGAACAACAAGTTTCATTTCAACTGTGTTTTCCCATCTTGTTCTGTATGCAAGCAGTGTATTGTCAGCATATTAGGCGGTATCGTTCTAATTCGGGTTGATGCCAATCTCTTCATATTGATTGAGTTAAAAAGTTCCTTAATCAAGATCGTAGTCCTGACTAAGTATTTCACTTCCTATATGTATCAAGGTTCATTAACTCACTCACAAGGTTCATAAACTCATTATAATGTATCTTGGACTTTTTGACTTATTGGGATAAAAGCTTAATCAAGAATTTTATGTTTTGTCTCTTTTTCTTTTATTAATGCTATTTTTCTTTAGCAATGCATCTAGGCCGCCCCAATAAAATCTACTACAGGGAAGACACAATAAATACTTCATTTTCTTTATACTGGTACTGGTATTTGCACAATTGGAAAACCCAATTAAGATTAAAACGATTAAGATCAAAAAATTTCCAGCATAATCTTTAATATAGATATACTGAGTGAATCATATAGATAAATAATCGTTTCTCCCAGCATTGAATGTAAAGCACTTAAGTTTTTTAAGTTATTATACTTGGCATCAAACAAATCACCCCCTTTTACTTATCTGATGAAACCTATGTACGTATCACATTAGTATTATTCTACTTTGTCTTAACATAATCTGTTTTTTTATTTTTTTTCAAAGAAGTTGTTTTGTAGAGAAAGTTCAATGCTTGTTTATTACTTTTAAAAACAGAATGAAGAGGCAAAGAAGAAATCCAAGGCCAAAGTTGCTAGCCTGTTTGATGAGGATGAAGATGATGATTTGTTTGCCACGAGTTCGCCAGCCAGCAGCCTATCTAAACCGAAGGTGGAGAAGAAGGACCCTGAGAAAAAAGATGCCAAGAAACAGAATGAAAGCTCTAAGCCTTCAGATAAGAAATCCTCCAAGGGCGATGACTCTTTGAATGTAAAATCGGAGCGGAAAAAACATAAGCCGAGGTCTTTTCTTGGGGATGATGAAAGCGGCTTGTTTGGGGACGACCAGGATGACTTGTTTACAACCCCCAAGGAAAAGGTATTATGATGAACATTACAGACTTGTAACGATAATTGAAATTTTACCAAAAAGCAAGATAGTTTTTTAGTCAACTATTTTTCGTGAGCGGATGTGTTTTTAAAGAGAATATTTTGCCTCCAGTTGATGCACGATATGAAAATATAAATCTTGTAAGATCTAGACAAATCACCGCCAATAAACAAAGGTGACAAGGTGTGCCTGGCTGTGGCACTTTAATTTTTTAATTTCCTCGTTAGTATAGCAGCTTGTGTGCCTCAAAAATCGGTTCTAGCTGGGGTTGACGTAAAAATCTACTACCATCAAAAATCTACTAAAAAGCTTGAAGAATGATTTTCTTATAATTGTTTTTATCAAATTCTGAACAAATACATAGGGCCATTAACACAGAAGACTTTTTATTGAACAGTCCTGGTTTTTGATTAGGAATCTGTGTGTTGAGGGTTTGCTTTTTAATCTATTTTTGATATCTTCGTTTAACGTTTCACTCTGTCATTGAGTGTGCATTCAAATGTTTTCTGCCTCTGACCAAGGTATCAGAGAAGGCTGAAAAACAGAGCAGCAAACCTAAAAAAGCAGCCATTTTACTCGATGACGATGAAGAAGACGATCTCTTTGACGCTGTAAAATCGCCCAAGACAAAGCATGGGTCGGAAGCCAGTAAAAAGCAAAATACAGTACCAATAGTTTCGAAGAGTGAGGTGAAAGTCTCCGAGGATAAGAAAAAGAAAGCAGACTCAAGCGTAAAGGGAATTTTCGGTGATGATGGGGAAGAAGAGGAAGATTTGTTCTCTGCGAAAGCAGAAGTTGTAGATGAGGTTCTTAACTTTATATTTTGAGGATGTAACTTGTTGTTGTAGAGAGCAATACCCTTCATCAAGTTAAGATCAAAACAATGTAGGACAGATATCTTAAACGAATATGTATCTTTCTTTGTATCATTTTGTCTTTCGGAGCAAAGTACGACAAAATCTCTTTTTCAAAGCTTTTGTCTCAATTTATACCGGAGTGCAATTTATTTTTAACGGCCGGACCTTGTATGTATTTAAAAAACTGTTGCTTTTGCCTTCCAGATTTTTCTAAGTCTATATGTCAAATATGCGTGTTTATTCCTCACTGAGTTATAAAGGCTCGTATTTCAAGAAAAAAACCTAGAAAGACCCATATCTTTTAGTCACTTTATTTTTATTTTATCAGAAATTAGATGCCGGCTTGCCAAAAGAGGCAGAAAGCACGGGAAAGGAAAATAAAGTTGATGAAGAGCCCGCCCCCAAACCCAAGAAGCTGGCAGGGGCTGTTTCATTGTTTGGCGGGATTGACCCATTTGCTGCCAAGAAAAATCTAAGATCGTCGAGCAAAGAACAAGCTCCACGTAAGTTTATGAGCTGTCCTCTTTGAGCCCTGTGATTTTCAGTGGTAGTGAGAGCCTTCTCTATTGAAGAACCTTTTCGGAAAATCTTATTTGATTGATATTCCGCGCATGTGATCTCCTTTTTTGGACTGTTGGCAAAGTTGCAATCTCAGTTATCTTGGAGGACTCTATCATATTGATGCAATTCATGTTTTTAAGAGAAATGAAGCTGTTGTTTTTCAATTCGTATGTTGGTAGTTTTATTTTGATGGGAAATACAGCATGTATCACGATTGTTTTTTATAACAATCTTCTGATTATCGGTAAAGTAAGATAATACCTGCTTTCTTTTCCCAAACTATTCTTACTTGTAGTTTGGTATCTGTGCGAGCGTTGCGTTTTTACAGAAATATTTACAACCCACATTCACAGTAACAATATGTCCCATGTTTGTTTGTACCAGCGCTGACTCCAGGAGAGTCCAAAGATGATGATCTATTTTCAGAAGATTTATCAAAAAAGGCTTCGAAACCCGCCGTGACAGACGCAGCTGCGAAAACACCTGTTCTCGTACAATCATCGAAGGTTGGTACTTTAAATGTTCAAAAGTAAATAGTTTTGATTCCGCAACAGGTATTCTTCAAGCAAGGAATTTTTCGTTCAATGACTGATGTTCAACAATCATTGCTAGTTTATCTCAGAATACTTTTTGTGTCTGGTTATTTATTTTCAGCAGTAACTTTCTTCATTTGATTATAAACGCTTCAGGCGTTCTTAAGACGGTTTACCATTAATCGAGCTCCACCAGGGATGCCAGGAACCGACCTACATTAAATCTTATTCTGTTTGCTTATTTACAAAGGTATTCAAAAATATGTAAGCTGCCTTGTCGTTTATAAACGCCTGTTCAAAAATAGAATTTTCACTTCATGGTGGTTTCGTAAACTAAGTCTCTATTTGGACCATAACAATGAATAGAAGGTTAGCATAACAATGAAATGTCTATAACTAGCTTTTCTTTTGTTACTGACAATGAAATATGGGAAAAACTGTTTTCCTTTTCTATTTTATTGGTTTCAGCAACCTCGATTTTTCAATAACCGTTTTTAGAAATGAACCTGTTTTTTAACTTTGCGGGCTATCCTAGCTCTCAAGACACGTTTTGCTGCTGTATCGATATACCAACTTAACCGTCGACACCGACGTCTAAATAGCCAAAACTATCGTTCTAGATTCTATGACAGCCTGTTATGGATACAAAAGAATCGTGCTTTCTCCATTCAGGCGGATTATTCCCAGCTGTTTCCTTGCTTGTTGATTCAACCTTTTAGTTTTCATTACATCCGCTGTCTTTTCTTGCATTTGACTCGAATTGCATCAGATTACGAAGAAAAGGCATTACTACAGAAATTATATGTGCTAAAAGAAGTTTGGAATTAGCGTTACTGCACGTCCTTAGTCCGTTTAGTCTTCTTTTTAGCCTTTTTTAAGTGTGACGTCACAAAAGCATGTGTTTATGTGACAATATCTTCGCCGATTCGTATTACATTTCACTGATTTTCCATATCTAGAGGTATTTCATGATGCTCTTTTAGGTTATGGGATTCAAAGTTAAAAAATTCCAAAAATTGATTTTTGTGACATCATCACTTTAGAACGTAATAAAAATCTTTCCACTGTCCATAGGTACATTAACATGCACACGCGCCTTCGTTGTTTCTCTTGAACTGGCTTGTTTTTCACGTCACCGCCACACAACTTTGAATGCACTTAAAAAATTTCAGCACCCATTCTGCATTCCCGATATTATTTATCATAGGAAACCGAACAACAAGCCAGAAAGCCAGTCGACACAGATGCCTTGCCAAAACAGGAAAAGAAGGAAGAACCAGTTGTAAAAGATAAGGTATTTAAAAGCACTTTTGTTTCCACGACTTCTATGTTATTTGTCATTATTCTAAGTTTTTCATTTTTGGTAATGGTTACTATATTTATTTATATTTATTATATATCAAACCTTTATAGTGTTGCAAGGAATTCAAAATCATGGTATTGTCTTTTAAAAGTTATTTCCCTTAAAATAAACCAAATCTCTGCAGCTACTTTTTTCCATTTTTCTAAATGTCCCTCCCCACCTGTCTTACTTACATTGAACCAAACCCAGTAAATTTTTTGTGCCAGTAACAGAGCACAATACCACTTTTTAGCATTGACCATTGATCCGTGGATATCTACTCTTTTTTCATGCTAGCCAAAGATCGTTTTCAATCCTGCTACAATGGTTCCCGGGGCTGCTCCTCCACCGCGCAATGAAGAACCAACTGCAGCCTCATTTGAAGACCCACCAAGCACACAGATATTAACAAATCCTACCAAGGTATTATTTTACGAGAGTTATAAAAAGGAAACTACATTTTGCATGGTGCAATTTATAGGACCAGTTTGGGACAATTACCCATGTAGTTTTTTGGAGGGTTATTAATACCTTTAAGAGGTGAGCTTAACTATGGTGACAAAAGGTCGGTGCAGGGCTAAATAATTTCAAGTTATAAAATGTTTGATATATCTGTGACAGTTCTAGTTCATGTTTTTCACTTATCTGATTACTTTAGTCAAAATCAAAGTTGCGATTGCAGGATCGTGCCAGGATACAAAAGAAACGTCGACCCCCTACGAGGCAAATGCGGCAAAACTCCGCCAATGCTCCAAACGAACAGAAGACAGTACCAGAAACTGCTGTTGAAAAAACTAGCAACAGCAAACCTAAAATGACTGATAATTTTGATAAAACTGAAGAAGACATGAATAGCAGGATTACACCAGTGCCTGAAGTAGTTGTTAATAAAGAATCCAGAACAAAAGCTATAAAGGCTGAAGACATATTTGCAGATGAAGTTGACAATCTTTTCGGCACAAGTGCAACCCCAGTAGCAAAAACGATGAGTGCTAAAGCGAAAGCGAAATCTGAAAAGAAGCAACTGGATGCGAAAAGCGATGAATTATTTGCCAGCGATATCTCTTCCAAAACTGAAACTGATAATACCGAAGAGCAAATAGAGAATAAAACAAAACCTGTAAATAAAGATGTAAATTTGTTTTTTGATGATTCAAATACTAGCGACGAAATATTCAGCGTGGTAAAAAGTAACACTTTTGTTGAAGATGAATCAAATATCAGAAACAAGGAAATTACCAACCAAGAGGCTAGTAAGGCAGCTGGAAATGGATCAACCTCAGTAGAAAATACCATAAGTAGTTCCGCCAAGTCGACAGAAAATGCAAACGTTTTTTCGGATGAAGATGATTTGTTTGGATCGTCTACAAAAACTAACAAAGAAAAGAGTAGGGAAAAAGATGATAGCAAACCGGCTAGCAGTAAATCGAAGGCTAGTAAAAAAGGCAATGAGGATACTGATAAATCAAAAAAGAAGAAAGAAAAATCAAGCATATTCAACGAGGTACCATCTTCCTAGATTATTTTCTTTTAGTTATTATCTAATCATTTTTTCAACTTCTATCTGAAAATCCGTTGCATATATTTGATTTTTTGTGTTAACCCAGTGGTGTTTGGCCTAGCCATTTTGAATAACCGAGTGTTTAGTGTACCCTTGCTTCTTAAAAACAAGTTTACGCTCCCATGTACCAGTTTTGGTTCTGGATTGACTGTGACTCTGTGGAGTATGGCGTTGGAGCATCGTCTTTTTGGAAAGACAAGAAATTTAACAACTCTTTGCCTTTTTATCAAGATGGTGGGGTGAAAGATTTTAATCGTCAGCATTTCAAGGATAGACTCACAGCTGTAGTCAACATATCAACTTTTCATGTGTTCGTAAAAATCAAATAGGCTAGAATTCTACTGGAAAGAGCAAATCTCGCGCCATTTCATCCTTAACCGTCGTCTCTCTCCTCCTCGAGGACGAGTATAAAAACCTTTTTAATTTTACGTCATTTGCCTTCAGAACTAACAATAGCTTTATTTCAATTTAAGGGGAACGATGATGATTTGTTCAGTGGCAACACACCCAAAAAGGAAAACAAGGCTGATAGCAGTAAAAAGACGAGTAAAGCTTCAAGAACTGTCACTGACGATGAACTATTTGGTGACAGTGGATCGATATTTGATGTTCCATCAAAGGCAAAGGAAAAGAAGAAAAAGAAAGCAGATGGTGGAAGCGAAGGTAAGTTGCTATTCCTTTTAAGACATGCTGATTATCTTCACTTTGCTAGGTTCAGTTGTGGTCGGAAGCAAACTGTGACTAAAAACTTATAGAGCTCCCTTATGTGGAGGACATGTTTTGTCTCATGATTTTCATGGGGTTTCGATTAGTCAGACATGTATGTTTGAAAACCTGTACTGTAGCAACGATCTGAGCAGGTTTCACAGTCTATCTATGTCCAACCTAATTATATTCAGATTGATTCTACGTAATTATCACAGACTAGCAGGTTGATTTTACGAAACATAAAAACTGGCATCATAATCTTCTGATTATATGATTTGATTCATTGACTGTTTATGTATATATCCTATTTTGACAAGTTTTCTCTGTACAGCAATATAAACAAAGCTTTCATCAAATCTCATTAGAATAAAATTGGTGAAACTTAATTGTCCTAAGTCGCAATTGTCATGTTGTGGGGAACCTCATTTTACCTATGACTGAAGTTCGAGCATGAATGAGGCCACTGAAACTCTGCACTTAGTATGAAACATCTCTTCAAATTTTGATAAACCTCCGTGGTTAACCCTCACATAGAAAATCAGTCTTTTTAATCCAGAGATATCACTTTTATTTTGTTTCTATCGCGCAACATGAATCCTTCAATGGTTTTGTAAATGAGCGTAATGAATGGGTTTTTCACGGTTTCATCGCCCTACTGTTTCTTTATACTTTTGCAACGAAGATTTGGCGTTCTTGGTTTTATCCTATTTTAGCTATAGAATCTGCATCATGCATGAAATTGCGGTGTTAAGACATAGCTTAGAACAGATTCCAGAAAATTCTCCATCCTTGTACAACCAATTTTGTCAAGCTACAAGAACCGTCGATGAATTAAACCTAGGCCTGGGCGATTAAAACCTTTTGACGTATAATTGAAGAGGGGCATAGGAAACTTGACCAATCATGTTCTGATTTTCCCAGTTCAATCAAAACCTATATATTTAGCTGACAAGGCGGTATGGGAGGTCTGAAACCTTCCAGTTTTTAATTTATTGAATACATGATTTCACCCAAGTGGAGATATTCGTTTTTTCAGCTTGATTTTGTCTCTTATTTTTGTATTTGTCAAACCCCATTTTTCTTTGATTCCAGACCTTTCACTTGTTATGTTTTTTTGGGATACATTGCTCTCTTCGTTTGCGCTAATCTTAGAAATCTCTTTTCATACATCATACCTCTGTATTTTGTTGGGATAATCAAGAAACGACTGAACTTAGAGTGAGATAACAATATTTTTAAATAGAATATGCCATGTTTGTAAGCCTGTTGCCGGGCTCGAAAATTTAGTGAACCTGTCTCCTGCAACTTATCGCTAAATGTTTGCTATTCCTTCAGTTATCGACCAGAAACCTATGCTACCTACACGCGGGTAGCCAGGACTGTAAGATCATTTCCGAAAGATTATTTGGTCAAAAATGACTTTAGTCACATTATTAAATTTGGTGATATGTTTCTTGGAATTTGCGTCTCATTTGAAGGCTCGATGATATGCATCGATCTTCCAGGCGAATCTACCACCTTTTTGGGTTAAACTATAACCTGATCCAACCAAAACAATACCCTGTTCCTAAACTTTTTTCAGATGGCACTCCGCGTACCTGGCTTCTACATTTATTCCATTTCGCAGCATAGAGGGCTTGTGCAAAATATACCATTGTTGGTATTTTAAAGTCAGAGAGCGCCTTTAAAAAAAACCGTGTCGTCCCTGACATGCCAGAATACCACCATTGTTTTTTCTGCTCAAAATGAAATAGTACCTTAAAACCTGGTTTGTACCGTTTGAAAGGTATTATCAAGTTTCATTTAAGAAACGATTAGTACATTTACGTTTTTTGAAACTAAATATTCTATTTACGTGAATTCATTTCCTATCGAGTTGATAAAACATTTAGAAAATAGCATTTAGAATTCCATAAGGAAACTGATTCGTGCTTAGAAGGGATTCACTTCGTGTGTGAAGTGTCACGGAAGCTTCTTGTTGGTAGACGATGTATTTCATAGAAAATACTTTTTTTGATTAAAACCTAGAATTTCTCAAACAATTACTTAGTGAATGACTCAGAACTTTTAAATATTAATTACCTGCAGCTGTAGGGACTTTCACACAGGTGCGGTATTTTGTAGGGCTTGCAAAAGATTCTTCTGATCGACCTTTCTATTATTGTTCGAACTTTGTACCGACCCTAATCATACTCAAATGTTCAATGCTTTAAATTTTATCAAAGACCAATGCAGAAAAAAATGTAGACTGTTCTGCTTTCTTTATGCGTCTGCACAGGGAATAGATAAATGGCCTAACAATGTGCAGTAATGAAAGGAAAGTTATTTCCTTCGGGATATGAAAATATTTGGACAGTAGGGTATATTATATGTTATGGATTTGCAGTAGGTTAAAGCATGCTAATATTGAAGCATCGAGATTATACGAAGCTTTAAAACAACGAACATGCGTACAAACCATTCAACAAGAAAATAGGATGAAGCAGCTGGTCGGTTCGGTTTCTGGGGCACGCTTTATTTTGACGCCAGTATGTATCCTTTAGACTTGAACATGAGTCATATTTCCAGCAAAGCGATTTCGAAATTTTTTCCGGAATCGAAGGAGGGTTTGAAGTAGTTCTGCTGACGAACGCTGGCGTCAATGTACTTTCCCGCCACAACGTCAACATCATTTCGAGGCTATTCGAGGCTAATAGGTTTTCTGGATTCTGGACAACGTGGGGGGCATGATGGTACCAAGAAAAAGGCGATTCACTTTTCTTCTTTTCTTCTTCTCAAGTCTTCTTTTGGCGCATAAAATATTATGAAAATGAGGCAAAAATTTTAACAAATCTCTGTTACCACAGACAATAGCTGGTCGGTGCGTGATCCATTATTCTCTATTTTCTGAAGCCTCTAGTTTTGAAAATGTACGAGTATTTTACTTGGCAGGAAAGAATCAACGCTCGTGACGTACCGTTATATTCTGATTCTTTGCAGTCATGTTTCCTTTGTCTTTCGTCGCCTTTTCGCTATTACAACGACCTGGAACCTAAAGTTCAGCAATGATCTAAAAGTGATAAGAATTGATTGCCACGAAACAAAAACAAGCTAACTTGAGTTTAAAGTGTTGGTTACATACTTTTATACAACGTTTCCGACGCCTTACATTTGTCAGTTTTGTCAATTTTAATTGAATGACCTATAATTCTTAGAAAGGAAATTTTGTGAACCAACTTGTCGGATCGCCTCCTCATAACTCCCTTGTACCACTTCCAAGTCCCAAGTTCTGTAAACCTGCATGCTACGGCATATTCGCTTAGCTGCCCAAGGTGTCGTAGACGTCGCGTTGATAGGACTGAGAGAGCGTATACTTGCCCTGGCCTGTTGGTTATGTCATGGGTTATAGTGCGTGATAGTGAAATGCCAAGTCTAGAAAGTAAACACTGCGTTCATTTAAAATGAGACTATCAACTGGGAAAAATTAATCTTGAAAAGGTCCTCTCGATGTTTGTTACTTGCCAGTAAACCTCATCTTTAACTTCATTCCTTGAAAGGAAAAAACGAACTTTTGAACTCATTGGGTTTCTTGTTCAGGCCTGTGTGTAGCACCTTGTAGTAAAGGCCTGTTTATTGCAAAGAATGCTCTTTAGTGTAGGAAGTATTTCAGCCTTGGTTTTTGCTACATCTCCAATTACATACAATAATAAATATTGTCTGAAAATGTGTTTGGGCAGCTTTCCATAAGTGACATTACAGTGCTCGGTCTGCAGTAATTTAAGAAGATGATGTGAGACAATGAATTAGCATGTTTTATGATCTTTGGACTGAGGTTTTATTTCCAGGAAAACAAAAGTTAGAAATGGCTTTCCACTTACACGGCTGAATCCCTATTGGAGGATCCTTCCCGAAACGTACTTTTAGGGAATGGAGGTTAGAAATCGATACTCATAAGACCAGGTGAAATCGAAAAAGTGCGTATTTTTTAGGTTATTCCCAAACTGCTTGACTGGCCTATTATTTTCCAGCTTTAAAAGTCCCCTTCTGAGCTAGTGACCAGCTGCTGTGAAAGATTCTAATCGCCAAACAAGTGTTCTGATAGGACACGTTCGTTGAATATAATAAGAAGAAATCCTTAAGGCTTAAATGCTATCCCAACCCTTCTTAGGTTGTTTGACTTAAGCCCTAGAACAAAATCACATGTTTTAGAAGCTGTGGAAAAGATTAAGTTATTTCTATTGTTTCCCATTCTATCCGTGATTCTTTCCAAAGTTTGCTTTCCTGAAAACACGTACATTCTTGCAGCCCAAAGTTCACAGTAAAAGCTAATCGAAATGAGTAAAGTCTTTTTTCTAGAAGGACTAAGCAAACCCTCTTGAGATAGCAGATGAAACAAGAAAAGCCGGGTGCTTTGTGGCGCTCTTCTCCGGTATCGCTCCTACAAGAGTTCTAAAACAGAGAAAGCAGTAAACTAATTGACTTAATATATTCATAGAAATCAGGCAGAACTATAAGGCCAAGTAAGGTGGCCAAAACTATTAGCTGGTCCTAAACGCGAACACCCGTTCTTACCTTTTCTCTCCTTTGCTTATTCGCCCCTTTTATTTCCTAGATATTTTTGCTACCGGGGGCGAGAAGAAGACCAAACCAAAGAAGAAAGCGGAAAAAACAACGAAGGCGAAAGCAACAAAACCACCAACAAGTGTGGCGAGTAATACTGACAAAAACATCTTCGATGATCCGTTAAATGCATTGGGAGGAGAATAAATTCAAAGATAATTAAACGATGTAATTATGCAGCATATAATTATATACGTGATTTAAACTGATAGTGATAATAATTTCAGTATAATTTCAAGCAGGATTCTTTTGCAATGCAGCTGCGGAAATTATTAGGATTATGAGGTAGACGGTAATATCTGGAAAAAGCCATGTGGTGTATTGCGACCGTTCCGTACGGAAATTCGTTATACCGCATGTATATTGGATTTTATGTTCCCTCGAAAAAATATACCCAATGTAAGTTTTTATAATTTTCAATTATCGATATGCAATACAGGGTGTAGCTAAGAGGGTGTTAGCCAATAGGGTGTTAGCCAATAGGGTGTCAGCCAATGAAGTGATGGCCATGGGAGTGGTAGCCAAAAGAACAGCCTAGGGGATGGCATTGCTCTCCACTCTGAAATTATTTGGCTGGCTTAACTACTGGCTCTGCCGTCAATAATGGGGCTTTAGCTCGTCGACCCTCTCAAAAAACCAGAAGTGATCATGTAAAATGTTATATAAATGAGTTACGCATGAATAAAGTCAAGAGACAAACTCTCAGAAATCAACATCAAGCGCAAACAGTTTTCTTTCAATCTAATTTATTCGTGAACGGTTACATCAATAGTTTTTCGTATAAGTACATACTCTATCTCCAACTAAACATTCGTTTATGGGAATATTTGTTTGCTATTTCCACACCGTCATATCAGATTTGTCTTCTTACGTTGTCATCTCCACTCTTTTTCTTCATAAGAACAATTTTTTAAGAACACGAGCCTCAAAATTGGTCAAAAGTTAAGAACAAATTAAGAACAAGCTGAGGCTGAGCTTCTGCAAAATGCAATTTTGAACAACGCTTTTTCTCAAAATCGAGGATTTTTAGCGATATGTGGAGGCTTTTCGGTGAATATTCAAATTTCTCAGCAAATTAAGGCTGTCTCACTCATTTTGTTGGCAAATGAGGCCTGTACACCACCCTAGAGCGAAAAAGCTAGCACTCGCACTGCTTACACCCTATTAGGTTAAGAACAATTTAAGAACAATCGACCCTCAGATTTTCGAAAAAATTAAAAACAGTCAGCCTGAACTTAAATTTACTGGTTCTTATAAAAAAAAGTGTTATCCTCCAACGTAAGTCAATTATCCCATTTCCTGTTTTACTGTTCTTATCCTGTTTCATGGAACCTTTTTGATGGCACAATTTCACTAAATGTTACCATCTTTTCTTCTCAAACAGTAACTGACTGACCGAAGAGCCAATTAATCCTGTCAAATATCAATGACAGTGCAAAAAACGTATTTCCTTAGATAAAATTGTTACAGTTCAATAACCTAACACCTATTTCCTACCTGTATCATTGTTGTGTTCCCTGTCCTCCTATTCTTTCTTTATGTATTTCTACACCTTTTTACTTGTAAATGACGCTTAGCATCTGATTCAATCAATTTGTTCAAGACACCTTTCTAAAAGAACATAAGCTTCCACTCCCCCCCTCCCATTAACCATCCTGCCAGCTGAATTATCTTAGTTAAGGCTATGTTTATTTGTTTGCAAAAGTCTTAATTTGATCCTTTTATATTTTCACTTTATTGCTTCTTACATAGCCCTTGCGTTCCATTTACGTTCTCGCTTTCTTTGCATTCTTCGCTAAGCTCCGTGTAATTTTCTATGCGCGCTTTATTTCGTCGCGCTATATCCTCTGTATTTCCCTTTCCAATTGCATTATTCCCCTCCATGCACTCCATGTATAATATGTGCTTCCTTACGCTCTATTTACTTCGTCTATTTCCTCTTGATATTTGCTATTTGATATCACTTTTTGCTAGACAACTACCCCTTGAAAAATGAAGCTCTTTCCTATCCAAACTTTGCTTATCGTGTTACTGATTTCTTTTATGAACCTCACGCCTGCCTGTTACACTGACTTATTTTCCCACAACTCCAATCTGGTTTCTGTGAATTTTTTTGGAATAATTTGTTTAGGAAATACAGCGCAGTTATGTATTGAGTAACCCCACTGAAACGTCCTTTTTTACTAGGCCATAATTAATACATGCAATTTAATTCTAGCCATGCCAGGAAATGCTTTATCATTAGCCGTTATTTACTGTTCATCTAAGACATTTAAAGCCGAAAACCCACTCCGGAAAATGATCCGCGGATCGGATCAGATTTTGCGTTGCGCACGCGCTTTGGACTGATCGGCGACGGATCGAAAAAAAAGTTGAAATCATTTCAACTTTTTTTTGGACCGTTTCGGTACAGTGATTTTCTTTTGATCAAAACCGAATTAGAACTTTTTAAACAATAGAGCACTTGCATCATGGACTCCATTCCGCGGATCGAACGGAACTGATCAGAACAACACGATCTGGTCCGATCCGCGGATCGTTTTCCAGAGTGGGTTTTCGGCTTAATACACGCAGTGAGAATTAGAAAAACTTTGGTATCATACGTAATTAGTATGTCAAACAGCTACCCTTAAGAGTTGTAATCAGAACATTGAGAAAATTTAGTTTATAATCAGATATTGTAAATTTGAAATTTAATTGCATTTTCAAAGTTGAGTTTTTCCAAAAGATGTAGACACAGAGAATATTTCATTTCATTGGTATTTCAGTCTAAAGAAAGCATTGAACTAAAATCCGACTACTTATGGGTTTGGTGATTAGGTGACCATTGACAACAGCTGGAGATGTGAGGAGGTCTCAAGTTTATATAGGCAAGAAACAATCATCGGAATCAGAAGAACCACGTTTCATCAATATTGAGAATTAGAAGCCTAGTGAAGAGAGAAAAAGTGGAAAGAACATGCTTTAAAGAATTGCTGATATCAAAACTAAACAAGAGATAACTGCTTGAAAATGATACAAATTTGACAAAAAATCGGAAACTAATAAACTAGAATAACTAAAAAGAAAAATAAGCTGAGAACAAAACAGGGAGAAATTATTGAAGGCTTCGCCAGCTATTCTGTGGCTACGTTATAGGCCCCTGGATTTTGTATTTCCATTTGCTTCTCCGCGCTTGTCAGTTGATTTTTAAGCCGAAATGATAGTCCTTTTTACATACCAATTTTAACAGTTAAAGTAACAGAGTATGAAAACCATTAGCAAAATCTCCTTTGACAAACGTAAATTACAGGAAGGTCTTATTTAGTTTTCATAAAGAAACTAACAAGATATCTCAATGTTTGTATATATAAAAATCATTGTGAAATTCTTTAAATAACAGCTTAAAAGTATTTAAGCTGCCTGCAGAAAAGGGAATTTCAATCATGTATAAGTTAAACTTCGCATATTGATTGCGGCTTAGCTAAAAATGAATTTGATTTTATGGTTCAATTCTTAGAGCCTATCAATATTTTTCGCTTAAAACCAGGACCTCTGCAATAATTCTCGAGATGCTGTTAAGCAGTGATTGGGCAATTGGTAGCTGTAAGTTTTATACGTTCTCTCATAGAGCATGTGCACTAATTTGGTACGATTATTGTTTATGATGTAGATGTGGGATGGCTCAACCCTCGTTTTGAAATTTTTATAAAAGACCCAAAAATTTTCAGAAAAACTAGAAAGGGTGGTGATAAAGATATTTCTTTCTCCCCCTTTAGGTCGCTGGTATTTGATTTTTGGAAGATGTCTCATTTGGAAATCATCCTTCGGACATTGTATGATCAAATCCCGTTGTTTAATCATTTTGAATCTGTTTTTGAAAAATAAGCTTTTATCGTAGCAAATATTTCTTTGAAGGATCCTTAATTTTTTGCCAAGCCTCAACATTTTAAAAAAACTTCGATTTTGAGCCTGAGATTATTCTTTAATTATTCTTGCCCGAAACACGGTGTAAATTTGAACCTTTTTGACAAATCCGATAAAAGAAAAGAAATTTCAAATATTTTTGACATGTTGCTTTAAAAAAACCTTAAGTCTTGGTGAAGCTTGCTGCTTGACCCTGGCATTATTCTTGAATTATTCCTAATATTTAGCGATTTTAGGCCTCATATATTCTTATAGACTATATTCTTATTAAATAAAAAATGTTTACTTCGAATCGACATTCGATTTCAATAAAAGAAGAAACAATTTTCCAGCTCTTCCGTTATCGTTGCAAATTAGGCCAACAAAAATACTTCAAAAATACTAAGTTGGTTAACCTCGTTTAGAGATTTTGTTTGATTTTCAAGGGTGCTTGTCATATGACTCATCGCATACCAGGGTCACACAAAGTGAAAGTGCTGTTCTCATCAATTTTATCTTGCAACCGCATTGTGCCAATTTCACATTCGTTTACACTAAACTCAATGATTCTCGCCATCATCTATCTGTCGAAACAAAAACTAAGTGAGCATCCCTCATTGAGATACTAAATGAAAAACGAATGAAATCCCAGTAAAAGAAATAGGAGCCTTCTTGCTTTCTCCAAGAACTTCCGCAATTTCAATAAGGTTATAAGCTTATAATATTTTGACTGAAACCGAAGGGCTCCTTGTTATTGCTATCTAATCCGAGAAATTTCAGCGGAATTTCAGCAGTCTGTAAACCTAGAGAACTCTGACCCTTTCTTTGTTATAAGGTTGATTATTTCTTCACAAAAATGTAAGTTTGGATTTTCAGCCCCCACCCAAAAATTTCTAGCAGTGTAGTTCATTGTCAAAAATATTACAGATCCTTCAGACTTCGTTTTTCTTGTAGCACCCCACCCCCACCCCCTCCCACATCCCCTACATCTTCCATATGCATATCATTGCTACAATACGGTAGTGAACGCAAGATATGAAGCAATAAGTTCGTTTATGAAATTTTGTCGGAGGTTTCCCTAAACAACAGAACAAAACTCAACTTGCGAAGCTTCATTATTTTTCTTGAATTCGCCCGATATTAGAAACATTTGGCTACTGTTTCTTCCTTTTTGGATTTATTGCATTTATCTCAGAATATTTTTCAAATATTTTTAGCAACAACTGTAGTTTGAACGATTCTAAAACGTCTCCTTACGCAAAATTTTTTTTGTTTACAGTTGCAACAAACAATGGAAAGGTCATGAACACATCCCGCCAAATCCACGTAGCGTTCTCCTGATTGGCTAGAACGGTTTCATTCATTGATTCAAGTTAACAGCTTCCTTATTGAGTGACTTTGGCTGTTGCCCAATCAAATTGCTTCCTTTTCAAATCCTAATAACAAAAGAAGAACGACATTCGTTCAATCAAATCTGGTTCTTTTGTTTTGGAATTAGCCAATCAGATCTAAGCATCGTCATTGTTCTTTGGTATGCAAATTGTACACATCTTATTCATAAACCTCGTGGCGAGAAAAATTTATCTTGAGTTTACTACGATCACAAATTTATAGTAAGAATTATTCCACCCACATTATCGACCCGCCCATAGCTTTAGAAAGGTGTTAAATACGAAACTTATCTTCCTAGCTTCGAGTAGACAAAAAGGAAAGCTCAAGAATATGGAAGATTGTTGTTACGAGGAGATTGATAACGGGGAGCAAGGTCTGAAGAAAGTTCGTTTATGTTCAACTTCATCAACAGACACGGTTGATACGGACTCACAACAAAGGACATGCGATCTCGAGTTAGACACTGTAAAAGAGTTATTTCAAAGATACGACCTTGCAGAAGGCGACAACATACCTTGTTGTATCTGTGGTGAGTGTTTTTCCTCTTCGGTATGTGTAAGTAATATTTTCAAGGTTTTTGTTTTGCACCTAACATTTTCCATGGTTCTAGTAACCTTTGGCGTGGCTAGCAAACAATGCCCAGTGCTTCCCATAACTATCTAAAGAAATTTTTACCGCCCAAATTTTCAAATAACACAAATTGTAGCCTAAATTACCCTATGTATTTTGCTATCATTTATCTGTTTTTTTGGGCAACGAAATTATGCAAACTGGATTCGCGGCATACTGCATACAAGGAAGAGGTGTGAGGAAGCAATAGTGAAAATTCAAAACAAATTGCTGCACTGTAGCTGCAGTATCAGCCAAGGACAAACTTTATTTGGCTTGCCTGTTATTTTGAAATTTGCTATTAAGTACGCTCGCGTTCGATTTACCTGCTTGTTTTGTCTTATTAAATGACAAATGCGTCTATAAGTCCAGACTTAATTTTTAACTGAGGCAGCTGATTCCCAATTTGCGGTTTCTAAGCATGCAACAAACCGAGTTACATATTTTATACATTGGTAATATCCCTGACAAATAAAGACAACTGTATTATGTTCCCCATAAGAAACCATTTAAAAAAATTTTTAGATTTTACCATCAGTTTTTAGAGTTTACATGAGCTTACTATATCGCTGTGAGACGCGGAGCACATGCTCTAGGCCTACTTTCGTTTTTAACTCTGTTCGCGGTGAATTTCTAGCTAGCTATTTCTCTGTATGAATTTTCTCATGAAAATCTATGAACTCTTTGATTGTACATGTAAACATGTTAACTTTGATTTTTTCACTGACTATGCCTACCAAGAATGCTTGGCTGTTATTTTGCTCATCTGTTTTATTCAACTTAAACATGAGGTTGATTATCCTCGGACAATTGTGATTAAATTCCCAGTTTTGGAGTTGAAGCTAGCAGCCAGGTGCTCTGTAGCTTACTGTATGCGAAACAAATATTCAATTGGAGCCTGGTCTATTGTAAGATTTTAAGTTAACATCTGAACAGCATCTCCCGGCTAGAAGTGTCATAACACCCATCTTCACATTTTACAGAAAACATCTTTTGCACGCCCCCTTTTATATTCAGTTTGCACGACTAGGTATCTGTCGTTTCTTTTATTTGACGCGTAAACATTCGTACAAAACAATATAGGAGTCAATTTTTTGTCTTGGGGAAAGCCCATGAATATTTTTCTACCAAATATCTGGATTTAAGCTGGTTGATAGTTACTTTCGGTTGCGATAAGGCGTCATCCCTGAAGGAATTTGTTTGGCTGTTGTGGTGAGCTGCCTAGAAATGTTCCCAAGACAGGATCGGCATTTGACGGTTGAAGATTTCAGTATTATTTTGCTAAATTTCCTTTGTTTGAAGATCATGGATTTAACACGATTCACGGGGCTTTTCCGTGCCTCAACTTGTACAAAGGAATTTTTTGAAGTTTATCCACAAATTCTCAAGCGATTTCTGGTCTGATCTTTTTTGCCAAACAAAGGAATGCTCCACCACACCAGACTTCCTCGTGACTGACTCCTTTGCTGCCACGCATCGCCGAAATTCCTAAACCAAGGAAGTTTGTGATGGACAGGCATTTAGATATTTTATTCTGGTCAATTTTTGATCTTATAACTATTATGAAATTTAAGATATTTTCAGTAGCATGCCCCTTTTCCCTAAAAATCCTTTTTTGAGAACATCATACAAATCTAGACCAGACTTTAAAGTTTGCTGTGTTAATGAAATTCTGTGCAGTTATTTTTTTCGTTTTTGTCATTGTTTTCATATAATAGCGTTTTTTCATCAAGGCTTTTTTGTGTGATTAGAATCTTAAAGTCTACTATCTGGGCATATTTTGTGTCTTGGGTTTTGTTATTTGCATCTACCTTGCTATCAATATGCTGAATTTGGAACATATTTGAGATTTTCTTGTAACCCTCAAGTTAATTTGATCCTAGGCTTGAACCATTTTAAAAGTTTGCATATTAATCTAACAGATAAGTTCAATTCTATTCAGTCAGTTATAATAGGGTCTGTTCAATCACCAGGTAAACATTACAAAAGTCGAGTTTGTGTGAAGAAGCATCTATGGGAGCACAGTCTCTACTGGGATTTGTTTGAAGGGTTGAACAAGCAACAACGTGTTTTGTCAATTCAAGCTGGAATTATCCTCTCCATCAAGTCAAATCCTTCCTTGTCAGTACTCCTTGTTACTTCACCCGCAAGCAGCAAAAAGAAGGAGAAAAAAGAAAGTAGCTCTGAGAAAATGCCAAGCAAGACGAGTGGTCGAAGAGACTTGCTTCATGATAGTCGCAAGCGAAAACGCAAGAATACAACTAGCTCTTTAGAGGAAGAGAGCAGTTTCATAAGTAAACAACATTTTGAATTTGTAGAAAGCTAAATGATTTTTTAGATTTCTCGAGTGTTGTTCCCAGCAATTTGCAAAACAGTCGCAGTTTTGCATATTGTTGTTCTCCCTCAAACAAAAATTGGAACAGTTGCAAAACAAACTCTTCTCTTTTTGTGCTGATTTTAAAATTTTCTGTTCCCTTTTGTTTTCAAAATTCTCCTAAACTTTGTTATATTCAAGAAAAACCACATAAAAAATCTCTTCAAAACATATTTCATTTTGATATTAAATATTCTCAAAAAATTTAGGATTAAGTTATTTAGTCTTCTGTTGCCCCTGTTTTACATGCTATTGTCAATTTGCTTTGCTACATTTTTAATGCAACTGAAAAATTTCATTTGAGGACTGAGAGTTATATTCTGTACAGTTGTAAATAAATTGCTGAACATGTAAACATTTTGGTAAATAATGATTAAAATAATATGTACAAAATTATGGAATAGCGTTCTGTTGTTATTCGAAATAATAAAATTGTAGCCTAGTTTTTAAGAGGTAGTTTATGTGTGGTGGCAGATAATGGGAACTAATTTGGCCTAAATCAGGCTTCTGTACAAAGAAAATTCTACCTTCAAAGGCTATGTGGCAAAATTGTTGTTTTTCTTCAGAGTAATTTCTTTGTTGAAAAAATATGGGATGCTGATTTTGAGAAAATAATTTTGGTTTTATGTTTTTTATACTGTACTTTTAGAACTGGTGAAAAGCTTCCACTTGTAATATATGTTCCTCCTCCCCCCATTGAAATTTAGGAATTTTTAATTGAATTAGAACCAAAAAATGTTTATCCACCCGTGTAACATCCAAGGCGAAAAATGACAGAAAGTCACCATGTTTTCGCCATGGAAAGCACTGTAAAAGTTTACTAATTAATTAGCAAACTATAACGAAAAGCTAGAAAACAAAAACAATATTACACATAAAAGAACATGAATGCTGCTTCTGGTTTTCTGATGTACATTACAGTGTTAAACAATAGAACCATTAAAGTAAAGAAATGGTGACGTCTAACATTCACTTTCAGTTGTTGACTTCCAAAAAGTATGCCCATTTTTTACATAGAAATCCCTGTATAAAAAACTCTAGGCTCACATTTATGACTTAAGAAACTTCTCCTTCAAGAAAAGGAGAAGACAAAGAGAAAATCCAAGAGAATTTGGGGAAATTCCGAGCACCACTAGATAATAATAATAATAATAATATATAATAATAATATTTCTTTTTACACGATTCAATCCTTCAGCTACCCTAATACAATATCAATTAAGTATAAATACATTTGTTCAATTAAAAAGAGATATAATTTCAATCTAAAATGCTGTTCTTCCAGGGGGTCGTGTTTAAATAGACGAATCTGTCAGCTCTTCAAGTACTCCTTTGATTGTTTTTTAAAGCCATTTACAGACGATTTCCAATGATCTTGCAAAAGTGAGACATCCGAAGAATAAGAGGCAGATACTTTAAGGCAGCTGTTATGAAGCACCTTTTTAAAAAAGTTTAATGCTAGTCGGAGAATCAAATGAAATTTTCTGTATTTGTTGAGATCTCAATTTTCTTTTAAAAAAGCCTACCCTTTTCTGTGTTTTCTATTTACAATAATTTCGGAAGTCGCAAATTTCGGACAACTGCGGATTTTGGACAATTAATGCTTCGGACCAAATTTTGTCTCATGTAGGACTTTTTCGTGCCTTACAAAAAATTGTTGTGATAAACGTATAAAGCCGTTTGGTCTATATAACTAATATCAAGATTTGGTATGTCTGAGTGCTGACCGAAGGGATCATTTCGTAGTTGGGTGTAGAAAATGGCATGCTGAAGTAAAGTAACGCGCATATGGGGCATTAGGCAGTAATTTAATGATTGAAACCTACCCAACTCTACCCAAGTTATCACTAAGCCTGCCCAATGAAATTGATGGGTAAAACCTGGTTTCCATATAGCCGTAGGGTTGGCGGCGGCAGCTTTCCGCCATTTTCTATCTGCCATGCCCCTGGTAGGGCAGCCGTCGATTCAAATAGAAACGTCTTATTCTTGTGCCGCGACAATTGTGCCTGAAGTACCACAAGATATCGCTCGAGAAAAGTTGAAACGATTCCACTTTTAGAAAGTCTTTACGGTACCGCAACCGTCAAAGTTGCGGCATGCCGGGGAAAATGGCTCCGGAAATGGCTGCGGCAACCTTACAGCATCTTACGGCTATATGCAAACCAGGCATAATTCTGCCGGTAGTGTCGAGAACAGTTGAAACGATTCGACTTTTTTCCAAGTCGTTACAGTAACGCAACCATCAAGTTCGCGGCTCCCAGCAGTACCGGGAGAGGTGGTTTCCATGATGGTTGCGGCATGCCGGGGAAAATGGCTCTGTCTTGTGGCTACATTTCTAAGAAACAACAAAAAATGTTAGCGGAACAGGAAGTTGCGTAAAACAATGATAAGCTATGGTGTCGTTTTTCTTCGAAGTAGAAATTCTGTAATGAGTTTTATAATGATCTGTTTTGTTTGAATCTTGAAGTTCAAACCAAGATAAAATAATTCATTCCATTCTGTTGAAAATTTAATTCGATCTGGTCGAACCTTCTATCAATCACATCAGGATCTGCTTTTAGGAAAGTTCTTGGGCCCAGCAAATTGAGGAATCGAGAATGGCATACACGTATTTTTTTATAAAAAACTAAGGTCCGGTGCTGGTAGCCAGTTTCTTAAATTTTCTGGCCATTTTGCTATCAAAAGTTTCTTACATGTTTCTTAAATTTCTCAGGTAATGAACTTTTTTAACGTGCTTTCAAGGTAAAGTTAATAGTTCACTCACATTCATAGATAAACTAACAACATGATCAAGGAATTTTGTTTCCCAAGAATGACTAACTCCATTGAGATCTGTAAACAGTTAAGTTCGTTGAACTTCATCAATGTCAAGTTGAAGTCAAAACAAATTTTTAAATGGAAACTTCTAGAGTGTGCAGTTCACTGAGAACGAATGCAAACTGCCTGTGAAGTGTAGTGTTGCAATATACAGTGATGTTCAATGTCAAGACTGTTTCGAGTGTCAACTCGGAAAATTAAAACTGCAAATTATTAAAGTTTTTAGCTTTTTCAATTTGGGTAGGGTTGTTTCTTAACTTTCGATAAATTTAGCCTACCGTTTCTTATAGCCTGTTTCTTATAAAAAAAGTGTATTCATGTCGAAAAAGATTGAACGAGATAACGGTCCATCCAGGAAACGAATTCAACGTGAATAGCAAATGTACAGTTGCGCCTTGTTTCTTTGTAAAGTTATGTTCATGTCTAAGACAAAAGCCTTTAAGAAAATCTTAAACATTATTCAACAAAAGAATGGCAAAGTTTGGATTTAGCGAGGCACCTCATTTAATTCGTATAAGATAAGGTATACAATGTGAACTTTTGTTGATGGTTTTTGGGAGCTGGTAAGTAATCCAAAGTTAAGTGTTGTGGTTTTACTGGTAAATGTGTTTCATAGCATACATAAAAGAATTTCTTTTCCATCGCCTTCAATCTAGTCTCAAGATTACATATATCAAGTTCTACATACCGAAGAACGAATAGATTAAAAATGTACGAGACGATTCATGCTAAGTTGTTGAGGAAATAATAGACTGTGGTATTTGGGTTGACAAAACTGAGGAGCTTTTGCTATTTATGGGTGCCTTGCAGAAAAACTAGAGGTTCGATTCTGTTTAGGTTACTGCATAGAATAGATTTTTTAATTAATTTGACAGCAAACTTCGGGGTGCTTCCAAAAGTGTTTTTTTTATAAATATTCCAGCTTAAAAGACGAGTTACCAGATGCAAACATTACAATCCTCTTGATATAGTAGTTCAACTATATTCTTCCTGGTGATTATTGCTGAACACAGTGCCGTCAGAACGAAATTCATATGGGGATGCTGCCTTTTGTATTCCTTCTCATTCAGTACACTGCTATAAAGGAAATATAATAGAATATGACAATTATTGGGGGGGGGGGGCGACTCTAGCCTCGCCGGTTCCGCGACGGCCCTGGAACAAGCTATCACATTCTTCCAGTTAATGGCTACATAAAGTAGATACACTGGAAGATTTTTGCCTGATATTGTTGGATTTTACCTTAAAGAAAAAGAATAGAAACTGTGATGTTGACTGAGCTGAAAATCAATCAATAAGGTTACCTCAAGCGAAAAGCTTACCTTTCTTTTCAATATTGTTAATTGCATTCTTGCCTCCTCTTGTCGAAAGCTACAAAATTTACAAGAAAAGTGCCTTATCAGCGCATTTCTGTAGAAAAAAGAACGTGCATTGAACGTAAATTTCAAAACTAAACTCAAAAAAAGAAAAGGCACGATAGCTCAGAATGTTCTGACAGGAAAGCAGTGACAGAAGGTTCTGTGCTAAATATGTGCAAACTGAATGCGCTAAAACTTAAAATAGCTGAGCTAAAAAAAGATTGAAAATCTGAATGCTATGATGCTAAGTGGTGCAAAAAATTTCGAAAGTATGCAGAGAAATTTGAATGTAGTTGTAGTTTATTTGCTATGACAAATTTCACCGAAATCTTGAATTGTTCGATGGCCCAAAAACCCTGAAAAGTAATTGAGAAGTAACCAATCGTTGTTAGAAAAGAGGTAGAGGTAGATCAAGGGAAGACTTGAACTAATTATTTTCACCTTAACAATATATTTTTTATGGTTAAACATCCATGCCTAGCTAGCAATATATATCATCTACGTATAGTTTTATGAATTTGTAATAATTCAGAAAACACTTGCTGGAACACTATAAACAATTGCAAAGACCAAAAGTGGAATTATGGTGTCGATTGACACTGAGAGTATTTTGGTACTGTTTATCAAAGTTTGCTTTGATTTGATATACTTAAGAATACTTTAAGTTCTGGTTGTCTCTACCAGAAAAATCTCTGGTTTGAAGCACAATCAATTTCTTTGGAGTAAAAAATTTCTAGTCTCTTGGGGAGTAATGAGTGAGGCAACCCTCTCCTGGGGGGGGGGGGGCATTAAAATCTGACAGAGAGTCCATTTGGTTTGAAAGTCTTACAAAATGGCCCAGTTTCGATAATAACTCAACTCCTTAGTTTAGCTTGAGATTTATCATAGACAATGAACAAAACTTACAACAGTCAATGGGGAAAAAATTGTCAGAGAAGGACCTGGGAAGCACAAAGAAATGGATGCTACCAAGGACATAATTTTGGTTCTTATGTTACCATTTGAGGGTTATTGTGAAAAAATACTACCACATGAGGGTAGTTTTTTAAAATTTTGGCGTTGCCCTCTGGCCCCCTTTGCGAAAGGTTGCCTCGTACATTTGAAGATGATTGCTTCTTTGAATATCTTGGCATGCTTTTCCGCAGACTATTCTGTTTGTTACTGAACCTCCATCTATTTGATTTTTATAACTTTACAATAGCTATCAATAGTCTTGCAAACTCTGTTTTCATATTTGTAATTAATCATTTTGGTTGTGTAAACCATGGATGGGCGAATAAAATTTGAAAAAGAGAGAAAAGTGGTATCGTCGGCATATCACAATTAAGGAGACATAGTACTTGTGTTCTTGAGAACAATTGATATAGTTACTTTCACTAGGAAATTAAGGCAAATGTTGGAAAGGATTGTGGATAACACGCATCCTTGACAAACACCAACATAAACTGTGAACTGATCATTTATAATAAAATCTTGAACAGATATCTAAACAGTATACAATAATAATATAACAGGGGAATTTAACCATAGCTGTTTTAGATTTTAACATCTTTATCGAAGAATATCTGCCTATGTTACCATGTCTAAATTCAAATTCATCCTTTAAAGGCCTTCACCATTGTCTACAAAACTCTTTACTTAACTTTTCTGTCATTGTCTACAAAACTCTTTATTTAAAAAAGTTTGGCAGAGTTGATGCAGTTAAAGTCCTCTTTTTATAACATTATTTTGATCTGGAATTGTTTACAAGATAATTTAGTGCATCAGGCCAATATCGATGCCTCTATCAATTTCTTTACAACCAATCTCAGCCAGCATTAACGATGTTTTACTGAATATAAAACTCCATTGCATCGATCCTTTGGAGTTGCTAAAAGTAGATTATGATTATGATGATTGGCGAGCAATTCTACAAGGCGACTGACCTAGTCCACTTATGATCAACCTCTGTCTTAATAGTTCATTATAAACACAAAGGCTGACAAATTAAAACAACTTGGTTTCTTTCTCAATTATGTCTTAGTTTTCTTGTTTCACTATGCTTCAAAGCCCTCTAAATTTGGTAAATGATTTCTTCAGTTCCCTTCTTAGCTGATCATTAGCAACATAGCTAATCTACAAGGAAAACATGGTGACATATTCTCAATTATCTCTTTGAATTTAAGATGAGCAGCAATTCTCATAAATCTAGAGTTTTGTCTTTATTATCTGATACATTGCAGTGCATTCAAACAAAAACATGCAAACCTTATAGAAAAACACAACAATGGTATAATTCAAATTCATGTAATTCAGCAACAACAATTTTGGACTACATTTATTTTGATAATTAATTAGCTGTGTATAAAGAATTAAATAAATAAAATAACAACGTTTTTATTAGCATAGTTGCCTAGGATGCTGAGAGAATCGAGACGATTTCCGAGCCCAGCACCGTTTAAGTTAACAAAAATGATGAAATTGACACAATAAGTAGTAAAATTACATAGAATAGGGTTATGTAGTATGATATGATAAAAAGTTACATCTAATAGCATTGAATATTATTAATCAAGATATAATAACGAGAACTTCATAATGTAAGTTTGCAAAAAAGAATTGAAAACTTTTTAAGATCAATTGAGAAAATAAAAGTAAACAAAATTCAGGCTAAAAGGGAGGGGAAGATTTAGTGTACGAATGAAGGAAGATTGTTAGGCCTATAGAAACCTGTATGGCCTATTTTCAGAATTCCAAATCAAATACTTTGCTAAATTTTTCTAATAACCATTTGCGGAGATGTTTGCAAAACAGAGTTTTATTTTTTTATTTCTCTTATTACAAGGGGAATGTTATTCCAGATTCGAACACCGTTACACGTTATAAATCTTTTTTTGCAGTTTGTTCTAATTGTTGGAATGACAAGATGCTTTTTTGTTGCTTGATATCCATGTCGAGATGTTGTTTGCTCAAAAAAATTGACTAAATATAAAGTTGTGATTATTATTGTTATTATCATACATAAGTTTGGCACATTCAAGATTGAAACTGTCTTCAAAATTGAGAATACCTAATTGTTTGAAAATTGGTTTGTCCTCAAAGCTAATTATCTTTTATGGTTAATTAAGATTTCGCTGAATCGTTTTGGCAACTGTTGCAGCTGCGCAGCCCCAGTTTGTCAGGGCATAATTGACATTGGATAAAATGTCTCATTTTTGAATAAATACAAATACCTTTAGATATCTTTATATATGTATGTTTAATATGTTTTTTCCAATTTAAATTTAAATCTAAGATTTCTCTTAGATACTTGATAAAATCTTTTTGCACAATAAGTTTACTGCTAAATGATAGTTGAGTTACCTGGTTACCTGGTTAGAGTGCTTTTTTGAGGAGAGAAAATAATTTAAAAATTTGATTTATCAGTATTCAAGATCAATTTATTAGCAGTTACCCAATTAGAAATTTTATATAACTCATTATCAATTATGTTTTTCATATGCTTCAAGTTTTTATGAGAGTAAACGATACTAGTGTCATCTGCAAATAAGTGGAATTTTAGAAGGCTAGATGCACAACCCTGTGGTACTCCAGTTTTGATATAGGAAGAATCGGATAATACACCATTGATGGAAACTTTCTGTGTCCTCTCCGGTAAATATGAATTGTACCTCTTATACCATAATAATCTAGTTTTTCCAAAAAGATGTTATGGTCTACCGTATCAAATGTTTTTGCGAAATATAAAAATGTACAGCATGCATATTTTTGAAGATCAAATTGGTGTTCGAAGATGATATTATGTTTAACAAGAAAGCCTGTCAGTCTTTTATGCATAAGTTTTTCAAAGATTATACTGAATATAGGCAGAAGTGAGACTGGGCGATAGTTTGAAACATCACTCTTTGACTTTGCTTTGTGTATAGCAATGACTTTAGCATACTCAAGCATTATAGGATATTGGCCTGGTTGAAGAGACTCATTTATCAGGTTAGTGCATCTGCAATACAGAATTTATCGAAATTTATACCAAAAAGGATAATTGAATCAATAAAATCTAATAACAAAGAACGTGTAATCCGTGGAACCCCTTTCTTAGCTTCCTAGCAACATGCAACTAATAAATGAATCTACTTAATAATGTGTTGATTTACTCGGCTTTTCTTCCTCATCCATCATAATTGGTGATTCAGTACGGCCTGGTCTACTTCTCAGTATCAGATACATTTGCATCTACATGTCTTCGAAACCCTTTTACGTGAAACACAAAAAGAAAAAAATGGTAATTAACAATGTTCTTCTAAACAAAGCATAAGTTCCAATCTTGAAATTTTTAAAAACCTTTGAAAGATATTCCTGGTCATGTGTCAATCTCTTTTCTTGTTCAACAATACAAAATCTATCTTATCTTATCTAATATCAAAATTTGTGGTTTCATTCAATCCATGATCTCAATTCGCACAACCTATTAACCTTTTACTGTAGAAAAAGTCAACGAGCAATCCTAGCTTTAGTTTTCTCTTTGTCTATGATTACACTACTCACTTTTACAGCTTGAATATAGTCAATGGTGATTTCTTTAAAACAGTCTACATTTTTATTTCTTTGTACCTATGGTTGATTGTAGGCAATCGTTATACTTTCGGAATTACAAATTAAGCAAAAGGCTTTCCATTTATTAGGGGGTGCTCTCTCCTCGATTAGTTTTTAACTACTGGGTGTTGCCTCTTTTGAGTTATTTCGTGTGTAAAATCCTAACTTGTTTCTCTATTCTATGTTTGTTTGTTTATGATTTCCTGTAATATTTATGTTATTAAATTTCTTTCACATTCTCTTCCACATACTTTTGTAGTTTATTTGTAAGTGTGTATATGTGCATTTGTGACAATTTGTATGTATACAATGGAAATAAATATAACACTGAACTGAACTAAACTGAGCTTTTAATGCTTGTAAACCCTAGACTGGGCCATTACCACTACGCTTTCAACATTGCAAATCACTACATCTCAATATTCCCAATTCAATCTGAAATTTTACAAGTGAAGTTTATTTTGTAAATTTTCTAGTGGTTGAAGTGCAATCAAAGGTGCAGTGTAGCTCGTTTTATATTGCAACCTACTTCACGTGGCTACGAATTCGTTAAAATTTCATCCATTAGGTAAAAGTTACGACATCTCTGGTATATTGATATGTCATTGAAACAGAGATATACTATTGGCATATTTCATTATATCTCATTATTCATATATTATTTCAAGTCTGTCTGATAAGTGTTCAAGCATGGAACTCGGATTATACAGTAGAATTTAATATAAAAATTAGCTAGACCAAACCGAGCTTTTAATCAAACTTCTTATGTATCAACTGTTTTTTCTATACTTCTGTGGATAAGGCATATGCCAGAATCGCTAACGCATGCTAGATAGTAGACAAACTGTTGATCATAAACAGCAGGGACGGATCTAAGTGACAAAAATGGGGGGGGGGTGGATTTTGATTTTGATAATAATTGGATTTTGGTCCCACACTCTTCAGATCATTGGAAAATGATGGAAACGCCCATTTTCAAATTTCGGATTTTGGAAGTTAAATAAATAAAGTAAATAAGGTAAAACCTTGACGTTATTTGATTACTACTGACTACCAAAAATGATTTTACCGAATGGAAGCAAAATTTACTGAAAAACACAGAAATATTGGGGAGTGTCGCACCCTCTACACATTCCCCACTAAATCCGTCCCTGATAAACAGAAGTCTTTCTTAGCGAATATTTTCAAAGTCACAAGCAATTTAAACGGTAGAAATGCTGACTAAGCCCTTCAGTGTGTTTAAGACAAAGGTGTTTAAATTTTCCATCATCGATTTCCAAAGCAAAGAAGTTGCTTGAATACTTTTCGCTTTTTCTTGCAACAAAGGATAAGTGCAAAAGGATCCAGACAACTTAAGAGGCAATTGAAAAATTTTGCATAGATATCCATGGTTGAGAATATTTGTTGTCGGTTACAGTTGTATTCTTTGCTTTGTAAGCCATAGATCACCTTGACATAAAAAGGTATTTTACATGCCACCCACAAGACCATCAGAAGCACAACTGATTTGGTTCTCTTTCGCTCTTTACTAACATGGATTATTGAGTCGTTTCCTTCTCCGACAAACGTCCCAATTCTGACTACCCGATTTGCGTGCATGTTGATGACTTTGTATACACGTACGTTAGTGAGAATTACAATTAAAAGAGTTATTGTAGTGTAAAAGAATTCCACACCATCGGCTATGGTTTCGTCTTGGGTGACTAAGCTTGGTGTGAGAAGCACTGCCACTATTACTATACCAGCAAAGAGCGAAAGTAGGTAATTCTTGGTTGTTGCATATTTCCTGTAGAGGTAAGGGTGGCAGATGGCAGTATAGCGATCTAATGTTATATATGATATTGCAACGCATGAAGAACCGATGCATATCCAAAATGTACAGCTTAAAGCAGACTCCAAAGTTTTGGATACATTTTTCTCAGCTGCCAAAGTGAAGAGATATGTTAAAAAAACTGGCTGGCAAACAAGCCCAACAAAGAGATCTGAGACACACAAAGCACCAAGAAGCATGTTTGTCTGCGTTTGTAGGATGGGCAACTTCAGGAGTGCAATTATGAAGAACGAATTCATGGAAATTGTCACCAACATCGTTCCTGTGTCTAAAGCACTGACAACATGAGGATGTTGCCCGACTGCTTGATCCGACGTAGGACAATTTAAATAAGAAAACGGCATTTTGCTTAAACAATTGGACCAGTTCAATTGCAGATAACTTGAAACTAGCTTGAGCTTGAGGTATGTCTCTTTGCTTGAGATGTAATATGATATCGGATTGATACACATACATTCCCAGGAAATGGCATATTGCTTTAACTTTCTCACCTGCTTTAACTTCCTCAAATAGTACACAAAGAGTTTGATTTAAAAGAGAAGGTGCTCTCAACATGCATATTGCGGAAGAAAGAAATGCACTCTGGGGCACCTTCTTGAAAGTTCTCTTCGGGGTGATTGTACTGTCTAACACTTTTGTAGAATGGCCTATTGTAGAATGCAAAAGAGTTGCAAAACAGCACTGCTACCTTTCAGCGCTCCTGAATATTTTTCAGTTTCCTGTCTTGGTCTCTTCTCCTCTCGGTATCAAGTGAAGGTTATTTGCTATCTCAAAAGTCAGAAGTTATCTTCAAAAGCAACTTGAATATTCAATAACTTACCAAAAGCAGCTGCTCTTTGTTAAGACCATTGCAAAAGGGCGGTCGACGCTCAAATGAGCAAGAATACTTATTGAATTTTTGTTAAATATTGTTTAAGCCAATATTTGTTTATCTAAGAGAGACTTTCCTACAAATTAACTTCTTCCTATGCATATGAAACCGAATAGCACCCTCTCGAATCCCTCTTCCAGGAATTACTTGTTCTGTTTCATTGCCAATTAAACCTCTTTTTAATTTTTTTCTAAATCGCGTATTGATTTTAAGTGACAGTATTGCGTTGTTTAGCTGCGTTTATTTACATATTTAATCCGTCTACAGCTTAATTATAGGCCAGATTCTCGTTTTCTCGCGTTAATTACAACACTATAAGCCCGACATTTTAAATTATGATTTTCAAAATGTAGTCAAATGCCCGCTAGCAGGTGGCTGCCATTATAAAGCATTTATAAAGGTAATAAAACTGCGAATTCATGTTGTATAACAAAATAAATTTTCAGATCCAGGTTTCCTTTCTATTTCAGAAAATGTGGCTGACGATAGAAATATGGAGATTTCCAACTGCGTAATCTTCTTGTGTCATTTCTTTCGGTACTGAAAGTTAATTTGGTCAATCATGGTAATGTCATGTTAAAGAAGCTGTGCATTCTAATATTGATTTATACTTCATATTAGTTAAAAGGTTGTGTTATGGTTACGTAATACTGATAGCCTTGCTTAATGGAATAAATCATTCCCTATCATAATTTTTGCGAAGTTTCATTTATTTGCAGGCTTCCTCCTTTGTTTTTGACTAAATCTGAATTTCATAACAGTCTTGAGATGTTATTGACGCTTGACGCTAAGATCTTTTTGTGGACCTTTTGCAGGCAAAAAGCTTATACATATTTATGAAATGTTGGCCTCGAGCTGACACAGTTTTGGCGGGAGACTATTTTATGGCGTACCAAGAATATAGGGGACAACTACTGCCATTTAATGATACTTGGAAGTTTATAATGGTGTAAATAATGTGATTGAAGAAACAAGAGTACTTCAATTTTAGGTGAGTTCAAATACCAAAATTTCTGGTCCGTTCTCCATTACATCTGGAACTGTACGTTGGAAAGATGCCCGGGGGTTACTCCTTTTATGGCCTAACAGGTGGTCCAGTCAGGGTCAAAGAGGGCCAACGTTAAAAGTTTCAAAAATTACCCTCAAATGGTAGTATTTTTTGACAGTAACCCTCAAATGGTAGTATAAAAACCGAAATTATGTCCTTTTTTGACAAATATTTTCACAACTGACTGTTGTTGTTTCCGGGGAAATAAAATCTTGTTCCTAATCTATAATAAATCGCAAGCTAAACTGAACAGTTGATTTATTATCAAAAATGGGCCATTTGGTGAGACTCTCAAACCGACTGGACCCCCCTGTCGGGCCTTCATAGGAGTACCCCCTGTCAGGCCTTCATGGGAGTACCCCCTGTCAGGCCTTCATGGGAAGTATCCCCCCCAGGAAAGATGCCTTTCCTTTTTTGAAATTTACGAGAAATAAGCCTATTCTAGTGTACTCTCTCTCCCCTTGGTAAAAAGTATATCGGGTAATATTCAGTGAAACATTTTGAGTCCCATACTCAATCTGCAATTACGGGAGTGAGTTTTAGAGAGGACACTTGTCTTGGTTAAACAACATGATGTGGCTGGGTGGTCAATCAATTGTCACGTCACGTCACGTCGCCCTGAATAAGTACCTGGTCTGGAAACGCAACATTTCCATTGCTTTAATTATTGCAAAAAATTAGGATATTGGGGCTAAGATTAGACAAAAATGCATGAAATCACGTGTAAAAACCTTTTATCGAAGTTAACAAAACATTTTGCATTCAATTTCTCAATAGATGAACTAATTATTGGATACTTGCTAATAATTTCATACCCAATTGTGGCAATGTCAGAAATTTAAGCTGATTAGCTTTTTCAAAAGATTTAGTAAAACAAATTACCTGATCTTTGGAAATATATATATCTAAGAGGCCTGAACAATTTTATCAGGGGCAAATTTTAAATGCAAATATATGCCAAATAGAAATATTTTAATTTGTATCCAGGTATACTCAATCAGGGGGACATGATCCTATCAGATGCCTTTACCCTTTTTATGATTCCATCTCATGGGTTAAATTGGCATTCAAACATGAAACCTTCAAGTTTTGTTTGTGTACTGCAATGCAACTGTTACATTGTGTAAAACTTGAGACGGCTGCACTTTTGCAACCCACTCTTTTGTTACCTGGTTGAAAGTTTAATCATTTTGGAAATTACTCAAAACTTGATTGTACGACTTTTTGAGCTCAGATTTGGTTTTATCACCATACTTTTCTGCCATATGCAATTTTTCACGTTGTACAGAGAAATAAAGTTTAGAAAAACGTAATGGAATTTGACTGCAAAAATTGTTCCAGGTGAAACTTTACTCCCTTAGTTTTCAATCACGGTCAAATCCCTAAATATTTTTTTATCTTTATGCTGTCATAAAATCAATATCGTGAGCAAAAACATGATGGAAACTTCCAAGTAGATTAAAATTTTTGCTCTTAATTTGAATCTGTGTTCAAAAATTAAGTCTTGTGTTCAAAAATCTTGTAAAATTGCTTTTAAGAGGTTTGTCCCTCTTTGTCCAAAACACATATATCATAAGTTGCTTGGCATTTTTATGAACCACTGCACACTCTCTAATCGACATGATAGGTTTACAGCCCTGCCTTCAGCTTTGCAGCCAAGCACCCAGTCACAAAAAACAGTAGCCAAGGTATCCTGTATAGAAAGATTTGCTGATAAATTGTCAGCTATAGATGGGCAATGCATCCTCATTTGCTCCAACAATTATAGGAAATTTTCAAATAAATCATCCATTATTATATCCTGTAATAATAATAGGCCTATTTTTTCTGGGTGTCTGCGAAAGTTTGTCTTCCATAGGTCTTGTTAACTGGCCAAAGCCATGAAATTAGGATTACTTTTTCTTATCGCTTTTTCATTATATTCTTTAATAGTGGCGGATTTAAGAGTGTCTAAGCGTACCAATGTTTTCTCTTTTTGTCAATTTGTATTTAGACAATTTCATAACATGTAACATTACATTCTAAGGATTAAGATTATCAAAAAATATCTTATAGGATGTTATGGGGACCAATTATCTAACAACTGCCAATGCACAAGCAAATATTTCATAAAGATAGGTTTTAAGGTTAGATATCCATGTGATAGACAAACAATTTTTTTATACACTTATTTTTAGTTTCTCTTCCAAACTCCACTCTTTTTTAAAAGTTGCCTATTTTAAAAGGTAGACAAAAGGGAAACCATCATTGATCTTACCTATTTTGATGTGCAGTTACAAATTGGATTCAAAGGTAGACACAATACTATAAAACAGTCACTTTTTCCCAAAGTGATGTAATTGTCTTGAGTTCATGTTATAAAGCTTGGATTATAAGATTGCGATAAGGTGTGCATGTGTATATTACTCCATTATAAGCTAAAACTTTAAAACTTTGATTACAGTAGTTTCACAAAAAAATAAAGATTGCTTCCAAAGAAGAATAGAAAAAGTTAATTATGCCCACGATCCTTCTGCTACATGTAAGGCTTAACCTGACACTGCTGCAGCGACAACTGCAATACAGCAACCACAGCAACAGACAACACCTGCTAAAATGTAAACTGCTGTAGTTGCCCAGAATGCAAAGAGGTACAAGGTTTGGTGGCAATATTTGGGATCATGGGGGTTGTCAAAGTTAGGCTTGTAGTTGCGGTAGATCCAAACATTGCCAGCAATGAACCAAGCCATTAGAAAGCAGTTCAGGATTCCTTCACAACCTTTGCTTCCCTTACTACTCTCCTCTACTTCTTCACCTGCATTTTGCTTGCGCTTCTTGTGGCTGGAACGAGTCAAGCTGATCAAGTTTGAGAGGATGCCAAAAGCCCCTGCCACTATCAGATATATTGGAATGTATTTCTCAACTGGGCAGTCATCCTTATATTTGGCACCTGCAGTGAAAAACACCTAACAATCAGTTCCAACAATGTCAATATGTTTTTTTCTAAAGTATTTAAGCCTTCTAACAATACCCTTCTCATCTTACATGTCAACTCCTAGATGCAAAACACTTCTAAAAAGTACTTGGGTATTGGCTATTGCGTTTAAACATTACACAACTAAGGCATATAGATACATCTGCTAGTTGCAGGCCCACTGAGCAAGAGGGCATTTTTTCAAAAGACAGAGTGAAATCGTATGTATTAACCTGAATTTAGTCTGTCACAATCCAACAAATTACACATGTTTGTCTTGTTTGCAAGCCAGTTTTGAGGGCTTCTCTGCAATTACAACATCAGGCTGTTGATTGGCCAGTTTTGCTCTCAGACTATCTGTCAACTGCTATTACTTAGCCAAAAAGCCAAAAAACTGCATGTTTGTTCTAATTTAATTCATTATTATTAATAGTTTTAAATATCAATACTAAATCAATAACTAAAAAGTAAAAAATGACATCCATGAATTACATCTAAACAATGGTATAACAAAATTAATAAAAAATTATAGGACCACTTACCAATAATGATATAAGCAATTGGAATTGCAAGCATTAAAGCCATGCATATTATAAACCCAACTGTGAAAAAAGAAAGCCTTTGTTAGCTTGATTTAAAATCCTAGCCATGTTTAAATTCTCAACTAAACAATTCAAGGGTCATTATCAACAAGGATCTAAAATCAACAGGACAATCAGATTTTTATCAAAACAATGTCATAAACCTTTCTGGCACATTGGAGGAAGTCTTTAAATTGGCTATGACAGCAGCCTTTATATCTAGTAAACCAGTAGGTAGAGAAACAAAAGCCTTGGAAAATAAAAGATCAAAGAAACTTGGATCTTTGTTACTAATGTATCAGAAAGTTAGATCTGAGACATGAAGATACTTGACTTTAAGATCCTAGACTTTATAACAAGAGAATTCCAAATTGAGAAATAGTAATCTGAGAAACTGAGGCTGATCAGAGATTCCAAGATCATAGACCTAATTTCTAGTATTTTGACATTAGGTTTCTAGTGTAGGAAACCTTTTCTTTTGTAGAACATAGCATCTATCAATGCAAGGAACGCTGCTTATTTGACATGTATAATTCATCTCTATATTCCTTTTTCTGCAAATTGCACCTAAGAAAAGCCACCCATGTGTTCTTGTTCATTTTCATGACTAAGTGTTGTCAATGCCCCAGCTCTTTTAGACTCTGGCTGAAGATTGATTACTCAGTGGTTGGATGGATTGCCTTTTGCCTAATTTATAATAGTTGTTGAAGCTTTTCAAATGTCCAAATTACTGATCTACTTTTTCTATGGATGTTGGATCTAAAAGTTTTAGATCTTGGGTGTTGGATCTTTAAACCTGAACTTTACTTTCTGAAAATACTTTATGACAATTTCCAGGACTGGCCCTCAGTCTTCAAGGTTTAAATCATGGCCCTCTTTAAGGGTGTCCCAATATTCTTTATAATTTAAATCTGCAAAAATATTTTTAGTATTATCACCTGATGCAAACAATATTGTAAAAAATTTTTGCATGAAGTCCACAGTCCCAGATGATTCTTGTTTGGCAGCTTTGAGTTCTCCAAACAGACTATCGTATGAAGGAGGTGGCTGGGTTGGATTCATAATGGCTGTAAAAGAAGACGGAAAGGATTTAAAACAAAAAAAGGGCACTTAATAAAGGACCTCTCCAGCCAAAGCTTGGGAATCCCTTTTTATAGGCTAATATATAACTACAGTAGTATTTACCTTGATCATTCGTATCTAAACAAGTATATCTTACAGTTTTTAAGGTGCAGTTCGTTGCTTTCAGACAATTTATTTAAGGCAATTCAAGTGCAAATTAATTTTTGACCAGGCAAGCCATTCACAGCAAACAAGAGCCAAACAAAGTGGTGTAGCTTCTTCTTCTTCTGTGGGTACCTTGTCCGATATGGGTGTGGGCGATCATGGCTCTCCACACAATCCTATTCTTTGTGTTGCGTAACAACTCTACTTTGCTCAATTTGCACTTCAAAGTACACTTGCACCAGCTAGAAATATATGTTAGTCTTGGCCTTCCTCTGGGCTTTTTGCCTTCAATTTTCCCAGTAACCACTAGATTTTTGATCTTTTCTTTCCTCATAACATGTCCTAAAAAGCTTAACTGCCTCTGATGGATGGTTTTGATTAGGCTTCTCTCTGAGTTTGCTCTTTTAAGGACTTCTTCATTAGATAGGTACGTGATCTTTCCATGACACTCTCATCATTCTTCTGTAAAACCACATTTCTGCAGCCTTCAGCTTGTTTTCCATTGTTGATGATATGGTCCAGCACTCACTACCATAGAGAAGGACGGAATGTACATAGCATTTCAGCAGCTGGTTCTTTATTTTGATGTTCATTTTTCTGTCCTTAAAGATGTTTCCTAGCTTTTCAAAGGTGTCTATCACCATTGCAATTATCTTCTTTATGCGATAAAGCACTGCAGTGTCCCCAAATTAAGATTAAATAAGCATTTTCCTGGTTTTTCTCAGAGGATAACATTTTTAAAAGTGTTATAACAGAAAGAGACAATTTGGTCAACTCCAAGAACTCATCAATCTTCTGAACTAATAAAATCAATAAAATGTTTGACCACTAAGGGGTAATATGTATCTTTAAAATAAATTTTAACCTGGCATTGGTTCCAGTAGTTCATTATAGAGTCTAAACATTCAATACAAAAACAATCATCAGTTTTGTATGAATTAAAAATTTTTTCGTACTGTGCCTTCTGGTGTGTAATGCTGGGGCACTGGCAAACATATGTCTACAGCCACTTCAAGCTTAGTTAAAAGTATTTCATAACTTACCTGCTGATCGGGTTTTAATGTTGCTTGTTATATTTGAATGAAAAACTGAGCTTGAGTGTCATTATAATAGCTTAAAAAAGTCAAAGTGCTTATTTAGGACAAATCGTGAAAATATAAACTACAAAAAAATTACAGAAATGTGACAAAAACTGAAGTATGTTTTAAGCATGAAATGAAATTCAAAATCATGTTGCACATACACACCTTCAGATTCCCCCCTTTCTGTATCTTTTACATCTCTTGCTTCCTAGAAAGATTGTAACAAGAAAAAATCAAGTCAAGAAAAGGTATATTATCTTTTTGTGTCATTTTTTTACCTAAGGAGCAAATATAAGACAATATTTCTATAATGTTTTCCATGGTATGACTGGGAGCAATGTATTACATCAAAACTTAAACCTGGTCGCTTTATTTCTCGGTGGGAGGCACCAGCTTGTCTGGTATTGGCTTGCCAAAGAACTAGGATGTGCTCAATTTTGCCCCATGTTTTGCAAATAGAAGTTTATTCTGTTTTCTGCAAACCCATATGCCAAACTTATCAAGTTGAGCAATCTTCAACTTTTTTATACTTCTTTACCAAAAATTTTTTAGCAATGACTGACTTCAAAGGAAAGCTTTATGAAGAGGTACAAAATTACCCTCATCTGTAAGATTAGTGGCTAAAGGAATGTTGGTAGGGGAAACCCAGGGTATGGGAACTTGAGGAATTCTGGGCAAGTTTCTAATTCTTGGACAGGTGCAAGAAAAAATGGTAATATAGATGAGAATCATTGATATGGAACAAAAATTGTTGACAATGATGGCATAATCCCTGCAAGCAGTTTGCAAAGAATTTATGGGCCAAATATACTAGCGAGTTTTGCTGTGATTTTTCTATTTTTCTTTGTACAAGTGGAAGGGGAAGAAGAACCCTAAATGGCATGTTAAGAAACTATGAACCTAAAAAGCTTGATTTTTAGCTTTTCGCAGAAACATGCGACGTATACTTATGCTTTTTGCATATGTAAGATGAAAAAGTGTATGCTAAAAAGCTTACATTTGCACAGAATTAATGTATACTTATGAGTTCAGAACAATGGGCAGGCCTGGCTCTTCGAAAGGAGCAATAGCTTGCACTCGCCTCCACGCTTTTCTCACAACCTGAGATGAGCTGTGAAGTGCTCTCCTAAACAGAACATGAAGGAAAAATCGCTCCCCTAAAATTTCCATTCACTTGCCCTTTTCGTATTCACAGAGCCCTGAAAAAACTTAAAAGGGTTAATGGGTTTACTTTTGTAAAAGCAATTACTCTCGTCATTGCATTTAATTTTTTGCCTGTCAGGCAGCTTGTGTTAAGATAGTCACAAACTTTGAACTATTTGGAAAAAGATGGTGAAGCAAAGGGTACATTCACAGAGCTTAGAACCTTTCAATCTTATGAAAACAGGCATATTCTTGGTAGGAGAGTCGAACCACTTACAAATTCCCTTTGTATAACAAATGGCCAATGATTTACATAAAATAGCTGTGATGCTTGATAACCGAGGGCCCTCTGTACATGTAAAAATGGTCATTACAACCAGATGAATACCAAGCCCTCAATGACTCTGCTTAAGGATATATAATCAAAGCTGATGAAAAATGTGTAGAAACTTGCTCAAGTCTTCAGAAACAACACATTTTTTTGTTAAAATGTTAGTAGTGATGCTAAGGATTCAACGAAACCAATTTCATCAAAATTATTGGTGTTACATTGTCGTGTTGGCAATTTTTGCGTAGATCTATTATGATAACCATAAATTTTTGCGAAAAAATGTCACATGCCACCACATGCCTGGCTGTTTTCAGGCGTACCGTGGTTAGCAAGCCTGCTATATTTTTCCCACGAAAGCCTGTTAATATGTTAATTGATTGGAAGTCTGGGAAAAGTAATAGATACCAGCTTTAGGGAAGATGAAGCCTTGAAGACGATGTTTATACTTATCAGCCGGCTTTTTTGGCCTTTCATTTCATATGATGGGTACACATGCAGTCTTCGTCATAAGGAAATCACCATGCGTGTGGCAAACCACACACATTATTTCTTTCATGCGTGCGATTCACACTCTTAAAAATCAGGCTATTTCGGACCCCGTTTACACAGTCCTGTTCAAAAACGAAACCGCGACGGTACAAAATTCATTCTCTCTCGTAACAGGGTCAAAATCATTCCGGATGGCAGAGCAAGATTAGCTCAGTTCCAGAGTGCTAGCGCAAACGAAAGGGCGAACTGCGACCATTTTGTCACGGTTCCAAACTTGAATGCAGGGCCGCCTAGAGAATTGGAGGCCCTGGGGCAAAAGCGGAGAATTAGGCCCCCCCTGCGAGCGAAGCGGGCAGAAAATTTTTGCGACCACGCCCTTTAATGAATTGCTCTCCTAAACAGAACATGAAGGGAGAATCGCTCCCCTAAAATTTCCATTCATTTGCCCTTTTCCTATTCAGAGAATCCTGAAAAGGGTTAATTGGTTTATTTTTGTAACAGCGATTTCTCCCATCGCTGCATTTTTTGCAATTAACTTTTTGCTTGTTGGGCGGTTTTTGTTATAATAGGCATGAACTTCGATCTATTTGGAAAAGGGTGGTTAAGCGAAAGGTACGTTTCTAGCGATTAGGACCTTTCAATCTTAATAAAACAGGCATATTTTTGGAAGTAATATCGAAGAAATTGGTAGGAACTGTAAATTGGGGGATATAATAAAACACCAGGTCCCTTCCAGCAATAGAAACAAAACTATCCCTCAAAGAGAACAGGGTACTCTGTCTTGCAGATCAAAAACAACAACCAAAACATGAAATTCCACTATCCAGCGGCATTTACTGAAAAACCCAGATTGGGTGAAAAACTATAATGGCGACATGTTTCGCATTATTGGCAAAGCATGATCATCGTTCCATCTAGCAGTTTGTGAATCTATCTACTATATAAACATGACAGACGGCTTTTGTGTAGACAGAAGGAGTTCGTTTTCACCTTAGGAATCCGTTGGTAACATTTTCAATAGGAAAGCGGCAAAGATTGGACAACCTCAACAGTAATGTGCTTGCGTTTTCTGATTGGCCTATTTCGATCCAAAACTGGGTATTTTAGAGAGAGTTTTCCATCTATGTTCTGACGTTTTATACTCTGAAGAGTGTTCGACGTATAACTTAAGTTTGTTTCAAAATTTGTTTTTCAAAGCCATTTTCAAATTCTGTACAACAAAAAGACTGTTTGGCAAGAAAAATGTTGTTTTTGTGTTGTGAAACTGAAAGAGTCTGTTCTTTTAAATACTTTAAGTAAAGGGGGTGCTTAAGTCACGGTTAGAGCAAATGCAAATTGAAAGAAATAAAACAGCATACTCCTGACTGAGGCTATTAAAGGCAACCAACAGATACTAAAGGGGCTTAAGTCATCTGTCGATTGTCTTTAAAGTACATTCTATGTGTTACTGATTTAGCTCGCCTCAGCAAATGAGGGGAGCGATTCACAGCTCACCTACAAAAATACAAATTTCAAAGCACATAAATTGCCTAGTTCAGGTCTGCAGCTTTATGTGTTAAAAAGGTCCTGGACAAGGTAACTAAGGCTGCTTCCAAATTATACAATACAGCTCTGCTACACCCAACAGAAATAATGCTAATTTCACATACACATTCACTGTTCAGAAATGTCATTAGAGCAGCATTCAGAACGGTTTCCCTAACAGAATGCTACGCGAAGAATTTCCATTTTCCTCTAATTGGTTTGGATTCATTTAATCAATGCAGAAGTTCAGCCAAGAAAAGAGAAGACTGTCTACATTGTCACCAATTGAACCAACCATACCTGACAGCATGTTTATATTCTCACCTATTATTTCAGCCTAAAGGGCAGCAGGCTCTGAAGTCATATTACAAAAGTTTGTTTACAACCATCAACAAAAAAACCTAAAATAGTGTTTCAAATTCCTTCCACATTTAGAAATTTTTCAGAAGGATGCATTTATGGTGGCCTGAAATAGTGTTATGGTATCAAAAACCATGCTATCACAAAATCAAATTCATGTTTGGAAGGGGTCCAACATGGTCATTTCTCAAACAATATACAGTATACTTTGCCTGCTGAAAAAATGTCCTTAACTCTGCATAAAAGACACAGACTTTGGTGAGTGGAGTTAAGAAACTCCACAAGAAACCAGGACATGAACCAGTACCCTTCTCAACTGTGACATTTGAGTCTCAGTTGACAGAAAACTACTTTCTCCACTCTTGAAAACTTATTTAGAGATTTTTGGGCAAAAACTCTTGTTTTCTTCATCCCTGTTAGAAAAAGTTGCAAAAATGATGAAAACCAAGGTAAGGAAGATACAAACAATAGTATTGGGCTTTTGGCATTAACTGCCCACTTTTTGGTATTAACAAGGGCTTTGATTTAAACTGAAAATTGCAGGTGGATAGATTTGAGACTGCGTGGCGGATTATCAATTATTAACATTTTATTTTTCCTGAAAATAGAGACTATACCCCTGCCCTGCTGACTGCCATGTTTCTTTCACTTTGGCTCCTACCTTCCATTAAATTCGAAATAAGAAAACCTATCAAAAGGTTGAAAGGAAAACTGTTTCCAAAAGCTCTAGATAACAATTTTGAGTGGTAGGTTTGAAAATTTTGTCCTTTCATACTGAGAGCCATTAAAATTAATGTTGGTTTGGAGAGGTTTCCGTTTACAGTGGAACCGCAAAAGATTCGATGGAAATAGTTTCGTACATTGCATAGACACCCCGAGGTATTTCCTTATTAATAGGCTGGGATGTAAACAGAAATAGTGTTTTTTCTGCATTAGTTTCAGGAGCTTCCGTTTGCAAGCCTTCATGGGAGGGTGTCAACACCTTGTTCGCCATTGCCCTTGGCCAACACGTTAGCCTAGATATAAAAAACAACCTGTTGACTGTGTAATTGTGAAGTGATTTTCAACTAACAGATTGTAATTTTTTGTATTCTTTCGTACGTCTTCGCATTTTACCTATCTTGCCTTATAGATCGATGCAACTTTATCAGAAAGATCGCTAATGCTCGATAAAATTTTGCGTCCAGTAGGAGCAGTCGTCTCCCCTCGTAAAGAGAAATATTATGAACTACGGAAGAGCTTCTAGGTTTAACGTAGCAAGCCTTGATCTCCTTGATTAGTAGAACGGCAAAGGTTATAGAAAAGAATTATATTGGAATGCTGCACTAACCTCTTCGGCCATATTGGTGATCAACTGCTCTTTTTCTGCAACACGACGTTCCACCCACTTTCTTTCACAATAGTTGTTTTTGAATCTTCTTCATAAAAGAAATACCATCCGCTCCTTCGCAACGCCCGTCAACATCCCCTTCCATGCGGATTTGAAATAATCCAAGATATAAGAATTTGAACTTCCTCCCGATAAACCGGATCTAAACCGTTGTCTAATATCAACTATGGTCTAACAAAAGCTGAATAGAATTAGGAGTGTAAGTCAGGGTTGAAAAGATAAATTTTATCTCCCTGGTGATATCTGAGGCTGGTTTTAGATAACGGTTTGAGTTCTAAATCTTTACATTGAAACACCTTGCATCTTTTGATGATGAAATTTGTCTGAATAAAATTGATTCAAAGCACGGATGTTTTTGATTAATAATGTCTCAGTTCAAACAAATCTTGACAGAATGTGATTGATTGCAGAGACGGCGCCCCAAAAGTTAAACTGGGGGGGGGGGGCTAAGAACAAAATTTAATGACATAGGAGGATCCACCATGGTTTGTGGACGCGAAAGAAAACTTCTGAAATCAAGCCTTCTAGAATGCCTAAAAATTCATCTCCCAAACTAAAATTCAACAATCTACTTTACTGCTCAGAATATACGATTTGGTGATTCTCAGAAAAACATTGATTATTCATTTTTAGGAAAAATTAGCGAGGGGAGGAGTCATACTAAAACTCTAGTGATAGACGTCTGTGAAAGAAAAAAGGGCGACCTTTGGTTCAGAGTGCATATGTGAATAACAAGAGGCTGTTGTATTAATTGAGAGAATTTTGCTTCCTGAACAGGGAGGTGCATCTTCTTTGCCTTGAGCATTTTCAGTAGGCCATGTTTACAAAGCGAAAATGCAGACAATGTTTTTTCAATCAGGCAGCAGGGGGCATAGCTAGCGGGGATGTAGGGGGCGTGACACCCCCAATACTTCACGAATTCGTCGACAAATCTTCAGTTTGTCTACAAATCCTTGGTTTTTCGGTAAAATCATCGAACAGTAGGTGAAATAGCCCCTAAATTCTTCCCCATCTTTGTCTGTGTCAGTAATTTTTTTCAGTGGTTTAATAGAGACACAGAAAATAAATGACATTTCTATTCTGTGATAGAGCAAAAATAATAACAGCTTTAGCATTTGGATTATTATCATTTTGCATACGTAGCTACTTTGTCTGTTATGTAGATTGTTTAGCCTTGACTCGTTATGTAGATATCTGAACTCGCTGCATATCTGTCCTAATCTCCTGAATCAAACAAACTATGTATATTTATTAATTTATATGTACAAGGAAAATAACAGAAAATCATTACTAAGCATAAAATGTTACCTAAAATAAACTAATGACTTCAAAACATGATGTAATCCTAGTGAGGAGTAATCCTACCACAATAGAATGGGATGCTGCGTGGTACTGTGTGGCGAAGACAGAACATTCGAGACAAAAAGGGAATTCCCTCTACGTAATAGACGAAATAGCTACGTATGCAAAATGATAACAATCCCAGTGCTAAGTTCGGCATCATTTTAGCTCCATTACAGTTGTTTTGCTTCACCGAAAAAAATCCCATCGAAGTTTTTGCTACTTAAAGAGCCACCAAAACATTGGCGCGAAAATACCGAGGCCGACAGTGTTTGTGACGTCAATCCAAAGCGCTCTGATAACACGGTTGAAAAACATTTCTGACCAATTTACAAATGCTTATAACTACAAAACGGTTAGAGATATGAACAAATTATAGCAGATGCGTTTTCAGGAGGTCTGATTACATCGTGTTCTGAGATAAAAAATTCGGGCTAAAGTACTTTTCTCCCCTTTTTCATTTCCGAGTCTGCACGCAGGCTAGGCTGGAGTGGCGTAATATTGGAAAGACTGGAGACTTGGGCCTCTTCAGGAGAGTGGATGATCCCTCCAAGAGGTTGTTAGGAAGGGTAGTTTAATTTTCGTATTTAAAGGGCAAGAACAGGATAAGACAGTATTTTTCCTGTTACGCTGACATGAAAAGGCAATCGTACAAAACCGTTGGTGCTTTTTTGAATTGGTTCCAAGGAACAGGGCCGTCGCTAGAAAATATTCAGGTGGGGGGGGGGGGGGGTGCGGAACCAGCAGTGTGGGGCCCTTAGTGAAAGTCGTGTTTTGGGGCCCCCATACTTAACTAAAGTTGAGTCAAATTTTACAGCCTGATCATTCACTCTTTGGGGTTTTCCTGAAAACCCCCATGTAGATAACATAGAACAATATACGAAGAGAGATTCTGCCGCCAAATATGTTTTAACGCTCTTTAATGGTGGCACATGAAATGAAATAACAACTCCTCTCCTTCCCTAATACTTTGAATGTGAAACTTTTTCAAAATATTAAAGAAACCTATGCTGGTGTGAAAAATAAATGTTTGCTTATGCCACCTTCACACTGGCACAGTTGAACCAGCTACATTTATACTAGGTTTCATTTCAACCAATCAAACACCTCCGATTTATTGGATGGACCAATAGAAGGCCCCATTCAATAACATTATTTATTTTAAGCTGGTTTAACTCGCAAAAGTGAATGGGCATTAGACTTCGATAGATACTGTCAAAATTTGAATGACTTGACTACTTTTCTGCATTTAATTCCAACATAACTTTAAACTCTCTGTCCTTATTTGGTCCTTATGAATAATGAAGAATATTATAAGACCTAGATCTAGATGAAGAAACGTAATCAATGCAATTTCCGTCCAACTTAAAGAAAGTTCCAACTTAGGCAACTGTAATTCTTTTGATGTATATATTATAACACGCAGTATTCTTTCCCACATGACTATAAACAGAACAAATTCGAAATTACCTATTTTTTCTCTAAGGCCTTTTGCACCATCTCTTTCCTTTTTCCTTTCTAACGTTAGAATCAAGTGAGTTAGAACTTTCATTATGTGGGGATATTATGTAGGGAAGCCTTATTGACATGCACATGCATTATCTTATATCATTACTGTGTTTGCTCACAAATCATATCCCGTCCTGCGCCCACTTTTATGTTGCTGTGAATGCTATCAAGAAACATTTGTTTTTATACAAAAACCCGCTTTTCGAAAAATTTCTCGGCGGTCCCTTCGGGGCCCAAATGTTTGGGGGCTCTTAGTTCTGTGTTTAAAGGTGCACACCGTGCGTTACGCCACTGGGAACCAGTGGTTTGCCGACAAAATGGGTGTGGCAATTGACATGGGCATGTTCTAATTATTATTGAGAAAACTCGCAAATATTTATCCTCAGGGAAATTAAGATTGCAGCTAATTTAAAAAGAAGAAAATATCTATGTAACTAATATTATAATTTTAAAATTTATAGTTTTTTATTATTTACTGTTCAGCATTTAATTCTTCTATGTTTCAGTTTTGCCCAGCAAGCTGCAACTGCATCTATATTGATTGCGTCGGTTAGATCCTTTTCGCATGACATTAGCATAAGAGAGTTTAAACTGTCATTAGTCATTGTCGTTCGCAAGTAGGTTTTCACCAATTTCAGTCGGCTGAATGTCCGCTCATCTTTAGCAACAGTGACTGGTGCTGTCATCAACAAGCGATAACATCTATTTGAAAGTGGGAAAATTCTCTTTCTTTCTTCTGAAGATCTTGCTGCGTCAGCAACAGGTGTTAGCTCTTTGACAATAGCTTTCCCATGGCTGATGAAATTCCCAAACTCTGCATGTAAACTTTGAGGGTCCACTGGAACATTTTCGGGAAACATTTTCGCACGATTATTTATTTTTTCGATGGAAGGTTCTTTCAATGGTGGTTGCAAGATAGAAAGAGGCTTTATTTCTCGGAGACATTGTGACAAGTTGAAACCAAATTGTTGTATCTGCACATCAAGAACCTTATAGAATTCTATTTTAAAGAATTGGACGATGGTCTTTGCCGTTTGCGTCTCTGGATTCTCGTCAATTCTTCTTGGCTGCCTTTTCACACGATGCTTTCGCTGAAACTCTGCAAATGGGTGCTGTCCAAGTTTTTCAGTAAAGGAGATCCCTGCTTGAATCTGAGGCTCCATTTCATCGGCGTTTGCCCGGATCTCGCTAAGTCTTTTTACCGCGCATTTAACGATTATCATTGCATCAATGACGTTCAGTTCTTCTGATTGAAACCGTCATCTGTTTAGCTTTGTACATTATATTCTTCATGAACATGATTCAATAAAGTCGACCGATTCCATTTTCAAACTAAGATTGTTTGCCTGTCTTCATGATTTGTCATCAAATTTACTTGAAGACGCGATTGTGTCAAGCGATTCTTTCACCTCTTCGTAGCTGATCCATAACGCGCGAATCGACTCTGCCTGTCCTTGCTGTCCATCTTGTTTTGGAGAGGTTTCGCAACTTTAGAGCATGTTCAACACCTTCCCCCCTTCTGATTTCAGCGTACCTGGAAGTTATTAACATACTGTATATAAAAAATCGAATGGAAATCGCATCGTGAAATAATACTTGAGAACATTGTCTTGTGAGCACCACTCTTTCGTTCATACAATGCTATAGTTCATGGCATCATATCTGTGCTAAAGAGAACGCTACAGAGCAAATTTTTCATTGAAAAGTTTTTCGTAGAATGAAAGCAAAAATATCACTTAAAAAACGAGAGCAAAAACAAGATATGAAAGATCCGTTGATCTGCTTATTACTCTAAACAAAAAACGAAACTGTTGCCATGGCCAATTCTACAACCGTGCATCAGATGGACCCACTACTTTTTAAGGTTACCTTACTAATTAGATTATTTAGTAAATATTATTTAGATTATTAGATATTATTTAATGCTTATTAATGGGTGAAAATTTACTTCCTGATCAAAAGAGTAAAGTTTTTAAATGGAATATCTATGATGGCAAAGTAGCATAGCATTATCTAAATCTAAAAATGGATGCATGAGAAGTAAAGAAAACTTAAAGTTCTTCTAGCATATTAAACATATCCTTGATGATGGGACTGGCGTTGCAGCTATGTTCTAGAACAGTGCTGCTCCTGTGTGCTTGACATGGAATATACGGGACGACCTTGTTCAACCTTTCTTGCGGTTTCTGTTGAGCACCGTTGTATCTACCAGACATGGATGCGGCAAAATCGTAGGATTGAAAGCACAGCTCGTCCGTATTTAACGAGTGAATGTTTAATTCATCAATGATGTCCTTTGCTGTATCATCGCCGGATTTGGAAGTCACGTGCTTCATGGCCTATAGTCGTTCCTTTGGTGTACCGTCTGTGCCAATAAGTCTGCAAACCACGGTCATTTGGTCAGATTTTGATAGGTCTGGTTTAGTATCTGCGGAAACACTAAACATCCCAGCCTGTTTAATATCTAGAATAATTTCTTGTCTAACTTGATCTGCCAAGAGCTTCATCATCTCATTTTGAGATTCTGGAGCCATGTCCCTACTTACTGTAGTAATATATTGTCATTTCTTTTTCAGGATTGCAGTCAATTTTTTCGATTCTGTTGTTGAACAAACTAAGAAAAGCGCACATTTTTAGACTTGAATTTACTAAAAAATTGCTGCTGACGAAGTTTTCTGGTGTATCATGTCTTGGTGTTTTTGAGTGCTACGGTGAGTTTTCATCGATACTTTTAGTCGCATGACAGTCTAACTCTTACTTGGTATTTACGAAAATACTTCCCTTCTAATGTTCCTTCCTTCTTAATGGTTTTTTAAACATAACACGCATATAAAAAACTGAGGTCGGAATTTGTACAAAGTTTTTTATTTTCTTTGTCGATTATGGCACTAAAGAACTCATTTTTAGAGACACAACAGCCTAACGAACACAACATTAAATATAAAACCCAAGCAGTCACAAAGAGATTTTTTCCACCATATATGTTACGCTCTTTTTATACAAGGGCTAACAACTAAGGCACCAGACCACTGAGGGGCTGAAGCCATCCCCCCACTTTTTCAGAGTTAAAATTTTCTTGTCCGTTTTTGTATTATTTTTGACAACAGAGTATAAAATAAAAAGAGAACAAACTGTTTATATACTGCTTGATTTTGTTTAATCTATTGAAGACTTATTTAGGTTTTTTTCTTTTTTTGTCTATCATTTGCATCAAGTCAGTAGATAACTTTCTGTATCACTTCGTCTGCATTTTGGCTGTGTAAACATTGCTGCACCCTGGCACCACCATGTAGCTACGGCCTTGATTATGGTAATTTTTCTCGGTATAAGAAAGGTATCGTGAAACAAATTCTACTGGTTTCCACTGATCTCTGTGCTGTTGGTATAGGATTGCTGCAGAACCATTTAGCAGTAAGCTTCCATCTGTGAGCAGCTAAAATTGCTGCTTTACCAAAACGTTCTTTGTTTCTTTAAAGGCTCTTTCGTAGTTGGCTGATAATACCCATGAATATTTTGCAATGAGCAGGCCTCGCAATGGCTCTGGCGCTCTGGAGAATTCTGGTGTTAATTTAGAGAGCTGCTGAGCCTTGCCAAAATTCTACGCAGCTCTGTGATGTTTTCCGAAAGAATAGATAGCGATGCTTCTATGGCAATGCCTTCCCTTCATCGCTTGACAAGCAGACCCTTGAGCTATTACATCGGCATTCATCCACCATTCCTTGAGTCTGAGGCAAGAATACTTCTTTCCAAGGATCTCCAAATTGGTGTGGAAGCCGCCTAAGAAGGTGATGATTTGATCGTACTTCCCTTGGTTTAGCCATTGAATAATAAGAACTTTTGAATAAATTGCTTGATCTGCATGAAGAAAAATATGATCTATTTCTAGCTGATCAAGCATCTTTTGAATCGTGTCCATACACCATTTGACGACGTTATCATGTGGAGGAATAACAGGAAGATATTCTAGTTTGCACCTTCTTGTGTAGTACAATATGTTACAGCTTTCATTAAGTTCGTCCATGATCCAACAGGCTGGAGAGCATCAGTGTCTAATTCAGGCTGTATTTCTAGAAGCATCAGCTCCACACAATACACAAGCTACATCACGAAGAAATGCTTCTTCAATCAGTGGTGAATCTTTGATTTTGTCTTCAAAATCAGGCATTGCTGGAAGGCCTGCCCGTTTCTTTGGAATAACATGTGAGCCATAATCTTTCTTTCCGTGGTGCAATAGATCTGCGAATGATGCATATAAACGTGTCCCTTTATCACCAGGAAATGAAGGCTGGAAAATCGTTCCCGTAGTGTGGTGCGTCGTCTATGACCCAGTCAAAGTTTGTTGTCGGCGAGCAGAATTATCAAAAGTATACCATTTTGATTTCTTTAAGATCAGTCATGACAACAAACATGCCTTTGACGTAATAGGGCACTTTGATGCCAAGCAATGCTCGTCTTAGAAGATTATATCGGTACATTATAGACAAAACAGTGTAAAAATTCGCCTTTTTGAAAAATTCCGCCATTTTGAAATTTTCGGCAAATTTCAACATGCCCCAAGTCTTAATCTATTCCAACATGTGTCTTGGCAAATCTGAAGAGAAAAACCTTGACAGGAAAAAAGGCCTAATTTTTATAGCAAATGACTTGTCTATTATTGCAAAAGCTACCTACCGAAATTAAAGTGTCCCAATCACTACATATTTTAAAAAGAAACATCAATTCCATCGCGGGGGACCCTTAGTTATGATAAACAACACCCTAATCTAAAAAACATGTTGGGCGTTTGGTGCATCAGCCCTTGTCTTGCCTGAGCAATGACGCAACTTTATGGTCGGTGTTTGATTCCAGGGGAAAAACTGTCTCAGTTTTTTACCCCGATAATTAGACTGATACACCTGTCACACAATCGAATGATTGTGTGAGAAGAAGTGAGACAGGAGAAGGCAGGAGGAAGTGTGTAACGGGGTATAGGCAGGAGGAGAAGCGAGTACAAGGGGACAGGGATGGGAGGGGAAAACGCGTACAAACAACGCGTGAGTCTTGCTGCAAAATATGACATGACCCTAGCTGCATCACTGTACTTAAACAAATATGCCAGGAAAAGACCACCTAGAAAATACCACAAGGTGATTAGCAAATAGCTAAAGTAACATGATATCCACAGCCTACTAAGGATATACGTGTGGGACCACCCGATTATAGAAAAGGGGAATCTGCGCACTTTCCTCGCGGGTATTAACTCGAATTAAACGATTAATTCCCATTTAAATCTTTAGCAAATTTCGAGTGCAGCTGTAGATTGTGTAAAACATTTATTCTACTTTTGTGCTTTTTATAAATTTTACTTAAAATATTTATATATTTACTTAAAATATTCATTGTAAATAGTTGGCTGAAATTAGCTTAATGCTAGATCTCGTTGGCAACTGTATATCAATTCTTTAATATAATTATTATTAATAATTGTTATCTATTATATTTGTTTTTATTATTATTATTATTTATTATTTATCATTATTAATCTCACGACGACTGGCGCGATTATAAACCCGCGCGATGGTTATTACAAAAACGCGCTTCGCAACAATCTCCTTCGCGGCGATCTGAGCTTATTTTTGTTTTGATCCCAAGGTATATACCCCAAAACTTTAACGTTCTCGTTTTCCTGAATAACATGTAACGGAATGTTCTCTTGTCGTCAATGGAAATTTCCGGAGTTTCTTAAACGATTTTAAAGCTATGCGTTGTAAAACATCTTGTTTCTTTCCTGGCAAATCACGGGGTGTCATATTATATGAGGAAAACAAAGTATCTGCGTATCAAATGTGTATAATTTCTAAAAAAAATTATTGCATAAGGACCAGTTAACAAAAATTATATTGTTAAAGTTGCTGAACGCAGTCTTGTGTGAAGCAGCATTACCTGCTTTTGAAACGCCAATATGGCAACTCTTTTTCAATCAGTTGGTCAGACACTGTAAAGAATACATCTTTACGTCACCTTTCCTTCGAATCGTTTTATGTCATACATCAATTTGCCAACTTTATAAAATGTTTCTCAAAAAGAATTCTATGTATGATTCAAAGAATTATTTTTTCTTCTACTCTTTTAGTAGCCATCTCCCTGCTTATGCTGCAATTTTCTTGCAATCCCTAATTCATAACATGCAATCTGAAAATTCTTGATCTTTCGTCCAAAAACCTTTATCCCTTACATGCATGTTAAATAGAAGTGGCTCAGTAACTGCTCCTTGTGAAACATCTTGATTGCAATTTCAAATAGTTACCATAAAATAGTATCAAATAGCATTATAATATTTGACATATTAATTAATATGCCAGGCCCGCTTTGCTATCAAAAACATTAGGTCCTCTAAATCTTTAGCTTATTGGGTGAACTGTTATTTATTATTGAGGAAACAATTGAACAAAAAGTAGTCAATAAACTTTAAGTTCTTTGTGAGGACAGGAAAGTCTCAACTCATGAGCATACGTGATTTTCTGCATTCATGGGCCAGATTGAGCTTCAAATTTCAATTAAATTCATTTGTAGACAGTCTAACCTGTAATTTAAACATTTTACTATTGCCAATGTGTGCTAGGCAATTACACTTTATATATCAATCATAACAATTTTCATGTTACAAATCAAGAATCAATAAAATATGACAATATATCTACTTTTAAGCAATCACTACTTTTAGATTGATTCACTTTTACATAAATCACTATTACATTGAATACAAAGATCTAGCATCTTGGATGCATTTCTAGAGTACAGTTAACATATAAGTGCTTAATGATGGCTAAACTTTGTTTACCATTTCAAGGGTTATTCTAAGATTAATATATTTCAAGTGTAACTAAAACTATAAATGTCAGAAAAGTAAAAAAAATTCCTTCCCCTTGCTTGAACAAGTAATCGAGTAACTGCTTGACCATAGGCACCAACTATGTGAGGGACTTGGGGGATTTCATGAGGGGGGGTCAAGTGCCTTCTAGAAATTTTCTGAGAGGGGGCTAAGCAATTAACTAGAAATTGGCAACAAAAGAAAGGTGCTGTGAGTAGTTTAGATTATTGTTTAAAAGTACCTTATTTGCATGTTTACAAAACAATTGTTGAGGCCTAATTGCATCAATAAAACTTTGGAGATTGAGTGTAAACCCTGTTTATAAGCACATTCCTTATGTCCCCTACTCCAACTTCTTATGGCCTCTTTATGCAAAAGGGGGTCTGATTAATGAATTAAAAACATAAATATCAAACATCTGACTTTTTCTAACACCAAACAACAGCAGATTTTATTGCATTCCCCTCCTTATTCCAGCTATGTGTTTATTATTTGCTCCTAATAGTTGTGACACAACAGATAAAAAAGTAAAAAGCATATACATTCACTACAAAAAATCTAAATCCTATGCCAAAAGTATCTTTCTCCAGTTTTTAACAGCTTGAGCATTACTTTGATGAAAAGTACTTTGAGAGCTGTGGTAAATAAGACAAAATGGCTTACAGTTTCTATACCCATCCTCTAAAATTATTTTAAACTACTATTTACAGCTCCTGTGAACACAGGTGAAAGGAGGCTGGGGTGGCTGAACCTTGATTGTTTAAAAAAATACAAAGACCTGGCGTGTAAAGCAATAATCTGTTTGATTTGGTGGCATAGCTTGACCATCCAAACTAAGGTGATTGAAGGTCCTTCCTAGCAAAATTTTCCAACAAAGACATATAGGAAGAAAAACAGGGGTGCTTTTTCACTTACTCAGAGGTGGATTACAGATAGACTAAAGATTTTGTGGGCCACGGAAGATTTACCAACCAAACATTAGGAATTAGGTGGTGTCACACACCATACACCCTTTGATACCAAGGCACCTGGTTTCATTTGATTCAGATAACAATAAGCATTAAAGTATTCTAAAACTGTTACAAGCCAGTCAAAATGATCACTAATTGGGAAACTGCACGTGGAGGGGTCACCCTTTTCTAAAAAAAGTAATGAAGAAGTTTAAGATTGTTCTACCTCTCTCTACCTTTCACATTCTCCCTATGCCACAAACAATTTTTATCATTTATTGCTTCCTGTTAAATCTTTGTATATCTTTTAGCACCATTATCACATTGTAGTTGGTAACTGTTTCATGAATATTTTGGGAAGGATGGCAGTATGAAAGGCTATCTAATTATGATGCTAAACCTTACGGTTGCTACTTTTTGATGTTTTGATTTGATTAGACTTGTCTCTTTCTTGTCTTGGTGATTGGGATGATGTTGGTGTTGCTACTTTAACCTTAGAAGGGATTTGTTTCTTCTTTCCTTGACGGCTATTTGATTTGATAGAGTTTTTTAGGCTACCAGCATCTTTTTCAGCTTGTGTTAGTGCATCTATATGAAAAGCGTAACATTAAGAAAATAACTATATATGGATTAAAGTTGATACAGGAAGACATGGTGAAACTGTGACATAATTGGGATGCTTTAGCAAAACAGGGAAATTTTAGGAGCTAAATATTTGCAAGGCATCTCAATTAAAGGGAAAAATGGCACTTTCAAATGCCTCACCAAAATCCATGAATTATTTTCTAAGGAGCTCCTTTTAATGATATATACAAGGCAGACTAAAAAGCCAAATTTCTGTATCTAATTCAAATGAAGCAAAAACCTGTTGTTTCCTCATATAATTCTTACAACCAGCAAACATCTTCTTTTACTGTAGGGTGTTCCTACCAATTTTTTTCTGACTCAAGGTTCAAGGACTGCTAAAAGGGGTCTTTGAATATTTGTCTTCATATCAATTTGTCACCAAAGATATACTGACATGGACCCCCTTTACTGAAGGTAGGTAGAAGCCTACACCTATAAAAGGCGAGCTATGACAATGTGTTTTGATTGACCTTATCATATGTTTCATGCTACAACTGTAAATTTTCTCTTTTTGCCCCTTGATAGATATGTTCTTAGTGAATCTTGTGCCTAGTATGAATATCAAATAATGCGGAATCATTAGCAAGAAATTGACTTACCCAGAAATGCAGTTGTAGTAAACAATTCATTTATAAGAGGTGTGAGTTTGTAACTTTCCTGTCCTTCTCTTTCTAGATGTAAAAAAACTTATGTTAAGAAACATCAAATTGAAAGAAAACTTGTATTTATAAAGAAATGGCAAAAAGAGTCAAAGTGTTGAATATCCTCTAAAATATTTTTAAGCTCCACAAATGTCTTTTTCTGGCTTCACAAATAATGTTAGCGTTTAACAACTGTTCAATTTTATATTGATTTACATATGGTCAACACTTAATGTGCTGATTTTAAGCAAGAACAAAGGGAATAATAAACTGTGAATAACTTCTTCTTAGTAATCAGGTGCTTATAATGAGCTAACTATGCATTATGATTGTCAGTGTCCTTGATCAAAATAGGACTAAAGAGCCCATTCTCCCCCACTACAAATTAATTTTTTGCACATTCACACCATCTGCACCTTGACATTGTGTCATCTCTTCTACTGAATCAAAATTTGGGTCATCGTTCAATTTTTTAATCTCTAGAAAAAAGTTTCAAAAACCATAACGCATATGTAAATTAATAGCTCTTAATAAAAATAAATTGGAACATTCTACTTACTTTCAACCTTTATCAGAATAAAGGAGTCTCTTTCTGATAGGAACTCGTTTGCATATGACTCTGGATTTTCAAAAAGCTTCTTCATGTTCCCCTTTTCATCACACAGATCTATAATAACTGAAAAATAATGGGAAAAATGACTGACTGACAGAAGCTTATCATTCATATTTAAATTACAAAATACATGACAAAATGCGATTTCAAAATAGAACAGGAAAAGTGGGAGTAAGGGTTATCAGGCTTTAACCCCCAATAAACTGAGGGTTCATGGATGGAGTCCCTGGCATGACCAAACTTAGAGTGAGGAGAGTTGCCAGCTCTCTGTAATTCCAGGCATAAGAATCAATAAGTGTGGTAACGTCCCAGGATCAGACAGAGGAAGAACCAAGACATTGCTTGATGAGCATGCAGTGCTTCCCTAAAAACTACTTTCAGATTGCAACCACAAATACTCTACCCCATCATTGAATTATTTTCATTTTTTTACCAATCTTCTACTGCTTACCTCCCACCTAGTTGAAGAGTCCAATAGAGCAAACAAACTTCATCTGCATATAAATTTCTGCTTACATTTAGATATTATCTTACATTTATCACTATGTTTTTTCATGTCACTGTCGTTCATATTTATTTCATTGTCAGGATTAAGAACAAACCAATTTCCACAAACCTCCTTTGTCACAGTTGCATTTAGTCTTTATACTTTCTAGAAGAACATTTATTCTGCATTTTGGATTGAAAAGCAATTCCTGTCCATCTAAAAAAATGATTTAGACATGTTAAATCGTTTGTGACATAAATCAATATGTAGATGTTTAAAGCTTGCTTTGCTTTTGGGTCCATTAGCAGGATGCTTATGGGTTATTTGTTAACCATCCAAAAAAATACTGTTGTTGTCACCCTAGTGGTCTGATATTTTTCTTGGGATTTGCGAAGACATGCAGAGTTGTTTGTAGCTTGCAAGGGCACCACATGCCTTAGCATTTACAAATTGTTAATATCCACTCCCTTCCACAATTAATTTCGTACAATTACGGTTGAAATTGTTTTTCATCTGAGTCTGTATTGACGTTGGTGGAATCCGTGAAGAAAATAATAGTCCCTATTTTACCTATCTTCCAGTGTGACTTAAAATGGTCATTCATCACATGGCCTAACTTAACACAAGCAAATCTTTCCACCGTAACGGTTAATGGAAGAAAAAGGAAAACTTACCACCATAGCGAACTGTTATGAACATGGTAAATTTATCTTCCTGGCATGGAAATTATGGAGCATGAACTGGCGATGTTTCATTCCAAATGCATAACAACATCTTCCTATCACTTCTGGTCGGCAAATCTTTATGTTGTTGGTGTTGTTGCCACGAGACGGGAAAAGTTAGAGCCCCTTGCTGTCCAAAGTCGATGTACAGCGGCACAGGGGCGGACTGGCTAATTTTTTTGGCCCGGGCCAATCTTGATCAAACCGGCCCATAATAATAGCAAATAAAAAACTTGAGGAAAATGCAAGTAAATTTTAGTCTGTAAGGAAAACAAGTTTTTAAATTCAGCAATTTTGTGCATGGTTAACAGAACATGGTTAACAGAACATGTTAAATATGTCAATGCTGACTAAATAGTAAATAAACAAAAATTTTAACTCATTAGTTTGACTTTGTTTCTAAATACAGTAACTTATATGTTGATAATGTGATCGTCCTGGATGTCATCTAACAGGTGTTTTTCTAAGAACATTAACATGAATGACTCCCGGTTTGGCTGCGAAAAATCACTACGTAATCTGATCTTTATATATTTAAAGTGGAAAAGCTTCTATCACACTCCACTTGTGACAAATAATTTTATAATCCTCCGGAAAACCAAAATGATTTTCAGCAGCCCAAAAATATCGATTTGTCAATTTCTGACCCCAAAAAGAGAACATGGGCACCCCTGTTGAAATTTTATCATGTAGCACCATACCCCTGTTGGGGGGGGGGGGGGGGGTGGTGCATTTGACTTATGATAGTATAGGCCTAATAAACTTACCATAACTTGTATGAGTTTATTGAAAGGAGCAAGAGCAAGACCCTGCTGTTTTTTGTGACGTTTGTCGCTTTTGCTTGATAAAAAAGCTGAATCCTTTTTTAAGCTATCGTAGCTGAATCCTTTTTCAAGTCTCGCAGCTTTTCCTCACGAAATTTCTGTGCATCACCTTTGGTCGAAGTCTTCTTGCTCATCCCTTGTTCTACGTATGTCATCTTCATTGCCTCATATCACAGAGCAAATCGCTTAGTGAGCTCTAATTTTTGGACTTTTAAATTTATTACATTTAGCAATAGCTTGTGCTTAGGCAAAAACATGACCAGCTTCAAGCAAAAGCTAAGTAAAAAGACATCAGGGCAGGTTAAAATCTTTTGTATCGCATTGAAACAGGGGTGTTACAGTATAATATGTCGCCAAAAAGAAAAATACCGTCAAGAGAAAATAGAACAAGATGTCAATAACATGTTTCCTGAAGAAGTGTTTTTGGGCTGCGGTGACAATAATGAATTCATAAGTTTGATGTTTTTGGAGTACTCGCGTGTATATTTATTCTTTTCCACAAAGTCTCTGAAAATTCAAGGCAAACAGATGAACTCATGGGTATAGTTTTTTGCCTCGGATTCACTTTTTAAGCTAATTTATTTTCTTGCACTTTTATCAACCGGCCCTTAAACCGACCGGCCCTTCGGGCGATCGCCCGAATAGCCCGACCAGCCAGTCCGCCCCTGCAGCGGCATATTGTTTTTAGGGGTTTTAAGATAGGAAAAGTTATACAATATTGTAATATACTGTAACAATTGAAAAATGTCAACATTAATATAAATAAATCTGCGTTTTTATGACATTAATAGTCGAGCAATTATACTAATCAGATTTAAATGATTTGGTTTTCAATTCAAGTGATATTATAAATGAAATACAAACTGTAATATTTTGAAAAAAGAAGTCAATAGAACCAACAAAAGCAAACAGCAATAAAAATTTACAGGGCAGCTATTTGATTGGTAATTTGGTAGCTTAATAACAAAATCAAGAGACTATGGATATTAAATCACGATTCAAAAAGTTTATTTCGAAGCTGATGGGACCCCTGTAAGTTTGCATCCCCTCGAATCAATGAGAAGTTTGTAGTGTAATTTCTAAAATTTGTATTTCAAAAACATTAAGGGAAAAAGTTTTTTTTGAAGGGAAGAGAAAACATCAACTTTACTTAAAAAGTCTCAACTACTTTTGTCCAGGATTGTAGCTTCAGCCCCTCCCCCGCCTAGAATGAAAATGTCGTCAAAGATATCAGGGTGAAAAATATATTTCATATATAAACAGCAAGCAATTTCTTTTTCCGAACATTATGTAAGCATGTCCTGCACTTGACAATATGATATTCAATACTCATCAATACGCGTGCTTTTATTCCTGAAAAATACCTTGGTGGAATTGCCCCCAAATATCTCAAAGACAAGATTCACATTCTTTTTACCCATCATTATGAAGTTCATGTCCATGACAAACGGTTTTTGAGGAAGCAACGTCCTTGTTTGTACCCATGAAAAAGATAAATTTTAGAAAAGTCACCGAATAAAGCCAAGATTCTTATACGATACCTTTTGGAAGAGTCCCCAAAATACCTTGATTACTTCCCTGACGTCGACTTGGACAAAAACACTATTTCTATATCCAAGTGGTATAAAAGACCTTCACATTACCGCTAGTTATTTACAGTAATATAGCAGGGGCAACCAGGCGTCAGAGGCACTCTCCAGTCCTTTTTTCTTTCGGCAAATTTGCAACGGTCAGATACTTTTTCTATATCCATCTCTGCTATATTACTAGATGAAAAATCTATTTGAATCGGTGTCCTGCTGAAAATTTCAGACTAAAAATCTTTGTATATTATAGTAAAATTTGATTTAAAGTACTCTCTGTATATATACGTACGTTTTAAGAACGAACTATGTACTGTGATGGTGTATGTTAAATGCACCTTGCTGCATTGGCATTTCTAATAATTAATGAGTTGCAATTTATATTCGTTTGGCAAATTCTGTTTAAGTTTCATGGCGAAAAAGCTGGATCTAGTTGGATCTCATTCGCATATGCGCAAATTTTTCGCAAAACGATACTTTCAAGGTGAATTTTTTATTTTTAGATGAAAGATTCTTTTGTACCAATTACGGATAAATAAATAGTTAACGGGCAATAAAATGTATCCAATACACCCTAATCCACCACCGTAGCTTTCTATCCTTTTTGCAAGCAACATTTCCCCCAAAAAACACAAAATAGAAGGAAACTTCTTAAAAAAGAATACCAGATGTTATTTCTACCTCTTTCTGTTTTTAATAAAATTCATACATAAGACTCAATCCGAGAGGATAAAAGTTCTCCTTACTCCAAAAGTGTTTTTGACTAATAATTCATGGAAAACATTTCACTGAAGTATTTGACGGAAGTATAACTATGACGTCATTCAAGTGATCTTGGTTAAATGTCCCGTAACCAATGTCAGTATTTTCTCTGAGAAGTTGCACAAGTGTTTTCTGTTATCAGATTGATAATACATCTCCTTTAATGGCAGACAAAATTATTTACCAATGTCTGCAGAGTTGGAAACAATCGGCATTCTGAAAAAAGGTAAAAAATTTTTGTCAAAATTTGAATAGATTCCTAATCATTTACATTTTTGGTGCAGGAATTATGTGTTTTAAAAAAAAAATTTACACTAAATTGTTCACAAACATGTTATTTATCAAATAGGGTTGACCGACTGATTGGAAAAAAAGATGGCCTTAAAACGTACTTACTTTTAACAGAAACTTAAATTATTTGACCTTAGCAATGAGATGGTTTTTAATTTCCGGTGAAATCGGTTTAAAATCTTTCGTGAAAAATGCACAAAATGAACTGTTATATTCAACAGTTCTGGATAACTTTTTTGCAAAGAGTGCAAATTAAAAGGGCTTCATGAATAAAATTTGGGCAGAGTGTATCATCTGACAGCCCTTTGAAACACAGGAGGAGGGAAGGATAACACTGACCTTGATCTGGTACACTGTCGGCAATCCTTTTCAAAAACAAATTACAAGCTTCTCTTGCAGGCTTAGCCCAGGAAGGTGGCTCTTGTGGGAAATCATGCAACTGTGGGAATTCTGTTGGCTGCACAATGTTTTTTGTTGAATCATAAAGTATGGAGAATACGAATCTCCTGTTAGAATCTTCGACATCAGTGAGCTGAAACTGCAAGAATAAATAACATGTGACTATCGATGTATAATATATAACAGAAGAATGACAGCCATACGTAAAGGGAGAAATACCTGGGTTAGAAAGGGCCTAAGGATTTGGATCGATTTAATCAGCACTTTCCTCCAGTAACAAATAGGTGGAACATATAAAGTGTTGGCATTTTGGCAATGACTTTAGACGCTTACATGCTAATCAAATATGATAAAGGCATCTAAATTACAATGGCCAAGAAGAAAGGCCTGAATTGTGATGACATAGAAGGCCTGCATTGAAAAGACATAGAAGAAAGGCCTTAAGGAAATATCACAGAAGAAATAATTACATAGCAATGAAAAAATTAAAGCCTGGTCTAAATTGAAATGTCTTGAACGTAAGACATGAATAGCAGCGGCATGGATGTGATGCCTCCTACACACTCTTCTGATTCTCAACGAAGCCTCCTAAAATTTGATTCACTTCTTACACAACAGAAACGTACAAGCGTTGTACTTACGAAGAATAAGTTCTTTGTTTTTAGAACAACGGCGGGTGTGCCTGGGGCAGCAATGGACGCGACGATACAAGGTGGAGTCATGAATGACCACTCGATAAACCATCGTTGGTTTGGCTCTGGTTGCTACAATAAATTTTTAATTTCACCTTAAGCAAAACAAAGATAAAATAGGAGAAAATGACGGATGACTGATGGATGAGAGGGCAAAATGTTGTTTGGACAAACTTAAGTAGTACCCAATAGAGTGAAAATTTCTAGGAATGGAAAGCTTGCTTTATTAAAAGATGACGCTATGATTCAGAAATATGATTATCTATGGAAAAGTTTCCATAAACTGCAAAAGACGGTCTGCGGGATCGACTTTCATTAATAAGGGACGAAATCAGGACTAGATTCACTGTTCATTCCTACACAAAATTGTCACACTTGGGTTCATCGAAAGATTAGCAATAACAAAATGGGCAGGAATGGGGTAAAACGTTTTCGTTCCTTTCAAGCGCCTGTATTCAATTGATGTTCTCGATAAAAATTCAGGTCATATCATAAGCGACAATTACACGTAAGATAATTTAAAAACTAAATAAAAACTAACCATTTCGATTCGCATTATCTTGATAGCATCTTTAAGAATCCGAGGAGTCGCTCCCAGCAGCCTTGCAAACCCAGTAAGAATATTGAGTTTACAGGGTGCAACCACGACCTGAAAGAAAATAGACAGTCGTTTAAAGAAACTCTGGTCGCTTGGAAAGACTCTCTGAATAAGGATGTATCATAACGCGAAACAATTTTTCTTGGTTAAAAATCTGGAAATACGATTACTTAATGCTCCGGATCCAATTTGAAGAATCGACAAACATTCTTATCATGCCATAGCTTCTCTGAAATTCATAGGTCTCTCTAATGCCAGCGAGTGAAGAATAAAAGGAAAGCTTTCTTGTTAAAAGTTCAAATGTTGTTTCTGTAACTCGCTTACTTTGAACTTCCATTCGTCTAATTTCCTGAATCTTCCTGACTTTAATCAGGAAATTGAAGTGGCCAGCTTATAAACTCGTTTAACAACATAGACGACCATGTGTGGGCATCATTTGCAATTAGAGACGATTTGTTTTTGATGGAAAAAATTGACACATTATAGTTTTAATCACAATAGCTCTTATACTGAGTCACAATATGCTTTCATTAATAGTCTCTCTTTTCAGTTAATTTTTGCGAACCATTTTAAAAGTCATCTTAAGTTGGGCAATTTTGCCTCAAAATACTGCATAATAAAGGGCCTTTGAATATACAGCTTCAATTAATAATATGAACTAATTTATACCTCGAAAAACTGTTTCAACACGCGCAACTCGTCCGGCGTCCAGAAGTTTTCTGTAATTTAAAAATTAATCACAAGTCAGATCCTTTTAAAAAAAATACATTTCGGGCTACAATACGGGATGTCAGGTTCTTATCCCATTCACTTTATGCTCCACATAAATTACGCAACAAAAACAAAAAGGACACGATTCCTTACTTGCTAGCTTATTCATATGAACGATTTGGATGCTAATGAAGTAAAGAATGAATTATAATAAATTAAATAATGCACTTTGAAATTGTTCAACTGCAGAAAAGCATATCATTGTTGATAACATGTGAAATTAGAAGAAATTGATTTAAAGATAGATTAACATCTCCAACAGGTGGAATGCTAAGACCTTTTATACCAGAAGAATTTTGGCAAAAACAGATTTCTGAGGAGATCACTAACCGAATCCTTGCTTAAGGCAAATGTTTAAGTGCAACGTCTCGAAATTTGATTGGTTGATACCAACTGTATACTGCAAGCCCGAATCTTGACTCCCGGAAAACACCAGAATGTCGAGCTTCTCAAGGTGGAGCTGAAAATTGAATAAAACATGCTTGAGAAAAGTTTAAATATGATACACCTAACTAGCATAATAGCAAAGGTGTTGAATTTTCAAATTGGCCTAATCTCGTTCTGCATCAAAATAACAAATACAGTCTATTTAAAGTCCTTATCTATTTAGTAATGGTCGTCAAAAATAAAAATCGCGGGCCTAATAGAAGAATTGAAAAAGGCTATATCAAGAAACGAAGCCAATTTTATAACCATCCCAATCAACAAGGTCATTTGAAAACTGTAGACCTAGAGATTTGCTGCTATCCAATTATAAAGTAACATAGAAAGGACATTTCTCTTTCACGAAGAAAACTTAATCGACAAATATCAAAATAAATTACCGTTTCATCTTTTCGAATAACTCTCTGAAGATGTTTTAAGAGGTATAAAGAATCAAAGAATCTCTGTAGGGGTGATGCCAAGTACTTTGCTTTTCGACCGGGGAAGTCTTGCTCCATGGGGGTGACGAGAAGGGCGAACGATGAAGAAGACAAAATCACTGGCGGCGATGGCGTCGAGGAACCACTTGCTGAACGAGACAACTGGTCACTACCTGCTGCTGTTCCAGGGACCACACTATAAGAACAGTATGATGATGTCACGAAAACTTTGGTACGAAATGTCAATTTATGTTTAATGTCTAAGCCATTAAGAAGTGGCGGACATCTGGGGGGCGAGGGGGCGACCACCTCCCAATACTTTAGAGGACAATGGTCTTGTGTTCTGAAGCAATGGGAAATGTGACGTCATCTTATTAAAACAAAAGGCTTGTCCCCTCCCCCTAATGTTTGACTAAGTGCCCGCCCCTGCTTTTAGGATTAGCAAGGGGTTTAAAAAAACGGTAATAATGGTGTTTATGCAACGAAGATACAAAAAAGGCATAGTGCTCCCTCAAAAATACTTACTTTTCAGAGTAATTTATGATGATGGGACAACGTCTTGCCTTTAGTTTATTCAAATTTCCTCTTGGAGAAGGAACCTGGCTAGGTAGGTTCAGACGAGTAATAGAGGAAGGAATCGTAATGGGGTTGGAGAGGGGTTATGTCCGGCAAGACAGCAGAATATGGCAAATGCACACCCAATATATTTTTCTAAGTTGTCCCTGCACTACTGGTAAAGGTTGTGGCATTTTGAGATTTTGGAGTGAGATGGATGTGTCCTATTATTTCATCGGGCAAATGAAGAATTAAATTTCCATAAGATCGACATAATCTTGCATTAGTTGGATAACACAATAACTATCAATAATGTACATTTTGTTTATATTTGTTCGTTTTTGCTTCTTAAATGATATCCTTGGGTTGTATGTTTGTAGGTGCTTACTTGCACACTGTAAATTTTGCTCTTGCAACTGAGATTTGTAGTGCGGTGGTCAGGGTTCCAAATCAGCTGTTAATTCGCAAATTTAGAGTAAATCAAACTAATTGTAATTTGATATAAGAAAATAAAGAATAAAATGTCTCGTTAGATCTGTAGGTCGCCAATTGTTCGCTCTTTTCTCCATCAGCATTCCATGGGGGGCTAGCTCAGATGGTAGAGCGCTCGCTTAGCATGCGAGAGGTACCGGGATCGATGCCCGGGTCCTCCACTTCTTTGGTTTTTTAAAGTAAAATGAATTTACAATGAAACCAGATATGTTTCATAATAATTTTACAACCTTGTAAGCTTGCAAGGTTTCACTACCACCCCATTATAATATCAATGGGCGCAGTGACTTTATTGGCAGATCTATGTTTTCATCAGGGGTAAGTCAACAATATACAATTTATGACAAACAAACAAAATCTAACAAGAAGAAGCTTGCACTTTTTTCAAATCAGTACATTTCCAGTGTTAGAGAAGAATGGTAAAAAATCCTTTAATATAAGATAACTTTTTGCGACTAAGAGTTAAATAGTTAACTCTGTGCGGCTGAGAATTAAATATTGAAAGTTCATACGATGAAAAGAAATTGAACATACTTTTTCTTCCTATTTAAAATATATATATATATCAATAAAAAGGATTTTATTTCAAAATAAACGTAAACGCGGAAACAACATTCCAGTTTTTGACATATTCGACATCAGTGCCCATGGCACCAATCAATTTTGAATACCAGACTTGACTGAAGTTATATGCTTAGCAAGACTGGATTTCTTGTAAAAGCTTGTTTCTGACTTTATACATTCAATATTAAAATGACCGCTATATTTCTTTAAATACACCTCCCATTGCCTCAATCTTACCTTGATTTGGTGTAAAGTGGGGATCCCTGAGAAACTTGAGGCGAATGGGGCCAAGAGGCAGGTGACGTCATAGATGCCGAATTCGCGGGTGCGGGTGATGGTTGAATAAAGCCTATAAACATAAAACCAGGAACACTTTATGGATTGTGTAAGCTGAGAACAAAGTACTGATGTTTGGAGAACCTAACACTTTAAAATAAAGTTTTCTAATAGGGATTAGGTTATGAAATTTGCTTTCACACAAGCTGAGCTAATTTTTCTCTGGTAAAAACTTTTTTTTGTAACTAGCTTCAAATGTATTAAAAAAAGTATCAAAATACACAATATTGCCATCAAACAATAACTCTTGCAGTAAAAACCCATCCTCTCAGTATTACACCAACTAAGCGACTGTTTGTATACAAATACTTTGATAAAATGTTGATTTAAAACATAAAACTTTGTAAACGTTAAAATCGATTGAAGAAAATGGAGGCCTAAGTTTCAAATTATTGGACAATAGTTAAGTTTTAGCTGCCAACTATGAATAACCCAAGAAGAGATCTCGGTCCAAATGCGAGCGAGGTGGCGGGAAAACCGTCAAAGTTGCTAGTTTCCAGGCTTCGAATTCGTCAGCATCGGGCTTTCTGAAAACTCCACACGTGTTGATGTTTTGAAAAGTCGGTAAATTGTTTCTCAAATGGGATGAAACTACATCTACTGAAAATGGACAGGAGTGAAAGACAACTGGTAAGTTCTAAATATGTTTCTTTGCTTTAAATTTGCTTTCAGTAAAGACTTTTCAGATGCGGTTTTATTTTTATCTTTATGAAAATCACTAAATACTGTGTCTGGTTGAAATTGATTTCCAAATACCGACATGCGAAAGTATTCTTAATACTTTGTTAAATAAAGTATTACTCAGTCAAAAGTGTTTTTCCGCATTTTTTACGAAAAAATCCACACAAAACATTCATAAAAATCAGTCTGCACAACTGGCCTGTGCCCAACCTGGTGAGGTCTTAAAATTTTTCGCCATCAACGTTCAATTTTTGTAAGCCAGTTAATTCAATCCTTCCAGTGTTCCATTTAACGTGGCCCATTCAGCCTGGCGCAATACCCCACAGAAAACAGAGACAAGGAAGCAGAATGGGACATTTTGCTAGCTTGCATTAGAAAGCAACATATTTTCGAAGGGTGCACGGTCCGAGACATGGTTTTGTGGCTATCCACAATCACTGTGAGTTTGACTAAATACCGCCATGTTCTACACGTCAACGCATAAACAGCGTAGTTTTTTTGACTTGCACACAAAAACATCATTTGACAATCTCTTGCAAGTACCGCATCGTATAGGCCCTATACTAGTCTATAAAGGGTTTAGTTACAGGTTGTCTGTAGCTAAAAGTTGATCGAAAATGTCACCAAAATACATTTTTTGCTTTTAAATAATAACTTGAGGCACGTGTTCAAACCTGGTGATGATCCTGTGTACCGATTGGCCGGACTGAGTGACGATAGTTGACCGGAATACGGACCGGCTGATGTTGACCCTGCCGTACCAAGCGAAGTTGGAGAGGAAAACGCTGGAGAACGCATAGATGCACTTAAAGACTGACTCGGAGATCCATGCATTTGCTGGTAACCTATGGCGGGAAAGTCATAACGAAAATTCAATAAGATGTGTTCGAAATCACCAAAAAAGTTAATTCATTCATTTTTGCGACAGGCACAAAAATATATACAAAATTTTCACTTACTTTATGCATAACGTAAATTATCTTTTTAGCCCCCCTCTAAATTAAGCCCCCTCTCTCTTATTAGCCCCCCCCTTCTTTAGAAGGAAAATTGAATTAGCCCCCCTCTCAATTTAGCCCCTCAACTTGACCAAAACAGAGATTTTCATTTCATTCATTGGTCGTTCAATTCTTCGCATTAAATCAAAATTCACACTGTCTCTAGAAATAATAATTGTTGACGATGACGATGACAATATTATTTACATACAAGGCTGCTTTGATGTTTTTTATTTCGCAAATAATAAAAAATTTTACCACTATCAATGGTTTTTTATTACAAAATATTTATTAAGCCCCCTCTCTCAATTTAGCCCCCCTCTCTTATTAGCCCCTTTAAAGTGCTGGAAAACAATAAGCCCCCCCCCGGGTGGCTAAAAAGAGAAATCACGGTATTCCATATTTAGCTCTTCAAAAAAGGTAGAAAATCACGACTATGGTAAATCCGCAAGCAATTTTTTAATTATGAATGAGGTATCCAGATATCTGGCAGTGTGCCAGGGACAAGATAATAGATAAGCAAAGGCTCAGGAGCGCAACAATTTCGGTTGACGGACGACAGACGTGGGAGGGGGGGGGGGTGATTTCCTGGCATATTGAATTTCAGGGGACCTCCAGTTCTACTGATCTAGTAGATCTACTGATCTGCAAATGGTAAAATCGTATCTTGGAAAACAACTGAAGGGGGGGGGGGTGGTTACAATTTCGGGGATGTTTTAGATGTTACGACCCTGTGGTTTTTAAGTATTTACCATCTCGCTGGGATATGTCCAAATCGAATGAGGTCTGATTGGCACTGAACTCAGGAATATCAGCGAATCGATGAAGAAACACCTGTAAATAAAGACATGTCATAAATTAGATCGGTTTTGCAGCTACAATTTGTTGCTTAAGAATGAGAGGCCCCAGCAGATGGTTGTAGATACAAGAATAGAAACATTATATTTACAATTAACCATAAATCTAATAGGGTACTTCCTATGAAGACAGTTTTATGTAAATAAAGAAAAAGAGCAAATGCGATTCATGATTTAGAAATGTTATACATCAAACTCAAACCATGGAAAGAGTGTATCCATGTTTGTATCTGTTTCTCCGAGAGATTACCACCGTTTCATTTGCATTATATTCATTTGCACATATTTCGTTTGCATTATAACCAAAGATTGCCATCCACGCTTTATTTATGTTTCAGTGTCTGCATAAATGAAACCTTAAGTCCAGTTTGCATAAGTGGCACCCATTGTGTTTTGTTTATCGCTCGCAGGTGCAGTACTTTGTGTAAGCATCATAAACACAAAAACTTAAATTAATTCGTTTATCAAATCCTTCTGCATTAAAAAATCAGTAGGGCATTAGCCATAACGACACAATATGACAGTCAACTGTCTTGGAATAATTATTACAAATTAGATCCTTGATACACTTTTACAAATACCGGGGAAATTTCTACAAAGATCACCAGCCTGGCAAATAAAACACTGTAAATCAATCTCAATGTACGCGCATTGCTGACAGAGTAAAAAATAGCCTGTCCCAAATAATAAATTATATCTACTCTTTTAGTAATAGGAACCAATGTCAAAACAACTCACAGTTAAATTTTCTGCAGGAACAATACCGTTAAGTTGTTTACTTGGATCTTGATCGGAGCAAAAGCTTCCATCTGAAAATCAAGCAATACTGAGGTTCATATTCAACATCTAAACAAGGAGACGCTTCTAAAGTCAGCGCAAATTTAGACAGTGCCTTCTGTCAACTTTGAATGAGAAGTGATGTGCTCAAATTCAAAATGCTTTCATTCATGTGAGTAATTCAACGCTATACATAGATTTACAAACATAGTAGAGAAGTAACGTATTTTGAAAGTGAATATTTCGTACCTCTCACTGTGATACTGTCGCCCAAGAGATTGACATCAATAGCATGTCTTACAACGATTAAGAAAATCATAAACAAATTTCGATCAGTAGGACTTGAGTATTGGCAGAGGATAAAACTGCATTGGCTATAAGTTTAGCGTATTTAAGGGCCTGGGAGTTAATTGCGCACGACGAAGGAGCAAGAATACAATTCTGAGCTTCAACAAGTTCATAGTTAGCTATTCGTACGTGTAATCATTGCAATGATTCAAATGACACCCAAAGCTCATATGGTAGTTGATTTCACAGCTATATTAAAATGCCAATAGCAGATTTTGAGATAACGTGGAACTCCTTTATCATATATCATAACATACAATGCACTTTGAGGTCAAGTATTTAAAAAAAAAATTTTGCACATTGAATAATAACGGGACAGCAACTTCCAGTATTCTGATATGTCTCGTTAAATATGGAGATATTTTCAAAAACACAACACTGCATTGGAAAATAAGAACAATATCTACTTGTAAAGTAAATTTCCCATTGGTATCAACAATAAAGTAATGTTGAAATAAATGAGGAAAGTAAGCCACGCAAATTTTCCTGGTGGCACAGAATCAGGGCCTTTTTGTCACCAGCCTCTGACTGATGCCAATTACAAACAAGGTTACACAAAAAGCGCAACCATCTTCTTGTATACTGGACGTTTCTTTTTATTCATGTGACTAAATCTTTAGTGGATGTACATATTACCATTCTAAAACAATTATCGATCTGCACATGGATATAAACTTTCGTACAATTTTTGCCATCATCTGATACATGATACTCCATGAGGCGTTGGGCGAAAATACCTTTGGAAATCCCATAACAGGGTTGCACATTTCTGTGAAATCTTGTATAGTGTAAAAGGTAGAATATGAACGGAACTGCTCCCGAAAAAGACATAATAAAATGTTGAATGAATGAGGATGGCAATAAGGAAAAACAGCGAATACATTGATAATAGAAAAAGGAGCAAGGATACGTCTTTTTGTAGAAGATTCGAATATGTGTCGAAGATTGGGTGACGATCGAAAAGTTCTGCATTGGCAGTAGTGGCCGCTGCAACGAAAAAAACCAGTTTATCTTGAATTTTATTCATTATTTAATTGTATTAAATTTTATTCACAACTACCAAAACAAATGAAATAAGTAAAAAAGATCCTAAAATAGCAAGATTTGCGGTCTAGTAGATTGATCTATTTGGTTGATCAATATTGAGGCAAAACACTCAAAGTAAGATTAAGGTGATTTACGGACAATTTTAGGTGATTTACGGACAATTTTCAATTGATATTACAAGAGACCGATATTGACCAACTATAAGGTAAATTCAACTGAAAACTGGTCAATATCGGTCTTCTTTTTATCAACGAGACCTGCTACGTGAAAGTTCAATATGACATTACTCTTCTGTTAGTAAAAGTACGGATTATCGTTGAGTTGAAAGTTCCAGTAATATAAACACATGATGTTAAGGAATATTACCGTAGTTGTTCCAAGCATTGGTGTTGTAGGTATTTTGCTAATAGCATGGAGAGGTGGTAGTGTTTTGACGATTACCTACAACAACAACAAAACATAATTATTCTCTGTTCAACGACCATTAGCACAAAAAAGGCACGACGCTTTGGGAGAGGTCAAAACATTTCTTCTACAAGATCAATATAGTCATGTCTGTTGTTTACATGCAACATCTAACGTAGAAACATCTCTTGTGAAAAGTTTTCATAGTTAAATTTCTGAATTTTTCAATAATAAAATGTCTTACATAGAGTAGATACGGTAAATTTTTGTATTTATTGAACTCTCGCGTAAGCTCTCGCTCAACTAGTTGATGAGGATTAGATTCTGGGGTCTTGCTAGTAATTCCAAAATGCAGCACGAATTCTTCCTTTTCAGAACTCCAGGCTATAGAAACCTGCAACACAAGGAACAAGAACATTTCACAAAAAAAGATGCAGTACGCTCTAAGTGATTCTGATCTTAGAATCATGAAAATGAATTAGGGGGATTAAAAAATAACACCCCTTTGTCAGTGTAGTGTTCACATAAACGATGGGTTAACTTTGCGGTAAGCCGATTGAAACACATAACAATACTCGATTGTATAGCTTACCCAATGAGAATTTAGATGATAACTAAATTGCTCGGGACATAGTGCCTTTTACCAGAGGATTGCGTCTTTATGTCAATCAAATACAAGGACAATAAAAAAAGTGGAAAGGAAAAAAAATTCACCAAAATTTACGTTCTATCAAGCAGTATAACTTCAACAACGAGAACTGAATTCCTTAACTTGAAAATATCAAGATATTTCAACTTTCTTGAGCTGACAGAGCCTCAAAATATTCACAGCAGGACTGAACAACTAAAAGGGGATGTGATAGGGGGATAGCTGGTTGAATCAAAAGGCAAAGGGGCTTTTGAAAAATTCTCGATACTAGTAGCCCGTCTCTGTGTACTATAAAAAATTACACGAAATAGAAGCAATCGTTTAGTGAGACAATTGTCTTACTCCGTCAAATAAAAGATTAGCTTCACAAATCAAACAACTAACCAAAGGTCAAGAGAAATCTTATCTTCAAAGATATGGAAGGCTTTCAAAGATAATTTTTTCCGAATGATTCTTTTCCGCGTTATTTTTAGCCGATAGCTACCAATTAAAAATGAGGCCAAAATCAGAAAGCAATTACCTTGTAATTACGTGTTTTACCATACGAAACAATAAGTGTCTGAAAGTCAAAACTTATCACTGTTACGACATCGTGTAGTTCTCCTCTCTTGTCTAGCAATGAAAATCAAAGTAACATGAAGTATTTTGTAGTATGTAGGTAGGGATGCCTCTGTTTGGCAGAAGCCATAATATATATGTGCCATTACTCAAAACTGCGTACAAATGTATGTTCAAGAGTCACAGTTGAACCTTACACGACAAGAAATAGCTAGTGAAGAGCGTGATTTTCGCAGGAAATAATTAAATACCAAACCAGGTCTGTTTAATTGCATTTATAGAAAATTCTTTTTCAACATAAATTGCCAACTACATAGCTGGATATCGAACTTTGCCAGCTTCTAGTCGGATTTAACCTTTCATACACGTATCCCCCCTTCCAGGCTACCTTTCAAATTCTACAGTCACTGATAGAGTCGAGGGATAATTTCCCTTGGTAGGATGAAACACAGTCACTGATATAGTTGAGGGATAATTTCCCTTGGTAGGATAAAACACATTCTACAGTCACTGATATAGTTGAGGGATAATTTCCCTTGGTAGGATAAAACACATTCTACAGTCACTGATATAGTCGAGGGATAATTTCCCTTGGTAGGATAAAACACATTCTACAGTCACTGATATAGTCGAGGGATAATTTCCCTTGGTAGGATAAAACACATTCTACAGTCACTGATATAGTCGGGGGATAATTTCCCTTGGTAGGATAAAACACATTCTACAGTCACTGATATAGTCGAGGGATAATTTCCCTTGGTAGGATAAAACACAGTCACTGATATAGTTGAGGGATAATTTCCCTTGGTAGGATAAAACACATTCTACAGTCACTGATATAGTTGAGGGATAATTTCCCTTAATAGGAAAAACAACGAAAAAATACCTTCGAGATATTCCCTTATGATCAAGGAATGCTCGTACATAACCAACAGAGATTTCCAATCTTTTCTTATTCTGTCAGTGATTGATTGCTTAGCAGGCTCTCCAAGGTCTGCATCTGTTCTTTCATATATGAATTCCGAGCTAACACAAAATTTCGCTCGGTCCGCTTCGCAGATCCTGCATATATCAAAAGGTGAAATGTATGTGAGAAAAACACCCAATTTTATCGAGGTACTTCATGGAAACCCTTTCCTAGGTAAAAAGAAGGGGGTGAGAAAAAGAAATAGGAATGTGAATGTAAAGGAGAAGATTGAGGGAAAAGAAAGGAAAGGATGCATGGAAAAGCCACAAAGACAGAGTTTTACTTACACTTTGCTTCACATTGAGGCAATGTGTTTCCCGCTGGTTAAATATCAGTAGGTTTAAAGGTACGTTACTTTGGACCAGCATTTAGTAAGCTTTGGCCTTGAACGGTACGATTCTATCAAGCCTTGTATTTTATTTTATATCATGATTTTAGGTAAGATTTAATATCAACCCTGAGATTCTTTTGCCTCATGCAGTCAACGAGTCAAAATATTGACAGCATTTAATTTTACGGTTACGGTAAAGGCTTTTTCGATGAAAACAAATGATGTATAGTTTAATCTGATTCCGTTAATAGTTTGGCTTTTAGGGAGAAAAAACCAATTATCGTATCAAAAACGTTTATCGTAACCTTAAGGGCAACATTGTCGTTTTGCAGAACTGAACTATGAAACTAAAAATGTTTATAAAACTCGAAATACAAAACCATATAGCCTGTTTCCTATTTTAATTAAAACAGCTCTTCATACTATAGAGCACGATCAGCGAAAGCAAAATCAATAAGAACCAACTACCTTCTGAATGGGCTTTTCGAGAATCGATATTCGACGACCCAGGAGAACATTGACTCGTGAAGACGCATTGAGCATACCAACAGTAGTTTTCGCAAGGCTGCCATTTGCTTTGGACTGGCATCTTCTATGTCTGGAAGTTCTAGTATTCGTATGAATGGTTCTGAATGCATGTCGGATAGTACATTCTGAAAGGGGATTCCGGCACGTGAAAGCTGTAACACAAGAAAAACAAGTCAAAGGTCAAAACAAGAAATCGACAAGAATCTTACAATAAATAATTAGCCTATTATGGAAAAAGCTATAGAGTTTTAAAGTGTGATGTTTCAAAAGCTATTTTTAGAATTTTTGAATTCTGACCACATAAAATAAAAGTCCATGAAATACTCTTAGATATTCAAAATCAGGTCAATGCATCAAAAACAGGATGAGATATGGCCAATAAAAGTTTAAAAATTAGCCAACGGATCACTTTAATTTTGGCTCTTCTTAAAGTTATGAAATATTTTCTAATGAAATATTTTCTGCTCTATAAAAATATTTTCAAAAGAAGTTATGGGATAAGATAATCAATTTCGTTGATGGAGGATATGACCAACACTGGGGCGAGTGGGTATCTAGGAGAGCCTTTGGCTATTGTCTTCCTATTGATAATTACAGTTTTTCTCCCTAAACGTTTGCCCGGTGTGTACCATTGTATCAAATTTGCTCCTGTCTTATTTCTCCTCCCCATTTTTAGTTTTCTTGCGTCATAACATGGAAGAGGTTTTACAGCTACCCACAGTTCATAAACAAATCAGACAGATTTTGAAGGTATGACTTATTAATTCTTTTCAGATCTACAAAAAAAAGGGTTATGCGGTGACTGGAGACATTTCTCAGAGCGAAATTAGTCATGGCAACTGATAAGGTAGGAGCTTGACATTTTTTGTACCAACTTCAATGCCAGTCACGATAATATTTGAAAACCAAGTAGTAATGTGTAATTTCTTACGGATTTTGTGGTCTCCCATACACGTTCGATACCGCAAAGGTATATTAATGTTTACCTCTTTACTGACATGGATGTAGGGAATCCGAATATGACAAGTTGAAACCATGGAGACCAACTGTTGCTTGCTTGCGCAGCATGGACCAATCGATTCGTCGACCCCTGCGCATTTCTTCTGTCCTTTAACAATTTTTTCATCACCAATAGCCTTTAAAGAAATAAAACAATAAAATAGCACGTTGCATGAAAGAAGTATAAAAACAGGAACCATTTTTAAATTTCATTAGACGAGGGATTTCTAAAAAGATCTTGCCTCCGTCGGATCTACACTGTCACTGTGTCTGTTAAAATACACAAATTTAGTGCAAAGGTGGCACATACGAATAAACTATCAGCACAAAACCTGGTCAGTCAGTCCCATCTGGAACCTCGAAATTGCAAAAATAACTGATGGCTACCACTTACCTTCCGTTTTCGTGGTGGCTCTGAAGATGACCCTGGGAGTAAAAAGGGCTTGATTTTAACGCAAAGTATTTTAACACAGGAACCAGTCACTTAAAAATTTCTTCAAGTCACGTTTCTTCAAAAGATAGCATATCTATTCATTTTAACAATTCAATCTATGATAAAATTAATGTCAGCTGGACCAAAAAAGTATAGCAGTAAAATATTACACAAGAAAATTATTCAACTGAAAAACAAATCTTCAACATTATCTATGCGAAAAGTTTACAACATCCATCAACAAACAATGGTTAGGCCTGCTGCAATCAAGTCTAATCTAGTGTTTTCAAACCAGCCTTAACTCCTGATTCATCATATTAGAGAGCATATCTCCAAGTTCAAATGTTTGACTGGGTACATATGACCAGTAAGCTTATTCTAGCTGGTACTGAGCCAAAGCTTTATGTATTGTGTAAAAATGGTGGTAAGCATAACGAACAGATTATAAGTTACCTGACTCGAAGCTACTGGTATCTGCAAATGCATCCGGGTTCATTTGTACCATACTCTCTGGGTTTGAAAACAAGAGCTGCCTTGACTGGGTTTCCACCTTATCCGGACGCGGTTTCAATTTCTGTTCAGACTCTGATGTAGAGGTTGTTCGTTTTCTTTGCATAGAGTGGTCAGATGTTGTCGTTGACAGAAGGTGGTAGCTATCTTTTAAGGGGCAACAGTCATGCTTGGTGTCAGCAATCACATCTATCATCTGAATCAATAAGAATCGCATTTTTAATAATTTACAATTTTAGCTTGTGTCTATTCTAGTCGCTCGAGTCTTACAATATATAAAAAATATATCATCTTCAAACTCTAACCCTAAAGAAAGTCCAATAATTTCATGTTTTGATTGTATATATTCCACTTGCAATCGCATGTTTAGAATGCTATCAATTTTTTATTTCGGGTAGATAGATAACCAAAAAAGGCTTTAACATATAAAATACATTTAAAATTTTGATGTTGTCGATGTATTATGGGCAGGTGTCAACAGTCTATAAATTCTGAAACTTTCAAATGATACTTCATCTTTATAGAATTAAAGACGTGTTGGTAGAGGCGTTACAATGCAATATTAGTTCATATTTGCTTGTTATTAGTGGCTCATTTACTTTTTCTTGGACTTTCTGAATCGCATTTTATTTCGACTCAATCGGCAATCCCTCCTGGTCTGAATACTTTTCGTAACGCTTTTCTTTATTTAAATTTTGCAATCAGTCAACAAAAGTTTTTACGCGGATTTCCAGATGGACATTCTTGTATGTGGTGTTTAGTGGAAATTCGCAACAGGCTCTTTAAAAATTGTACAAACATTTAAGAACTTAAGCATAAGTTATTCGAATAATTCGGTAAAAATCATTTTAAGTTGATTCAACGAGGTGTATAAAGTAAAACATGAAAAATACAAAATACAGTTCAGTGAAATTACCAGGGCATAATTCTGATGTTTATTGAAACGCAAGAATAGACGGCTTGTGAACGGCAAATAAAAACATGGAGTGACGGGTAACGACGAGACGTTGCTTGCACATTTAGCCAGGAAGATATAACACCTGAAATAAGAGAAATATGTACATAAATTGTGTGTGAATAAATCAATTTGCTTTGAAAGATTTATATAAAATAATTGTTTCTGTTAAATATAGTTGTTAAGTTATCAAAAAGAGAGTCACTTATAAATGCATTGCTACAATCCCTAACAGAACATTTAGAACAAATTGTTACTTCTTTTGAAAAAATCAGCTGTGAAATATTGTCTACTGAGAATGTGTGTAGCAAGCGTGGTGTAGCCAGTCTTTTGGCAGGGATTGTACTTCACCAGAATTTTTCTTCAGCCATAGTCTCCTTTCACTACACCCCACCCTACATGATGTCACTATGACCACCTTTCTACTTTTTTCTGCTCCCAATACTCCAACTCAATTCTGTCGATGGCACATAGAGTAAATATGATTTCGCTGGTAGCAAAAATAAAAAATTGCGCATAATGCTCTTAATCAATTTGTCCTACTTCCAACGCAATATCGTTTTAATTCTCACACTTTCAATATCAGAAGGCATAAATATAAACATCCTCCAGTTATGAGCACAGAAATGTATCAATTCACCTTAGACTATGGAACGCAGCTTTGAATTCCTTTATGTCAGTGCTTAATGATTTGAGAAGATCGTGCTTCTTGATTACATCTTCAATAAAAAAAGTGCATCATAAAAGGCGTGTTAAAAAGAAAACTGTTTAAAGAATCAAACTCCTCAAATTCTCATAATCATAACGAAAGTGAAGCAGGGTGCGATCCAAAAAATATTGTTCTTATTAATGCCTTTTCACACGTAGCTGGATAAAAGCTACAATCATAGACAGATTATGCTGAGATTTTGATCCACAATGCCCCCCCTCCCCCCCCCGAGTTCAATGTTGATACCTTTGCTTTTTAAACATTACGTTCCAACACTGAAAAGGGGTGGAGGGGGAATGTTTTTCAGGCCCGATTCTGTCAAACAGTAGAGAGCCTAACCAATGTCCAAAACATCTCTTGCTGGTAATGTTAAAGCGAAGGCAGTACATTAAATCTTTGTGATGCTTTGTAAATCATTCAAATTTCTAACAATCCAGAACAACTCAAAACTTCAGGTAGTGTAAAGTCTTAGAAAAATGAAGACCTTCTAGCATCGTAAAGACTTATGAGCACAATTAAACTAAATTAAACTAGGTATGAACAATATAAAGAATTACATCTTTTGCATAATACCATCAGCATTTCCCTTAGCTCAATTCTATTGAATCTGCTATAATGCGATTTTCGAATCGAAAAAATTCTTCGGGAAACACAGATTAATGCGGGTAATCCCGCAGTTTAAATCAATACATATGTACAAAGACGACATTTACTAATATGTCAAAAGATATTGAGAAATGCTTTATGCAAAATAACGCCATGCTTGCGAAAGTTATATCTCTCGTGTTTAAGAAAAAGGCACGCACCTTTCACGCGTTCATCAATCCTCATTTTGATTTTCCCTGTCCGGGAATCGATGCTAATGATGATGTACTCCGATGGCGTGCAGTCATCGAATGGCCGAATAGAAATCGATGGAATTTGGTCATCAAAGACAGCTTATAAAAAAAACAAACGACATGATGAAAATATTTGTCTCCTTAAACTGCAGAATACTAAATATCAACTAGCCTAATCTGAATATTTTGATAGAAATTTGAAAACTAGCTGAAACTTCAACTAAAAGCATCTTAAATGAATACCATGGCACGGGAGCAACATATTCCACGCTTTTTTCAAACTTTAACGAATAATTTTCGCCAAAATTTTAAATGAAACGTTGAAGTTATGAGCTCAGTTGCGTGATACTCCTTTAAAGATTATTTCACTGAGAAATCAAGCCTTTTTAATAGCCGCTTACAAAAACCGTGCTATACCGTACGACTTTTAAGACAAAACCGTGAGCTAAAGTCTAAGTCTATCTACTGGTCACCATAACAGAAATTGGTCTTATCTATTTTGGCTCATATAGAGACTTGAGGTTTGTTTACTTCGAACTAAAATACTTGAAACCGACAAGAATATGGGAATCTTTGATTTCAATGGCCTGCATATGGCGAAGGTTGCAAGAAATTTCCTTTTTTGAACTAAAAAGTTTTGTGCTGTGGCATGTAACAACTATAGGAAGAAATATACAGAAGAATGCATTATAATATATTACCATATTTTTTGAAGTATGGATCCTGTTGCAATTTGTTTGTTAAAGCCTGCAAAATGTTTGAAAATATTGAGAAACCATAGACGATTTTTGAAAAATGGCAAAATGGGAACATTCGTTAAAGAACCTAAGTACAACAACAAACAGTTTGGTGACAAACCTTGCTTCATCAACAACCGAGAGGAAACGCTGCAGATGGTGGTTATTTTCTAAACCACTCTGTTCTCTTAAAACTGTTATCCTACTAGTCGCTATAGCCAGTTTTCCATTAGGTGATTTTGTTCACGTATGATCGCAACAGACAACTTACAAAAACAGCTACATATCGTGTATTAATACGCTTTAAAATTGGACTTGCGCAAAAACAAAATACTGCAAGTGATGAACTTGTAATGACGAAAACAGTTTTCGGGTAGCATGGCGAAGAAGTTTATTGTAATATTTAAAGTTTGATATTTAATAGATGATATTTAAGATTTGTTTTGCTATTGTCGTTAAGAAAAGTAGTAGTACACAGTAAAAGATTCATTTAAATGATCCAACTACCTTTAATTTGAACTTCGAGCGCTCCAGGATAGCAAGCGTAAGAATATTCTCCATGGCCACACAGCTTGGCTACCAAGTGAAAAAGAATTTACCAGGCTTTAAATTCAAAACTAAAATTCATACACCATATACTGTGTTATCCATAAACTATGTTATAAGTTCCTTCATCCTTCCTTCACTTCTATTCTATCCAAAACTTCAAAACAATCAAATCTTTTTTATACTTTGCTTTCATTGCCAAGTTCAATTTTATTGTTCTCAAGAGCATTGTATCAATGATTGAGATAAGCCTCCATTAGCTGATATTTTGGGAGGATAATTGTCTTTGATGGCACCAAAGATTTTTGCTGTGAAGAAAAATTTAGATCACCTGCAACATGTCTTCAATTAAAAACAACTTTTAGTTACATGCATTGCAGTGTTTGATTCTGAAGACTAATTTTCATTTTGGCTTAAATCTGATATTGCTGAAAGAGGCTGTCGAGTCTCTAAGACTCGTGCGTACTTCTTTTCCATTCAATCTGATGTCGTAAATCTTGCTTTCTTTGGGTTTTGTGAACATCTGGTCTGTTGATTTCTAGTATCAAATCTTTTATTAATCTACCTCGTTTGATCTTTCAGCTTGAAAAATTTCACCCAAAATTTTCTTGTGAAAAGGGCATTTTTAGCAAACCAGAAAACAATAAAGAGTTCTGAAGTGATGACGTCACAAAATTATAATTTGATCCCATAACCCCATAACCTGAAAGAGCATCATGAAATACCTCTAAACTTACAAAATCAGTCAATTGTGTTACGAATTGGCAGAAATATGGCCACATGTGTATTGGCTCATTCCCCATCAAATCTCTGTATTTTGGTCTCTGTTCATAACTTTATGACAATAGCAAAAATAACAGTGATTCGCTAGCAAACTTGAAATCTTTCATTGGTCATATCTCAACCGATTTTAGGCATATTTGGCCAATTTTGCATATTTTAAAGTATTTCATGGTGATCTTTTATCTTATGTGGTTAAAATTCAAAAATTCTAAAAAAGGTTTTGATGACGTCACACTCTAGAACTCTATTAGGGATATAGTAAGACGAACTTGAGAAAATAGTCTTTTTGAGAAAAAACTGAAAAAATTCCTGCAAAAGGAATGTCTACTAAGACTCTTGACGCATAAATCATCGTAAAGGGCAAATTCAAGTTAAATTTGAGTTTTCTGTAGCAGACGTACCGACAATTGTGTAGCTGCATTTCTTTTGAAAATATCATCACTGTTGTTGATTTCGGGTTGGTGGAAGAGAAGCAGATTTGATGGCTCCGTGCCAAGACTTTTGATTAAGACTGTAGGCGCTGCAAATTATAAATAGTAACTTCTTTTTCAAGTAAAAAGTTAATATACTTTAAGCAAACATACATACTAAATGTAAGAACAGAAGACAAGTCAATTGATCTGGTGTATTTGGTGCCATTCGAGCATCTTTGCTAAAATTTTTAAAGCAAAGTATTAGGTAATACATAAAATAGGTAATTTTAAAAGTCATAAAGCTTTTTGCAATAAATGAAACAAACCTGATACTTGACTTTGTGCAGACCTAAATATAAAAGACAGTTGCTGAAAAAGTAACAATAGGTTGTATTAAAAGCGCTTGTAAGATTTTCTCAAACAACATAGGCCTATGCAGCTAGAATTTCGAAGGTGTATCGTCATTCTTGACAGATAAAGCCTCTCTTCCTTGAAGATAAAGCATTTTGCCCTGCAAATTTGGAGTCATTGCATTGTATATTTGAATCTGCTAGGATTTTGCTCAACGCTAACAAAAGGGGCAGCAATACTCTTCCTAGCTTGTTGAAACTGGAAAGCAAAACAGAAAGATCTAACACTTTTTTATAACAAAAAAACATCCTAAGAGCAGTGCATTCACAAACCTCCAATACGAAATCACCAGCTTCTGTCCTGTAATATATTCTTCTACTTTGACGAGGTCACCCCATTTTTCATTAATCAGTCGAATGGCCTGCAATGAAGAAAACACAAATCAGAAATAACATACGAGGCGTTGCTGATTATCTTTCAGAATTAAGTACAGTTCACCTCCTAGAAAGTTATTCTTGAGAACGCATCAAAAAATTACTCCGTTCAATCTGCATTAAATAAAAGATCTTGCATATCAACCAGCCATATATATCATTCAAGAGTTGAAAAACTAGGTTAGTGAAAGTTGCAATTTCGACTTTTCAGTCGTATGCAGTCATCAAAAAATTTCTACGAATTACAACTTTTTATCACAGTAAAAATTTCTTCGTTTTACCTTTCAAAAGGCTTTCCAAGATTTGAACCTACATTGCAAAGCTGTTTAGCACACATTTATCTTTTAACAGATGATCATGAATTAGCGTAAAACCCGTTATTTTGATGGCATCATACTGGGGTAATGGTACAACAAAGCATAAATCAGCCATGATGAAAAGAAAGCAAAACCAATAGCAAACAGCGACATTGTTATCACATTTTATTGGCTTCGTGGCAAAAGCAACAATGGAACTGAAATCTGGTTTAAGTGGCAATTTTGCATGGGAATACAATACAGTTCTAAGAGAGTATTTTTCAACAGAGTGGTAAAAACCTGGGTATGTAGAACTTCCAGTTGAAGTGACATGGTGAAATAGTCTGAAAGATGTCAAGGGTTTCAAATCGAAATAAGTATTCCAAAATCATCCCCAAAGATAACTTAAATCATTAAATTATTCCAAAAACTTCAAACTCGAGACAACCACGGGAAAAGGCAACATGGTTTCACTAGTTTCTATTCAGACCTCTGTTCAAAAACAATGACCGCACTATCGACTTTCCGTTGGCTATGTATCTGCTTGTGTTTTCAGTAAGTTATCTAATGATGTTGATATGAACACTTCCACTAACAATATAGTGAAAATAGAGCCAATAATGGCAACATTAAGTATCTAAAGCCTACGTCAATGTATCGTTATGCTCGGCATTAGAAAGGATACGCAAGCAATCATAAACATCAAGAAACGGGTCAGTGCCAGCCATCAGCCGCGATTGCAGCAATTGGTGTATGTACTGAATCTGTCAGTAAACAAGAAAAGCAACATTAGGCCATACTCTTAATGCACGTATCAAGCGCATTTTGTCATTCATATCATAATTAACATTTTGTCTGTTGAAGAACATATACACTATGTGAAGCCCAGAAACAATTAACTTCAAAAGACTGAACATACTTAAGATAAAAAAAGAAACAAGAAACTTTGAAACATGATACCTCCTTCTTAAAAACAGTCCTTAATATTTGGCGTGAAAGTTGGTCACCATCCTAAATTAAGGTCTTAGACTTTGGTCTAGACTAAGGTCTTAGGTCTTAGTGTAAACGTTGGAACAAGATATGAAGATGTTAGACTTTGATAACAGTTGAAGTTGGAACATTTAAACAAATTATATTTATGAACATCCGGGGAAAATACTTATTTCAGCCATTACATAATCATCAAACAATCCATAAGCTGTAAAACATTATTTTTACTGACCTGTAAATTATGAACCAAAGGCTTTCCATCTAAATTGACGAAAATAATGATATGAAATTAACGAATATATATGTTGGTATGCATATATGCACGATCAATGACCAAGAAAATAGCATTAGAAACCAACAAAACAAACTGGTTAAAATCTCTTTTAAAACATCATGAAATGCCTTTTTATTGATATGATATATATACTTTGTTAATTACACGTAGTCCTACTCAAGTGAAACTTGATCATAACATTGTTCAGAAGAGTATCGATTTTATAAAATCTTATGAGCAATTCTAAGAAGCATTCACTTAAGCAGGGCAGGAAGCTCAGACTTTTGAATCCCACCACTTTCCATCCAATACATTTTAATATGAGATTACAACATGGAGCTGCAAGGCTAGTAATTTGAAACAGCTTAGCACTATCAATATTGCGTGTGATGTATTATCTGAATCGTGTACCTAGACAGTGTGACCAAATAAGACGCTAGAAGAAGATGTGGACAAAAAAATAAAAGTATGGAAAAAATGACGGGTTCAAATGCATCATGGTTTTGCGAGAACTTAGGCCCTAGTGTAGTCGCGAACCCTCCTAACTTAATGTTTAAAAAACTAATGAGTAAACATCTTGATTTAAGCCCTAAGTTCAGGAAAATAAAGAGTAGACATCTGGAAGAAAATCTGTTATTTAGCTCTAATGACTGTTCTCCTAATTATTACCTCCAGTTTCAAAATCTTTGATAAGAAACTCAATTTTTAGTAATCGCCATGGAATACTCTGTTGATCCCCCATCAATGTGAGGGTAGCCTAGAAAGAAATTAGGCAAAAATTCAGTGTCAGCAAAAATGAACAGATGCTAAGGTCAAAGTCACATCGAGGAACATACCCAGAAATTGTCCTTCAAGTGACAGACCTTCTTGTTCCTTGCACTAGCAGTTACTGCTGATGATCTTTCCTTATCTCATTTGTGTATATGCTAAGTTAAATTCGTTATTATTTACAATTCCAAACATATTAACATTATTCATTTACTATTCATCAGTTAGATATGAGAAAGTAATAAAAATGTCATGCATTTCAATACAATTTTACAAAATTTTGCACCATCAATTTTCAGATGCCCAAGCAAAACTTATAATTTGGTTTATGCGTAATATGTTAATTCAAATTGATATGATTGACAGAAATTATAAGAAGCAGCATTTCGCAATCAAAATAATTTTTCTGCAGTTGAATTTAAATGACTAACAAAACAAACCTCAAATTCGTCTTTTACAATTAACGTCACTCTTCCTTCGTCTGTTGAAGAATAAACATGCATGTAAATCTTACAAAAATATAAGTTTTACAACATCCTTAAATGCACGTTATCGCATAGAGAGAGGCTTACTACACTTGAAATGCAGAACGGCAACCTAACAGCAAATATTAAGAAGTTCATGAATAGACAGAAAGCAAGAATAACTATTTAACTCAGCAAAGATTCTATCGTCACTAACAAAGAAAATTATATTTAGGCGAAGAGGTGATGAGCGACTAGGAGAAATCTCCCAAAAAAATTCATGAAAATCCTCCTTTTGATTACGCCTTTCCTGTGGCATTTAAATGGCATGTGGCCATAACATATGTTAAAGAAAAGAACCAGCGACAGCTTCCAAGAACTACTTGCCAAATTGACTTATTCCTTTTTTTGTTTGTTTTGTTTGTACCAACCTACCTTTGCCTTTCAATAGCACTGTTTTTGACTCCTTTAAAACCAAATGAATTTCGTTAAACGGTAGAACTTACTTATCACAAGAGATGAAAACTGTGTTGGTATTTTTGAGACCGCCAGCCTGTTTCTTATAACCTCGTTAAGTCGGTTTAGAGTCTTTTTCTTGTCTGCAAGTGTTATTGAATCAGCAGCGACAATTTTCTCCTAGACAAATATTTGAATTTAAAAGTTTCAAAAGAAGTATAAAAAATGAAATATATGAGGTTTGACTACATGAGTTTACACACAAATAGCATTGGTAATAATCTTGAGTTTTCTAAAGAGAAGCTCCAAAATTTCGGGACTGTGTAGTAGGACCTCTGTAAGCAGATCAAAGTTATTCTGAAAATGTCCTTGAAATTAAGTAAGACAAAGGGCTCTAGGAAAACTATCTTAAACAACATGGTAAGTTAAAAGGCATTTCAAAGAGTCTCCTTATGCATTGCGAAGCAGTGAGTATTAGAG